>NC_091088.1:31607500-32232500 GCF_032405125.1 Capricornis sumatraensis | reverse complement strand
AAAGCATCAATTCTTCGGCACTCAGCCTTCTTCACAGTCCAACTCTCACATCCATACATGACTACTGGAAAAACCATAGCCTTGACTAGACAGACTTTAGTTGGCAAAGTAATGTCCCTGGTTTTGAATATGCTATCTAGGTTGGTCATAACTTTTCTTCCAAGGAGTAAGCATCTTTTAATTTCATGGCTGCAGTCACCATCTGCGGTGATTTTGGAGCCCCCAAAAATGAAGTCTGACACTGTTTCCCCTGTTTCCCCATCGATTTCCCGTGAAGTGATGGGACCGGATGCCATGATCTTCATTTTCTGAATGTTGAGCTTTAAGCCAACTTTTTCACTCTCCTCTTTCACTTTCATCAAGAGGCTTTTGAGTTCCTCTTCACTTTCTGCCATAAGGGTGGTATCACCTGCATATTTGAGGTTATTGATATTTCTCCCAGCAATCTTTATTCCAGCTTGTGTTTCTTCCAGTCCAGCGTTTCTCATGATGGACTCTGCATAGAAGTTAAATAAGCAGGGTGACAATATACAGCCTTGACGTACACCTTTTCCTATTTGGAACCAGTCTGTTGTTCCATGTCCAGTTCTAACTGTTGCTTCCTGATCTGCATACAGATTTCTCAAGAGGCAGGTTAGGTGGTCTGGTATTCCCATCTCTTTCAGAATTTTCCACAGTTTATTGTGATCCACACAGTCAAAGGCTTTGGCATAGTCAATAAAGCAGAAATAGATGTTTTTCTGGAACTCTCTTGCTTTTTCCATGATCCATTGGATGTTGGCAATTTGATCTCTGGTTCCTCTGCCTTTTTAAAATCCAGCTTGAACATCAGGGAGTTCACGGTTCACGTATTGCTGAAGCCTGGCTTGGAGAATTTTGAGCATTACTTTACCAGCATGTGAGATGAGTGCAATTGTGCGGTAGTTTGAGCATTCTTTGGCATTGCCTTTCTTTGGGATTGGTATGAAAACGGACCTTTTCCAGTCCTGTGACCACTGCTGAGTTTTCCAAATTTGCTGGCATATGGAGTGCAGCACTTTCACAGCATCATCTTCCAGGATTTGAAATAGCTCAATTGGAATTCCATCACCTCCACTAGCTTTGTTCGTAGTGATGCTTTCTAAGGCCCACTTCACTTCACATTCCAGGATGTCTGGCTCTAGGTGAGTGATCACATCATCATGATTATCTGGGTCGTGAAGATCTTTTTTGTACAGTTCTTCTGTGTATTCTTGCCACCTCTTCTTAATATCTTCTGCTTCTGTTAGGTCCAGACCATTTCTGTCCTTTATCGAGCCCATCTTTGCATGAAACGTTCCCTTGGTATCTCTAATTTTCTTGAAGAGATCTCTAGTCATTCCCATTCTGTTGTTTTCCTCGATTTCTTTGCATTGATCGCTGAAGAAGGCTTTCTTATCTCTTCTTGCTATTCTTTGGAATTCTGCATTCAGATGCGTATATCTTTCCTTTTCTCCTTTGCTTTTTGCCTCTCTTCTTTTCACAGCTATTTGTAAGGCCTCCCCAGACAGCCATTTTGCTTTTTTGCATTTCTTTTCCATGGGGATGGTCTTGATCCCTGTCTCCTGTACAATGTCACGAACCTCATTCCATAGTTCATCATGCACTCTATCAGATCTAGGCCCTTAAATCTATTTCTCACTTCCACTGTATAATCATAAGGGATCTGATTTAGGTCATACCTGAATGGTCTAGCAGTTTTCCCTACTTTCTTCAATTAAGTCTGAATTTGGTAATAAGGAGTTCCTGGTCTGAGCCACAGTCAGCTCCTGGTCTTGTTTTTGTTGACTGTATACAGCTTCTCCATCTTTGGCTGCAGAGAATATAATCAATCTGATTTCAGTGTTGACCATCTGGTGATGTCCATGTGTAGAGTCTTCTCTTGTGTTGTTTGAAGAGGGTGTTTGCTATGACCAGTGCGTTTTCTTGGCAAAACTCTATTAGTCTTTGCCCTTCTTCATTCCGCATTCCAAGGCCAAATTTGCCTGTTACTGCAGGTGTTTCTTGACTTCCTACTTTTGCATTCCAGTCCCCTATAATGAAAAGGATATCTTTTTTGGGTGTTAGTTCTAAAAGGTCTTGTAGGTCTTCATAAAACCATTCAACTTCAGCTTCTTCAGCATTACTGGCTGGGGCATAGACTTGGATAACTGTGATATTGAATGGTTTGCCTTGGAGACGAACAGAGATCATTCTGTCGCATGTGTGTAACATGCGTCTAATTTTCTATTGATAGGCAACTAGGTTGTTGCCTGTGTCTTAGTTTTACCAAAAACGTTTCACTGACATTCTTAAACATACACAAGGTCTCTAGGATCTGTCCCAGGAAGTATAATTGCTGGGCTCTGGCAACAATGATTGTTATGCTTTGAAACGTATCCTGCAAAACAGGTAGCTTGAAGCTCCAACCCACATACCTGGGAATGTGATTTACTAGCAAAGGAGGTCTTTGCAGATGTAATCAAGTCATTAATGTGAAGCCCTTATGGTGGTCCCTAACCCCATATGACTGGCATCCATGTAAGAAGTGAAGAGACAGGGAGAGAACACCACATGAAGATGGAGGCAGGGGTTAGAGCAATCTGTCAGTAAGCCAAGGAACTAGCAAGGATTGCTGGCAACTGCCAGAAGCTAGGAGAAGGGCAGGGAACAGATTGATCTCAGAGACTGCAGAAGGAATGAACCCTGCCTTGATTCTGGAATTCTAGCCACTTAAAACTGTGAAAGAATATGCTTCTGTTGCTTTAAACCATCCAGTTTGTAGTAATTTGTTACAGCAGTTGTTAGGATACTAATGCAGATGGGGAATGGAAATCATGGCCTGTGAGGGCAAAGGCTGAGGTCAGAGAGTGAGCAGATGAGTCTGAGACAGTAAGTTGGGGGTGCACTCGGAAGAGCCTAGAATGTGACACTAGGTAGGCATCTGGACTTGCTCATTTACATACTGTCATACCATAGGAGATAAACTAAATCGGCAAGAGACACAGTTCTACTTGGGTTTTAGAGAAGAGGGTCCCAGAAACAGCCATTGGGAATTACCTGGTGGTCCAGTGGTTAGGACTCTGTGATTTCACTGCCAAGGGCCAAGGTTCAGTCCCTGGTGGGGGAACCAAGATCCCATAAACTGTGCAGCATGGCCCAAAATAAGAGAAACAGCCACTGTTTAGCATGGACTTGTTTGAATCTTTCCACGTCTGGAGTCTCAAATTCTTCTGCTTTTTCCTTTAAGAATGATTAATTCCCTTCCACACACAACTGCAAGGATTTGACAAATACAATATCATTAATAACCACCAGTTGTTTCTAGTTTACTAAACCAGACCCTGTTTTTCGACCTAATCGGCTAATCCCGCCTAATCCTCATAAGTGTCCCAGGAGATAACGCAGGTTATCTTCTCCGTAACAGAGATTAGAAACCACTCAGGAACGAGATGAGGTGATCTGCATTTACGGAAATATCCGGCTGAAGATTTAGGAACGTCCATTTAGGTAACTGGCTCTATAGTCTTAGGCAAATTACTTCACCTACGTCAGCCTACCTTTTCCCATCTTTTAAAGTGGCATAATAGCAGCTACCCCTTAGGTCCGGTCCGTCGTCGTTAAATGAATGAAGTGTGTCGAGCGCTGTAAACTGCGATAAACTGTGCTGTCATTGTTTTCCGGGACCACGTGGCGCCGACCCTGGGACCAGCCACCCAAGGCTGCACAGAAATCCAGCCGCTCCGCTCCGACCGCCAGGGTGCGCTGTGACGCGGCTCGGGGCCTGGCGGGAGGCCGCTCTAGCTTCGCTCGGGGAAGTCGCTGCCCTTACCTTCAGCAGGACCTCGCGCCTCTAGGTCCGCGCCCGCTGGCATCTCCGCTCAGTCCTCCAGCTACCCACTGCCCGCCTGCCGCCCACCATGGCCCTGCTGCACTCTGGCCGTTTCCTGTCTGGAGTCGCCGCGGCTTTCCACCCAGGCCTCGCTGCCGCGGCTTCTGCCAGAGCCAGGTAAGCAGGGGGGGAAGGAGCCGGGGCGACGGGCCTGCCCAGCCGAGCTGCCGGCGCCCCAGGACGTCTAACCCGCCTTGAAGGCACACGTGGGCACCCTCACACACCAACTTTCTCCGCTCCCCTCTCGGAATCACAGGGGGCTGATGATTGAGCGTCCACATCTTGCAATGACGCTTTGGGTCCTACATCCCACCGCTCCCATGTCCCTGGGACTGTTGGAGAGCATGCCAACGTGTTCCCCTGGGTTAGGAAGTATGTCCCTCTACGGCACCCGGACTCCATTAGGGGTTGGGGGCGGGGGTAGGATCTCAGTTTCGGCTCAGTTGGGGGTGGGAGAGAGGGGAGAGCACCCAGGCTGCAGCGCAGAGGAGGCCTCGCGCGGATTGGCTGCGGCACCGGCACTGCCTCGCGCCTATTGGCTGCGGCGCCGGGGGAGCGTGTGCCCTTGACCCGGCCGCTCTTGGGGGGCGGCAGGGCTCACCCGTAGTAGTGTCCCTGGGACGCTGCAGGCTTGGACTGACTGCGGCTGATTGCCGTTTGTGTGTCGGGGCAAGGAAGCTCGAGGGAGGAAGATTCTTGGGCTCTGGCTTTCGGGCCCGGCTTTCCTCTGCATTCTGTGGCCTTGGCTCCCAGCATCCTCCCGCCAGTCGCCTCCTGAGTCACCAGTGGCCCCTCCCCCAGCCCTTTGGCCCTGGGATGTAAGAGTCCGGGTGGAGTGACTCCCCCGTCCCGCCTTTTATCCCTCAGGAGGTCTAGCTGTAGGAAAGTTGCCTTTCTTCCCCTCCCGCTCGCTCTGCTTTTTGATCTAGGATTTCTTCATCCTAGTTTCACAGAGCCAGGCACTAGACCTGTGCTAGATAGATACTGCAGTGAACAAGCAAGCCCGAGCGAGGCGTCGGTGCCACTCAGAAATTCCAAATATGTCATTTCAAACTGTGTGATGTGTTGCAGAGAAAAGGTTGCAGCGCATGAAACGAGTCAGTAATCCCTTCCTAGTGGAGAGACCTAAGCCAGGCCGTTTAATTCACTCAAGAAGCCGATTTGGGACAGTGTCCTTAATAACTCCCTAATCAGGAACCGAGTCTCCAAAACCACCCCAATCAGATATTAACTCTAAAGAGGGAAGCCTTGACCTCTCGGTCGTGTCTTGGCCTTTTCGTTTAAATGCATCCAGGAAGCCTCTAAGCCGGCGGGACACTTTGTCCTTTCCAAACCCTGTACAGGCTTGCCCAGGCTTTCACTTTCTTCTCTCCCTGATTTGGTTCCTTCTTGGCCCACTGTCAAGCTGTGCTCTTTAAGGCAGCCTATCTAGTGGGCCAGAGTTAGGGAGGGCTTATCCTTCATGCAGCAAATTTGGAAAACAGAAAGTAGTACCTAAAATTATAGCCAAGTGACAGTCTGTTTCACCATTGTAAATCTCTTGTTCTCTGGATTTGACTGAGTGCCCTCAGCTCTACTTACAAAGTGACTGGTGGAAATCCTTGTGGCTCTGACCTTTTAGTCATTCTTTCACTCTGACAGCCTGATTCTTTTGTGTCTTTTCCCCATTAGAATGTGAATTCCATGAGAGCAGAGACTGTACCTGCTACCTTTACTGTTCTGTCTCAGCATTTAGAACGTTGGCTGGCATGCCTTTCAACTGAAATATTTTAACTTGAAACTTTGATTTTTAAATTAATGCAACAGAGACAAATACAACATTTTAGCATTGTATCTTAGTTCAAAATCTAAACATAGGGGAACCAGAGAGGTGCAAAATGTGTACCAAAAAGTCTTAAAGTATGTGAGCACCTGCAGTTGAGGTGTTCAGGTTTAACACTGATGCATGATTGACTGATAGAAACAGGTGCTAGGCCTGGCTATGACTGTTAACTGTCCAGACAACAAGAAAGTAAGAACCTCCTTTCCTGCCACTGTGGATGTGATCTTTACCTAAAGCCAAATGGTTAAGTTGGAAAACATTTATAAAAAATAAACTCAACTGGTTGAAGTTTCTTTTTTTTCTTTTTTAACAGCTCATTCTAATACAGTGAAACCTTGGCAGCTGGTATTCAGAAGAACTGGGTATTTATCCTATGAAATACTTAATTTTCATACTTAAGTCATTTAAATGAACTAAGTTCAAGTGTTTCATATAGCTGCATTTTTTATACAGAAAGCACTAAACATTTAACCTTTCCTTATTGTGCTGTAAAAACACAGTAACATGAAATGGGACAAAGTCACAGGACAGTGAAGAAAGGAAAATATGCTAATGTATTTTATAGATATCTGTTCTTATTTAATTTGTAGTGAAATAACTGAAAGAGTATCAGAAGACCCTTTAAAAAGGCCGTGTACATTGGTGGTACAGTGACCAGTAAGAAGATCATAGTTGTAGTATCGTCTTTGTTGTTTTTAATTCTATGATCATAAGCAAGTTAATTAACTTCTCTTATTTTAAATTAAGAATGTGAGAGAAAGCATTTTAAAAACTGTGAAGCACTAGGTAGGCCTGTAGAAAAATTGCAGAGTTTTTGAGTTGGAGATGCTTATCTGCATACTCTGCACCTGACATCTTTTGGTTGGCTGGTCAATATTGCTCAATGGCTGAAGTTTTGCACTTTTGTCCAAAGTGCATAGATAAGAGTGCTTTGTAGGCCACAAGTTATCAGCATCAATTTTGTCCCTGGAGCACTCTTGGTTCCCACTAGTACTCTCTTAAAAACAGAGTTCTTGCAGTATAGGTATGATCTTTACCCTTTTAAGCAATAGAATAATAAAGAGCATAAAGAACTCAAACATCCTTACTGATGTAGAACTAAATCAAATGAAATATCCCTGCTCCTTTATTTAGATTAAGATTTAATATTTTGAAATTCTTATAGAATTCTTAAACGATAGCGCTCTCAGTCAGTTCTCTTCCAGAAGACTCAAGGCTGTGATTTCTGAAGAAATTTCTCTATTAGATAAACTTTTTAAAGAACGTGACAAATAATTGCTTTTCATACCATTTAATAAGAAGGATGCCTTCTCCTTGTGGTTTAGGAGCAGTGGCTCTGTCATTGTTGATGGAAAGCCTTAGAAATAGAACTGCGTTTTTAAAAGTGAAAATTGCATACTAAAAGTTCTATGTCCTTAGGCATTCAGGACATTCCTTGCACTCATCATTTAATGATAGTGATATAGATGGGCAGATGGCTACATGTTTTCAGGGTCTGAATCATGGGTAGGATATAATGAAGGCTTTCGCCAGGCACAGTTCAGAAATTGCTTCGGGATATCTGTTTCTTACTATTGCTTAGGTACTGAAACAACCTAGCAGCCTAGAACAATGAAAAAGAAAGAAGGAATTTGACTCCTGGCAGGAGCGCTAGTAAGGAGGAAAATTGATGTATCTCCCAAGACTCCAGAAAAAAACTGAGTAGTAATCATTGAAAAGCAAGAAAGGCCTGCATTTGGTCATAAAGTTATAACTTAACACTCCTTGAATTTTTTATATACTTGCCTCACCAGTCTCTGTACTAGTGGCAAGATGGTTTAAAAAAAAAAAAATGTAGTAGTAATTACTTAGTAACAGTGATACCAGCTAACATCAAGCACTCACTGTGTACCAGACTCTGTTTTTGAGTGTTTCACATTTAATAACTCCTTTCATCCTTATAACAACCCTCTGAGATAGGTACTGTTGTGCCCCCACTTTACAAGTAAGGAAAGTTGAGGCTTAGAGAAGTTAATTGATTTGCCAGTGCTCACACAGCTGGTAGGTGACTGAGCATTGGAATCGGTGCTGTTTGCCCCATCCTGACATTGCCCAGGGCAAGCTGTTAAAAGAAGTAAAAGCCTGGGAAATCTGAAAATGGCATAATCCACCCTTTGACAAGAGAAAATTAGCTGTACACACCAATTACAGCTCCAGAGACTGAGACAGTTTTCAGCTTGTCAGGAGAGCTTAAATTTACCTCGGCAGCCGCGTCTGAACAGCCATCCCGTGTGCCTTGTGGAGGAGAGAGGTATATTAGTGCTGACTGGCCACAAGTTCAACAAGAGAACGATTGTTGGGAAAGAAATTCTAATGAAATAATAATTCATCAGGCTTTCAGTGTGGATAGTGTGCTGTGCTGTGCTGAAACTTTTGATTGGTTAGGATTGGATAAATGATTACTAGAAAAAGGTGGGCTATTTCACCTAAGTCTTTGGGAACCTTGCTTCCCTAGCTTCCAGTTTCTACTGCAACACCCTAGGCTCTCTCTTACCCCTAGCCTCTGCTTAGAATGTCTTTTTCCTCCTTTCATCTGCAGCATTTAGCTCCCAGGTCACCCTCTCCTGGAAGCCTTCCTAAGCCTGTACCTTACTCCCCTTCCCAGGCTATCAGGCCCTTTCCTCAGGGCCCCCATGAATAATAATCTATGCCCGGTCTTCATCACTGAACATTATCCACCCTCACCTCCACCCCCCAGCCTACATTGTCTATAACTCCCTACTGGTCACTCCACTGGGCTAATCTGGTGGTGAGGGATTGTGTTCGTTTTGTTTTTTTTTTTAATACCCAGCTCTTAGCACACAACAGGTTCTCAGCAACTGATTTAGAGATCATAAAGACTTTGTTTTCTACAATATGAAACTATAAAAAAACTCTTTCTGTTCATTATCCCTGAAGGAAAAGGTAGAATAATCTTTTTCTCAGAACAGTAATTTACCATGAGGTAAAAACCTCAGTTTTATCCACTAATGCATCCCTGCTGCCAGGAGTTTTATTGGGGGGAAAAAAAAAGATAGTGCTTTTCAGGGGTCAATCACAAAGATAGTTTTTGGTAAAAGATAGCCTGAAATTTTTATGTTTTCTGTAGCTAGGATTCAATTTGGGGAAGGTCAAATGAAAGTGTTGTTAGATGTTATTAATATTTGGTCCCTTGATTAAGATTAGCGAAGGATTGTGAGTGCCAGGGAAATAATCATTGCTTACCTAATATGATCAAAACAACAACAAAATAATATAAACATATAATGTGATTGTAAAGAACCTGGCTCTTTCAAATGTGCAGAACATCAAAAAAAATAACTTTGAGTTGGAAAATAGACAGAAAAAAAAACTCATTGTACCTTAAATTCTTTTGTTCACTGAATTGCTAGCCAAAACTAAGATTAATCTACTAAATTTGTTCTAATTTATCCTTAAATAATCAAAGACATGAGAGTCTACATAAAGCATAGAGAAGTATTCTGCTTTCTAAAACACAGAATCTCTAACATCTAGACAGATTACATGAAAGGTAAAAAGTAACCTTTCATATTGTTGGTAAAATCACCAAGAATGATTGAGCAAAAACCTTGTTAAAATAGCAACACATTTCTAGCTTCTTTTCAGACCCAGTTATTATAAGTCAAAACAAAATTCACTTTCTAAGGTTTGTCATGTAACACCACTTGCGGCGTCTCAGTTCACTGACAAGGGATTGAACCAGGCCACGGCAATGAAAGCCCAGAATCCTAGCCATGAGGCTACCATAGAACGCAACTCCCCTAAAGTGTCTCTTACATGTTCTTTCACAAACTGACACTTTAGGATAGTCTCTCAGTTTCATTTCTGATACAGTGAATCTTGGTAGGCATATGCCATATAAATAAAGGCTCAAAGGCTCTTTTGGATCCTTAGTAAATTTTAGGAGAATAAAGGGATACAAAGACCAAAATGTTTGAGAGCAACTCCAGTACTCTTGCCTGGAAAATCCCATGGGTGGAGGAGCCTGGTAGGCTGCAGTCCATGGGGTCGTGAAGAGTCGGACCCAACTGAGCGACTTCCCTTTCACTTTTTCACTTTCATGCATTGGAGAAGGAAATGGCAACCCACTCCATTGTTCTTACCTGGAGAATCCCAGGGACGGGGGAGCCTGGTGGGCTGCCGTCTCTGGGGTCACACAGAGTCGGACACGACTGAAGTGACTTAGCAGCAGTAGCAGCTTTAGGACAACACTTTTTTCCCTTGAAAAACAAAAACTTACACATTTATTTCTGTGTCACTGTTGATCATAGTATAGTTTCAACCACTCAATAATTATAATCTTAATCAAAGTAACTTATATTTCACAGATAAAACAGGGGAGGGAGTTGATGTCAGTCCTACACAGCATTTAATTAGGCTTAGTAATCAGCATTTCAGTGTCTTGTCATGCTTAGAAGTTATCTCCATATCAATGATTAATTACTCTGTTAACTCATTATATATGAATCCAAGATTTTAAGTTATTCAAAGATCTGAGAAATTGTCTTCGAGTATTCCAAAATTTACAGTTCTCCCAAAAATTCTCTCCAAAACCCATAACCCTAGTCTAATCATGAGAAGAACATCAGACAAATTTCAGAAGAGGGACATCCTACAGAGTATCCCTAACCAGTCCCCCAAAACAGTCAACATCATCAAAATAAGGTATGTCTGATACTGTCCCAGGCAAGAAGAGCCTAGGGGGACATGACAACTAAGTGTAATGTGGTGACCTGGAACAGATACAGAACGCTGGGTAGAAACTCAAAAGTCTGAAGAAGTTGTAGACTTAATGTAGCAACCAATGGTTCTTTCATTGTAACAAGTGTACGGTACTAATATAAAATGTTAAGAGGAAACTGTTGTGGGGTGGGTGCACAGGAGTTCTGTACTATCTATCCAATTTTCTCTAAATATAAACTGTTCTGAAAAATAAAGTCTGTTAATAAAAGTAAAAGTATATTATTACTGGGAACCTTCCCGGTGGTCCAGTGGTTAAGACTCCCTGCTCCCAAAGCAGAGTGCTGGGTTCGATCCCTGGTCAGGGAACTAGAGCCCACATGTTGCAACTAAGATCCCCCATGCCACAATGAAGATCGGAGATCCCATGTGCCTCTGCAGAGTCCCAGTGCAGCCACATAAGTAAAATTTTTAAAATATATTTAAAAATATACTATTACTGTTGAAATTTAAAATTTGTCAAAATAAAAATATGGTTGAACACAAATTTACATTTTCCATAATTTTGGACATTTAGGAGTGGTGTTGGGCTTCCTAGGTGACTGAGTGGTAAAGAATTCACCTGCCATTGCAGGAGACGTAAGAGATGTGGTTTGTTTGTTTTTTTTTAATTAAAGGATAATTGCCTTACAGAATTTTGTGGCTTTCTGTCATACATCAACAAGAATCAGCCATTTATTTTCAGGGCAGCAATGGAGAAATGGACATAGAGAACAAACCTATGGACAAAGTGGGAGGAGAGGAGGGAGAAGGGGAGATGTATGGAGAGAGTAACATAGAAATTTACAATACCACGTGTAAAACATCGTCAATGGGAATATGACTCAGGGTACTCAAAACGGGCTCTGCGACAGGCTGAAGGGTGGGGTGGGGAGGGAGACGCGGCTCTGATCCCTGGGTTTGGGAAGATCCCCTGGAGAAGAAAATGCCAACCTACTCCAGTATTCTTGCCTGGAGAATCCCATGGACTGAGGAGCCTGGTGGGCTACAGTCCGTGCGGGATCACAAGAGTTGGACACGACTGAGCATGCACTCGTAGGAGTGCTGTTAGCGTCAAGTGAACTAGTGTAAATTTAGAAAAAACAAACCCACATAGAACAAGATGTATGCTTGTATTAACATGAATAAATAAAATATATAGCTGGGTTTTAAAATCAAATTTAGTCTTCTTTATCAAGGATTTAATTTATATGAACTTGAATTTCTAAAATGTTTCTGAGCTGTTTAAGAAAAGAAAAATTGAGTCTAGCACATTTTAAGCACTAAAAATTCAGTTTCTGTAACAATTAGAACAGACCACCTTTACTTTGAGGTTTTTATAATCTATTTTATCAGAAATAGAGTAATCAGAGATGGAAAACATTTAACATTCAGACACTCAGAGATATAACAAACAAACAGAAAAAGACTTTCTGAATTATACATGGAGACCTTATATCTCTTAAGATCTGTAACTTCAGACTTCCCTGGTGGTCCGGTGGGGACACGGGTTTGATCCTTGCTCTGGGAACTAAGATCCTGCATGCCAAAAAGAAAACACTATAACTTCAGTTACAGATGAGGAGTAAAAACACACAATCTCAAGTCTTATTTTAAAAAAAGAAGAGGTGCCGAGAACTTCCCTAGTGGTCCAGTGGATAAGAATCCCTCTGCCAATGCAGGGGACACAGGCTTGATCCCTGGCCTGAGAGGATTCTGCATGCCACAAAGCAGCTGGGCCCGTGCACACTCTCCACTGGTGACCACTAGTTTGTTTTCTGTATTTCTGGGTCTGCTGCTTTTTTGACAGGTTCACTAGCTTTGTTGTATTTTTTAGATTCCACATGTAAGTGATATACAGTATTTGCCTTTCTCTGTCTGACTTCACTTCACATAATGCCCTCCCAAGTCAATCCACATTGCTGCAAGTGGCAAGATTTCATTTAAAGGATATCTTTTAAGGTAAAATCATGACTCATACAAATATAAAATACTGAGCATTGTTAAAGATTTTAACTCAGTAAATAATAAGGAAATCAGTGCAGTGTTACAACTTGCTCTAAATACCTGGCAATTCTTTGTCATCTTCTCCACCACTACTGCCCCGACCTGGTTCAAGCCTTCATCTCTTTCTCTTGCTGGGTAAGGAACCAGATTTTTCAGTGATCCTTCTGCATTTCCTCTCCCTCTCTGCATTCAGTGACCATCTTGTGACCAGACAAGCTATAAAAATCTGTTCACATCACTGTTCTTACCTGATCACCATCTGCCCTCCAGAAAAAAAACTTAAATGATTCTGTATATTTTCACTGCATCAAAGTAGAGCCCTGCAATCTATTTTAGCAGGCTTTCCAATTGATGCCCTTAACAAGTTGGTAAACAGGCTAAAATGCAACCCCTTGGTTGGGTGTATTACATAACAACTTTACACTGGCCTTGCTTCCTTCTCTTCTCTCATCATTTACCACTCAGCTTCTTACTGCCAAATTACTTGTGGTATCCTTTGCCTGGGAATTCAGGTCAGGTTTGGATTGCGTTGAAAGCATGTACATCCACCCTGTCCTTCCCAGGATGATTCAGGTATCCCTGCCTTTTGCTTCTCACAGCATTTGTGTTGATATTATTGGCCTTCTCCACTCTTCAGCAACTGCTGTGATGTCTTAGGTATTGTATTATATTGGTATCTATTGCTATACTGTATGCATAGTAGACATGCAAACATTTCTTGAAATGGATTTTTGGCAGATCCAAGTTGTCTCTGGCCATGGAAATCTAGGTACTGCGACTGATGTCTTATTTTTCCCATTACAGCTCCTGGTGGGCTCATGTGGAGATGGGACCCCCAGATCCCATCCTGGGAGTAACAGAAGCCTTTAAGAGAGACACCAACAGCAAAAAGATGAACCTGGGAGTTGGTGCCTACCGGGATGATAATGGAAAGCCTTACGTGCTTCCAAGTGTCCGGAAGGTAAGCTTGCTAGACATCTGTTTGATGGGGATAAATAACAGGGGCCCTCCTGAAGACAGACTCCTGGATTGGGAGTCAGAGGACCTGGGTTCTAGTTCTGATACTCACTACCTGAATCACATGTGTTATCTGGGGTAGTCTCCTTAGCTATAAAAGTGAGAGGTTGGAACTATATGATCTTTTCCAAGATTGAACTTCTATGATTATCTGTAAAACAGGCAGAGTGTAATGATGGCTGAGATGGTTGAATGGCATCACCGACTTGATGGACACGAATTTAAGTAAGCTCCAAGAGTTGGTAATGGACAGGGAAGACTGGCGTGCTGTAGTCCATGGGGTCACAAAGAGTCGGACATGCCTGAGTGACTGAACTGAACTGACTATAATGATTAATCCTAAAGATGCACAAAAGGACCAAGGATTTAAACATTGTCTCTTGGTGATAGGAATAGCCCATTGTGGATGAGGGTTACCATTGTTATTTTCCATTTCTCCCATTTTGATTGCCTTAATAAGACACAACTACCTAGGCATGCTCTGTCCTTTCATCCTACTGAACTATTAAATTATTTTATTTTGTTATATTTTTATTAGTAGTCTTTTTACTGGTTATCACAACTCTAAATAATGTAACTAATTTCCTTCTAACAACTTTTTAAAAGAAAGTATTTCCTTTCCATCTGCACCTCTTCTGATGAAATATCAGTGTGCTGCTGTGTCACTTCCAGACATGGAGTAGTGATGTGTTGTTCCTACAAACAGCAGAACTAGGCATCCTGAGTGGGAGTTACAGAAGCATAGTTTCGGATGACAGTAAAGAACCACATTTGAGCTTCAGTAGGCTGGCTCAGGCCCTTGTGAGCCGCTGCAGTAACAGAGCAGGGGCTGAATGAACCACCAAAAGAAGAAATTTCTGAGTGTGTAGGAGTACAGATTAGGTGTCATCTCTCTAAGTAGAAAAAAAGGACTTAAGAAATAGCTGTGATGAGAAGACTCACAAAAACTGCCGGCTCCTGGGTCTCAGGTCGTGCAGGGGTTACTTTTGTTCTCAGTGAGTTAGTTTAAAGTATTTGGCGTGAGGCTTCCCTGGTGGTCCAGTGGATAAGAATCCGCCTGCCAGTGCAGGGGTCATGGTTCAATCCCTAGTCAAGAAGATCCCACATGCCTTGGTGCAGCTAAGCTCATGTGCCGCCACTACTGAGCCCATGCTCTAGAGCCCATGCTCCAAAACAAGAGAAACCACTGCAGTGAGAAACCTGTGTGCCACAACTAGAAAAAGCCCATGCACAGCAATGAAGACCCAGTGAAATCAAAAATTAATTTTTTTTAAGTCCTGGATTAAAAAGAAGAAAGAACGATTATCTGCCTGAACAAATTTTTTAAAAATAAAATTTAATTTAAAAAATTAAGTATTTAGCATGTGTTAGCTATTGACAGAAGCTGAAATACTACCACACACTTTTGTATATTACCTCCTAACTCTTTACCTGAGTCATATGAGGTGTAGAAACAGCTGTTGAGCAAACTGAGATTCAAGGAGGTTAATAAATCACCCAGAGTCACACAGCTAGTAAGGGTCAGCCAGGCCTCTGACTCCAAAGCATGAAGCTACGTGACTATAACTGTCAACCTTGAGACTCCATGGACTATAGCCCGCCAGGCTCCTCTGGCCATGGGGATTCTCCAGGCAAGAATACTGGAGTGGGTTGCCATGCCCTCCTCCAGGCGATCTTCCCAACCCAGGGGTCGAACCCAGGTCTCCCACATTGCAGGAAGATTCTTTACCATCTGAGCCACCAGGGAAGCCCTCTTAGACTGGCATATACCTTGAAATACTCCTTTATGTATTCAGTTTGATTTTATCATCTTATATTTATTTTAAGTGTTGCTCTTAAACTTTGCTCTTGTGCATCCTGAGAATGCCATGTTTTGTTAAACCAAGAGATATCATATACCTACCCATTCACATAAAACCTAACTTTAAAAAATAATAAAATATGATTAAAAAATATAAAATTTCTGTGCTATTTATAAAATATATTCTAGTTACCCTTCTTCTTGGACAGTATCTCCAAACTTTTTAAAAGAGGCTTTACTTCCAAAATTTAACTTAGAAAACATTTTTTCCTTATCTAGGCGGAGGCCCAGATTGCTGCAAAAAATTTGGATAAAGAATACCTGCCCATTGGGGGACTGGCTGAATTTTGTAAGGCATCTGCAGAACTAGCCCTGGGTGAGAACAATGAAGTGCTGAAAAGTGGCCGGGTAAGTAGCACAGACTCTGGCATCATACAGGGTCTATTTTTAAATTTAACAGATTAAAGAAATTTGAAATAATTTAAACAAGATATATCACTTTGTGTGTGATGATTGTTTGGAGGTGGCTACATGATGACTAATCTCTCTTCCTTTAGATGGTAAATCGGCACTCATTCAATAAAAGATTTCCTATACTACTAATTCCCAAAATGGAGTAGGAATATGAAAGTGTAATCTGACCAAAGATTTGCCACTGCTTTTGCTGTTAGTCTGTGTGAGCTTTTGTTCGTTTTACACTGAATGGCTAAGAGTGCCAAACTATGCTGAGTTTTAAGGCCTGAAGTTAGCCCTCTCATCCTCATGCTCCCACGCTTCCAGCTTAGGTACAGGAAACAGGCAGAAAACAAGCCACAGGGGGACTTCTGGGGCCAAGACAAGTCTGGCAGTCCTCTGCCGCCTCTTCACAGCCAGCTTGCACGTAGAAAGAGAGCAGACCATACTTACTTCTGACTGCCTCCCTCCTCTCAGGGCAGAGAGCCTCACTATAGCCATGAGAGGATGCACAAGGGACTGCTAGGTGTCTCCTCCCTCCAGTTCCCTGGGGGGCCCTCTTTCTATGAAAGAAAGAGGTCCCTAAAGGTCACTGAACATAAGCTTTTTACAAACAGATTCTTGTATGCACCCACAGAAAAAGCATAAGCCACTTGATGCACATGGGATACAGCCAGCTAGCCTGACATGTGGGCTCATGTGCATTACAGTTTACTTGCCTTTGAAGCAAATATATTTTTTAAATAGATACATTTGTGTGTTTAAATATTTACTTTTCTGGGTAAGTCTGGGGGAAGACACACAAAGTAGCAAAGCTAAACTAACACATCTCCCTTCCCCATTCCCTAGGCCAGAATAAATGGTTTACTCATAAGACTGGTCTAAGTCAGTACATCAGTTCATTAACTCCAAGAAAAGCATACACCCTCAACCCCAGGGTCATGTAGTATTGATTGTAAGTCATGGACAAAATATGGTCTGATGGCTGGCTGTCAACCAACCACCTGTTGAAGTAAAGTGCAGTAACTCAGTCGTCTGTGACTCTTTGTGACCCCATGGACTGTAGCCTACCAGGCTCCTCTGTCCATGGGATTTTCCACGACAAGAGTACTGGAGTGGGTTGCCATTTCCTTCTCCAGGGGATCTTCCCAACCCAGAAATTGAACCCAGGTTTCCAACATTGCAGGCAGATGCTTTACAGTCTGAGCCACCAGGGAAGATCCAACCACCTGTTTACAAGTCATTAAAATGTCTATATTTTTCTGTAATTTTGCTTAGTCTGTGTTCCTTGAGTGAATTACAGCTAAGTATAAGACTGGCCTATCTTAAAATAATAGTTTAAATAAAATAACATCAGTTTCTCTTTTATAAATTGCTATGCCTTTGTCAGTCTTATTATCAGATCTACAGTTAGGTTTTTATTCCTATCATGCCAAAGTTTGCATAGGCAAACTTTGTTTACGAAAGAGTACATTAGTAGGGCTTCCCCCCATTTAATGCACCGCCTTCCAGTCCAGAAAATAGACTTATGCTTTGTAGAGCATAGTACTTTGTGGTGTCTTCAAGCAAACAAACAAAAAAAACCCTACTGTAGTTTCTTCGTCATCCCCTAAAGTTGACCAATTTGAAGATTTACTGAGGCCGTTTCCCTGTTACCCAAAAGATATTTTCAGATTATGCAAACTCATAGGCTATGATTCATGTAATAATGTTATTCTAACATACTTGACTTTTTAAGATGAGTTGCTTTTTCATGTTCAGAGAGTCATTCGATTTCATCTAAGTCTAGAATAATATTTTAATGTAGTGGCTGTTGGTCATGTCTTTTTTTCTATATATAAATCAGTCCTTTTTCATATCTGGTTGAGGCGGGAGTTGTGTCCTGAAAATTTCTACAACACAGTATGACACTGACAGTTTTCAGGCCAGGCCATAAGGAATTAGTGTCCACATGAGCAAAGGTGCTGGAAGGTGAAGAACCAGCTCTTTTGAGAACCTGTAAGGAGAGTCTTGCCTGGAGAATCCCAGGGACGGGGGAGCCTGGTGGGCTGCCATCTATGGGGTCGCACAGAGTCGGACACGACTGAAGCGACTTAGCAGCAACAGCAGCAAGGAGAGTCTGTCTGTATCTCAGAAATGGGAATGAAAACAATAGTGCTGTTCTCTTGTTTCCAAATCTCCACTTGGAAGGGTGTCCTCGGCTTCTGAAGAAGGAGGGGTACTGACTGTACAGTGCCTCTCTGTGGGCTTGGGCGCAGTTTGGGTAAGTTGTGGGCCCGCAGAGAGAGGGCTGCACCTCACTGACCACTCACCTCTCTCCTTCAGTATGTCACCGTGCAGACCATTTCTGGAACCGGGGCCTTAAGGATCGGAGCCAATTTTCTGGTGAGTCTGGAAACTCCTTTAGGAAAGAGCTGTAAGACGGTCTGTAAGTTAGGGATGATGGGGTTCCCAACTCCATATGTGTTTGACTTCTGACCTGGAAGTAGATTTCCTCTTTCCACAAGGCTGGAAGATTTCCTGTTCTCTGATAAATGAAGTTTGAGGAGGGGAGGAATGGAAGTACTTAGGAAAAACAATAAGGAAGAGATTATTATAAAGTACAACTTACTGAGCACATACTGTAACTAGGAGCTTTCATATTTTAACATGTTTTATCTTTCTGAGGGAGACTTAGTTAATGCCATTTTACAGAGGAAGAAAGTGAGCCCAGACAAATCCTTGGCGACACAGCCCAGTATAATTGTTGAAGCCTGAACCAACCCAGGAAGTCTCACTGCTGAGTCACCACTGTCTCTCAGTCATAGAGAGAAGCTGACTTTCAGTAGAGCAAAACGTCCTCTCAGTAAAATATACTTTTTTTTTTTGGACTCTCCTTTCTTCATTTTTCCATTCACTTTCATTCAATCTTTTAGCAAAGATTTTTTAAGTTCAGCCGGGATGTCTTCCTGCCCAAACCAACCTGGGGGAATCATACACCCATCTTCAGGGATGCTGGCATGCAACTCCAGAGTTATCGGTACTATGACCCCAAGACGTGCGGCTTTGACTTCACAGGCGCTATTGAGGACATTTCAGTAAGTGTGGCTCTCAGGGCAGGAGGGAGAGGGAACAAGGAATAAACCTCCTTGTGGAGGTTTGAAGTCTCCCTACTTGAGTCCAATATCCAACTTAAAATACTGGGATGAGGGACTTCCTGGTGGTCCAGGGACTTCCTGGTTGCCCAGTGGTTAAGCCTCTCCATCCACTGCAAGATATTATGGATTTGATCCCTGGTCGGGGAACTAAGATCCTTCATGCCACGTGGAGTGGCCAAAAAAAAAAAAAAACCCAAGATGAGCTAATTCCAGACCTCATGTTATCTTCGTTACTTACCAAATAATGGTGACCCTGTGCATTTCAGGTAAATGATCTCTTGTAAAGCTTCAGAGTAATCTCTTGGTCCTTGTTCTTTTTAGAAAATACCAGCGCAGAGTGTCATTCTCCTGCACGCCTGTGCCCACAACCCCACGGGAGTGGACCCTCGTCCTGAGCAGTGGAAGGAGATGGCGACAGTGGTGAAGGTGAGGGGGGTGAACTGACCAGTGACAGTTCTGCATTTAGGAACTAGCCTCGGTCGCTTCACTTGGCAGAGTCTTAGCAGTGAGAATTAACCTCAAGGCTGCATGAAATTTCCACTCATTGTGTAGTCACCAGAAAAGAATTCCTCATTTGCATAATTAGCAGTTCTGTAATTCATGATACACCAGGAGTTTGAAAATAACCTTTTGTTCCTCAGCCAAGATGTATGGGATTCTGATAAAACTTGTCCCTGGCTAGTCTGCACAGTTGGCATCCTCAGCCCCATGGCATCTGCTGGTGGTGCCTCCACTTGCCCTGGTCAGTGGTTACTTGGTCATCCTTTCATCCACTGTTTCACATCCCCTCCTGTCTTTGCCACTCTTCTCAGCACTGCCATTAATTATCCACAGTGAGTCTCATTCTTCTATGAGAGAAGGCACTCATCAAAGTTCCCAAGGAGGGAGATACTCCTATTGCCTCACATCCCCTTTCTCATTCCTTTTGGCTTTCCCTTTCTTTCAATTCTGTCAAACCTAAGCTGCGAACAGAATGAGACAGAGAAACAGCATTCAGAGAGCACTTTCCAGATGAGATGGTTATAATGTGGCCTGGAATAAGATGGCCTGCCAGAGTCACGTTAGCCCCAGGAAAGGCTGAAGCTAGTCCTATGTTGACTGCACCAAAATAATTACCCAGACCACTGTGGGCCTTAGAAGAGCTTCCTGTTTGGACTTCCCTGACAGTCCAGTGGTTAAGACTCTGCTCTTCCAATGCAGGGGGCGCGGGTTCAATTTCTGGTCAGGGAACTAAGATCCTACACGCTGCACAGCTGGGCCGAAAAACAAGGAAGCAGTTTTCCTGTTTGACCACACAGCATTCTATCCAGACTGGATTATCTTTTCTTAATGTCTTCTTGAAGGCCGATATCCACCAACATAAAAAATATATATATATGTTAATATCTTAACTCTAGGAAAGATAAACATCTCCAAACTGACACCTGGGGACAAAATTGTTGACCCTGAACAAAGCAGGCATGGTCCCAATAAGCACAGGTAATCATCTGGGGCGTCTTGAGAAGGACTGCGTAAAGCTTTGGTCATCTTTTCTTTCCTTCCCAGAAAAACAATCTCTTTGCATTCTTTGACATGGCCTACCAAGGCTTTGCCAGTGGTGATGGTAACAAGGATGCCTGGGCTGTGCGCCACTTCATCGAACAGGGCATTAATGTTTGTCTCTGCCAGTCCTATGCCAAGAACATGGGCTTATATGGTAAGCTAAAGGACTGAGGGTAATGTGTGTTTTGTTGAGATTGAAGAAGTGCTGGGAGAGGGGGCCACAAAAGTGTAGAGTCGAGTGGGGAGGGATTGCACATGAGGATGTGTTTATAACAAAGAGTTATTTTTGTAGTGCTTCTGATGGAAACATATAAGAGATAGCAAATTTAATCGTGATTACCTTTATCATTTTCAATCAGAGAACCAGAGGACAAGATCCGTTTTGTCTTTTCAGGTGAGCGTGTGGGAGCCTTCACTGTGGTCTGCAAAGATGCCGAGGAAGCCAAAAGAGTTGAGTCCCAGTTAAAGATCCTGATCCGTCCCATGTATTCCAACCCCCCTATCAATGGGGCCCGGATTGCCTCCACTATTCTCACCAGCCCAGATTTGCGGAAACAATGGTAAAGGCGATTTGCACCTCCCCAGCCATCTGCCTTTCCCACCACTGATCCTTCAATGCTCCCTTATACTTGGCTTATAGGGGCATGCAGTTATCACTCAGCTTCCATAGGTGAAAGGGGAAGGAGAGGGAGTATGCATTTTATCAGCACTTTCAAACGAATAAATTGGTTCTCTCCTGTAAGAGACAGGCCTAATTCAGAAACAGCAGTTCCCTGTGGTCCATTATCTCCATGTTAAGCAAAACCTGCCTTCTAAACTGAAGTGTCTTACATAGGAAAACTTTCTTAACGAATGTTATATCTTTTGTTTTTATCCTAATAATAGCAAGCATTGAATTGGTATTTCTGCATATTTTGTATTATCTATACTATCTGAATCTCTTGGCACCTGTGCTATAAATTAGTGTTACTCAGAAAAAAAAGATTTTTTAATCACAATCCACATAAAGCTTATGTCTTACATCATCACCTATGTATGTATGAATATATAACTGAAACTATATACATATATATACTATATATGTGTATATATATGTGTGTGTGTATATATATAGCTTTCAAAACTCAGTATTTGGTCTTCCTGAGCTATACTCCAATTTTTTTTAAATGCCAATTGCCCCCAACTATATTGAGTTTGTGACCTACTAATGGGTCATGGCCACAGTTTAGAAAACATTGCTCTAGATCAGGGGTTGGCAAACTATGTTCCGCAGATCAAATCTAGGCTGCCCCAATTCTAATAAATAACATTTTATTGGCACACAGCCCTACCCTCTTCTTGATGAGTTTGTATGGATGCTCTCATGTCACAACAGCAGAGTTCAATAGTTCTGACAGAGGGTTATACAGCCCACAGAACCTAATATATTTATGATCTAGCCCTTTAGAGAAAGCTTACCAACCCTTGGTCTATATAATTCAGAGTCTTGGAAGATGTGATTTGTTATGTAAGAGTTTATCCTGTATAGCTGATTAGCTGAGGGGTAGATCCCTAAGCAGCTAATGGGATAGAAAAGCTAAGTCTGTAAGAAACTTCATCCTCAGCTCACCTGGATAGCATGTGACAACTATTTTTTCTACCTTAAATTAATCCTATGAACATTGAGGGTAAATAGAGTCTGATTCGAGATATTTCAGATATATGCTAGGCTTACTAAAAAATCAACTACTTTTTAAATTAGAATTTTATTTTTTTCCTTTACAAAATTATTGTGTGATTACATTTCAGAAAATTTGGGCAAGTCACTATAACCCAGATTTTTTTTCCCTTTGCCTGTTATTATTCCTATTGTAACATGAATAATATGTCTATATATTTATTATTATATGTGTATGTATATATTAAATATATATGTGTAGGGTTGGTTTGTTTTTGTCGCAAAGAATTATAACCTTTTTTTCTTAATTTTTAAGTGGTTTTTAAATAAGACTTCCATGGTCCTTAATGGTTATCACGATTTTTTTTTTTTAATGTGTCCATTTCAATATTCATTTGAAGTCTGTAGTGTACAGAGATGACAGAGATACTGTGCTAGGTGACTAAGATGTTTGTCCCTTTGGGGAGTTTATAATCTAGTGAGAGAGGTAACATGTATAGCACTGATACAAGACAGACAGACAGGATAAATGCTGAGTAAAGGAAGAGCTGTTGGTTAGTGGGAAATGAGGAAGGATGTGATGCAGACGGCATCATTTGACTGTGCCTTGAAGAGAGAGGGAGCTCTTTTCCAAAGAAAGGGAGGCGAAAGGAAACTTGGAGGGAGAGATGTGCGTGAGGATCAGCACAGGCGCAGGATGTGCTTTGAACGTCGCAAGTGAGTCTTGTGGCAGAAACACTGAGTGTAAGGAGGATGGAGAGGGCAGCGAAGCTGGGAAGGTGAGAGCAGATCAGGAAGTACTCTGATTCTGTAAGAAGTCAGATCTTCATTCTGTGGACAGCAAGGATCATGGATGTGACCCTTGGGGGCACTGGTTGCTGAAGTGGCCCTGCATCTAGCCATTTCACGTACTCAGTGCCTTTAGGGCCCAGGCTCAAAGTGAGTGGGACTGGATGAATAGGACTACAGGAAATTTAAAATCAAAAGCCATCCATAGTGGGGCCAGGGGTCCCAGCTCCAGCCAGTCATC
Source organism: Capricornis sumatraensis (assembly GCF_032405125.1). Classification (NCBI taxonomy): domain Eukaryota; kingdom Metazoa; phylum Chordata; class Mammalia; order Artiodactyla; family Bovidae; genus Capricornis; species Capricornis sumatraensis. Next base: position 32,209,387 of record NC_091088.1, on the reverse strand, counting down.
ACACTGCTGATGCAATGTTGCTTCTTGTTTTTTAAGAGAGGCTGCAAATCTACATCTTTGTGTGCAAGTGCCAAATTTAGGAATGTTTAACCGGGTCACATAAGACACTACTAAGACTCTTATTACTAAGACTCTTATTTGACCTTTACTTGGCAACATGTAACCTTGTTTCTAACTCTGCGTGACATCATCATAGAGAGATGGTTTGGAAAAGTGAGCCCATAAAAACAAGGAGGTAAATTCTTCACAGTCATCTAGCTGGTAAAAGCCCACAAGAATTGCCCAGAGCTCCACAGGAATGGAATGAAAGGGTAGATCCTGAGGAAGGAGGAGACTGTGTCTTGAATCCAGAGGACTGCTTTCTTTGCTCCCCAGATGGAATTAACCCTCTCCTCTCAGGGCTCTCTTAGCACAGCACAAATCTATCGGTTCACGGCTTGTCCTGCTTTGTTCCATAGTCGGTTTTTACAGGTATGCCCTGGCCGCAGGTGGCAAGCCTTTAAAGGCAAGGGCCGGGTCTCAGCCCTCCCCTTCTCCTCAGCACTTAGACATGGCTGGGCACATGGCCATTTCATGGCACACTGTCTCAAGTGTGAAGGTGGGAATGTTTCTGCCATCCATGTTAAAGAATAAGGTAATATTTTAGTGTTTAATTTGAAGGTTTTGCCCCCTGCATACAAGATGGAGAGCCTTAGCCCTCCTAAGTTTTAGAATGATTTATTCATTCTTTTTTTTTTAATTTGAAAATCTAATTGGCTTTATTAAATAATTCACAAATTGGGCAGTATCCATCTGGTAAGTAGAAAGGCACTCTGTTCATTTTCCTTAATAACTTAATTATGTCAACTATTTTAGTTGCCTGATCATAGTGTTCTGATATAAAGCAGAAAGCTATCAAATAGCTTTCTTCCCAGACTAGGACTTGGTCAAGAACAAGGTGCTGAGAGCAGGCGTATCTGTCAGTGCTTGGCCAGAACTGAGCTACATCTTGGGGGATTTTTTTTAACAGGTTGCAAGAAGTAAAGGGCATGGCCGACCGCATCATCAGCATGCGGACACAGCTGGTGTCCAACCTCAAGAAGGAGGGCTCCTCCCACAACTGGCAGCACATCACTGACCAGATTGGCATGTTTTGTTACACGGGCCTAAAGCCTGAACAGGTGAGTAGACTCCCATTTCTCTCCCGCTGACTAATTGATCTGTCCTTGCCAACCAGAATTCCTCAGGCCACCTGTGTATTTAGGATTACTCTAGGAAGAATCCTTTCGAAGCCTTTTTAGGTAAGAAGTATGAAGCATTCATTTCATCTTATTCTTTGTTAGTCGTTTACCTTTTGCTAGTTCTTTACCTATCTGTTTACTCTGTGAGGTTACAAACTTCTGAAGAACAGAGCTTGCCTTGGTCATTTTTATGACCAGCACTGTTTCTCAGAAAAGATTCCAGAACAAGCAAGAGCCTGAATATGGATGGGAGAAGTAGCTATTCCATAGCTAGATTCTGGATCAATTTTTCTAGAAATGCTGAATCTAAGATTTTTTTCCACTGTCCCCACCTCAGAATTCAACATCCCACTTTAAGATAGCTATTTATTCTTCTTTTGTTCTAAGCTAACACACCAAACTCTAGGAATGGGTTTAAGTGAGAAAACAGTGTCTGTTATTTTTTTTCTGTTCTAACCATTGGCTAGTTGTGCTGTGCCAGGGCTGGGGAGACCACCCCCCCTCAACCAGGAAGGACCCACACACTCTCCTCTCTGCAGGTGGAGCGGCTGACCAAGGAGTTCTCCATCTACATGACAAAGGATGGCCGCATCTCTGTGGCAGGGGTCACCTCAGGCAACGTGGCATACCTTGCTCATGCCATTCACCAGGTCACCAAGTAATTCCCCTGGTCAGCGGGAACAGAGACAACCTTCCTGTCTTCAGCCTCTGCTGTTATGAGATCCACATGGAGGAAGAGGGAGGGCGGATGGTGGTGAGCGGATCATTTTTTTCAAACCACAGTACTTTAATACTCAACGATTGAATGTGTTTCTCAGAAAAGAACGTGCAGTGAAATAGGGCGGAGGCACCTGTGACTGGTGTCGGGAGCTTTGTGGCTGTAAACCAAACTCGCCCTCATCCTTTATTTCCATTTTTTCCACCAGAGTTTACATGTACGAGAAAGCCCCCCACCCCCCAAAAAAAAAACCCTGTCAATCACACCATTGCAATATTTCAGAAGCTTTAAGTGAAACACCTTTTGGTGTCATGGGTTTCTCTGGAGAACCAGCCTGAAAACAGCACCTGTTAGAGGCTTTATGAAAAGATGAAGTTCTAACATTAGCAGTCAGCCTCATGTTTGTCCTCCCGTGACTGAGCAACTTGTCAACAAACTGTGTTATGGAAATCATGTTTTATAGCGAGTCTGCTACCACTGTAGTGGGAGAAAATAAAAGATGCTCTTTCCCATCTTATTTAAGAAAAAGAGAAAGAAGGCTTTTCTTTCTAGTACCTGCAAGATTTTAATGTTCCTCTTTTCTCCCTAATCACTGCTGTTCCTTTCCTCGGGCCCAGAGATCTGTAACTAGCCCAGATATTCATCCTGTCCTACTTACTCCCTGAGTGACCATCAATCCCATCCCATAGGATTTATTTATTTGAAGAACGAAGAACATTATTTACTGCTCATCCCAATACCATCGCTTTTCTCAGCAAAGAATAGCAAAGAGTAGGTAACCGCACTTTATTTGGGCATCCTCTTCAATGTGGGGATGTTGCCTCTGCCCAGCTGGCCCTCGTACCTTTGTGCAGTGTGGTTGTGCGGTCAGTCATCTCATCAGGAGTCAGGCAGTGCAGGGTAGAACCGGGAAAGAGGATATTCTGGGCTTCAGTTTTAACCTTTGTGTGCTGCCAGCTGGGCTCAGGCTTCACCCTCTGGAAAGAAAACCACCATTTGCTCTAATCATGTAGACATGTTGCAGCCTGGTTTCTCTGTTACAATAAAGTTACTGTAGACTCAACCTGTCTACCTTGTTATCTTTTTTCTTTAATGGGATGAAAAGGTATGAGTGGGTATATATCCCCGGAATCTGGAATTGTGTCCAGGTGACCATAAGCCAAGAGGTGTTTTAGCTGTTTCGAATATAAACTAAAGCCACATCTTAGGTGTCATTCCTTATATCCAGTCCAATAATGTTGAAAATGTGGGTATAATCGTTTGGACCTTGGGGGAACAAGTAAGTGGAGCACCTCAAAATCATGTGGATATAGGCAGTGATGAGATGATGGGGAGGTGGCAACTTCAGATGTCTACAGGATTCAAGCAGGTAATGTAAATAAACAGTGCATGTAAAGTAAAAAAGTGATGTGAACTTGACATGAGATGCTTATTGGTGACCAGCCAACATCCTCAGAGTGAGACATAGAGAAGTAATTGACAGGTACTCTGAAAACAAAAACCCAGGTTGCAGGTCTTCAATTTTTCAAATAAAATGGAAATCCTGATTTTTTTTTAAGGCGGTCTATTGATGCTTAAAAGCTGGCAACTAATTCTTTTTTTTTTAATGACTTATAAGCAAGATGCAAACTAGATCACCAGTGTGCAGCCTCTACCATAAAGTCACGTACTCCGTCAGCAAACATCCCAAGATTTTCCTGTCACCTTATACTTCATGCCAGGAGCCATTCAAGACAGGACAGCTCTGGACAGACAGGCAGTGAAGCAGGGGTCAGGCCCAGAGCCCGTCCACAGTGTTTTGACTATGGTTAGGAGGGGAAAATGAGCTCACCTCGGTCCTTCCCCCTTGTATCTCCTCACTCTCTGAGAGAGAGACACAGTGCATAATGGGCTCAGCCTCTTGGCTCTGCGTGTTCCTGTTGCTAATGGATATCCCAAGGTGATGAAAGGTCAAGTGAATGGACTGACTCACTGGATGTCTTTGGGAAGGTATCTTAAATGGGGAAACAGGCAACAGATTAGTCAGCAGCTATGTAAAGGAGCTGACTGCTTATCATAGAAGAAACTGCTTAAAGTCGCCCTGTCTGGAGCCAAAGTGGTTGGCCATCAAGACCTCAGCTGGAAAAGTAACTTGACCACACGGCCGACCTTGTTATTTTTAAACACATACATTTCCAGCTCACCCTGGACTAAGTCCTATTCCTCACCGAAAAGTCATGCAGGGTGTGAACCTGATTTTTTCTGACAGTTCAGTCTGTTTGCCATCAACCTTTTCCTTGCTTCCTACTAGAGTCTAAGATGTTAATGTTCTTCCACTCGATAGAGGAGGTGGTTTGCCTGCCCAGAAAGAGAAGTCATGCCTTTGTTTCACTATAATTTAAGGCAGAATAGTTCTCAAATCTGGACTTTTAAAATATTGATTCCCTGGTCTTACCTCCAGGCATTCTAGCTCAGTATGTCTGAGGTAAGGCTTGGAATTTTTTTTTAACAATAATAATAATAATAATAATAAAACTTTCTAGGTGATACAGAGATACAGCTGACCCATGGGCCAGCCATTGGGTGCTATTAGACCAAACTGCCTCATGCTTACCTCTAAACAACCAAAGTCCAGCTCATTCAACCAACTTGAGAATTTTTTCCTTACTCCTAGGCTGTGGAAATTTTTTAAATTAATTTTTATTGGAGTATGTTGATTGGAAAAATTTTAATAGAAATAATGGTTTATTTCTATCTAATAACTGAAAGACCAACTTTTTAAAAAAAGTCTTATCGACATGTTGGGAATAGTGTTGCAAATCATATAATTGACAAGGGATTTGTATCCAGAATATATAAAGGAATCTTACAACTCAATTAAAAAACAATAACTGGAAAAGGGGTCTGAATAGACACTTCTTCAGAGAATACATACTAATAGCTAATAACCACATGAAAAGATGGTAACATGAGTCATCAGAGAAATGCAACTCAAAACCACAATGAGAATCACTTCACACACACTAGGATGGTTATAATCAGACAATAGCAAGGGTTTTCATGGATATAGAGAAACTAGAACCCTTATGGACTTCCCAGGCAGCACAGTGGTAAAGCATCCATTGCCAATGCAGGAGACGCAAGAGATGCTAGTATGATCCCTGGTTTGGGAAGATCCCCGGGAGTAGGAAATAGCAGCCCACTCCATTATTCTTGCCTGGAAAATCCCATGGACAGAGGTCCCTGGCTGACTGTAGTTCACAGAGTTGCCAAGAGGTGACACGACGGAGCACATGTGCAGTTATAGTTACAGAACATTTATACATCTGCTGTAGGCTTCCCTGGTGGTTCAGTGGGTAAAGTGTCTGCCTACAATGCGGGAGACCTGGGTTCGATCCCTGGGTCGGGAAGATCCCCTGGAGAAGGAAATGGCAACCCACTCCAGTACTCTTGCCTGGAAAATCGCAAAGAGTCGGACACAACTGAGCGACTTTCCTTTCCTGGTCAGAATGTAAAATGGGACAATTGCTTTGGAAAACAGTCTGGCAATTCCTCAAAAGGTTAGACGTTGTTACCATTTGACCCAGCAATTCTTCTATGTGTATACAAAATAAATAAAACGTGCATACAAAAACATGTGCCTGAATGTTCACTGTGGCATTATTCATAAGAGCCAAACAGTGGAAACCATAAAAGTCCAATCAACTGACGAATGAATAAGCAAAATTTTATATAGCCATACACATACAGACATGTAATAATACTCAGCAATAAAAGGAATAAAGTACTAAGATATGCTTCAATATGAATGAGTCTTGAAAACAGTTTATGCAGGGCACAAAGTAGATTAGTGGTTGCCAGGGGCTTGGGAGAGGCAGGAATGGAGAATGACCGCTAATGGTTGCAGGGTTTGGGGGTGAGTGATAACAATGTTCTGATATTAGGTAGTAGTAATGAGCAAAACTCTGAATACACTAAAAACCACTGTACTGGGCACCAAAAGTATGAATTCTGTGGTGAAATTCATAAATCACAACAAAATCATTTATGTTTTAAAAAACCTGAAACAGCTCAGATATCCTTCAAAAGTGATTAGTTGCACAAACTGTGCACAGACCATGAAATATTGTTACTCAGTAACAAAACTTATACTTCTTGCATGAGTCTTCCAGCAATTACGCTGGATAAAAATAGTCAATCCTAAAAATTTACAGACTTTATGATCCTATTTATAGAACATTTTTTGAAATGAGAACCTTTTAGAAGTGGAGTTAACTGCCATGGATGAGTGATTGAGAGGAGTTACAGAAGGGGATGGCCTTGCTGGAGGGAAGTGAGTGTGGTTATGTTAACAAAAGGGCAACAGGAGGGATCCCTGTGATGAATGAAATATTCAGAATCTTGAATGTGGTGTATGTAGATTTGTGAACTCCACACATGATGAAGTTGTATTGAACTAAATATACACCAAAAATGACTATAAATGGGACTGAGGAAATGGAATATGATCAGTGGATCAAGTCAGTGTCAGTATCCTGGTTGTGATATGGTGCTGTAATTGTGCAAAATGTCACCACTGAGGGAAACCAAGTAAACAGTACACAGAATCTCACCAGCAAGGACCTTTGGTGCGTGGAGTGGAGGTAATATAGATGAGGCCATTGGAATGCCAAAGGTTATGTGACAACTTTCAAGTGGCGCACAGCCAGAAACGGAAGCCAGGGCTCTGGACACTGATTCATTCATTCAACAAATATTTATTTATTTGAGTGACACCAATGCCTCCGATTCTCAGTTGTAGAATCCAGGCTCTGGGGTTATAACTATTAATATGAACAACCCTCAGGCCAGCTACACCTCAAGGAGGTACAGATGACCCCTCTCTATCCTGAGTTAAAAAGTCCAGAGTCCCTGTCTGTGGGTGTGAAGGCAAGAAGGGAAACAAAGAAGGGCAATGAAGCCAAACAGCCAGGGCCCACGGGGCACCGGGACTGGCAAAGATACCAAACAGCCCAAAGCTCTTCCTAAAAGGAAGCAGAAGTGTGTGGTTTGGCCAAGGGACCCAGAACCAAAAGTAACCGGATAAATACTGGCGGGCAGGGTGCCAGGACTAGTTTGGGGCAGTGCTTTCAGGATGAGGATTAGAGAGCTGGCAAACTCATTGGGAAAGTCCCCGATGCTGGGAAAGACCGAGGGGAAAGCTTTGGGATGAGGATTAGGGAGCTGGTAGACACATTGGAAAAGTTCCTGATGCTGGGAAAGATCGAGGGCAGAAGGAAAAGAGGGCGTCAGAGGATGAGATGGCTGGACGGCCTCACTGATGCAATGAACATGCACTTGGGCAAACTCCGGGAGTTAGTGAGGGACAGGGAGGCCTGGCATGCTGAAGTTCACGGGGGTGGGAAAGAGTCGGACACGGCTGGGCGACTGAACAACAGTCTAACACTGACGCCCGCAGAAAACTACAACTCCCAGCGTGCCCCACGGTCTGCCCCGGCCCCGGCGGTCATGTGATCGCTGCTCACGTGTCTCCACTGCCGGCCGGGGCTAGAAAGACCGCAGGTAGGTGGAAGGAGGTACAGACTGGTGGAGGGTGGAATCTGAGTCCCCAAGGGCCCCAGCGCGGCAGAACCCTACTCATTCGCTGCAGGGCTCTGCAGCCTGGCATCCTCTGTCCCACGCCAGCTCGGGATCGGCCGGCCCTTGCCGCGCCTTATCCCGGCCTGTCCCTACCTGGTTATCTGTCGTGCCCCGGAACCCCCTCCCCAGTTTACCACACAGCAGCCCACTCTCTGTCCTGGGTGGGCCGTGGCCCATTTTCCAATGCAGCCCACCCCTCGTATTTCTGGGATTCGGCCCCAGGCTGGCCTGGGTACTTACTCTCGTTGGGCTCTCAGGGGCCTACTGCAATGGTTACAGCTCTGGCCTGAGCGCGTGGGCATTAAGCTGCTAGTTCTGACTCTGCCAACGAGCCTCTGGGACACTAGCCTCTCTCCCTCCGTGGGTCTGTTTCCCTAACTGAGCTGGTGCTTCACTCTGAGTTGAGAGTCAGAGAGTCTCACTTCCCTTCACTCTGTTCACCAGCACTGGTGAAGTTTGAGAAAAAAAATTAAAGGCAAATAGGGAAGTGAGGAGAATCAGATCTCAGAGTTTGGGGGAGAAGACACCATAAGGAATAGCTGTCTGTCCACCAAAGCCAGAAGGGCGAAAGAGCAGGTAAGCTGGGGAACATAGAGCAGAGTAATTTGAGGGAGGGGAGGCTAAGAGATTCCGGACCAGTGCAGAGACCTCTTGTGTCTGAGAGGTGAGCAGGATGGAGGACGGAGTCTCACAGCGTGGGGAGCACCTGCTTTACATGGTTCTCTCTGGAGCTACACTGGAAGCCTGAGATCAAAAGTGTCTCCAGTACTCATTCACTACTTTGATTTTTTGCTGAGCTGCTGGCTGGATGGCAAGTTACATAAGAGAAAGCCCTATGGCATCTGACTGATCTTTCTGGATTTGGAGCCAGCAGGGAGACATTTTCCCCAGAGCTGTGTCCCTTGGTTGCATGCTTGGTGACATGTCGGAGAGCACCCAAACGCCCCCTTTTCCCTCTGATAAGTTTACAGCTCCCAACTTTGTTCAGCCATCACAGGAGGAGCCATGGCAAGAATCAGACCACCCAAGAGGCCTCAGTAGACATTTTAAACCCCCCAGTGTGCTGGGGGCATGAGACGGAATGCGTCTGTGATGGGCAGTGGTGAGGTCAGTCATGTGGGAGAAGAGAATTTAAATCCTCACTGAAATTTTGAAGGGCTTTGAAAGCTCCACAGCGTTTAGACTCTTGGCCAGAGGGAGGTATGCCGGGCTGTAAGAAACTGAAATACCCACAGTTCTAGGTGAGGATTGTTCTTCAGACCCTGCGGAGAAACCAGTTGGGAAGCCAGACAGATTTAGATCTAAATCTTGCTCTGCAGCTTGCTACTGTGTGATCCTGAATGAGTGATTTGATCTCTCTGAGCCTTGTGACCACTGTAATCTAAGGAATGAGTAAGATAAGATATGTGCATGACACTCCTGCTTGATGCACGGCCTCTAGTGCTGACATGTCGGTACCCCTCTCTTATGAGTTTGTGTCTTACCTGATCAGTGCGTGAGCCTGAAGCAGGAGTCACGTCTGACATCTTTCTGTGTCTGCCATTACCCTGGGGCACCCAGTGCAGTGATCCACACACTGGCATACCTGGGTTTGGATCTCAGCCATCAGATCTTGGGGAAAGTTGTTATCTTGGGATAACAGTATACCTGCCTTTCCCATCTAGGTTTAGGAGAGCCAGAACCCACAGGCCTCCTAGGATAACAGCGGCACACAGGCTGGAGCCACCCTTCCAGCTGAACGAGTGTTCCCTCAGTTCCCCAGCGGATGAGGCCCTGAGACAGAACGCACAGACCCTGTGGGAACAGGATTCCCCGGGCCATGGCCCAGGTCAGCATCAACAGAGACCTTGGCGAATGGGGCTTAAGCACGGACTCTGGGGAGCGTGCCCGTCTGCTGCAGAGTCCCTCTGTGGACATAGCCCCCAAGAGTGAGGGGGAGGCCCCTCCTGGGGGTGCGGGCGGAGGCACCACTTCAACACTTGGAGCCATCTTCATCGTTGTCAATGCCTGCCTGGGCGCGGGGCTACTCAACTTCCCGGCAGCCTTCAGCACTGCCGGGGGCGTGGCAGCCGGCATCACGTTGCAGATGGTGAGTGAGGGGGGCCTGGCAGGCAGAAATGCAGAGTGGTGGGTCTGGGCTCCTGGCCTCAAAAGGGAGGCTCTGGATCAGGAGTGGTCAGTGACACATGCTAATCACTCTCCCCTCTGCCACACATGGCTGACATTATTAAACTACTGTAGCATTCTTTCCTTTGAGGCCAGATGAGGTTTCAAAAGCCTTCCTAGCAATTAAGGAATTTCAGACATTAATTGCGTATTTAATAGTTATGTGGTTATGTTTAAAAAGTGGGCCCGCACCTTTTAGAACTGCATGTTGAAATGTTTACTGATGATATGATAGTTTGTATTTTCTTCAACGTAATCCAGAGTGGGAGAGAGAAGAGATGAAACAAGACTGGTCTTGAATTGATGGTTTTTTTATTTTTAATATTTTGGCCATACCACACAGCATGTGGGATATTAGTTGCCCACCAGGGATTGAACCTGTCCTCCCTGCATTGGCATCATGGAGTCCTAACCACTGCCCCACCAGGGAAGTCCCTGAATTGATGATTTTTGAATTTGAGATTTGAGCGGTTTGAAATTTTCCTCAAAACTTTTTGTCTTTAAGGAAAATGTCGATTCCGGTAATCTATTAAAATTGCCCTGCAGGATAAGGCTCGTTTGACAAATGGGCTTTGGGCACCAGGCCAGTAAACGCTGAGCAAAACCAGGCTACTCTTTGCTGCCAGGCCTTTCCCACACACTCTTGCTCCACCCTGCCTGCAGGCCATGCTGGTTTTCATCATCAGTGGCCTCGTCATCCTGGCCTACTGCTCCCAGGCCAGCAATGAGAGGACCTACCAGGAGGTGGTGTGGGCTGTGTGTGGCAAGCTGACAGGCGTACTGTGTGAGGTCGCCATTGCCACCTACACCTTCGGGACCTGCATCGCCTTCCTCATCATCATCGGGGACCAGCAGGACAAAAGTGAGGTCCCCCCTCAGTATCTACCTCATCCCTCCCCCTTGGCCCTGGGGATCTTGCGGCGGGAGGGGAAGAGCATGGAATACCCACCCAAGGCCCGGCCCTGGCATTCATCTGGGAATCCTCCCTGCTGGCTGCTGGGCCATGAGACAGTTGGAGATCCCGGCAGAGGTGGAGGACCATACCCTGCAGTAGCCTGGCATCACCTTCCCTCCTTCCTCCCTCTGCAGTTATAGCTGTGATGGCAGAGGAGCCTGAGGGGCCTGGCGGCAGCCCCTGGTACACAGACCGCAAGTTCACCATCAGCCTCACTGCCTTCCTCTTCATCCTGCCCCTTTCCATCCCCAGGGAGATCGGCTTCCAGAAATATGCCAGGTTTGGAGACCCCACCCCAGCCTGTGCTGGACAGCAGTTCTGGTCACAGAGAGTCAGAGACCCAAGGGCAGCAGGGGAACCCCTCTCCTCCATGCCACTTTGCCTCCAGGGGCAGAAAGAAGGGACGAGGCAGGGGCAGACCAGGGCTTGCAGAGGTTCTAGCAGAAGACCTTCCTTTTGTGTCAGCAGCTAGGGAGACAGTGGCTCTTTGCATCAGTGGGAGCGTTGGTTCCAAATGTCCTTGTCCAAGAAGGAACGGATAGTAATCCTGAATGTGAAGGCCTCTCCTGGCCTGGGCCTTGTCTTTCTCACAAAGCATGGGATTTTTTGATCATTTGGGATTGTTAGCTTCGCAGCATTTTCCATGCAGCTCAGTGTGAAGGAAAGGTACTAGCTTCTTGGCTCAGAGTCTGAAAAACAGGGATTCTAACCTGTTTCCTGTGATCCTTAATTGAAGGGGTCACACTCAGTGTCCCCAAGGTTCCCTTTAATGTTGACTTTCTGGTATTAGTTCCTTGGAGCCTTCTACCTCCAGCCTTTCCTGCTTCTCAAAGGCCCTGCTTGCAGCTCTGGCCATACCTGGGCTGCTCTCACTGAAGTAGCAGATGTGCTTTGAAGCCCAGCGCCCCCTGCTGCAGTCTCTGAGCTATGGAGCTGAACCACCTCATTTCCCAGTGGCCACACATGTCAGTCTGGTCCCCTTTTGGCTTCCTAACTGTGGCTTGTTTCTCTGAAATTTATTTCTCATGCATTTCTTAAGTGTTTGTTTGGAATGATCTCCCAGTTGGTTCCTTAGACACTTTTGGTCACTGAGGTGAAGGGTGGATATCCCTGGGGATAGAATTGAAGAAGAGGCAGCTGGGACTAGGGAGGAGGAGGCTTAATTGATCCTTCCTGGCAGCTTCCTGAGCGTCGTGGGCACCTGGTACGTCACTGCCATCATTATCATCAAATACATCTGGCCTGATAAAGAGATGACCCCAGCAGACATCCTGAACAGGTTGGTGAGGGCCCCCAGGAGGCACACAGGGTAGAAGCTGCACTTGGGCCCCAGGAGGTATTGGGTCAGGCCTCAAAAAGCCACACAGGAGACTTTCCTGTGGCTGAGACTCCATGCCCCCAATGCAGGGGCCCCTGGTCAGGGAACTAAATACCACGTGCAATGACTAAGACCTGGCACAGCCAAATAAATACATTAAAAAAAAAAAAAAATCCCAAGGCTCATCAGGGGTTTGACTCATTGGTCATTGTAGGAAGGAGACAAGAGGTCCTGATCTCTTTTTACTGGAGAGAAGGGTAAGAACCCGAGATGAGGGCCAGTTTGCCATTGATGTCCAACAGATGAACCAGTGTGAGACTAGGCCTTAGGTTATAGGTCCTGCCAAGGTGGAACTGCACATTTTTGCAACATGTGCTTATCTTCAACATGTGCTTACCTGTATCTTCTTCGTGAAAATAAATCAATTTTCTCATTTTTTAAAAAAAAAAGTTTTTTTTTAAGCTTTAAAACTTTTTAAAATTAATTTATATTTGGTCATGCTGGGTCTTCGTTGCTTCTAGAGCTTTCCTCTAGTTGTGGCAAGTGGGGACTACTCACTAGTTGCAGCACACAGGCTGCTTTTACAGTGGCGTGTCTTGTTCTCTCGTGGAGCACGGGCTCAGGCTTCAGCAGTTGTGGCTCCTAGGCTTAGTTGCTCCTTGAAATATGGGCTCTTGCTGGACCAGGGATCAAACCCATGTCTCCTGCATTGGCAGGCAAGGTGTATTTTTTACCACTGAGAGGAAGTTTGGTTTCCTTTTTATTGAAAGGAACAAACCAGAGAAGCAGAAGGCCAAGTGCAAGAACCAAAACTTCTGGATTTGAGTCCCAGGAGGGCCTTCCAGAGCCTCAGTTTACTGGCCTGTGAAGTGTGTCCTCTCCTGACTCCACACTTGTGAGATGTGTGTAGCTGGCTGCTGGGGGCTGTGGGGGGCTGACTGAAGAGTAAAGGCATGGGGCAGTTGGGGACTCCGAGGGCTTCAAGGGCAGCAGCATGTTGTGTGTCTGTCCGCAGGCCAGCCTCCTGGATAGCCGTGTTCAATGCCATGCCCACCATCTGCTTCGGATTTCAGGTGCCAGTTGCAAGGTCCCTTTTGTTCCCTTAGCTCACTCCCCATCCTGGGAGGAAGTCCACATTATCGGTGGGACAGGGGCAGGGTGGTGGTGGGGGTGGTCCTGGAAGGGGGAGCTGAGTGGGAGTCCCAGGACTTTGCCCTTTGTCCTTGGGATGAGGTCACTTGCCCACGCTGACCCTGCCCTTCACCCTGACAGTGTCACGTGAGCAGCGTACCCGTCTTCAACAGCATGCGGCGGCCCGAGGTGAAGACCTGGGGCGGCGTGGTGACGGCCGCCATGGTCATCGCCCTCGCTGTCTACATGGGCACGGGTGAGCGCTCCCCTCTGAGGGCCAGGCTTAGAGGGCTCCCACTCTCCGTCTTCATCCCCAAGTCCTCTGGCCCAGAATTTCCTGGGCTTAACCCTGCATTCCCAGGACGTCAGATACTTCTGTTGGCATTGGCTTGAACTTGGGGTGCCTTGGGCCTCCTCCTGCCCAAATGAAAGGTGTGTGCCTGCATTCATTCACCAGCTCTCAGTGGGTACCTAGTCAGTCAGTCCCAGGAGCTTTCTCAGCATGGAGTGGATGCCATAGACAGAGAGAGGTCTGGTCCTGCTTGCATGAAATTGACAGTCTATTCGGAGAGACAGTCTTAACAGCAGTAAACCGGCAATCAGTAAGGAAATCCCAGATGCGTGCCACAGTAACAGCGAACCAGGGAAGATGTGGGTGGGGCTGGCTTTAGGGGGTCGATCACAGACAGCTCCCCTCAGAGAAGGTGGCATCTGGGGAAGCCCAAACCATGAAAAGGAGCTAGAATCTGAAGAGCCCGGGGGAAAAGAATTCTAGACAGAGGAACGAGAAAATGCCGAGTCCCTGAGGCTGGGACAGAAGGTCTTTGGAGCAAGCTGTGGGGGTGGGTGGTGGGCACAGCAGATCCTGGAGCACTGGTGGGAGCCAGAGATGAAGCGTTTTCAGCAGGGGTGTGGCTCGGAGAAGGGTTGGCGCTGCGTGTTGTGTGGAGAACAGTATGGATGAGGGTGCAGGACTGGGAGACCAAGAAGAATGGCACAGTGATTGCTCCCACAGATGGGTCTCAGGACCAGCTCTGTACTAGTCTCTGCAGACACAGCTAGGAATACAGAGCCAAGAACAAGGGAGGCAAATAGGCAGAGCCCCTGTTCTGCTGGAGTTCATGTTTTTACTAGTTGAGGGAGACAGATGATAAACAAGTGGAAAAAAAAAAGGCCTCTGAGGAACACTGAAGGAAAGAGAACAACGTGATGTTGAGAGAGTGCCTGGCATCAGAGGTCACTGGATGAGGAGGGACCTCTGAGCTGAGACCTGAATGATGAGGAGATGGGCAGACAGAAGTTAATGCAGAAGCTCTGAGACAGGAACTGCTGGGGGAGTTCAAGATCAAAGAGGTAACAGTACAGGGATGGGAATGTGAGAAGTCAGGGAAGGGGGCTTCTGAGTCCAGCCCCGACACCCTTCTACACCTCAGTCTTAGCCTCCAGGGCTGCTCTCTCACCTCCCCATCAGCTGCTGGGCTGAGCAAGGGACGATCCATCTCCCTAACCCTCCCAGGGTGGCTCTGACCCAGCCCTCTCATCCCCACCCTCAGGTATCTGCGGCTTCCTGACCTTTGGAGCCGCCGTGGACCCTGACGTGCTCCTGTCCTACCCGTCAGAAGACGTGGCTGTGGCTGTGGCCCGTGCCTTCATCATCCTGAGTGTGCTCACCTCCTACCCCATCCTGCACTTCTGCGGACGGTGAGCCCCCCGCCCCACCCCTTGAAGGTGGTACTTCTCACCAGGGCCCTTGGCTGCCCTTTGAACCTGGCCTTGGGCCTTGTGTAAGATCCATTTTATAGAGGGAGGCACTGATGACACAGGAAACAGTCACTGCCTAGGATGGCCCTGCAAGCACCCCCAGCCGGGTCTTGGGGGACCACCTTTGTCCCAGAGTCACCAGAACAATCTGTGAGTGCTCTGAAAACCTCTAATCAGGTCCCTTCCTGAACACCCTGTCTTCTGGATACCCCCAGACCCTCCCTTTCCAGGAGTCTAGTGGAATCAGTCCCCATGGGGCGTGCAAACTCTGGACCAGGCAAGGCACTCAGTCTTTCACAGTCACCATCCTATCCGGTCCCCATGGCAACCCTGAGAAGAATGCCACTAGACCCATTTCGCAGTAGAGGAGACTGAGGCCCAGAGATTGCCTCACCTACAGTCCATCCAGTTGGGGGTCTGGCTCCATGACTGGAGGGGGGAGCGGCGCTGGCAGCAGGTATGCCTCTGAGCCCCTCTCTGTGTGGGCAGGGCGGTGATCGAAGGCCTATGGCTGCGCTACCAGGGCATGCCGGTGGAGGAGGACGTGGGCCGGGAGCGGCGGCGGCGAGTGCTGCAGACGCTGGTCTGGTTCCTGCTCACCTTGCTTCTGGCTCTCTTCATCCCTGACATCGGCAAGGTCATCTCAGTCATTGGAGGCCTGGCTGCCTGCTTCATCTTTGTCTTCCCAGGTGTGGAACCCCAGTGACCCCCAGCACTCACTCCCAGACCCTCCTGGCCTCAGCTCCTCTCTTGCTCACCTGTGGGGGAGGATAATCATCAGCTTTTACCAGTCACCTTCAGGCTCTTTGGGATCCCCTGTTTAAGCATCACCTCCTGCAGAGAAGGTAGAATTGTCATCTCCATTTTACCCATGAGGAGGTGTGAGGTTCAGAGAGGGTAACAAACTTCCCTAGAGGTTAACAAACTCAACTAAAGAAGAACAGAATCTTTTCAAACTGAAGTCTGCCCAGATCCACAGTCTATAGTCTTAACTCTTATTTCAAGAACCTCTTCCTCCGTGACTGTCAGGGATCTGGCTGGGTCAGCCCACGACAGGGTAATTAGGGTCTGGCAGTGGCACCCTGACACGGAGGTTGGGAGACTTGAGTTTGAGACAGTCTGCCACCAGATCCCTGGGAAACTGTCCTGTCTGCCCAGTCACGAGTTCTGCCTATACCCAGCTTATTTCTACCCAAGAGGCCAGCTGGAAAGCCCTTGCCACTTTGCCTGGAGCAAGGGGGCCACACTTGCTCAGAAGTGTGTTGGGAAAGCCCTGCAGTGAGGGCACCACAGAGTCACCTCCCAGCGCTGCCCCGTTAGCTCAAGGTCTTGTGTGCCACCCAAGGACCTCTCCTGGGAGACCAGTTGCCAGGCTTCCAGCCGGGTGCAGATTGGAGGCAGAGATGGAAAATGTGGAGGAGGAAACACAGGCCTTTCTCCGTCTACCTCCCGTGTCTCCTGGCAAAGGTGGAGGCTGGCCTGTGATGGGGGGAGCCCAGCCACGCTCTCAGGGCCACCTCTTCTCTTCCAGGGCTGTGCCTCATTCAGGCCAAACTCTCTGAGATGGAGGAAGTCAAGCCAGCCAGGTAAAGCAGGGCCCAGCCTGTGGGCCTCTTGGGGAGGTGCTGGATGGGGAGGTACCCTTAAACTGGTCGGAATCAAGAGACCTGTGTACTTTGAAAACAGGAGTTTTTTAAATACTATTTAAAAAAATACCTATTTATTTGGCTGTGCTGGGTCTTGGTTGCAGCATGTGAGATCTAGTTCCCTGACCAGGGATTGAACCCAGGCCCCCTGCTTTGGGAGCATGGACGCTTAGCCACTGGACCACCAGGGAAGTTCCTTAAAATACTTCTTTTAAAATGAGTGATGTGTTAGTTGTAACAGTTCAAGCACCTCTGAAGGACTTTAGAGGAAAACGTGGAAGTCCGTCCTTCCCCACCACCCTCTCCCTTCTCCTGAGAGAGCTCATGTCATGAGCGTGGCCTGTGCCCTGTAGACTGTTGCTGTGTGTGCACAGATGTCTGTGTACACAAAGTGATGCATGTGTATACACAGACACATGGGTTTTTGTGTCTGGTTAGGTTTTTTTCAAAAATTGTTCCAAGCCAGACACACTTTTCTACCCCTTTTTTTTCACGTAACCATATATCTTGGAGATCACTCTCTGTCCACACAAAATCTGCTGCTTCCTTTTTCAGTGGCTGTAGAATCTGTTGTTTGAATGTGTCCTGAGTGTGAACACACTTCTGCACATACACCTTGGCACACCTGTTCAAGGATCTTAGTGTCATCGATTCTTAGAAGGAAGTTGCTTTATCACTAGGCATGCCTATTTTCACTTTGGCACGTGGGTTCCCATTACCCTCTCAAGAGGCAGCACCAGTCAGAGTCCCAGCAGCAGTGAAAGAAAGTGCCCTGCTCCCCATATCCCTGCCACCATGGTACATAGAGGCCTTTTCAATATTTCTTAGTCTATTGAAAACAAAACACTACATTTGAAAAATTTTTACCTTTTTAAAGTGTTCATAGTATTAATTCCATTCATATTTTTGTGTAACGGTCACCACCAGCCATCTCCAGAACTTTTGCATCATCCTAAACTGAAACTCTGTACCCATTAAACAGTCATTCCCTATTCCCCCTCGCCCCAGCCCCTGGCAACCACCGTTCTATTTTCTCTGTGAATCTGACTCTTTGGGTACTTCCTATAACTGGAATTGTATTTGTCTTTTTTGTACCTGGCTTCTTTCACTTAGCCTAATGTCCTCAAGGTCTGTCTGTTGTTAACATGAGTCACAATGTCCTTTGTTTTTAAGGCTGAATAATATTCATTGTATGTACAGGCCACATTTTGCAAAAAGTGCATTGTTTTTAATGCGTACATGTTCCTGAATGGTAGAGAGGTTATGACCAGGTTGCATGCTTTAAAAAAAGAAAAAAACAGAAAATTATTGTGGGGACTTCCCTGGCAGTCCAGTGGTTAAGACTCTGTTCTTACAATGCAGGGGGCATGGGTTTGATCCCTGATCAGGGAACTAAGATCCCATATGCCATGTGGTAAGGCCCCCCCACCCCCGCCAAAAATCCAGTTATAACCCTGCAGCTGTTTTTGATACATACCTTTGCAGATGTCTTTTGACTTATTTTTTAATAAAATGGATCACTTCATGTGACTTGCTTTTTCCTGACCATCTTTCCCATCAGGAGACATACATTCTAATTCTGGTCCTGCCCTTGGTGTCCTGTGACCAGTCAGCTAATCACATTAGGTCTTGGTCTCCTTACCCGTAGTCTAGCAGTCATACACTCAGCCCCATAAAACTTTGTGTGAAAGCTGTGGAGAAGTAGGAAGTGCTCTGCCCACAGGAGAAGTGGTGTAAGTAATTACAGTAATTAACTGATGTATGGCAGCCCACTCCAATATTCTTGCCTGGAGAATCCCATGGACAGGGGAACATGGTTGGCTACAGTCCATAGGGTCACAAAGAGTCATGACTTCAGACATGACTGGAGTGACTTGGTACATGCATTTACATATATATGAAAGTCGGTAAGGTCATGAGTGGTTGACTGACCAGGCCCTCTCTCACCCTCTGCTCTACAGCTGGTGGGCGATGGTCAGTTACGGAGTCCTCTTGGTCACACTGGGAGCCTTCATCTTTGGCCAGACCACAGCCAACGCCATTTTTGTGGATCTTTTGGCATAAGATCACTGCCTCCCAGAGAATTATTAGCCTTTGTGGTTGGACCCAGGAACCCATCTCATAGAGCTTCAGGACCACCCTGGGCCCGGCATCATTCCCCTCCACTGGTGGGATGACGTCCGCAACATCCTTTTCCAGGAACAGTTTTGGGGTGAAATCAGGCCCCACCCCCGTGGACAGTTCAAACTCAGCTCCCTTCCTGCTCCCCCATCCTGGCAGCGCCGTGGATGGTAGGAGGAAGTCTCATGCCACAGGGGAACCTCCTCCCCTCCTTCACCTCTCGACTTTTCCATGCCTGGACACCATGGGTAAAGAGTGTCAGCAGGTCTCCAAAGAAAGAACTCAACCTGACTTGCCTCTGGAGAAACAGTGTGCACCGAGGGGTGCGCTCCTCCACAGAGAACGCTGTCCCGAGTAGAGGCTCTGCTCATCACCCCGGGACTCAGCACCTGCTCCCGTGTGTCGGCAGCCCAGACACCAGCGGCTGCCTCTCGCAAGTCCTAGAGGAAGCCTGAAAGCATATGAGTGCACCAAGGCAGGTAGATGGATGCCTGGCCACTGCCTCCTGGGCCCTCAGAGAGCCCGAGAGCCCCCTTGTCCATGGCTGATTGACATTTCCCAAGGCTTTTGGGGTCTCGCCCTGCCTCTTTACCCAGACCTGATGGTCCAGGCATCCCTCTGCTCCTCCATCCCAGACATCACCAAGTCTAATGTTTACAAACGGTGCCAGCCCAGCTCTGAGCCAGGGGCCAGGAGCCACCCCGTGCCACGGTGCTGTGAGTACTCCCTGAACTCACCCCACGGTGGGGAGTCTGCTTTCTCTCTTAGATTCCAGATGGGCCCCGCTTTTCAAAGCAACAAGAGTGGGGACGTCCCTGGTGGTCCAGTAGTTAAGACTCTGTTTGCAATGTCGGGGGCACGGGTGCAGTCCCTGTCAGGGAACTAAGATCCTACGTGCCGCGAGGTGCGACCAGAAAAAAAGTTAAAAATGGGACAAAGGCGCAAGAGTGGGTGGTGGAGCAGGCTGGGAATGCCACGCGGGCTGGGCTCGTGAGGATCAAGGTGACTGTGTCTGGTATCTTCACTTTCAACGGCTGCTTCTCTTCTCCCTGCCCTCCATGTCAACCCCAGCCTGGTACCCGGAGACGAGGCAAGAACAGAACGGCAGCTGACATGTCATTGTCTGGACAACATTTGAGTGCAGTCATGCTGGCCTAGAAGTTTCCCTTCCAGTCTGGATCTTGTCTGCTCCTTTCCCCCATCACCTCCTCACCCCCACCCCATTTTGCTGTGGAGCTCAGTCTCTCCTGCTCTCCTAAGTATGGGAGTGGGGTGGACCAAACCCTCTCTTGTCCACTTCCTCAGCTCCACATGTCCACCAAGCCTGGCCTCGGAGGCCTGTTAATCACATTAGGACATAGCTAGGTTGTGCCCCACGCGAGGTAAGGAGGGATATTCTCCACCTTCATATTTTGAACACTTTGGCTACTCAGGCCAACCCCAGGCGCCGAATCAGGCTTTCTCTGCCTGGAACACTCAGCATTTTCCCTGGCTCTTCCTGCCCAAAACCTCTGAATGGAGAAGTGGGGGTGAGAGGGACACGTTCTCAGGGCAGTGAGATACAAGCAGAGGCTGGCTGGAGCCACATAGACTTCTGCTCAGCCCCAGCCTAGGTGACTTGCCCCTCTTCACATCCCCTCTAGGCTCCCCCAGGGCCAGGCCCACATGGCCGTCTTCTCAGCCTGCTACACAGCACCAGGCCCCGCCAGCGCCCATCTGGACAAGGTTGGGAGGATGGACATCAGTAGGGCTGCACCGCCGCCTCATGTTGCATTTCAATCACGGGTGGGGTTCGCGAGGGGGAAAGGAGCTGGAATCTGGCCTAATAACCTCAGGAGCCCCTTCCCCTGCCCTCCCTGCCTGGGCATTTTACTGTTTCTTTTTTACTTGCGCACATTCAGACCAGGAAGAATGGTTAATAAAAAGGGACTTGTGCTGCTGAGCTGCGTGGTCTGTGTCTTAGGCTGGGGACAGTCCGGGCCACTGGCAGAAGGAAGACAGACTGGGGTGGGCAGTATGGGCTGGGATGTGGCAAGCCCCTTTTGGCTTCACCATCGATGACCCTTGAGTTGAGAGTGGGCCCACTGCGCTCCCTTTACCAGCAGGAAACCTCAAGTGGTTTTGGACACCTCTGCCTTTTTCCATGTCCCATCAGCCTTTCCCCGCTGACTTGGGACTCTGCCTTGGCTCGCACCCATTCTGTGCAGGCACACATTGGCCTCTGTGTTGTATGTCCCCACGCCGCGACCTCAAGTTTTGGGGTGAGCCTCAAACTCCTGAGCATCCCCAGTTTGTCCTTTCAGAGGCTGGTGTTGAGAACAGGCCCTGTTGTCCCAGTTGAGGAGCCATCACCGTGCTCAAGTGCTGGGGAGAAGATACTTGGCAAAACACCAGCTCTGCTCTCTCTTTGCTGGGGAAGACTGACGCTTACCAAGTCACCACGAATACGGACACACAAGTTGTGATACGTGCCAAGGGGAAAATAACAATGTTACATCTGGGGGTCTGGCGCTTCTCCGGAGAGTCAAGGAAGGTTTCCTGGGGGAAGTGACATATGAGTTGGCCCCTGAAGGATGTGTAGGAATGAACTAAGTGAAGAGGTGGGGAGACCTTTGCAGGCCATGGGAAATGCATTTGCGAAGGTGGGAGGAACATGGTGGTTTGAGGAACTGGAAAGTGGCCATTGTTGGTGGAGCATGGCCAGGGTGTGGGGGAGTCGCAGAGGAAAGCAGAGCATTCTAGGATGGCTTCAGTCGTCAGTGGCTGCCCCTTTAGACTTAAAAGTCTAACCAGCTCGCCTTCTCCCACACTGTCTATCCCTCTCACACTCTATCCCTGCTCAGGTATTTTGCAAAGATGGCCCTCCCTCCTGGTGGAGATGGGGACTGTCTCCAAGGAGGAAACGTGATGTAAGACTAGACAGGTGGGGGACTCCCCTGTGGTCCAGTGTCTTAAGACTCCAGGCTTCCACTGCAGGAGGCATGGGTTCAATCCCTGGTCGGGGAACTAAGATTTCACATGCTATGCAGCCAAATAAAAAGACTACACAGGTGGGACAGCTTTGGGCCACGCTTCACACTTGCTTAGTGGGCCAAGAGCTTGAGGGTGGTTTCACTTTCTCTGAGTAAACAGAGGGAAGAAAAGCTTACATCTAGGCTATAGGCAAACAAATAGCCAAATTCATCCATTCATCCATTGTAGCCAAGACTTGTAAGCACTTAATCAGTGTCTGTCTTCCTTCCTCATTAGACTGTAAATCCTATGGAGGCAGGCACATCTCCCTTATCCATCAGTTATCTTAGCCAGTGCCTGGAACACTTAGCAAGTGTTCAATAGTTGTTGCGTGAATGAATGAATATCAGCTAAGACTTGCTGATTTCCTACTTTGTGCTAGCACTTGCATCATTCACATTTGGTCTTCGTGACAACTCTATGCAGAAGTAAAAGCTAAGAGATGTTACATAGTTTACCCAGGGACACACAGGAAGTAATATTGGAGCCAGGCAGCCCTCTTGCCGTGCATGAATGAACAAGTGAGCAAAGGGCTCTTAGCCTGGTGACTTCTGACCCCAGAATGCAAGCTTAGGAACTTCCAACCCTCATGCTGGCACCAACATCAGATCCTGGAACCCTTGACTTGTCCTCCCAGCCAAACCACATCAAGTGGTGGGATGTCAGCTAGCCCATGGCTCTGGGCAAGTCACTTCCCATCTCTGAGCTTCTGTTTCCCGATCTCTAATGTGGGACTGATCATCACTGACCTTATTTACCTCCCAGAATAAAGGAGAGCCAGTGTCAAGAAAGTACATGAAAAAATGACAAGTGCTTTATGACCGGAAATCCACATTTACAGAAGAAATGTGAAAACTCGGTTTCTCCTCAGGAGGCCACATGCCAGGTTTCCCCTAACACTTCCTGGGAGCCAGGGTATTTCTCAAACTTTAATGTACTTACAAAATTTTTATCTCCTTAGGATACAAATTCTGATTCAGTAGATCTGGTGTGCACCCCACTCCAGTACTCTTGCCTGGAAAATCCCATGGACGGAGGAGCCTGGTAGGCTGCAGTCCTTGGGGTCACTAAGAGTCAGACACGACTGAGCGACTTCCCTTTCACTTTTCACTTTCATGCATTGGAGAAGGAAATGGCAACCCACTCCAGTGTTCTTGCCTGGAGAATCCCAGGGACGGGGGAGCCTGGTAGGCTGCCGTCTATGGGGTCGCACAGAGTCGGACACGACTGAAGGGACTTAGCAGCAGCAGAAGCAGCAGATCTGGTGTGGGGCTTCAGTCTGCATTGTAAATGCTCCCAGTTTTGCCCAGGCTGGTCCTTGGACTGTACTTTGAGTATCAGGGGACTGGTAGACAAAGCAAAGGCTTTGGCTTCAGACAGAGCTGGCTTAGGTCTGAGCAATACCTCTTTACACTGGGAACTCAGGAAATCAGTTCAGTTCTAGGAACCCCACTTTCCTCAACTATGAAGTAGGAGTTATGGTGCCCATCTTGTAGATGAAAATATTAAAAATCCAAGGACACATGGTATAATATATGTGAAGTACCTGGTAGGTAGCAGGGATCGTGTTGGTCATTTCCTCATACTGGAAAGGAAGAGCAGGGCAGGGGGCGCATGGTGTGTAGCTACAGTTCCATCCTTTGGTCAGTAGAGGTCACCTTTGTATAATTTCAGCCTGTAGAAGAGAGGCGCCTGTTGGAGGAGCCTGGAAGGCTGCAGTCCGTGGGGTTGCTGAGGGTCGGACACGACTGAGCGACTTCACTTTCACTTTTCACTTTCATGCATTGGAGAAGGAAACGGCAACCCACTCCAGTGTTCTTGCCTGGAGAATCCCAGGGACGGAGGAGCCTGGTGGGCTGCCGTCTCTGGGGTCGCGCAGAGGACACTCCAGTCCCTTGAGTCTCTCAGGTTCCTAGTGATCTGCTGCCTAGCATTTCTGAATGATGTCCCTCTACTGGGGCAGGGCCACTTCTAGATCATGGTCTCCAACCTAGTGGGGGAATCAGACCAGTCAAATAATCTAATTATGTAGGTACATGTGGTAAGTGTAGATTCAATATTACAAATCCAGATTTGGCAATTCACTGCTGGGATACAATGAAAAATTTTTCAGTCGATATGGAGGAAGGCCAGAGATAATGTAGCCAGGAAGAAGGAAGAAGGCAGACACCCTGTCCTCCAAATACTTTATGTTTCCTGAGAGGTGGGGTGGGAAGGGAGAGGAATAGGCACATGATTCATCTATTTGGATATTCTTCCATTAAAAGTGAGATTGAAAAAAAGAAGAGATTTAATTGATGTGTTTTAGAGTCCAGCATGTAAGAAGCTTAGAAGTGGCCACTCCATCCTAACAAGTAAAAGTTGAACAAACCAAAAAGTCAGCTCTTCTAAAATGTGTAAGATAAGTCAGACTATAAGGCACACCCCTGCCCCTCAGATTAGAGAGAGACACAAATACAGAGCAGAAACCCACAAGCAGAAACCTCTGTGGGAGTCAGCGACAGAGTAAGGGAACCTAAACTGTAATTGATGAATTTCTGGAGGTTCAGTGCAGACAAATCTGAGGGAGAAAAACACCAAGGAGCCCAGTTCTTTGAGGAGAAGGAGGCATACTTTGAGACTTCGTGGGTTTTACCTAAAGTTCTACCAAGTTCTCATAGTACACATCAGGAAAAAATATCCATCATGCTTCCAGCAGAGAAGGGTAAAAAGAACCATTCTGAAATTGCTAGAGCATTCTGTTCTTGTTAACAAAGATATGCCCTGGGGAGACACTTAAAATTTAACCAGAGCCTAACCTACTGGGATTTTATCAGAGCCTAATAGACCTAAGGGAAGGGAAACACACAACTTCATCCCATTCTAGCCACTGTGTCCCATCTAAGGGGAATTAGAGAGAGAGCAGAGAAACATAAGCGTCCACAGTCCAGAAGCACACAGGCTAAGAGTATGTGATCCAACCATAGGACTACAGGAACACTTCCCCTCCCCTTATACCGTGCAGCCTCATTACTAAAAGCCTGCTGCTGCTGCTGCTGCTAAGTCGCTTCAGTCGTGTCCGACTCTGCGCGACCCCATAGACGGCAGCCCACCAGGCTCCCCCGTCCCTGGGATTCTCCAGGCAAGAACACTGGAGTGGGTTGCCATTTCCTTCTCCAATGCATGAAAGTGAAAAGTGAAAGTGAAGTCGCTCAGTCATGTCTGACTCTTAGCGACCCCGTGGACTGCAGCCCACTAGGCTCCCCCATCCATGGGATTTTCCAGGCAAGAGTACTGGAGTGGGGTGCCATCACCTTCTCCTACTTACTGCAATTCCTTTTCCCTAGTACATTATGTCTGGCTATCAAAAAATAAAAATTATAAGAGGGCTTCCCTGGTGATTAAGACTCTGCCTGCCAATGCAGGGGACATAGGTTTGATCCCTGATCCAGGAGGATCCCACATACCATGGAGCAACTAAGCCCGAGTGCTACAACTACTGAGCTCACATGCTGCAGCTACCGAAGCCTGTGTACTCTAGAGCCCATGCTGCATAAGAGAAGCCACCACAACGAGAGAGTAGCCTCCACTTGCCCCACCTAAAGAAAGCCCTCACACAACAATGAAGACCCAGTACAAACACAAATTCTTTCTAAAATACAACATATACTAAAAGGCAAAAAATACAGTTTGGAGAGCCAGAGCATCGGAGCTAGACTCAAATATGGCAGGAGTGTTAGAATTATCAGAGCAGGAATTTTAAACAACTACAATTAAAATGCTAAGGGCCCTCACGGATAAAGCAGACAACCTGCAGGAAGAGAGAGATGGGCAATGTAAGCAGAGAGAAGGAAATTCTAAGAAAGAACCAAAAAGAAATGCTAAAGATTAAAGAAGTAAAAAAAAACTTTAAGAGAGATGCAGAATGCTTTTGACAGGCCTGTACTATATAGGGGGGTTCCCAATGGCTGAGTGGTAAAGAATTCACTGCAATGCAGAAGACTTGGGTTTGATCCCTGGGTTGGGAAGATCCCCTGGAGAAGGAAATGGCAATCCACTCTAGTATTCTTGCCTAGGAAATCCCATGGACGCAGGAGCCTAGTGGGGTACAGTCCATGGGGTTGCAAGACTTGGACACAACTTAGCAACGGAAACAAACACAGTATAGATTAGATACAATTTAGGAAAGAATCTCTGAGCTTTGGGATATCTCAATAGAAACCTCCAAAGCTGAAAAGAAAAAAAAACTTAGAAAATAAAATCCAAGAACGGTAGAAAACCAAAAGTAATAATGCACACAAAATAGGAATATCAGAACAAGAGAGAAAGGAACAGAAAAATATGTGAAACAATAATGACAGAATTTCCCCAAAATTAATTTTAGGCTCCTAGTTAACTAATCCTCTGAAGAGAAGTGGATGACAGAGGATGAGATGGCCGGATGGCATCACCACTCGGTGGACATGAGTTTGAGCAAGCTCCAGGAGTTGGTAATGGATAGACAGGGAGGCCTGGCATTGCTGCAGTCCATGGGGTCACAAAGAGTCAGACACGACTGAGCGACTGAACTGAACTGAATTAACTAATGACTGATTCAGGAAGTTCAGAGAACACCAAGCAGGATAAATGACAAAAAGTTTGCCACCAAGTCATATCATTTTCAAAAACAAAAAAAAAATCAAAGAAAAAAGCCCTGAAAGAAGCCAGAGGGAGAAAACACTGTTCTTACAGAGAAGCAGAGATTAAGAATTACAGGACTTCCCCAGTGGTACAGTGGATAGGGATCTGCTTGCCAATGCAGGGGACACAGATTCAGTCTCTGGTCTGGGAAGATTCCACATGCTGTGGAACAACTAAGCCCCAGCGCCAAAACTACTGAGCCGAGCTCTAGAGACCTCAAGCCACAACTATAGAGCATACGTGCCCCAAGTACTGAGGACCACGTGTCTAGAGCCTGTGCTCTGAAACTAGAGAAGCCACCACAATGAGAAGCCCATGCACCTCAACGAGGAGTAGCCCCTGCTCATCACAGCTAGAGAAAGCCCATGTGCAGCAACGAAGACCCAGTGCAACCAAAAATAAATAAATATTTTAAAATAACAAAAAATTAAAAACCTGCCTTCCTCCTCCATCCCCCCACAAAAAAATTAAAAAAAAAAAAAAGAATTACAGAAAATTCCCAGGACTTCCCTGCAGTCCAGTGGTTAGGACTCTGCACTTTCACTGCCCAGCCCTGGGTTCAATTCCTGGTTAGGAAACCAAGATCCTGCAAGCCAACAGGTGTGGCCAAAAAAAAAAAAAAAAAGATTTACAGTTGACCCTTGAACAATATGGGAGTTAGAGGTTCTGACTCTCAACATACTTGAAAATTTCTATATCATTTATAGTTGGCCCTCTATACCCACAGTTCTCATCTACCAACTGCAGATCATGTAGTGTGGTCATATTTACTACTGAAAAAAATCCACTATATATAGACCTTCGCAGTTCAAAGCCATGTTGTTCAAGAGTGAACTACACATCTGACTTCTCTGAAACTACCCAAGCATAGAGGGTTGAGTGTAATATTTTAAACGTTAAGAGAAACCTAGAATTCTATATTCTGTAAAATGGTCCTTCAAAAGTAAAGGAGAAATACTTTCTCAGACAAACAAAAATAGACTTGCCTTCAAAGACCTGTTAAAAGGAGTTATTTAGAGAGAAGGGAATTTTTTTGGGGGGTGGTGGGGGACATGCCACCCGGCTTGGCTTGTGGGATCCCCTGGGCTAGAACCCAGGCCCCCTGCAGTGGAAGTTCAGAGTCCTAACCACTGGACCACCAGGGGATTCCCAAAAGAAGGGACGTTAAATAAAGCAGATATCACAACTCTAAAGCCAGAAGAGAATACTTTGAAAAATGGACAAAAAGAAAACTAGCCCCTAAAGATTAAAAGTATGATTGCCAAATTTAAAAATAAATCAAAAGAAGAGTTAAAGATAGTTAAGAGAATCTCCTGGAAAGCCAAACGAAAAGACAAAGAGATGGAGGGAATTCCCTGGCTGCCCAGTTGTTAAGGCCCAGCAGCTTCATTGACAAAGAGATGGGAAAAAAGAGATAAGAAAATTAAGTTTCAACTCAGCTACAACATCTGACTAACAGGAATTCCAGAAATAGAGAACAGAGAAAATGGGCAGGGACAGGAAGTAGTGGACCAGAGAAAAAGAGATATTATCAAAGAAATAACTCAAGAAAATTTTGCAAACAAAGACATGAATCTCAGTATTTGAACCAGTGAACTGAATTTTAACAGCTGCACACTGGAAATAAAGAGAAAACCTTAAAGATTTTCTGAGATGGTAGGGGGTAGGGATGTCATGCTTCTTGGCATCACTGCAAGCTAGAAGATAACACATCAATGTTTTCATAATTTTTTTATATTTTTGAAAAATTAATTAATTCTTTGACTACACCACACAGCCTGTGGGATGTACTACATCCCGCCCCCTCCAAGTGGAAGTGCGAAGTTTTAGCCACCAGATAGTCAGGGAATTTCCAATGCCTTCATAATTTTTGAGTGAAACTTTTCAACCTGCAGATTTCATGTGCAACCAAACTTTCAATCAAGTATGAGGCTGAAATAAAAATATTCCCAGATAAATAAAGGTTAAATAAATTTACATCCTGTTTCACCTTTCTCAGAAAGTCACTGGAGAATATGTTCCAGCAAAATAGAGCTGTAAAGCAAGGAAGTGGAAAGCATCTAGGAAACCAAGAATCAATCTCAGAAGAACAACCAAGAGGTTTTCAAATAACAGCTGGGCAGCTGACCAGAATGTGGCCAGTTCAGTTGGAGCAAGAATATGGAGCACAAAGGAAAGTCTCCAGGGAGAAATAAAACTAAGAGGTTATCTGACTTGTCTAAGCATTTGGAATAATCACTGACAGATCTGTTGGAGCATTTGGGTAAGTATGCATGTAACAAAGCAAATGGGAAAATATGGCCATTATTAATCACAGGAAAAACAAACCAGATTGACACAAAAGGAAAGGTAATCAGAGTAAACTACTAAGCACAGCAGTGAATGATATTTGCATTCTCAATAATGTCCATACTGATTATTTAACCCTATGGGCTGTATTGTGACGTAACTTCATTTTTAAAGGGGAGGAAAGGACTTCAAGGTGCAGGAGCAAGAAAACTAAATCTTTTATCAATAATTACCACTTTTAGTTTTTAAATTACGAAATAACAATATAAGCACATTATCTTAAAATACTGAGATAAATGCCAAAAGAAACAGCTTAAAAGAGATAAATGTAGGCAACACAGCAAGCTGGAGGTGGGCAAAGCTAGGACAAAGGACTGCTGGCATTTCATATGAGCTTTTTATTACCACTGGATTTTCTTAAAAAAAAAAAAAATGTGGCTGTGCCTGGTCTTAGCTGCGGCATGCAGGATCTCTGATCTTAGCTGTGGCATATGGGATCTTAGCTGTGGCCTGTGGGATCTTAGTTGTGGCCTGTGGGATCTTAGTTGTGGCCTGTGGGATTTAGTTTCCTAACCAGGAAGCCAATCCAGGTCCCCTGCATTGGAAGGGTGGAGTCCCAGTCACTGGACCACCAGGGAAGTCCCAGGACTGGCTTTTTTAAAACAAGATGCGTGACTAGTTGCTTTTTTGTTGCTGTTGCTTTTGGCCACACCACCCAGGATGCCGTGCTGTTCCCCGACCAGGGATGGAACCTGTGCTCCCTACAGTGGAAGCACAGAGTCTTGCCTACTGGACCACCAGGGAAGTCCTGTTTTGTTTTGGTGCTTTAAACTTAAAATTATTTTTATATTTACAATACCCAAGGTATAGAAGCAACCTAAGTGCTCAGTGATAGAAGAATGGATAAGATGTGGTGTATACATACGTGTTAGTCGCTCAGTCGTGTCCATGGACTGTAAACCGCCAGGCTCCTCTGTGCAGGGGATTCTCCAGGCAAGAATACTGGAGTGGGTTGCCATGCCCTTCTCCAGGGGATCTTCCCAACCCAGGGATCAAACCCTGCATTGCAGGTGGACTCTTTACCATCTGAGCCAGTAGGGATGCCGGTATATATATATACACATCATTTTTGTAGAGTGACTGATTATACACAATGAGCTATTTTTCAGTCATAAAAAAAGAAGGAAATCTTGCCATTTGGGACAATATAGATGGACCCAGAGGATATTATACTAAATGAGGTAAGTCAGACAAAGACAATGATTTCAATTATTTGTGAAATCTTAAACACCACAACAAAATGTAAACAGAGTCATAGATACAAGGAACTAACAGGGGGATGCCAGAGGAGTAGGGTGGGGAGATGAGAAAGATAGATAAGGGAGATTAAGAGATACAAACTTCCAGTTACAAAATAGGTGATTCATGAGTATGGAATGTATAGCGTGGGCAATACAGTCAGCAACTATATAATATCTTTGTATGGTGAAAGATGGTAACTAGATTTATCATAGCGATCATTTTGAAATGTATGTGTGCTTAGTTGCTCAGTCGTGTCTGACTCTGCAACCCCATGGACTGTAATCCACCAGGTTCCTTTGTCCATGGGAGTTCTTCAGGCAAGAATATTGGAGTGGGTTGACATTCTCTTCTCCAGGGGATCTTCCCAATCCAAGGATCGAACCCAGGTCTGCCAAACTGCAGGTGAATTCTTTATGACCTTTGCCACCAGGGAAGCTCATGAATACTGGAGTGGGTAGCCTGTCCCTTCTCCAGGAGATCTTCCTGACCCAGGAATTGAACTGTGGTCTCCTGTACTGCAGGCAAATTCTTTAACAGCTGAGCTACCAGGGAAGCCCTTTGAAATGTAGAGAAATATCAAATCACAGTATTGTATACTAGGAAGTAATAAAATGTTGTAGGTCAATTATACTTCAAAAAACAAACAAACCAAATCATAGAAAAAGAGATCAGATTTGTAGTTACCAGAGGTAGGGGAGTTTGATGAAATTAGTCAAAAGATACAAACTTCTAGTTATAAGATGAATCAGTATTAGGCATGTAATGTACAGTATAATAAATATAGTCAATACTGCTGCATGTTATCTGAAAGTTGTTAGAAGAGTAAATCCTCCCCATTATACACCCTTATACAACCAACTCATCCTCATCACGGTCATGAACATGTAAAATCCTCTCACTATTTTCAAAAAGAGATTACAATCTCAGCACTTTGTTTCCAAAGAGAAAGCATAATTCCCTAAATTGTAAGAAGCCAACCCTAGCCCAGTACAAACGGAAAAAAAATGTTTTGCTAAGAAAAAAAAAAAAAGAGTAAATCCTAAGACTTTTCATCACAAGGAAAGAAACTTTTTTTTTGTTTCTTTTATTTTGTATCTATATGAGATGACAGATGTTCACTAAACTTATTGTGGTAGCCATTTCATTATGCAGTCCACCTTAAACTTACAGAGTGCTGTGTGTCAATTATATCTCAATAAAACTGGAAGAAAGAATAAATTAAAATAACAATAAGAAAGACTACAGCAGAACTGAAACAGGAGGGAAGAGGTCAGGTCACAACCTTTACAAGAATGACACAGGGATTTCCCTGGTGGCTCAGTGTGTAAGAATCGGCCTTGAGATGCAGGGGACTCGGCTTCACTCACTGGTTGGGGAACTGAGATCCGACATGCTGCGGAGCAACCAAGCCCAAGTGCCACAACCACTGAAGCCTATGCTTCAACTAGAGAGTCCATGCTCCACAACAAAAGATCCCATGTGACACAATGAAGATCCCATGTGCTGCAACTAAGACCCAATGCAGTCAAGTAAGTTAAAAAAAAAAAGAATGACATAACCTGAGGATAGGGCTTCCCAGGTGGCACCAGTGATAAAGAACCCACCTGCCAATGCAGGAGACTTCAGAGATATGGGTTCAGTCCCTGGGTAGGGAAAATCCCCTGGAGGAGGGCTATATTCTTGCCTGGAGAATCCTATGGCTAGAGGAGCCTGGCAGGCTACAGTCTAGAGTCGAAAAGAGTTAAACACAACTGAAGCGACTTCGCAGCAGCAGCAGCCTTAAGGACCTGACAGAAGCTGTGTGTGTACTTAGTCACTAAGTCATGTTGCTCTTTACGACCCCATGGACTGTAGCCTGCCAGTCTCCTCTCTCCATGGGATTTTCCCAAGCAAGAATACTGAAGTGGGTTCCTAACCCAGGGATCAAACCCACGTTTCTTGTGTCTCCTGCCTTGGCAGGCAGATTCTTTATCACTATGCCGTTTGGGAAGCCCATAACATAAAGTGATTAAAACCAAATAGGTCCAAGATACCACTCTAATGGCAGAAAACAAAGAGGAACTAAAGAGCCTCTTGATGAGGGTAAAAAGAGGAGAGTGAAAACGCTGCCTTAAAACTCAACATTCAGAAAACTAAGATCGTGGCATCTGGTCCTATCACTTCCTGGAAAATAGATGGGGGAAAAGTGGAAACAGTGGCAGATTTTTTCTTTGGCTCCAAAATCACTGCGGACAGTGACTGCAGCCATGAAATTAAAAGACGCTTGCTCCTTGGAAGAAAAGCTATGATCAACCTAGACAGTATATTTAAAAAACAGAGATATCACTTTGCCGACAAAGGTCTGTATAGTCAAACCTATGGTTTTTCCAGTAGTCATGTACAAGTGTGAGAGTTGGACCATAAAGAAGGTTGAGCACTGAAGAACTGATGCTTTCAAATAAATTGTGGTGCTGAAGAAGACTCTTGAGAGCCCCTTGGACAGCAAGGAGATCAAACCAGTCAATTTTAAAGGAAATCAACCCTGAATATTCATTGGAGGGACTAATGCTGAAGCTGAAGCTCCAATACTTGGCCATCTGTTACAAACAGCCAACTCACTGGAAAAGACCCTGATGCTGGGAAAGATTGAGGGCAGGAAGAGAAGGGGGCAACAGAGGATGAGATGGGTGGATGGTATCACTGACTCAATGGACATGAGTTTGAGCAAGATCTGAGAGATGGTTAAGGACAGGGAAGCCTGGTTTGCTTCAATCCATGGGGTCACAAGGAGTCGGACACCACTGAGTGACTGAACAATCCAAGGTGGCAGATGAGTGGACTTCCACTAGACCTTGAGCTTCTGTATATGGTCACTGTAACACATCAGCACGTCATGACTTACCCACAGGCGCCATAACAGTTCCAAAGCTCAAAAAGTGGGTAGTGGCCCAACTCCTGGAAATCCCCACCACTTCCCTGGTGACTCAGATGGTAAAGAATCTGCCTGTAATGTGGGAGACCTGGGTTCGATCCCTGGATCAGGAAGATCCCCTGGAGAATGGAATGACAACCCACTCTAGTATTCTTGCCTGAAGAATTCCATGGACAGAGGAGCCTGGCGGGCTACAGTCCAGGGGGTCACAAAGAGTGGGACACCACTGTGTGACTACACTTTCACTTTACCCCAAATAGATGTAATACTCCTTCCTCTCATTAGCCTATGAAATCACCCACCCCTGTATAAACTGACAACCCCATACCCTGGTGCCACTCTCTCCTTCTTAGATGGCCCACATTCTGTCTGTGGAGTGAGTTTCTCTACATAAATCCACTTCTTACCTATCACTTTATTTCTCACTGGA
This sequence comes from Capricornis sumatraensis, assembly GCF_032405125.1. Taxonomy (NCBI): domain Eukaryota; kingdom Metazoa; phylum Chordata; class Mammalia; order Artiodactyla; family Bovidae; genus Capricornis; species Capricornis sumatraensis. Next base: position 32,176,129 of record NC_091088.1, on the reverse strand, counting down.
TTCTTCCTGTGACAAGACATCAAAGAACCTGAGCTTCATTAAGTCCTGAGACCAGGTATACAATCTCAATTAAAAGACCATAGTTTCAAGTCCCAATCTGGATTTCAGCTGGGTTTGCATCCCAGCCTGTGGGTTCAAGTCCCAATCTGAGTTGCACAATTTCAGAAAGTCAAAGTATTAGTCGCTCAGTCGTGTCCAACTCTTTGCAACCCTATGGACTGTACCCTGCCAGGCTCCTCTGTTCATGGGATCCTCCAGGCAAGAATACTGAGTGGGTTACCATCCCCTTCTCCAAGGAATCTTCCTGATCCAGGGATTGAACCCAAGTCTCCAGATTCTCTACCATCTGAGCCACCAGGGAAGCAGTTTCAGAAGTGCTTGTTAAAAGCGATCATAAAACAATTTGTTTTTAAATAAGAGAAGTAAAAATTGAATGTCTATTATAGGCCATGTTGGAATTTTAGCTTTGCTGCTTCTAATGAGGCCTTAGGCAATTAGTTAAACTATCTGGGCCTGGATTTCCTTATCTATGGATTACAATATTTGTTGTGGCAAAGACTACTTGTCAGCCTTCTCCATTCTTAGACAACAGTACAACTTGTGAAATAATAATTTTTAAAAAATACATGTATTGGTCTCTGTACCATTTCTGGCACAGAGCTCCTGAAACGTTTGTAATTTCCTAAATGATAAGGGCACTTTGGATCATCTTCTGTTGTAACGTTTGGTGTTTGACCCTGGTTCCTGCACAGAGCTACTAAATTCCTTGGAATTTCCTGGGCAATGATTAGTGTGCTCTTGGATAACTGAAGGATTGGAGCAGGTCACCAGAAAGACCAGGCCAGGATTAAAAGCTTGGAACTTTCAGCCCCACCCCTCAAACTCCGGCAAGAGGAGAGGAGCTGGAGTTGACTGACCATTAACTCAGCCCTATGTGTGAACCTTCCACAGAAATCCTAAAAGTGCACGGCTGGCAGAAGTTCTGGGTTGGTGAACACATCCACATGCCAGGAGGGTGGTACACCCAAACGCCATGGGAACAGAAGCTCCTGTACTTAGTACCCTTCTGGACCTCACCCTACGTACCTCTTCATCCAAGCCATTCATCTGCATCTTAAAATATCCTTTACAGTTTTATGTATTTATTTCTGGCTATGCAGGGTCTTCATTGCTCCTCAGATTTTCTCTAGTTGTGGAGAGTGGGGGCTACTCTGGTTGCAGTGCATGGGCTTCTCATTGCAATAGCTTCTCTTGTTTCCAAGCACAGGCTAAAGGGTGAGCAGGCGTCAACGGTTGCAGCTCCCAGGCTTTAGAACACAGGCTCAGGAATTCTGGTGCACGGGCTTAGTTGCTCCGAGACATGTGGGAACTTCCCAGATCAGGGATCGAATTCTTATCTCCTGCATTGGCAGGCAGATTCTTTACCACCAAACCACCAGGGAATCCCTGTATCTTATAATATCCTTTACAATAAACTAGCAAATGTAAGTAAATGTTTGCCTGGGCTCTGTAAATTATTGTAGCAATCGATTAACCTCTGAAGTGGGAGTCATGGGAACCCCAATCCATAGCTGGCCACCAGATTCAACTGGGGGAAGCTAGGCCCACCCCGCCAAGAGGGAAGTGACAAAACAATTTGTGGCCATCTTTATCTACCACAGGACTTCTCTGGTGGCTTAGACGGTAAAGCGTCTGTCTACAATGTGGGAGACTTGGGTTCAATCCTTAGGTCCGATCCCTGGGTCAAGAAGTTCCCTGGAGAAGGAAATGGCAACCCACTCCAGTACTCTTGCCTAGAAAATCCCATGGACAGAAGAGCCTGGTAGGCTGCAGTCCATGGGGTCGCTAAGAATTGGACAGACTGAGAGACGTCACTTTCACTTTATCTACCACATACTCTGGAAAAATATACATAAATACTTAGCTCAAAGGGTTGTTGCCAAAATTATATCCAATTTATAAAAAATGCCTTGCCTATACTAAGGAATAAATATATGTTTTATTACTGTTATCCTTTTTAAGAGGTCACATTTGGCATCAGAAGGTACCTTTTTTTTTTTTTTTTTTTGCCCCGTGGTTTACAGGATCTCAGTTTCCTGACTGGTGATTGAACCTGGGCCATAGCAGTGAAAACCCAGAATCCAAACCAACAGGCAACCAGGGAACTCCCAGAAAATAATTTAAATAAATTAGGATAGAATTCTTCATTTACAAGAGTTCACCTCAAGTCTCTAAACAGCAAGATCTGCTTGGAAAAGAGGACTTGGGTTATATTATTTCACTGACATCTTACTAGCTAGAACTCACCCTTCATACTCACTGAGGTGCCTTTTGAAGGGTCAACTTGGAGAAAGAGGCTGTTGGTGGGAATGTGACCAGCTCCATCTCCTGGAGGGACAGTGGTTGGAACAGGGGCCAACTAAGACTAGATGATGTCCCCAGGCCTTGACTTCTGATGACCAATGCTGAGGGTGGAGGAATGAGCGGATGCGTCCACAGGCCACTTGTTTATTCTCAGTGAGATTGACTCTGTGGTCCCTCCCAGCTCTGGAAGATTATCTTGTCCTCAGCCTTTTCCTCCTCAGTTCCTTATCACAGGGGTTGTCAATAGAAGCCCTGTGTGCTTATCATTTAAAAAGAAGGAGGAGGAGAAGGAGAAGAAAGAAAAGAAAGAGAAAAAAGGAAGAGAGAGTGGGGGGAAAGAAGGAAAGGAAAAAAGGAAGAAGAATTAATAACTAATGAGAACCTACTGTAGAGCATAGGGAACTCTGCTCAATGCTCTGTGGTTACCTAAAGGGGAAGGAAATCCAAGGAAGAGGGTGAAAGTAAAAGTGAAGTCGCTCAGTCATGTCCGACTCTTTGCGACCCCATGGACTGCAGCCTATCAGGCTCTGAGGAGCCTCTCAGTCCATGAAATTTTCCAGGCAAGAGTACTGGAGTGGGTTGCCATTTCCTTCTCCAGGGGATCTTCCCAACCCAGGGATCAAACCTGGGTCTCCTGCACTGCAGGCGGATGTTTTACTGTCTGAGCCACCTGGGAAGCTGCATGTGTGTGTGTATATATATATATATATGTATATATGTATATGTATGTATACATGAGGCTGATTCATTTTGCTCTACAGCAGAAACTAACACAAGAGCAAAGATAGACATCTGGATGTCCAGCTTCTCTGAGAAACTACCACGTCTAGTAACACTGTGTTCAATCCTGTCTGGAAACCACCAGCTAGAGATGGGTAGACCCCCCCCCAATTTCCAGTTCAGTACAGTACCAACCTGGAAGCTTCTTGAGTGTATGTTTCCTGCCTGGCACTTGGGGATATCTGGGTTTTGGAGCCCTGCAATGATCCTGGAACCAAATCAGCCAATCCCAGCCCGCCCAGGCGCTACCCTGTGAGCCAGCATCTGTCCTGAGGTTCTGAAATGCCAGTGGCTGAGCAGGAGCCAGCACTGGATCCAGCTGTCCTATCAGCCTCTGCCCAGAAGCTCAAGCTGACAGAGGGAGCGGGACTGGCCAGGAATACTAGCCAGGGCAGTGTAGGGAGTGAAGCGAGATGGATGTGGCCTCCCAGCTTCACCATGAACTTCGGCTGTTCTCAGACCCCAACATCCTCCAGGCTTGCCTGGCTGCTTATGGTTAACAGAGGCCAAGGAGAAGCTGACTGTGCCTTCTTCTGAGCCATGCCTGTGGGGCACCATGCATATTAGTATAAGGGAGATAGTGACGGACAAGGGGAAGCCTGGCATGCTGCAGTCCATGGACTTGCAAAGAGTCGGACAAAACTGAGCAATGAACAACAAAGTAACCACAATCAGCGACCCATCATTCTGCTTAACTGAATTCCTGATTAACCTGTATATCTCTAACCTATATGTCCTTGATGTTTAAAATTTAAAATTCTAAAATGTGTTAGGAATGCTTTCCTCTTTATCAAAGAATACTTCACAAACACAAGACAACTGAATCTTTGGGGAAAAAAGGTCTGGCAGAGAGCTTCTTCCTTCTTCCTTCCTCCACAAGCTGTTTTTAAGCATCTGTGATGTGTCACCCCCTGTCTAGGCTTGAGGACAGAGAGGTGCAGATAGTAACCAAAGGAAAAAAAGCATCTGACAGGTTTGCTGGGTAGATTAACTGAGCTCAGTGTTGGAAAGTCCTCCACACTGGGTCTGGGTCAAGGTGAGTACACAGCAGGTGTGGTAGCCAGGACCTGAGTGTGTGCACAGTTCCTCACTCGTGCCCAACTCTTTGCGACCCAATGGACTGTAGCCCACCAGGCTCCTCTGTCCATGGGATTCTTCAAACAGAATACTGGAGTGGGTTACCATTTCCTACTCCAGGGGATCTTCCTGACTCAGGGATCAAACCCACATCTCCTGAGTCTCCTGCATTGGCAAGTGGATTCTTTACCACTGCACCACCTGGGAAGCCTGGCAGGGCGTTCCAAATGTGTCTTGCCAAGATGCTCTGCTGGGCAGTCAGATTTGGGTTTTAATTTTTTCATTCTTTTTAAAAATCTTGTCCCCCTTTATTTTTTGGTCATTTTAAGGGAACTTGCTGCCCCACTTGGACTGGGCATGAAAAATGATAGAAGACTTCCAAGGCCCAGACCAATGCTAAATGAGTGCTCCTTCTCGTCACTGGTTGCCTGCCCTCAGCAAGGTACAGACAGTAGGGAAGAGTCACTGTTAGTCTAAACAGGTTTCTTTCCCTCTCTGGATCTCAGGTTCTCTTCCTCTACAGTGGGAGGGCTGAAGCACATGACTGCTGAGGTCCTTCTGACTTCTGTGGGTCCAGCTGGAATTTGCCACTAACTGTGCTGCAGACGCCTCCCAAACCCTAACCCATCACACATGGCTGACAGGGCTTAAGCCAGGCCAGGAATTAGCCACAGGAACTGGAGCAGCCTGAGCCTTCAGGGAGGACTCCAGAAAAAAAAGAGAAGCCAGTCATTTCCCACCCCAACACAGGGCTTCTGTAGGAGGGGAGGAAAGGTAGGGAGGCCCACTTTCAAGCAGCTGGGCTGCTTCCTGGCCGCAGGATCTGCCACACCATTTGTGGAGTCCTTGCTCCACAAAAGTTATTAAGAATTCAAGACAGTGACAGCAGAGCAGTCAACCAAGAGTGGGGACCTTCTAAATATCAGACCGTGCGACTGCACAGGTAACATACCCATGAAGCTGGCCTGCCTGGAAACCCTGGGACACGGTGCCAGAGGACCCCTTTCTCTTTCTCCTGCAGGTTTGGGGAGTCCCAGGAGACCCCCTTGTCCAACCATCTGGTGCCCTGGCTGAATGGTCTGCGCTGGAGCTCCATGCAGGGAATTCTGGCTGAGGTGGGTCCTGCTGGGTGAGGTAGGGGCTTCCTGGGAGCTGTGTTGGGGTGGGGCAGAAGGGATAAAGGCCATGTGGTCTGCTTTTTCCTTGATGTTCTAAGTCAGAGCTATAGTGAGGTTCCCTAAGGAGCCCTGCTCCACCTAGTGCCAGGTGGTGAGGGTTGGAGAAATAGACCCAGGCCTTCAGAGCCGAAACTCTGGGGGAGCAACCGGAGACAGCAGCTCCATGTGGTGGAAAGAACACTGGACTTAGGTTCAGGGGACATGAATTGTAGTTGGTGTCACTTTGGGCCAGTCACTCCTGATCTCTGAATCCCAGGATTCTGAACCATATATTTCCTTCTGGACTTTTTAGGATCAGGTGAATAACGTTCCATGGAAAGCAAACCATCCTAAGCATTACTAAAAGCTGCAGGGTCAGGGAGTTCTCTGATGTCCCAGGGGCTAAGACTCTGAGCTCCCAATGCAGCAGACACAGGCTCAATTCCTGGTTAGGGAACTAGATCCTGTATGCCACAACTAAGACCTAAGACCCATTACAGCCAAAGAAATAAATAAATAGATATTTTTTTTAAGTTGCAGAGTCAGTTCGTATGCTATGATAAGGCCACCTCCCAGCTGTGGGAACTTGGGCAAATTACTTAACCTCTCTCTATTTAACCTCTCTCTGCAGGTCTCTGTGAAGAGGAAAACAATACTAGTATTGTGAAGATATACATCATTTAGGAGAAGTTTAGCGTACATGTGCCATGGAAACTGACTAGTTCAAATGTGGGCTCGGCCATATACTAGTTATATGGCTTTAGGTAAATAAACCTGGTTGGGCCTCAGTTTTTTCATCTAAGAAATGGGAATAATAAAAGAACCTACTTCATGGGAATTCCCTGACAGTCCAGTGGTTATGACTATGCTTTCACTGTCAAGGGCCTGGGTTCAGTCCCTCATCAGGCAGGGAACTAGGATTCCACAAGCTGTATAACAGAACCAGGAAAAAGAAAAAACCTATTTCAAAGGCTGCTGTGAGGAATAAGGAGACAATTCCTATAGAGTACTTAGTACAATAGCTGGCAGACAAATTATCTATCCACAAAAGAGAGAACAGGACAAGCCAGGGGCAGTTTTGAGGCTCAGGAAGAAGCTCCGTTGTAAAGTTTGGCCTGAAATGGGAATACCCTCTGTCACTTAGGTGGTGGAAGGATTCTCTCCAGGGAAGGTTGGAGAGGCTGGAAGACAGAGGGCTTCCCTCGCCTCCCTTGTGATACCAACCTGGGGGATACCCTGGAGCCACCTACTCCCAGGCTGGGGCAGCCACCTACGCCCTTCCCTGGCTGCCATCTGGTTAGGAGGCACTGGCAAGAGGCCCACAACACCTGCATTCAGCCTAGTGGGTGCCCTTTGTGCCTGCAGCCCGAAGGACTCCCACACATCTCCCTCTTCCCTATAGAGGGAATGCTGACAAATCCCTCTGCATGAGTCCACACAGTCAGAACCTGGTGGCCCACGTTCTAGACCTGGAATCCCCGCTGCTGTGGGTTTGAAAAGTTCCCCATTTTTTTTCCAGCTATGACTTTTATGTCTTTGGAGAAAGATCCTGAAACTCCAATACTTTGGGCACCTTATGCGACGAGTTGACTCTTTGGAAAAGATCCTGATGTTGGAAGAGATTGGGGGCAGGAGGAGAAGGGGATGACAGAGGATGAGATGGCTGGATGGCATCACCGACTCGATGGCTGTGAGTCTGAGTGAACTCCGGGAGTTGGTGATGGAAAGGGAGGCCTGACGTGCTGCGGTTCATGGGGTCGCAGAGTCGGACAAGACTGAGTGACTGAACTGAATTGAACTGATGGGGATATATGGGGCTTCCCTCGTAGCTCAGTCAGTAAAAAGTCTGTCTGCAATGCAGGAAACCCGGGTTGATTCCTGGGTCAGGAAGATCCCCTGGAGAAGGAAATGGCAACCACTCCAGTATTCTTACCTGGAGAATCCCATGGACAGAGGAGCCTGGTGGGCTATAGTCTATGGGGTTGCAAGAGTTGGATACAACTGAGCAACTAAGCACACACACAGTGCTTGGGGCGGGGGGGGGGGGGAATGGGGGTATATACATCCCCATACCCCGAGTGCACAACTTTTCAAGGATCCATTTTCCAGCAACTTCAAGGTGAGTCTCGGGTCTCTGGATGGCTGAACAGGAGCCAAATGCCAACACTCCCCAATAATCTTTATCTTGTCCTTCACGCTTCAAATATTCTTTGAGCACCCAGTCTGACACAGACTGGGATATGATGGTGACCAAGACAGTCTCTGCCTTCTAGGTGGGGGGAAAATAGACAATCAATGTACACACATATAAACCAGGTCATTTCAGAGAATGTTAAGGGCTGCTAAGGACTGCTTTAGATATCATAGTTGGAAAAACTTCCTGAGAAGGAGACAGATGAGTTAAATGACAAGAAGCTAAGAGAAAAGCCTCAAGAAAAGTGGTCCAGGCAGAGAGAAAAACAAATGCAAGACTGAGGCATAAAAGCCCAGGTGGAAAGAAGGCCACTGAGGATAGAGGAGAATGAGTAGGAGCACGTGGTTAAGTGCTACTGGGGAGATGAAGAGGAACCTGGGGGCCTTGTAAGCCATAGTAAGAATTCTCTAAGAAGTCATTGGAACAGGCTTCCCAGGAGGCACGAACGGTAAAGGATCCACCTGCCAAGGCAGGAGACACAAGAGACACAGGTTAGATCCCTGGTTGGGTTTGATCCCTGGGTTGGAAGATCCCTGGGGGGAGGAGATGGCAACCCACTCCAGTATTCTTACCGAGAAAATTCCAAGGACAGACGAGCCTGGCAGGTTACAGTCCATGGAGCCGCAGAGAGTCAGACACAACTGAGCGACTGAGCAGCAGCAGAAGCAGGAAGCCACTGGAGGGGTTTTAGGAGGAGGCTGGATTGCAGGGGATGGAGGGAAAGCAGAAGGAAGGGACCCAGTAGGGCCTGTTGCAGTGATCCAGGCAGATGACGGGGACACATGAGCTAGAATGAGAGCGCTGGAGGTGGAGATGAATGGAGAGATTTGGGATATGTCTGGAAGACAGAGATCAATCTCTGACCTTGAGTCCTATCCCCTTGGCCTGTTTCCCATCTATACATAAGGTTAATCTGAGAGAAGTCAGCTGCTGTAAGATAACTGAGTATGGTTTTGTGTTAATCATGCATGAGGCACCAAGAATAGAGACCTGGAGATGCCACTAAGCTGGATTTGAACCCTGGCTCTGACACTGACTGGCTATATGGTAGTGAGCAAGCTCTTTAGCCTCTATGCTTCAGTTTGCTTATCTGTAAAATGGGGATACACAAAATAGTACTTGCTTCACAGGATTACGGTGAATAAACATATTCAGTGACAATGAATATACGGGGCTCAGAGCAGGACCTAGTGCTCAAGCTCAGCCATTATCACTGTTACCATCAGGAGGGACTTCTCAGCACTTAATTGTGTCTTCTGGTGTCTGGGCTTCAGCATGGGAAAGGAAATGAGCAACTACCAGCTGAGTAATGATGCACTGATAGAGTATGGTTACTACCCTGGGCTCATTGGCAATGAGTAAGTCCTGTTTCCTTCCTTGGCATGCCTACTTTTGAGGCAGCTGGCTGTCTGCCATCCATAGGCCAGAGGCAGGTGATGCCACCAGGCAGGCCAGTTCGCATTGATCAGAGGTAATTAATACAGCAGGTACTGGGAGTGGAGGTGAGCCCGGGTGGCCACACCCACACTGCCTGATTCCAGGTCTCAGCCCACATCCTCAGGCCTTCCCCCAACACCTACTACTGCTCCGCAGGTACACCACAAAGGACAACTGCTTCAGCGCCGTGAGTCCCCGTCTCCTCCATGAGGGTTGGAAACAGGGCACCTCCTTCCTCCTCAGCTGGTGGGAGAGTAAAGGAAAAGAGGAGCTCAGAATCCCAGTGTGCAGAGCTCCCAACACAGTGCATGTTCCCAAGTCAGTTTATAGCAACCCTGTGAGGCAGGCAAATTGGTGGGACTCACATGGTGATTTAAAAACTCTTATTTCTGGGGACTTCCCAGTGGTCTGGTGGTTAAGAACCCACCTTGCAATGCAGGGAACTTGGGTTTACTCCCTGGTTGGGGGACTAAGAGCCCGCATGCCATGGAGCAACTACTGAAGACCATGGGCTGCACCTAGAGAGAGAGGGTTTGTGTTCGGCAGAGTATCCCAAGTGCTGCAACTAAGACCCGGCATAGTCAAACAAATAAATATGTACATTCTTAAAGTCTTATTTCTGAAGGGTGGGGAAATTTCTGAAAATGCTCAAAAGGTACAAACTTCCAGTTATAAGATAAATAAGTTCTGGGGATGTAATTCAGCATGGAGACACTAGTGAATAATACTGTTACTGTATATTTGAAAGTTGCTAGGAGAGTTGATCTTAAAAGCTCTCATCACAAGGAAAAAAAATGTAACTCTAAGAGGCGATGGACAGTAACTAAACTTATTGTGGTAGTCACAATAAGTGATGCCTTCGAACGGTGGTGCTGGAGAAGACTCTTGAGAGTCCCTTGTACAGCAAGGACATCAAACCAGTCAATCCTGAAGGAAATCAACCCTGAATATTCATTGGAAGGACTGAAGCTGAAGCTGAAGCTCCAATACTTTGGCCACCTGATGTGAAGAGCTAACTCATTGGCAAAGACCCTGATGCTGGGGAAGATTGAAGGCAGGAGAAGGGGACAATAGAGGATGAGATGGTTGGATGGCATCACTGACTCAATTGGATGTGAGTCTGAATGAACTTCCAGGAGATGGTGAAGAACAGGAAGCCTGGCACGCTGCAGTCTGTGGGGTTGAAAAGAGTCAGACGTGACTGAGAGACTGAACAACAACAATGTGGTAGTCATTTTGCAATATATATGTATGTCCAATCATTATGGTGTATACCTTAAACTAATACAGTCTTATGTGTCAACTGTATCTCAATAAACCAGAAAAAAATTAAATATGTAAAAATAAAATTTAAAAACATCCTGTCTCTTTTTGCTTTTCAATTGGAAATACAATATACTGTCCTCATTAAAAATTCAGGCAATATTTCCTCCCCATCTTGCAGAAAAACAAACTACCCCAAGGCCTTCCAGCCAGTAAGAGGCAGAGTGTGCACTAGAATTCAGGATATTTTGTGTCTAAGGGCCAAGTTTGTCCTCTGGGCTATGTGGCCTCCCAGAGGGCCTCTACCTCTGTCCCCTACCCTGCCCTAATCCAGAAGAAACCTACAAAGGGTTTAGCAAACAAACAGCAGGTAGGCCCCGATCCACATCAGATAACGTTTACTCTCCCTCAGGAGACAGGACTGTCCCCAATTGCTCCTGCAGTATTTGCTGTCACACCACTCTAGTCTCCTCCTCCCAACAGGGTGTGCATATCTGAATGCAAATGATGCAAATCTGAGTGCAAGCTTCAGCACTCTATGATTTTTTAAGCCAAATATGCAGCAGGAGGTCTCACTGGGAAAGATGACAACACTGAGGGGATGACCTTCCCAGAGCAGCATTTCTGCCTCTGCTCCCTGGGCTGGTGCTTGTCCCTCAAGGTCCTTTTTTTTTTTTAAGTATTTATTTATTTGGCTGTGCCAGGTCTTAGTCCTGGCATACAGGGTCTTTTAACTGCGGCATGCAAACTTGTAGCTGTGGCATGTAGGCTCTAGTTCCCTAAGCAAGGATTGAACCTGGGCCCCCTGCATTTGGAGTGTGGGGTCTAAGCCGCTGGACCACCAGGGAAGTCCCAGCCCTCAAGGTTCTGATTAGCCATTGCCAGAACCCCAAATGGAACGTACCTCACACCTTCCTTTGAGCCTTGACAAAGGGTTACGGTACACAGGGAGCTATTCCGGCTCACCAAATTTTGATTTGCAAATAAGGATGAGCATTTCAGGAGTGTTTACTGAGCAATTGAACTCCAGATTTCTGCCAAGGAGTTTGCCTGCCACGCAGCCTTGTAAAATTCCTGCTATGCATGCTCACACGAAGATAGTGGAATACCACGAGGAGTACGAATGGGGAAGATAAGAGGACCACAGAACCTTTGACCCTATCTAAATGGGCCAAACTTAAAAAAAAAAATCAATTGCTAATCCTGGCCTCTAAAGCAATGGTCCCTAACATTTTTGGCACCAGGGAGCGGTTTCATGGAAGACAATTCTTCCAGGAAGGGGGTGGTGGAGGGGATGATTTCCGAATGCTTCAAGCGCATTACGTTTATAGTGCACTTTATTCCTAATTTAATGCCGGTGCTGATGTGACAGAAGGTTCCGGTCTGTGGCCTGGAGGTTGGGGACTGCTACTCTAGAGCATAATCCACCCTGCTGACTTGGTGGAGCTGGCTGGCACTTGGTGGTTCTTTCCCATGAGGAAGGAAGCAGCAGTGCCCTCAGCTCCCCTTCATGTCGGATGTGTCTCCCCGGGTCAGCGCCAAGACTGCTGCCCATCCAAGAGACCAGGGGGCACGGGCTCCGGTCCCTCATGCTTTGCTGACTGGTTTCACCACGTTAGGTATCAAAGTCAATAGAGTGTGCCTGAAAGGCCAGCAAACTGTGTTTTTACCCTCGACCCTGGAAAGCCCTTGGACTGGTTCCTCTCTGCAGGTTCTGGAAGCTTATGGCATGACTCAGGGCATTGCCCTCAACATCTGCAACCTCTCCTCACCCTGCTGGGGGGCACATGGCTACCAGGGGCCTTATGCTTGCTGACACGAGCAACCTCTTCTGAAGATACCAGGTCAAGACTTCCTTGGTGGTCCAGTGGCCAAGAACCTGCTTTGCAACACAGGAGACAGGGGTTTGATCTCTGGTTAGGGAACTAGGGTCCCAAATGCCATGGAGAAGCTAAGCCCAGCTGCAACTATTGAGAGCACCACAACTAGAGTCTCTGAGCTCACATGACGTGATGGAGATCCTGCATGATGCAACTGAGACCCGATGCAGCCAAATAAATACATAAAATTTAAAAAGCTACCCCTGGCTAAAAATATATACATATACCAGGTCAAAAGGGGCACCTGAGTAACTGGTTGGCGAAGTAGGATGGGAAAGATTGAGGGCAGGAGGAGAAGGAGGCAACAGAGGATGAGATGGTTGGATGGCATCATCGACTCAATGGACATGAGTCTGAGCAAACTCCGGGAGCCAGTGAAGGACAGGGAAGCCTGGAGTGCTACAGTCCATGGGGTCGCAAGGAGTCGGACACGACTTAGCGACTGAACAACAACAACAGTAATGGTGGGATGCAGGATGGTGAGGGCTGTGCCCTGTAGTCTGGAGAGAACTATTACAGGTAATGCTGCTCTCCACCTTTGCAACTAGTCTAATCCACCATCATGTCTTGCCTGGATTCTTACATCCTCCTAACCTGGAGATTACTGCTGCTCCCTGCCCCTTTGCTCTCCTGTAATTTTTTCTTCTTGCAGTAACCTTTTAGAACTAAGGTCAGCTCACATCATCCTCAGCTCAAAATCTATGTATGGCTTTCTCGTCTTACTAGGATGAAAGCCACAGTCCTCACCACAGCTGTCAGGGCCCCACGATTCCGGTTCCCGTCTGACCTCATCTTCTGCTACCCCTCCTCTCCCAGTGCTCAGCCGCAGAGGCAGACTCACCACCCTTCAGCCTCAGGGACTTTATACTTTCTGGTCTCCTGCCTGGAACCTTCTGCCACGAGATGTCTGCGTGGTTTCCCTTCCTCACTTCTTTTGGGGCTCTGCTCAGATCCTTAATCAGAGAGGTCTCCCTAAACAAAAAAGAGCTGTCCACTTCCCTAACCTGCCTCCTCTGTCACTCTAGCACCTTGTTCTGCTTCATTACTTTTTGTAGCATTTATCCTGCCTCACATGATTTCTTTAGTATTATTGTTTATCACAACCCCCTGTTTAAAATCAAGATCAATGACTGCAAGAACTTTGCTTTTTTGCTTCCACAGTCTCAACACTTGGCACATAAGAGGCACTTAAAAACTATTTGTTGGGGCTTTCCCAGTGGTCCAGCAGTTAAGACTCTGTGCGCCCAATGCAGGGGGCCCAGGCTGAGTCCCAGGTCAGGGAACTAGACCATGTATGTATGTCACAACTAAAAGATTCTGTGTGCCGCAACTAAGACCCAGCACAACCAAAAAAAAAAAAAAACTCCAAAAACTATTTGTTGAATCCATGACTGAATAAATGAAGTGTCTCCGTGCCAGGCACTGAGTATTTTATGTACTTCATCAGATCATGTAACTCTCTAAACAACCTCCACAGTAGGTCTTATGGTGACCCCACTTCACAGATGAAGGAACTAGAGCTTAGGAGAGACAACATCCCAATGCAAGGTTACCTAGGGCAACCTTGGACTGTAGACAGCATGGTCTGAGCCAAAAGAGATCAGGATGTGGGATGCTCAGGATGGTGGGAATGGGAAGAGGCAGCACTTCCCCAGGTTCCCCTGACCAGGACAGGTGTGTCCTTGGAATCCTCACTTCTTGGGACCATCATGTGGTGATGGTGAGAGTGGAAGGCAGGCAAAGTAGCCTGGCTGCCCCTCCTCTCTCTATCCAGCCTTCTTCAGGCAGCTCTCCCTGACAACTCCTCTTTGGGGTACAGGGTGGACCAAAGGCTTCTGTGGAAGCCAGAAAAGTTCCAGAGAGAAAGGACTTTGAGATCACCTGGGTCAATTCTTCTGTTTTACAGGAGAGGATTCTGAAGTCTAGAGAGGGGGAAAGGGATGAGCAGAATCACAGTAGGGGCTCAGGGGCTTACAACATGGGAAGAGTTTGTGGGATCCCAAAATGGCATGTCTATGAGGCTCACCAAGTTTTGGGGGCACTGGCATGGAAAATGGGATGGTGGGAGGGAATAGTTGAGGCTTTCAACCCCTAATCCCTTCCATACTCTGCCTCCAGTCTCCTAATGGCCCCATCTCTGGGGTACCTGAATGTCTTCAGGCCACACCACATACCTGTGTTTCAACCATGGAGCTGAGACACATCCCCAACTCCCTTCCTGCTTGGGAACTGTGCAGGTAAGCCTGAGGAGATCTAGCAGCTCCTGACAGAGGCATGAGAGTGTGGATATGACCTCCCAGGATTACAGAGCTGTCTTGGGGAGAGGTAGGGCAGACATATGTGTGTGTGTGTGTGTGTGTGTGTGTGTGTATTACTCTCTCAGTCATGTCTCTTTGTGACCCTATGGACAGTAGCCCGCCAGGCTCCTCTCTCCATGGAATTCTTCAGGCAAGAACACTGGAGTGAGTTGCCATTTCCTTGTCCAGGGGATCTTCCCGACCCAGGAATTATACCCTGTTTCTGGCACTAGCCCAGAGCAGAGATAACAGCACTAAGGTGTAGGTGAGGGCAGGCTATTTGCTCACTGTTAGGATCCCAGCACTTGTATCAGTGACTGGAACACAGTAGAGACTCAAATAGTTGTAGAAAGAAGAGATGGATGAGGCAGAGGCACCTGCTACAGTCGGAAGCAGATGGGATGGAGGTGCAGTCCGAAAGTCCAGGAAGAGGTGTGGGAAGGAATCGTTATCCTGGGAGACTGGATAGGCTCATATCGAGGAGCAACTTTTAACTGATTAAGAGGTGAGCTTGGGGCTTCCTTGGTGGCCCACTGGTTTAGACTCTGCCTTCCAATGCAGTGGACGCAGGTTCAATCCCTAGATGAGGACCTAAGATCCCATATACTTTGGAGCAACTAAACACACGAGCTGCAACTAGAGAAGCCAGAGGGCCACAACAAAGGGTTCCAAAAATAAACAAATACATATTTCTTTTTGAAAAAAGAAGTGAGGCCGAAAAGGGGCTCTGGAACTCCAGTTCCCAGTTTCCCTGTGTTCCAGAGTAGACATGGGTTGTCTGGACACCTTCAGCTGCCTCTCCCGGCTGCCCCCAGATACCACCACTCTCCCCTGAGAGCTGCTGCAGGATGACCTCTGAGCCCTTGTCTATAAGGGGGACACTGACCCGGCTTACCAATTCTTGGGGAGGGCTATGTGCGTGGAGGCCCTGAGGCAGCCAGTGAGGACATGATACCCCAAGAGAAGGGTAGACTGGGGCTGTCTGGGTGGGGGTGGAGGTGGGGTGGCTGTTTTTTCTTCTTCCCAAACTTAGCAGCCAGAGGAAGAGTCACTTCCCATGGGGGCTGTTGCTGGACACATTCTGCTTTGGAGAAGAACCCTCAGGAGAAGAAGGAGGAGGAGGAGGGCTGGAGAAGATCAAAGCCCAAGTATTTCCAAAAAATGGTCCCTCCAGCTATCTAAAACTGCTAAGACAAACTCCAAGGACTTCCAGTTCAGTTCAGTTCAGTAGCTCAGTCGTGTCCGACTCTGTGACCCCATGAATTGCAGCACGCCAGGCCTCCCTGTCCATCACCAACTCCTGGAGTTCACTCAGACTCACATCCATAGAGTCGGTGATGCCATCCAGACATCTCATCCTCTGTCGTCCCCTTCTCCTCCTGCCCTCAATCCCTCCCAGCATCAGACTCTTTTCCAATGAGTCAACTCTTCACATGAGGTGGCCAAAGTATTGGAGTTTCGGCTTTAGCATCGTTCTTTCCAAAGAACACCCAGGGCTGATCTCCTTTAGAATGGCCTGGTTGGATCTCCTTGCAGTCCAAGGGACTCTCAACGGTCTTCACCAACACCACAGTTCAAAAGCATCAATTCTTCGGCATTCAATTTTCTTCACAGTCCAACTCTCACATCCATACATGACCACTGGAAAAACCATAGCCTTGACTAGACGGACCTTTGTTGGCAAAGTAATGTCTCTGCTTTTCAATATACTATCTAGGTTAGTCATAACTTTCCTTCCAAGGAGTAAGCATCGTTTAATTTCATGGCTGCAATCACCATCTGCAGTGATTTTGGAGCCCCCAAAAATGAAGTCTGCCACTGTTTCCACTGTTTCCCCATCGATTTCCCATGACGTGATGGGACCAGATGCCATGATCTTCGTTTTCTGAATGTTGAGTTTTAAGCCAACTTTTTCATTCTCCTCTTTCACTTTCATCAAGAGGCTTTTGAGATCCTCTTCACTTTCTGCCATAAGGGTGGTGTCATCTGCATACCTGAGGTTATTGATATTTCTCCCGGCAATCTTGATTCCAGCTTGTGCTTCTTCCAGCCCAGCATTTCTCATGATGGACTCTGCATAGAAGTTAAATAAGCAGGGTGACAATATGCAGCCTTGATGTACTCCCTTTCCTATTTGGAACCAGTCTGTTGTTCCATGTCCAGTTCTAACTGTTGCTTCCTGACCTGCATACAGGTTTCTCAAGAGGCAGGTCAGGTGGTCTGGTATTCCCATCTCTCTCTGAATTTTCCACAGTTTATTGTGATCCACACAGTCAAAGGCTTTGGCATAGTCAATAAAGCAGAAATACATGTTTTTCTGGAACTCTCTTGCTTTTTTGATGATCCAGCGGATGTTGGCAATTTGATCTCTGGTTCCTCTGCCTTTTCTAAAACCAGCTTGAACATCTGGAAGTTCACAGTTCAGGTATTGCTGAAGCCTGGCTTGGAGAATTTTGAGCATTACTTTGCTAGCATGTGAGATGAGTGCAATTGTGCGGTAGTTTGAGCATTCTTTGACATTGCCTTTCTTTGGGATTGGAATGAAAACGGACCTTTTCCAGTCCTGTGGCCACTGCTGAGTTTTCCAAATTTGCTGGCATATGGAGTGCAGCACTTTCACAGCATCATCTTCCAGGATTTGAAATAGTTCAACTGGAATTCCATCACCTCCACTGGCTTTGTTCGTAGTGATGCTTCCTAAGGCCCACTTGACTTCACATTCCAGGATGTCTGGCTCTAGATGAGTGATCACACCATCATGATTATCTTGGTCCTGAAGATCTTTTTTGTATAGTTTTTCTGTGTATTCTTGACACTTCTTAATAGCTTCTGCTTCTGTTAGGTCCATACACTTTCTGTCCTTTATCGAGCCCATCTTTGCATGAAATGTTCCCTTGGTATCTCTAATTTTCTTGAAGAGATCTCTAGTCTTTCCCATTCTGTTGTTTTCCTTTATTTCTTTGCATTGATCGCTGAGGAAGGCTTTCTTATCTCTCCTTGCTATTCTTTGGAACTCTGCATTCAGATGCTTATATCTTTCCTTTTCTCCTCTGCTTTTTGCTTCTCTTCTTTTCACAGCTATTTGTAAGGCCTCCCCAGACAGCCACTTTGCTTTTTTTGCATTTCTTTGCCATGGGGATGGTCCCCATGTGCCCCAATCTCTATCTTGTGATAGAAATGTGCCCTAATCTCTATCTTATTATTTTTTGCAGCAGACTTTATTGTTGTTTTATTCTAAGAAATTGCCACAGTCACCTCAGCCTTCAGGAACCACCACTCTGATCAGTCACCAACCATTAGCTTCAAGGCAAGAACCTCCATCAGCATAAAGATTTCAACTCACTGAAGGCTTGAACTGTGGTTAGCATTTTTTAGCAATAAAATATTTTCAAAATTAAGCTGTGTACATTTTTTTTTAGACATAAATCTATTGCACGTTTAATGAACTACAGTGTAACTCAATATGTCAACAAATTTGGAAAACTCAGCAGTGGCCAAGGAGTGGAAAAGATCAGTTTTCATTTCAATCCCAAAGAAAGGCAATGCCAAAGAATGTTCAAACTACGATACAACTGCACTCATTTCACACACTAGCAAAGTAATCCTGAAAATTCTCCAAGTTAGACTTCAACAGTACTTCAACTGAGAATTTCTGTATTTCAAGCTGGATTTAGAAAAGGCAGAGGAACCAGAGAGCAAATTGCCAACATCTGTTGGATCATCAAAAAAGGAAGGAAATTCCAGAAAAACACCTACTTCTGCTTCATTGACTACACTAAAGCCTTTGACTGTGTGGATCATAGCAAACCGTGGAAAATTCTTTTTTTTTAATCTTAAAAACAAACCCTTCCTTCCCCTCCACCTACAGCTCTCCTGGCAGCCTAATCCCTCTGGTTTAAGGTCCCTTCTCTCCATACCAGAAAAGGCTCTCTCCAAGGTCACATAGCCCTATCACACTGCCGAAGGCCTTATCAATCTCTTCCCTGCTTGGCTGCTCAAAAACATTGAGTCCCTTTGTCCTCTGGCTAGGGTGACTGCATTCAGCCTCCAGCAGTCCTCAGGCCTCCTGGGCTGGTCTATTTTCCAGCAAGCTAACGACTCTTCCCTCCTCAACCAGGAGTCTGAGCATAGCTTTTCTCAGGGCCCCAGGGCCTCTGCTCTCTGAAGGCTCCCCCAGGGCCACCAGCTGGTCAGTGACTCAAGTCTCCATCAGCAGTTCCAGCTCTCAGTCGCCTGGGGCTTTAGCCCAAGGGGGCCACTCCGCTTGTGTGAAACATATGCACTTAAAAAAAAAAGAAACCTATGCACTTTTAAATTGAACTCACTATCTCTGCTCCCAAACCTGCTCCTCCAGTCTCCCTGCTTTATGGGATGGGGTTGCGGGGGAGGGGGCAGGGGGGAAGTACCCAGGAGCAGACAGTCCTTCCCTTTGCCCTCTCACGTTTCACATTTGATTAGTTGCCAAAGCCTGGCGCTTTGGGCTCCCACATCTCTGGTGGCCCCACTTCCCTCCATTCCCGCCTCCCCTGGATTTCTGTGGTGGCCTCCTGGTTAGTCTCCCAGCTACGTCTCTTGCATGACACCAGTCCTTTCTCCATGCCAAGCCAGTCTGACCTTCAAACAATGCAAATATTAGCACTTTAGCTGTTTCATCCAACCCTTCAAAGGCTCCCAGAGCCATTAGGATAAAGGGCTGACCACAGAGGCTTAAGCCTCTGGCTGCTTCTCTAAGCTCCAACCTTTCCGTTCTTTTAATTCCTCAAAAATGCCAGCAGTCATCTCTTTGAGGCTTAGGTCTTTGCTGGAAGGTACTACCACTCAGTCTAGAGTACCCCGGCTCCTTTCACATCCTTAGAGAGTCTTTGAATCCCTAGACTAGGTTGCAGGTTCCTTCCAAACTCCCTATGTTCTCCATTTGTTAACATTGATCGCATTTGTAATCCTTTGTTCTGTCAGTTGGCTTCTCGACTAGTTTGAGCAGAGGATAATGAGCAACATTAACTTGCACAGGTGCCTGAAGTGCCTATTGTGTTCTGAGCAGGACAGAGGTGAAGTGAAGTGAAGTGAAGTGAAGTTGCTCAGTCGTGTCCAACTCTTTGCGACCCCATGGACTGTAGCCTACCAGGCTTCTCCATCCATGGGATTCTCCAGGCAAGAATACTGGAATGGGTTGCCATTTTCTTCTCCGGGAGATCTTCCCAACCCAGAGATTGAACCCAGGTCTCCTGCATTGTAGGCAGACTCTTTAGCAGATGTTTAATCCACGATTATCTGTTGAAGAAATGAGGGTTCTGCCCCAGTCCGGGAGGGGTATGTTGAACTGCCCTGGCCCAGGGTTCCACTGATTGACCAGGGCTCAATCCCTGGTTGGGGAACTTAGATCCTATAAGCTGTGAGGCTTGCATGCGTGCTCAATTGTGTCTGACTCTTTGTGATCCCGTGGACTGTAGACAACCAGCTCCTCCGTCCATGGAATTTTTCCTGACAAGAATACTGGAATGCATTGTCATTTCCTCCTCCAGGGGATCTTCCTGACTCAGGGATTGAACCCAAGTCTTCTCCATTGGTAGGCAGTCTTTCCCACTGAGCCACCTGGGAGGGGTGGATTGGCACCCCTCAAAAGGGGAATTTGGAAGACAATATTCAACTTACTGCCCCCTCCCCACTTCAGTTCAGGATATCGTGTAAGTTTATTTCTCTAAGATGACAGTAGAGTTGGGTGCTAGGTAAATGATGTTAAGTGTAAGCTGGGGGCAGAGGGATTGAGACAGCGGACAGAGAAGTCTATAGAACTAAAGGAGAACTATCTGTGAAGGCAGGGGCCCAGATGGGCGGAGGATGAAGAGCTCAGACTAATGGTGCAGGTTTCAGGCAATCGTTTCAAACATACAGGTGTGTAATCAGGGAGAACATAGAAAATTAGGGCAGAGTCACACAGACTCTGCCCGGCTCAGAAGAATTCCATCAATAGTCCTAAAGTCCACACATCTGTCTACAGCCCAAGGCAGGTTTCTCAGACCTGCTCCAGCTTGTTTGCAAGCATTCACTCAGTGTAAAACTAACCACAAACTAACCATGAACCAGAGGAAATGCTTCACAGCTTTTCCTTTCCTCTCATAGCTTCTTCCCTGTTCACTCATGAAAAGAGACAGAGGGATAAACAATCTTTAAAAAAAAGTCAAAAATTTCTACAGTCTTTGGACAGAATCCCTTGTTAAGGAGAGGATCTAACAATTCAAATGTAAACTTAAGTGGAAAACTCCAAACTCATGGCAGTATTTTCAGAACCTGTGTCACTAATTTATAATACCCCTGTCAGATGATGCATCACATTTTTTTGGCTTGAAAACTGTCTGGTCATTCCTGGATCACTGAACATGACAGTTGGGAGATCACCTAGGCACGGGGGTTTCCAGCTGAAGGCTTAGAGGGCGATAACTGGGAATGTACGCCATGAAGTCAGAAAGCTTGGGCTGCAAGGCATGCTTTGCCATTGACTAGGTATGTGATCTTGGGCAAGTGATTCACCTCTCTAAGCCTCAGTTTTATGATCTGTAAAATGGGGTCCCTATCCTACAGGGTCTTGAGGTATGGATGAGATAAAGCATGTAAAATTTTACCTTTAAAGTATAGTACTTGATATATTATTAGTTAATTAACCTATGTGAGCATAAGGACCCCATAGTTAAGTCCTTGCCTTCCTAGAGGTCCACAGAACACCAAGTATCCTCAAGTATTGGGGTCACACCCAATATCCTCAGACTAATGAAGGGGGAAAAAGAAATACAGGGAGGGGAAGTGACTTTCCCAAGGTTACACAGAAAGTTAAGGGCACAGCCCGGCTTAGGGACTGGATTTTTGAATTCTTCAATGGCCTTCATAGAACATGCCTCCTTGTTCATCCCGCATCAGGGTAGAGTCACCGAATTCATATCAAAGCTTGGGTGCCCAGGGAGCCAGAAGGTTTTGGAGGTAGGCAGTGGTGAGGGACTGGAAGGAGGTCAGAATTCAGACTTAGTCTGTCAGTGAGTAGTTTTGGATAAGACAGTCAAAACTACTGTAAGTTGAAGCTACTGACTCTCTGATAAATGGGACTGAAAAACAAGAACATGGAATAAAAAGGTCTTGTGTCTCCTTTTTCAGTTCAGTTCAGTCGCCCAGTCATGTCCGACTCTTTGCGACCCCATGAATCACAGCACGCCAGGCCTCCCTGTCCATCACCAACTCCCAGAGTTCACTCTAATTCATGTCCATCAAGTTGGTGATGCCATCCAGCCATCTCATCCTCTGTCGTCACCTTCTCTTCCTGCCCCCAATCTCTCCCAGCATCAGAGTCTTTTCCAATGAGTCAACTCTTCACATGAGGTGGCCAAAGTATTGGAGTTTCAGCTTTAGCATCATTTCTTCCAAAGAACACCCAGGGCTGATCTCCTTTAGAATGGACTGGTTGGATCTCCTTGTA
The DNA here is from genome assembly GCF_032405125.1 of Capricornis sumatraensis. NCBI lineage: Eukaryota > Metazoa > Chordata > Mammalia > Artiodactyla > Bovidae > Capricornis > Capricornis sumatraensis. Next base: position 32,154,218 of record NC_091088.1, on the reverse strand, counting down.
GTCCAAGGGACTCTCAAGAGTCTTCTCCAACACCACAGTTCAAAAGCATCAATTCTTCGGTGCTCAGCTTTCTTCACAGTCCAACTCTCACATCTATACATGACCACTGGAAAAACCATAGCCTTGACTAGATGGACCTTTGTTGGCAAAGTAATGTCTCTGCTTTTTAATATGCTATCTAGGTTGGTCATAACTTTCCTTCCAAGGAGTAAACATCTTTTAATTTCATGGCTGCAGTCACTATCTGCAGTGATTTTTGTAGCCCCCCAAAATAAAATCTGCCACTGTTTCCACTGTTTCCACATTGATTTCCCATGAAGTGATGAGACCAGTTGCCATAATCTTTGTTTTCTGAATGTTGAGTTTTAAGCCAACTTTTTCACTCTCCTCTTTCACTTTCATCAAGAGGCTTTTGAGTTCCTTTTCACTTTCTGCCATAAGGGTGGTGTCATCTGCATATCTGAGGTTATTGATATTTCTCCTGGCAATCTTGATTCCAGCTTGTGCTTCTTCCAGCCCAGCATTTCTCATGATGGACTCTGCATAGAAGTTAAATAAGCAGGGTGACAATATGCAGCCTTGATGTACTCTTTTTCCTATTTGGAACCAGTCTGTTGTTCCATGTCCAGTTCTAACTGTTGCTTCCTGACCTGCATACAGGTTTCTCAAGAGGCAAGTCAGGTGGTCTGGTATTCCATCTCTTTCCGAATTTTCCACAGTTTATTGTGATCCACACAGTCAAAGGCTTTGGCATAGTCAATAAAGCAGAAATACATGTTTTTCTGGAACTCTCTTGCTTTTTCCACAATCCAGCGGATGTTGGCAATTTGATCTCTGGTTCCTCTGCCTTTTCTAAAACCAGCTTGAACATCTGGAAGTTCACAGTTCAGGTATTGCTGAAGCCTGGCTTGGAGAATTTTGAGCATTACTTTAAGCACCTCCAAACATTTTATAACAGTTTTCTGCAGACCTCAGTCTCAAAGTCCTTTGTCTTCTAGGTATTTTTGCCTCCACCCCAAGCCAATTCAATAAGGCTTTTGTTTCCTAGCACTTACATATTCTTCTCTAGGCTATTTTACGAAACAATTAAAAGAGTTTATATAGTTCTTCCAGAGTCTGGTATGCACAATTAATTGGCGGGGTGAAGGATTGGAAGAAGGCTGAGCAAAGAGGCCAGGTGAGTAATTAACAGCTGGTAAAAATATCATGTTTCTAATTATGTTTGAACCCCAGAACACATAATTGCTGAGTTACAAGGTGATTCAATTCTTTGTGAAGGTCTCTAGTGAACTACTTTGTCTGGGCATGACTTCCAACTATGTCTTTCAATAAAATGAAAAAAAGTATACCAGGTGATCTCCACTAACCCTTCCAACTGGAAAACATTCTATGCATCTCTCTCCTTTCTAGTGAGTATAGAAGCCACTCAGAATTCATGATAACACACAATTGAAGACCTTTGATCTCCAAGCTATTTATGTGGGAGTCCTTGCAGGTACTAGGCTAAGTCCCCAAAACAAGTCAAATCCTAGGAGTAGTGTTGGTGTAGCTGGGGCTGAGAGTTTGGGGGTGGGAGGGAGAGGTTGGCAGTGGACAGAAGGGTCTCCCAGAGCAGCCTTAGGGTAAAGATAAGCTGAAGTGGGGAAAGGCAACTTAGCTTTATTTCATTCAACTTACTTTACTTTAGGAGATTTATGTCTAAGACCAACTACAATTCTAGTTGTAGAATTACAGCATTGATCTTAGATAGCTGACCTCTACAGGTATCTTTTTTAAAAAATATATTTTAAATTATACAAATGAAACATGAATACATTCTATTTTCAAAAGTTTGAATCTATGGTAATAAAACAAAACAAAGGTCAATCTTGTCAAAGCTATGGTTTTTCCAGTGGTCATGTATGGGTGTGAGAGTTGGACTATAAAGAAAGCTGAGTGCCGAAGAATTGATGCTTTTGAATTGAGGTGTTGGAAAAGACTCTTGAGAGTCCCTTGGACTGCAAGGAAATCCAACCAGTCAATCCTAAAGGAAATCAGTCCTGAATATTCATTGGAAAGACTGATTTTCAAGCTGAAACTCTAATACTTTGGGCACCTGATACAGAGAACCGACTCACTGGGAAAGACCCCGACGCTGGGAAAAATTGAAGGCAGGTGAAGAAGGGGACGACAGAGGATGAGATGGTTGGATGGCATCACCGACGCGATGGACATGAGTTTGAGTAGGCCCTGGGAGTTGGTGATGGACAGGGAAGCATGGCATGCTATAGTCCATAGGATTGCAAAGAGTCAGACAGGACTGAGCCACTGAACTGACTGACTGAAAATAAAACAAAAAGCAAAAGCTCCCTTTACCCTTCCTCATTCCACTTCCTACCCAGGGATAACCACTTATGTCAGTTGGGGGAAATGGCGTATCTTTTCAAATCTTTTAATACATTTATTTACAGGTAAATACAAATATAGTTCCTTTCTCCTACACAAATGGTAACATACTGATTATGCCATCCTTTTTGGTTTTGTTTTTCTTATTCTGCACCTAACGATTAACAATAAATCTTTGAATCATTCCATATTAGTACCTACAGACTTAAAGTTTTAAAAAACTTTGTGGTATTCCATACTCTTATTCATCTTCTTTTCTATTGTGTCCAATCTTTTAGGACCTCATTAACCCCATCAATTAATATCTTTAAATATCCATCTCTGTACAAATTTGCAATATTCACCTGTGGAGTAAATTCTTAGATATTGGATCAATGGGTCTATGCATTTTCAGTTTTGATAAATCTGGCTAAAATTCTGCTATCCATTGAGGTTTCAGCAATTTTATACAACAAGGTATAGGAAGGACTTATATTCTCATCCTTGATTCCCTGGTGGCTCAGACAGTAAAGCGTCTGCCCACAATGCGGGAGACTGGGTTTCGATCCCTGGGTTGGGAAGATCCCCTGGAGAAGGAAATGGCAACCCACTCTAGTACTCTTGCCTAGAAAATTCCATGGATGGAGGAACCTGGTGGGCTACAGTCCCTGGGGTCGCAAAGAGTCAGACACGACTGAGAGACTTCACTCACTCACTGGTCTGTTTAAGGAGTCTTCTATCACTAACATTATAATGTTTGAAATCCAATTCTCCATCGCATGATTTTTCAACATTTATTTTCTCATGTGTCTGTCAAGTGCCAGGCACTGTGCTAGGTGCTGGGATACAGCTATGAACAAGACTGAAGCAACCCTTCCGCTTATTGTACATGGGGTCCTTGGGTATCCTACACGTATTTGAAACCACCAGATACTCAGTTAAAGTTTGCTGGAAGAGTTGGCGTCCAACGAAGGCAGGTGTCAAAAAGTATTTTTAGGAGGTTAGAGAGATCAGTCAGTCACAAAAAGACAAATTATGCATGAGTCCACCTGTTCAGTTCAGTTCAGTCGCTCAGTCGTGTCCGACTCTTTGCAGCCCCATGAATCGCAGCACGCCAGGCCTCCCTGTCCATCACCAACTCCCGGAGTTCACTCAAACTCACGTTCATCGAGTCCGTGATGCCATCCAGCCATCTCTTCCTCTGTCGTCCCCTTCTCCTCCTGCCCTCAATCCCTTCCAGTATCAGAGTCTTTTCCAATGAGTCAACTCTTTACATGAAGTGGCCAAAGTATTGGAGTTTCAGCTTTAGCATCATTCCTTCCAAAGAACACCCAGGGCTGATCTCCTTTAGAATGGACTGGTTGGATCTCCTTGCAGTCCAAGGGACTCTCAAGAGTCTTCACCAACACTACAGTTCAAAAGCATCAATTCTTGGACGCTCAGCTTTCTTCACAGTCCAACTCTCGCATCCATACATGACCACTGGAAAAACCATAGCCTTGACTAGACGGACCTTTGTTGGCAAAGTAATGTCTCTGCTTCTGAATATGCTATCTAGGTTGGTCATAACTTTTCTTTCAAGGAGTAAGTGTCTTTTAATTTCATGGTTGCAGTCACCATCTGCAGTGATTTTGGAGCCCAAAAAAGATAAAGTCTGACACTGTTTCCACTGTTTCCCCATCTACTTCCCATGAAGTGATGGGACCAGATGCCATGATCTTCGTTTTCTGAATGTTGAGCTTTAAGCCAACTTCTTCACTCTCCTCCCTCACTTCGCTGGATACAGGTGACCACAAAATCTTTTTTTAACCACAAAATCTTAAAAAAAGATGTTTCTACATTTTTTTCTCCTGACAGCAAAGGGCACAAGTATTCCTTCTGCTACCACTAACAGGGACTAAGCCAAACAAAGAACCCGAGAGTTTCCTATTTCCCCGTAAGGAGTGCCTTCTTCCAGAGGCAGAACTAGACGGGAAAGTTCTCCTGACCCGAGCATGAGAGGACCAAACGGGACTACGTTCTCCAGAATGCATTGCTCTTCCTGGGGCGTCGTAAATGAGGGAGGAACTCGCACTACTTTTGCAACAGGGATGGGCGGAGGGGGAGGACTACACATCCCAGGATGCAAAGCGCCAGAGCACTAGTTAGAGCCTGGCTTGTTTGTAGCTTTCTCGTAACCGGCGTTCCCCGCCAAAGACACGCGGGGGAGGACGGGAGTGTTTAAGATTGGGAATCCCCGTGGTCTACCGGACACTTAACACTTCGAAAGAGGAAGGAGAGTACTGGAAGGCTGTTTTTCACTCTAACTCAGAATAGTTCCCGCGCAAGGTGGAGAGGGCTTAAGGGCCTCCTCCTTTATTTATTGTTTCTCAGAGGCTTTGCCTGACCCCCATTGGTCGAGGATCTCGAGGGCAGGTGGGAAGTCCATGAAGCCCCAAATCGAAGTTATCTGCTTCTCCCCATTGGCCCTCGCCTCGAGCGCAGGCGCGAGGGCTCCGACTCCAGTCCCTGGGGACTGGTGAACGGCAATTGGCCAAAGCCCGCGAAGTAGGAGTCTGGATTGGTAGTTGCTAGCAGGAGCCTGGTTTCTTCCTTGACTTCTGCAAGTGATAGTGTGTGATTGGTTTAAATCCGCGGGCACCTGTCGATGATTGGGCGGGAGCCACAGGCGGGGTGCGCTCATTGGCTGGTGCTGGGTCCATCCCTTCTCGGGCGGGCAGCAAATGATGAAATAGGAACGGGGAGGGGAAAGGCCGCGACGTGAGCGCGCGACCTCCGGCGCCATTTTGTAGAGAAACAAGCGGAGTTAACCGAAGAGGGGGTCTAGGAGAACCGGAGTCGGGGACCCAGGAGTTTCCTGTGTCCAGCGCCGTCGGAGCCGCTTGAGGTGTGGTGGGCTGGGGTCGGGTTCCGAGGCCGACAGGCGGTGTCAGCTACGGAACTTGGGTGCCGGTGCGGGAAGGAACGGGGGTGGTCCCGGGGCCACTGGGAGCGTTTCCCGGGGCTCCGAGCTGTGAGGGGCAGTCGGGACGGGGAAGTGGCGAGGCGGGAGAGGGCGGACTGTCTCCCCTCGGCCCGCGGAGTCTTCGGCTTCTGAAGAGAAGAGGGCTTGGTGAAAGCTCTAGGAAACCTAGGGCAGAGCGCGGAATGAGACCCGGGATTGGCCCCCCCTTGCCCGGGCCTGGCGGCTCTGAGGGCGGTGTTGGCGGCACTTGGGGCGGCTGGGCCCTCGCTTCGCGCGGACTGCACCCTTCGCAGACTCCACGAGCTTCTCAACTGCCGGATGGGTGCTGCGGGCATCGGCCTCGGAGGCCTAGCTCCGGGGAGGCGGGGGGGCGAGGTGCCCGTGTTCGGAGTAGTTGCCGACTCCGGGTTCCTCTCGGTGGACCTGGAGCTGCCAGTCCCCCTCCCCCGCCCCCAGCACGTTGTCAAACCCCGGGTGTTTCGGGTGTCCGCCGGTGGGAGGGGCGGGCGGGAGCGAGCACTTCCTCATTACTTCTTGCCACAGGTTTTGTTCCACTCGCGCGCCCGGGCGCTCACTCAGTCTCCAGAGTCGGCCCCCACCCACCTGGCTCAGTGTCTGTTCTGTAGTAGTGGTGCTACTCGCCCAGGAGAAGAGCTCTCAGTGAGCCGAGCATTTGGGAGGCCTCCGTGAGAGATACTATGGGTCTCCAGGGGGTTACATAAGGCCAAAAGCACAAATGTTCTTTTTCAGTCCCACCCCCTCTGCAGATTTCACCCAACTGGGTTCCCACAGATGAGTACCCTTCCTGGGATTAAACGTTAATGCTTGATGTCTGTGGGTTTGGAGATGTGTTTAAAATAAACTTTGAGCAGGAATCTTTTCCCTTTGAAGTCACTCAAACATCACATATTTTAGGACTCTTAAAAGTATTTTTTCCTGAGAGTATTAACTCTTAGTCTCTCTTTTTATTTCTCTGTAATTCAATTGCCATGGGGAGTTTAACAGTTAATAATTGAGCGAGTATAGTTGATTACTTTTGCGGAGAAAATTCTGTTTGCCTCGTGACAGTCCGTTTGGTAGGAGTAGGGATACACGGATGGAAAAATGATTGGACAAATACAAAATCAGGAAGTAGGTCAAACAGATTAAGAACAAACTTGTTTATGTAGAAGTATTTGGGTTTAATATCCTCAGGTTGTCATATCTATCCTTCCAGAGATTTGGCAGTGTAGTATTTTAGCTCTTAATAAGATATTTGGTAACAGTTTAAATTATCCTGTTTGAGGACATTCCGAATTGTTACCTTGTCTAAGGAGAAAATGAGCTGATGATACATAACGTTGTAGGCATCTAGTTGTGCTTTGAAATGGTCGCATGATAATACTTGTTTGGAGAGTTGGTCGCTTTTCAACAAGTGAAGGGTCCCAATTCCTTCCGTGGAAACAAGGCAGAGATTTGACCATCAGTAACAACGTTTTACCCTTTTCTTGCCTAAGATTGTAATCTTAGCAGTTTTAAGGCACCTTTTTCTGGCATTATTGTGGAACAACTGAAATGCTTTTGGTTCCTAACTCAAATGGATCTCTGGCTTAGCCAGAGAGAAATATAGTCTCTTAGATTTCTGCTGGGGTTTTAAGTACTGGTCTCTTTAATATGGATCTTGTCAGGCTAAGTACTGTAATGTCCTCCTAACTTTGGGTTAAGTCATTAAAAAAAAAAAAAACTCGGAGGACAGAAGAGGAAGTGCTTATTTCTTGACAACATGCTTAAAGACTAATATCAAATTTGCTTGAATGTTGCTTTTTCCAAGTATATTTTTGGTTAGATCCTGATCTAGTTATGAGAAGTTTCTTTTTAACCAACTTAAGTTTATGAATTTATGAACTTGAATCTTTATTTCATTCTACTGTGTAACAAATCTTTGTTACTCAATACTATGGAAGAGAATTTATCTACAGTAATTTAAATTGGATGCCCAGATTTTTCAAGACACTTATTTTTGGTAAGATGTTTATGATTCTTGAATTAACAAAATTTGGAGAAGGCAGTGGCACCCCACTTCAGTACTCTTGCCTAGAGAATCCCATGGATGGAGGAGCCTGGTGGGCTGCAGTCCATGGGTCGCTAAGAGTTGGACACAACTGAGCAACTTCACTTTGACTTTTCATTTCCATGCATTGGAGAAGGAAATGGCAACCCACTCCAGCGTTCTTGCCTGGAGAATCCCAGGGACGGGGAGCCTGGTGGGCTGCCATCTATGGGGTCACACAGAGTTGGACACGACTGAAGCGACTTAGCAGCAGCAGCAGTACCAGTCATAAACTTGGTTTGTTTGTTTGTTTGTTTGTTTTTGGTAAGAGAGCAAAACTAACTTGTAAGTCATTAAAAAAATACTGGTTGAAGCATTTCTTAACTGGCCCTCTTTCCAAACTGAACTTCCTGTGGGGAAGTTTCAAAATGGCATCCTACTGAGTCTTATTTTAAGACCTTATATAAAGAAAGATCATGCAGTTCCTTTCCTATTTGCTCACAATGTTTAAGAAGCATAGTTCAAAGCTAAAATGGGCTCAAATCCTTCATCCTTTTATGTACACAATAGTTAATTTTAAGGTACTTTTCATTCATGTATTTGCAAGAATGTAGCAAAGCAGATAAAACAAATTATTCATTGAAAAACTCGTTTGAGAAGTCAGTAGAAGTGTAGACTTAATTTGAAATCCTGTGTTGAGATTTGAAGGAAATACAGCCTTTGGGAGTATGGAGTATAGGTTTGAGAAATGCATTTCTGGAAAAAAAAAATGCATTTCTGCCTCTAGGCTAAATTAGAATGTTGAAAGAGATGTTAAAGTGTCTGCAGTGGAGGTGTAGGTTTTGTTGTTGTGGGTTTTTTTGTTTTTGTTTTGTGGTGTTGGACTAATTATATGAAATGTAAAGTGAAAGCATTATTTTGAAAGATACCATTTTATTGCTCTTAAGCTTCCTATTAAGAGCTCAACACTTCCCCTTTTAGATAATTAGTTTGAAAGTTTGTCACCTTGGATTTAGAGCTCTTAGGTTTGAAATGCAGTGGTACTGTTAATTTTTTTGTGAACTCATAATCAGAATAGTTACTTCTTTGTTTCAGACAGACCCTGTCTTTTTTGCATTAGCTTTCTAACTGATCTCCAGTGTTTTTTGTTTATTGGATTTCTTTATTACATAAATAATACATGAAAATGTTGTAAATGTAAATGATTCCAGGAATGTAGTTTGTTTTTTATATTAAAGACAAATTGTCTACCAAGTCATTGGTTTGAATCTAGGCATTCTGTACTCAAGTTTTTCAGTACTTTGACCTACCACTGTGTAAGTATTGACCCCTCTGTACTCAAAGCAACAGGTTACTAACTTATGGTGTAGTTAAAAGGTTGTTGCAGAGTGGTTCCCAAATGCATTTTTGCCCCTATTATCTGGAGTGTCATCATCTGTAGTTAATAAAACATTACCATTCCAATTTATATCCACATGTACTGTCTATAATCTTTTCCCTGATTTCCCTAAGCAAAATTAATTTCTTCTTCCTCTTGGCTAGTTTCACTTACCTGGACCATATATTGATTTGTAAGTTTTCTATTCTACTTTGTAGTAGGTAAGGAGTCTCTCATCCTCCAAACATACAGTTGTCCTGAGTTGTAATTGAATAGTGCTTCCATTTGTTACACTTGGGTAGATTTATTGAACATGGCGTTCTTGGAAAACCATACACCCTGGTGTTTGTTCTTTGAGGGCACAGGCTGTTTCTCTTCGAGCTATATATACTTAAAATTCAGTTGACATCTTTTAGAAAGTTAAACTTTGAAATCTAGTCATACAGAATTAATGCTATGTTTAGAAAATTGAAGCCCAGGAAATTGAAGTGACTTCCTTAGATTAGTGTTAGACCAGATTTTCTTACTCTAGCCCACTGTTGGTTCTGTCTTGCCATACTACTAAAGTACAAGGAAAACTTTGATCATTCATCAAAAAGGTGAGGATAATCTATGATCAACCACTTATTTTTGGAGGACAAGATACAAAATTTGAGTTTTTCATCTCTTCAGTGTGAAAAAATATAAAACTCAAGTATGACAGAAAAGATAGTCTTTTCTCTTACAGTTATTGAAAGTGGGCATTACTGAACTTCAGTGTAGTAAAGTTACATTTATTTCTTTTGAGGCCTTCAAAGGATGAGTGGCTTAAAAAAATTTCTTTTTTTTACTTAAATTTTAAAATGTTCTTCACTGTAAATTGAATTGTGACAGACACTTGAGTAAGTTTTCTCTTGGTGTAGTTAGTTTTAAGGTATAGCTCTAAGAAGAGTTCTCTTATTTTTTCGCAGTCTTAAATATATGGCATAGCTTTGTAATTTTGCACATGTTACTGGGAAGATGCTTCTGAATATTTGATTTCAGATCAAGAACTGATTCTTTTCTGATTTTGGAGTAAGCATGCTTTTTGAGCTCTTCACTTTTTATAAATAAATTGTTATTTGCTAACACTGAATGAACAATTGTTTAAAGTATGCTGATGTATGGATTGTAGTCTCTTAAAAGTGTGAAGAGACTTTCCTGGTGGTCCAGTGGTTGAGACTTTACGCTTCTACTTTAGGGAGAGCTGGTTCAGTCTCTGGTTGGGAAACTAAGATCCCATGTGCTGCATGGCCATAAAATAAAATTGTGAAGCTATCCACACAAGGCTATTAAATGTTTTTTAAGTTAGTATTAAGGTTCCATTGCCTTGAGTAAAATTGGCATATTTGAAGTAAGTCAACTCTTGATCAATTTGTTTTTATCCTTGGCAGAGCTTTCATTTCAAACCAATTTATTACCTGTCGACTCTTATGCCCTTGAATATTTCCTTATTCCTTGCCAGGTGGGTTCTCAGAAAAAGTTTTACACTAAACCTTTCTAAGCCTGGAAATACATAATTTGGGGGTGTCCACAATTTGAATTATTCATGCTGGTGCTCTTTGTTCTTTAGGTAATGAAGAGATATGTATACCATGTATAGTCATTATTATGACATGAGTATTTTAGGAATAATCCTCTTCCCTTTTCAGACAGTTATGCTAGATGTTACAGAAGTTGAGATTGTCTGTCCAAAGGTAAACTTTAAAAATTCCTTGAAAGTATTTGATTTTTGTCTTCTCCAATCAAAGCCCTCAAGGACTGGCAACTACAAAATGTTGGTATGATAAATTGCTTTAATATACTAACCTAGTTTTGGGATATGTGTATAGCTTTTTAGAGTTCTTCTGTGTTTGGGGTTCAGTCACTAATTCTCTTAATGTGCTGTTATCTACTTTGCTTTCTACCCTTGGCTCCCCTATGGTTTATTCTCATCTAGAGTGATTCTTATATTTTTATTTTATTTATTTATTTATTTTTATTTTACTTTACAATACTGTATTGGTTTTGCCATACACTGACATAAATCTGCCACGGGTGTACATGAGTTCCCAATCCTGAACCCCCTCCCACCTCTCTCCCCATATCATCTCTCTGGGTCATCCCAGTGCACCAGCCCCCAGCATCCTGTATTGAACCTAGACTGGCAATTTGTTTCTTACATGATAGTATACATGTTTCAATGCCATTCTCCCAAATCATCCCACCCTCTCCCTCTCCCACAGAGTCCATAGAGTGATTCTTATATTTTTAAAACTAAGGTTGTGTCTTCTGTTCAAACTGTTCATTGATTCTCCATTTGTCTTTAGTAAAAGCCAAAGAAAGTCCTTTCATCATTAGCCCTGCCCTGTATCTTCTCATATATTCCACCTTCCCCCGCCAACTTACTCTCTCCCTCCCTAAGTTTACTTCAGCTGCAGTTGACCTACATGTCTTTCTTTTCACACATTTTTCCTCTCTGAGGAAGCCTTTGCATTAACTGACAAGTCTCTCTGCCTGGAACATTCTTTTCTCAGATGTGTTCATGGCTAACTAAACCCTTCAACTCCTTAAAATCTGCTTAAATAACTGGTTTCTCCATAAGACTAACTGACCACCCTACTTTAAAATCTATGGCACCCTACACCCCCTTCCAACTTGGTTCACTTTACTTTGCTATTTTTCCATAGTATGTAGTGTCTTTTAAAATATGTTTGATAATTTTTTATGATTTTTGTTTCCCTCCCACAGTGGGAATGCAGGGATATATGGCTGTTCACTGGTGTAGCTCAAATACCTGACACATAAACTGTTTCTTGGATAAGTTTTGGTAGCCACATCACATTAGCCATATACTATTTCCTACCACTTGGTGGATATGAGTTGTGCTTGACTTTATGTCGACTTTGTGGAAAGCCAAACTTGAGGTGTTCACATTCTAGGGCCCACCCCGCAGAAAGTGGATGGAAAGCTGTTTTTTGAACAAGGGCACTATTTATGTTTGGGCAAAATAGTTTATTGGTGGTGCTGTTCTCCTTTGCAAGATGTCTACTGCATCTCTCCTTCGCACTGAATTCCAATGACTGTCTCATTCACCTTTCAAAATGCTTTTGGAGACAATATTGCTTCCTAGTTTATTCCAGTGAATACCCTTTTGGGGTTCAGGTTTGTTGTCAGGGTTATTTTGCTTACTTTGTATTCATACATTGTTGGGATAAGTCACAAGTTTACTTAAAATTAATTTTAATTTTAGACTGGCATATGTGAAACACTACATATAGAAAAGGAATACCATGTTTCACTGATTCTAAAACATTTTTAACATTTTAACACCTCTGGAATTGAGATGTATCATGTCAGAAGAAATATTACCAAATAAACTTTGTAAGTGATAACATAATGATCACAATTGTTATCACAATTGAAGACAAACCAACCTAGAATGAGATTATGGAAAATTATCTCCACCTTTGATGGGTGATGAAGGTGGAAGAAATGCAAATTTTTAATACATTTTATTTCCTGATAAGTCTAGTCAAATTGTATTTTAGAAACCTAGAAATGGAATACTGGTTTTGGACTTAGAAGGGTTATGGAAAATTTTTGCTGCCCTCAAAGCTAGTTGTTTGGTTAGGAGTGGAGGCAAAGAAGAGATAGGAAGCAAACCCAAGGTCTGTCCTCAGGAACTGATGAAAAGATAATACACATGAAACAATAGTGAGCAATGTGATTAAATTTTAACAGTACGCAGCATGCCTACTGAAGGGAAGGGGAGATGGGTCAGCACTTCAACTTGTAGACCATCTGATGTATTTGGAAGGGTTTGGAGGGACTGGGGCTTGGGCCGGGCCCTGGTCTTATTACCTAATGGTTTTATCCTCTTTATGGAGGAGTCTTGGCCTGTCTCCTGGTGACCACTAATGTCCCTCTCATGGAGGTCATTAGTGATCTCCTAGTAATTTTGATAATTTACAATAATTTCTTTTTTATGCTGCCAAATATATGTCATAAAACCCCTTCTCCATGGTTTTCATAGACTACTATTGATGTGTTGTTTATTGGTTGCTACACGATGAGTTTAGAAATAGCTAAACTCCCAAATTTACCTATTTTTAAAAAATTTTTTGGCTTTTTATTCAGAGGCACAGCCTGGCTAGATGCTTCTGACAAAGTGTTCTCACAAAGTTGCAGTGCAGGAATCCATAGGCCGTAATCATCTTGTGCCTGAAGGATAGTAAGAAGGGTCTGAAGGGTACAAGCTTACTCATGTAGCAGTTGTCAGATCTCAGATCCTTGCTGGCTGTTGTTTAGGAGGTATCAGTTCCTCGCCGTATTGCCTCTCCACAGGGTTACTCACAACATGACAGCTTGCTGCTTTCTCTCAGAGCACAGGTTTAGAGAGGTAAACAAAGCTGAAGTCAGTCTTCATGTAACTTAATCTTGGAAGTAACTTTCTAGTCTCTTATTTTGAAGTCACACTTAAGGTCCAGCCCACATTTAAGGGAGCAGATTACTTAAAGATGTAAATATTAGGCAGAAAATATTGGGGTTATTTTACAGGTTGCCTGCCGCAGTGGACAGATTCTTCCTGGGAGCTCTCTTACGGATGTTATCTGTTGCTAGGTTTTAGTTATTACCATTAAGTAAAGAACTCTCCTTGGTTTCTGATATTAACAACTCTCAAGTTTCTTCCACCTCTCTGTCCACTTGTCCCTTTGTGAGTTCCCCTCTTTTTGTCCTTATGGAAGTATAGTTGAGTTATAGTGGTAGTCTGTTTCAGATGTACAACATAGTGATTCAGTATTTTTATGGGTTATACTCTATGTAAAGTTATTATAAAATATTGGCAATATTTCCTGTGCTGTACAGTATATCTGCATAATAGCTTGTACCTCTTAATCCCTTGTCCCTATCTTGCCCCTCCTCCCATTCCTCTCCCCCATTTAACCGCTAGTTTGTTCTGTGAATCTGCTCCTCTTTTCTTATATTCACTTTTTTCCCCCCAGATTGCACAAGTGGTAACTTACAGCATTTGTCTTTGATTTTACTAGGCATAATACCCTCTAGGTCCATCCACATTGTTGCAAATGGCAGAATTTCATTTTTTTTTAAATGGCTGAGTAATAGTCCATTATATATATATATTTATATATGTCCATTATATATGGGTGTGTCTGTATATATGTAAATGGACACATCTTTATCTGTTCCTCTGTTGATGGACATTTAGGTTGCTTTGATAATCTTGGCTATTATAAATAATGCTGCAGTGTGCATTGGGGTATATGTTTCTTTTCAAATTAGGGTTTTAATTTTCATTTGATACATACCTGGGAGTGAAATTGCTGGATCATATGTAGTTCTGTTTTTTAGTTTTTGAGTTCTTTTTTTTAACCTTTCCATAAGTTCTAAGCTTCCTTAGGACTCTTTGTAGGCCTGTCTTATGCTCATTTCTGTAATTCTCCTATGCTATCATCGAAAGCATCACAACGAACAAAGCTAGTGGAGGTGATGGAATTCCAGTTGAACTATTAAAATCCTGGAAGATGATGCTGTGAAAGTGCTGCACTCAATATGCCAGCAAATTTAGAAAACTCAGCAGTGGTCACAGGACTGGAAAAGGTCGTTTTCATTCCAATCCCAAAGAAAGGCAATGTCAAAGAATGCTCAAACTACCACACAATTGCACTCATCTCACTCTCTAGTAAAGTAATGCTCAAAATTCTCCAAGCCAGGCTTCAGCAATACATGAACCGTGAACTTCCTGATGTTCAAGCTGGTTTTAGAGAAGGCAGAGGAACCAGAGATCAAATTGCCAACATCCGCTGGATTGTGGAAAAAGCAAGAGAGTTCCAGAAAAACATGTATTTCTGCTTTATTGACTATGCCAAAGCCTTTGACTGTGTGGATCACAATAAACTGTGGAAAATTCTGAAAGAGATGTGAATACCAGACCACCTGACCTGCCTCTTGACAAACCTGTATGCAGGTCAGGAAGTAACAGTTAGAACTGGGCATGAACGGACTTTTGGACTCAGAGGGAGAGGGAGAGGGTGGGATGATTTGGGAGAATGGAATTGTTAACATGTATACTGTCATGTAAGAATCGAATCGCCAGTCTATGTCCGACGCAGGATACAGCATGCTTGGGGCTGGTGCACGGTGATGACCCAGAGAGATGTTATGGGGAGGGAGGTAGGAGGGGGGTTGATGTTTGGGAACGCATGTACACCCATGGGGATTCATGTCAATGTATGGCAAAATCATACAGTATTGTAAAGTAAAATAAAGTAAAAATAAAAGACAAAAAAAAAAGAACTGGGCACGGAACAACAGACTGGTTCCAAATAGGAAAAGGAGTACACCAAGGCTGTATATTGTCACCCTGCTTGTTTAACTTCTGTGCAGAGTCCATCATGAGAAACGCTGGGCTGGAAGAAGCACAAGCTGGAATCAAGATTGCCGGGAGAAATATCAATAACCTCAGATATGCAGATGACACCACCCTTATGGCAGAAAGTGAAGAGGAACTCAAGCCTCTTGATGAAAGTGAAAGAGGAGAGTGAAAAAGTTGGCTTAAAGCTCAGCATTCAGAAAATGAAGATCATGGCATCTGGTCCCATCACTTCATGGGAAATCGATGGGGAAACAGTGGAAACAGTGGCAGACTTCATTTTTTTGGGGTCCCAAATCACTGCAGATGGTGATTGCAGCCATGAAATTAAAAGATGCTTACTCTTGGAAGGAAAGTTGTGACCAACCTAGATAGCATATTGAAAAGCAGAGACATTACTTTGCCGACAAAGGTCCGTCTAGTCAAGGCTATGGTTTTTCCAGTGGTCGTGTATGGATGTGAGAGTTGGACTGTGAAGAAATCTGAATGCCGAAGAATTGATGCTTTTGAACTGTGGTGATGGAGAAGACTCTTGAGAGTCCCTTGGACTGCAAGGAGATCCAACCAGTCCATTCTAAAGGAGATCAGCCCTGGGTGTTCTTTGGAAGGAATGATGCTAAAGCTGAAACTCCAATACTTTGGCCACCTCGTGTGAAGAGTTGACTCATTGGAAAAGACTCTGATGCTGGGAGGGATTGGGGGCAGGAGGAGAAGGGGACGATAGAGGATGAGATGGCTGGATGGCATCACCGACTCGATGGACATGAGTCAGTGAACTCCGGGAGTTGGTGATGGACAGGGAGGCCTGGCGTGCTGTGATTCATGGGGTCGCAAAGAGTCGGACACAACTGAGTGACTGAACTGAACTGATCATCTGTATGTTGATTCTGAGATCTGTTATTTGCATCCCACACTTGCTGTGCTCCTGGCTGTAAGTACAACTGTCCAGTGGATTTTATCTGTATGCCTCACTTCAACAATCCTCATTATCTTTCTTGCCCTTCACACTTTCTTCCTCAGTTGTTTCATGTCAAGAGTAAGTGGAACTCAGGTGCTTAGTCTAGAAAGGTGAATATTTGATTTTTCTGCTTTCTTCACTGCTTTCCTTACTCTCCACAGTTAAGAGTCCTTGCAGTTCCCTCTTGAATGTATTCACATCTTTTTCTCACTGATAGCCTTAATTTCTCTGACTTCTTCTCAATTTTTCACATTGTCAAAAAGTAACTTTTAATTTCACCCATTCATGTCTGTTAGTAGACAGAGCAAGCTAAGATTGTAACTAATAACCCCAAGATATTAGTGGCTTAGCAGGGTAGACATTTGTATCTTTCATTGAGAGTGTTCATTTAGGTTACCTTCTGTGTAGTAGTAATTGAAGAACCCAGGCTCCTTCCATCTTGTGATGCCACCTTCCTCTAGGTCCTGGGAGTTCTATTCATTCACCTGGCAGTTGGTAGAAGAATCAGAGGATCATGCGTATGAGGTTTTACGGACTGGCTCTGGAAGTGGCTGATAATCATTTTTGGCCTACATTTCATTGGGTAGAGCTTAGTCTGTTTGCCACACCTGTGCAGGGGCCTGAAAAATAAGTCTAGCTATTGAGCCAGGAAGAGAAAACAGATTTGGTGAGCATTTAACCAGAATCTGTCACTTCCTTCTTCCCTAAAACATAGTTCAGTCACTCAGTCATGTCCGACTCTTTGCGACCCCATGAATCACAGCACGTCAGGCCTCCCTGTCCATCACTAACTCCCAGAGTTCACCCAAACCCATTTCCATCGAGTCGGTGATGCCATCCAGCCATCTCATCCTCTGTCGTCACGTTCTCCTGCCCTCAATCCCTCCCAGCATCAGAGTCTTTCCATTGAGTCAGCTCTTCGCATGAGGTGGCCAAAGTACTGGAGTTTCAGCTTTAGCATCATTCCTTCCAAAGAACACCCAGGACTGATCTCCTTTAGAATGTGCATATCTAAGCCAATCTGAATAGCTTCCAGAATTGTCTTTATGATAAAATGTAAAATTCTCAAATGGATTCTGCACATTCTAGAGAAGAGACCCACAAATTGAGTCCACTTACCTTCAGAAGGCATTTCTTCTTGGCTAGTAACAGAATGAATGTGTTGGGAGGTGGGTGCCCAGTAATTCTGTAGAAAGACTCACAGGACTTGGCATATGGCTCTACTCAGGGCTGTGATTTATTACAGCAAAAGGATACAAAGCAAAATCAGGAAAGCAAACATGCCGAAGAGTCCACCTGTCAGTGCAGGATATGCAGATTTGATCCCTGGATCAGGAATATTCCCTGGAGAAGGAAATGGTGACCCATTCCAGTATTCTTGCCTGGGAAATCCCATGGACAGAGGTTGGAAAAGAGCTGGACACAACTTAGTGATTAAACAACAGCCAAGGAAAACTAGGGCTTGTTCTCCCGTGCCTGAGCCTCTCCCAGTGGGAGTCACACAGGACTCACTTAATCCTCTAGCACTTGTGACAACACATGTGTATGAAATGTTGCCTGGCAGGGAAGCTCATAGAGACTCAGTGCCTCGGTTGGTTATGAAGGCACCTTCTGCCTACCACATAGAAAAATTTCAGATTCCCAGAGGGAAAACAGCTGTTCAGCATAAGCCACATTTCTGGGTACAGTTTAGGCACAGTGAGCCTCATTCTGGGAATGGCAGTTCTCTCAAAATCCAAGTACTGACAACAGCCAAGAGCCAACCTGGCAAGTCTTCCTAAGGAGAACCGATCTCAGGCCTTCTCTGTTAAATTAACTCTTTTCTGCACAGGGAATGAGGTTCAGACCTCTGTAGATTGGGATTTCTATATAGAGAATCTTGGAATATGCAAAAAAATTTTATTGACCTTAACTTTTGTTTTTGAAAATTACTTTTTTATCAGTGGGGATGAAAAGGTTAATTGCCATCTTAGCTTCTCTCATCTAACTTTTCATGTATGGTTACTGTTTGTATTCTTCTAGATAGTCCACATATAAGGATATATACACACATGTAGCTTGCTTTTATCCCCTAATAGATATTTCCAGTCTTTCTAGGTAGCTCTTTTTTTTAGTATTACATAATATTCCAGTTTTTTATGTGCTTAACCAGTGCCCTTTTGGTGGATCCCAGGCAGTTCTCAGTAAGGTTTTTAAAGAGTTGGTCATTTCCTGGATGAAGAAGGAATCAATTAAAAGACAAAGTGCAGAGATAGGGGGCTTAGGGCCCTAAAGCTCTTTTTTTTTTTTTTTTAATATGATGTATTATTTATCTGAAATTCAAATTTAGTTATCTATCCTACTTTTTTACTTTCTGGCCACACTGCAGCATATGCTCTTATTAGTCATCATTTTCTGTAAGATTGGCGATACTTATATCAGGAAATGGCATTAAAACAATTAGATTCTTTAAAATACTTATTTGGAAGTTATAATGCAAGTTGTGTTTTTTAAATCCTGTATCTAAAGAAATTAAGGAAACAATTCCATTCACCATTGCAACGAAAAGAATAAAATACTTAGGAATATATCTACCCAAAGAAACTAAAGACCTATATATAGAAAACTATAAAACACTGATGAAAGAAATCAAAGAGGACACTAATAGATGGAGAAATATACCATGTTCATGGGTCGGAAGAATCAATATAGTGAAAATGAGTATACTACCCAAAGCAATTTACAAATTCAATGCAATCCCTATCAAGCTACCAGCCATATTTTTCACAGAACTAGAACAAATCATTTCAAGATTTGTATGGAAATACAAAAAACCTCGAATTGCCAAAGCAATCTTAAGAAAGAAGAATGGAACTGGAGGAATCAACTTGCCTGACTTCAGGCTCTACTACAAAGCCACAGTCATCAAAACAGTATGGTACTGGCACAAAGACAGACATATAGATCAGTGGAACAAAATAGAAAGCCCAGAGATAAATCCACACACATATGGACACCTTATCTTTGACAAAGGAGGCAAGAATATACAATGGAGTAAAGACAATCTCTTTAACAAGTGGTGCTGGGAAAACTGGTCAACCACTTGTAAAAGAATGAAACTAGATCACTTTCTAACACCGCACACAAAAATAAACTCAAAATGGATTAAAGATCTAAATGTAAGACCAGAAACTATAAAACTCCTAGAGGAGAACATAGGCAAAACACTCTCCGACATAAATCACAGCAGGATCCTCTATGATCCACCTCCCAGAATTCTGGAAATAAAAGCAAAAATAAACAAATGGGATCTAATTAAAATTAAAAGCTTCTGCACAACAAAGGAAAATATACGCAAGGTGAAAAGACAGCCTTCTGAATGGGAGAAAATAATAGCAAATGAAGCAACTGACAAACAACTAATCTCAAAAATATACAAGCAACTTATGCAGCTCAATTCCAGAAAAATAAATGACCCAATCAAAAAATGGGCCAAAGAACTAAATAGACATTTCTCCAAAGAAGACATACGGATGGCTAACAAACACATGAAAAGATGCTCAGCATCACTCATTATCAGAGAAATGCAAATCAAAACCACAATGAGGTACCACTTCACACCAGTCAGAATGGCCGTGATCCAAAAATCTGCAAGCAATAAATGCTGGAGAGGGTGTGGAGAAAAGGGAACCCTTCTACACTGTTGGTGGGAATGCAAACTAGTACAGCCACTATGGAGAACAGTGTGGAGATTCCTTAAAAAATTGCAAATAGAACTACCTTATGACCCAGCAATCCCACTGCTGGGCATACACACCGAGGAAACCAGAATTGAAAGAGACACATGTACCCCAATGTTCATCGCAGCACTGTTTATAATAGCCAGGACATGGAAACAACCTAGATGTCCATCAGCAGATGAATGGATAAGAAAGCTTTGGTACATGTACACAATGGAGTATTACTCAGCCGTTAAAAAGAATTCATTTGAATCAGTTCTGATGAGATGGATGAAACTGGAGCCGATTATACAGAGTGAAGTAAGCCAGAAAGAAAAACACCAATACAGTATACTAACACATATATATGGAATTTAGAAAGATAGCACTGACGACCCTGTATGCAAGACAGGAAAAAAGACACAGCGGTGTATAACAGACTTTTGGACTCAGAGGGAGAGGGAGAGGGTGGGATGATTTGGGAGAATGGCATTCTATCATGTATACTATCATGTAAGAATTGAATCGCCAGTCTATGTCTGACGCAGGATACAGCATGCTTGGGGCTGGTGCATGGGGATGACCCACAGAGATGTTATGGGGAGGGAGGTGGGAGGGGGGTTCATGTTTCGGAACACATGTAAGAATTAAAGATTTTAAAATTAAATAAAATATTAATTAAAAAATAAATCCTGTATCTCCTACCCTATTTTTACCATGTCTTCATAATTCTTCTACTTAGTAGCTGCAAGTTCAGCTATTTCTCTTTAAAGTTGGGATAATATCTTCCTCAACAAGTTACCAGATTTAAATAAACTGACATAGTTGACCCTTGAACAATGTGTGAGCTGGGGCACCAACTCCATTGCGATAAAAAACTCTTGGGCAGCTTTACAGTTTTTATCTGTAGGTTCAACCAACTTTGGGTGTGGTACTGTAGTATGCATTTATTAAACAGAAATCCACATATAAGAGGACCCTCCCAATTCAAACCCTTGTTTAAGGGTGAGCTATAGGTAAAATGCTTAGAATAATTCTAATATTAAAGTATTTGTTGTGATTATGCTTCTGTAAGTTATCCTATTATGTACACGGTAATTATAACTAGAATTTTAATAAATGAGCCAACATTTTGGATGAATGACTTGGAGCTGTACACAGTAAATTTAGAGTCCCTGCCTACTGGAGAAGTATTAAACATCAGGATATATATTTTAAGTTAGGGCGGGTTTGATCCCTGCGTTGGGAAGATCCCCTGCAGAAGGAAATGGCAACTCCAGTATTCTTGCCGGGAAAATCCATCGCACAGAAGAGCCTGGCAGGCTACAGTGAATGGAATTGAACAGAGTTGGACTCAACGTAGCGACTGAACAACAGCAATAAGGGTTTAGTTGGTCATGAAGTGAGCTCTTGTAAGGAAACCAAAGTGAAAAGGGGGACATCTGGGAAAATTAGTATTGGTTGCTTCTGGATGCAAGAGTAGATACTTGCTCTGATTCATATGGGCCATAGCACTTTACAGCGTTGTCCAGTATGGCTGGTCCAGTGTGGCTGCCCACATACGGCTTAGTGTGGCACAGGGGAACTTCGTTTCCCAGCCAGGATCAAACTTGAGCCCACTGCACATGAAGTGCATGATTTTAACCAGTGGACTGCCAGGGGAGTCCCTAATTTTGACTAAGATTAGTAAAAGTTAAGTAATATTTTAGAAATTGAGCCTTTTGGTCACTAGTCACATTTCAGTAGCCGCATGTTTGTAGCTGCCATATTGAACTGTGCAGTTGTAGAACATTTTCATAATCGAAGGAAAGGAATGAGAAAAGAAGGCTCAACTCAGCCTCTTTTAGTCAGAATGCTACTTTTAAAGACTTAGTAAAGAGAACAGACTTGTAGACACAGTCAGGGGAGGAGAGGGAGGGACATTTGAAAGAGTAACATTGACACAAACCTTTGTTGTTGTTCAGTCCTGTGGGATTGTTTGCCACCCCGTGGACTGCTGCATGCCAGGCCTCCCTGTCCTTCACCATCTCCTGGAGCCTGCTCAGACTCATGTCCATTGAGTTGATGATGCCATCCAACCATCTTGTCCTTTGTCATCCCCTTCTTCTGCCTTCAGTCTCTCTCAGCATCAGGGTCTTTTCTAATGAGTCAGCTACCATATGTAAAATAGCCAGTGGGAATTTGCCGAATGATGTTAACTGGTGCTCTGTGACAAACTGGAGGGGTGGGATGGGGGTTCAGGAGGGAGGGGACATATATGTATCTGTGACTGATTCATGTTGATACATGGCAGAAACTAACACAATATTGCAAAGCAGTTATCCTCCGATCAAAGGCTATCACAGGCAGAGCCTAAAAAAAAAAGACTTAGAGAAGAATTTTCAAGGTCAGACTTTGGTATTAGTAGAGTATACCTAAGAATTCTGTGTGTTTTTAATAATGGAAGTTGGGGGTTCAGTAAACCTGATAGTCTTGGGCCTAGTCTATTTGGCTTTTTTCGGGGGGGAGCTTCTCAAAGTACCTATTGATACCATATTTAAACCTAGAGCAAGCAAGTTAGGTGATACTGTGAAGGTTGCTGGCCTCTGCTATGAATAACCAAATTACCTTTACAAAGATGTCTCTGGTCTAGCCAAAAAAGGAATCAGTGGGAGGGACTTTCCTTATGTTACAACAACAGACTGTGTCAAGTTATACTTTTCTTAAACTAATCCCAGAGCTATTTGTAAAATCGGTGGTTTTGTAATTTTAAAATTCACAAAAACCCATCTCCAGAGTTTAAAACGTAATGTTCTGTTCTCTTTGCCCAAAGATTTTGACGCTTTTGGTGTAAGGTAATGTTTAGGAATCATCATTTTTGGCCAAGCCATGCAGCTTGCATGATCTTGGTTCCCTGATTAGGGACTGAACCTGGGCCCACAGCAGTGAAATCTTGGGAGTCCTAACCACCGGACTGCTAGGGGATTCCCAGGAATCAGCTTTTTAAAAAAGAATTCCATTTATTTCTGGCGTGCTGGGTCTTCCTTGATGTGCGAGCTACTCTGTAGTTGTGTGCAGTCTTTTCATTGTGATGGCTTCTCTTATTGTGGTGGCTTCTCTTCCATGGAGCTTAGGCTCTGGGGTGTGTGGGCTTCCGTTGTGGCATGTGGGCTCAGCAGCTGTAGCTCCCGGGCTTTAGAGCACAGGCTCAGTAGCTGTGGCAGATGGACTGACTTGTTTCTCGACATGTGGGATCTTTCTGAATCAGGGATGTCTCCTGCATTGGCAGGCAGATTGTTTACCATTGAGCCACCAGGGAAGCCCCAGGAATCAGCATTTTTTCCCCTCCCACTCCTTATATATGATTGCCTTGTTGCAAGCATCGCAGTAAATTCTGTATTCTGTTAAGCCCCTTGAGGTCAGTGTTTATTTTTATGTTTTCTGTAGCATCTAAAGTATGCACATGGTATATGGTTAGGCTCAACTGTGAATTAATAGGAAGGCCATCTCTAGAAGATGATTCTTATGGTATAGTATAGTGGAGTAAACTGCAAAAGTATCATTTGACATTTTGTATAATCCTGATAAAAAAGGAATAATAATAGTGAAACTTTACAATTAAAAATACTTTCAAAGTTTAATGAACTTGATCTTGTTTCTGTAGTAAGATTTATGTTGGTTTTATGCTTGAAAGAGCTACACATACTTTAATCTCCAAATTATTGACAATCATCATCAGCAAGAAGTTTCACTTACATAAATATATGATACATTCAGAGCATTTTTTTCAAGACATTAAAAATTTTTAAATTGAAGTGCTTAAAGATAAAGGCTTGTCTTTTTTATTTAGTACTGACTTTTAGAAAAATGTGAATGTATTTTGAGCCCAACATTAAAAATAATGATGTAAAAGTAAAGATGTCGCTTTAATTTGAGAATTTGTGTGCATAGCAGCATTGCAGCTGTCTTGGATGCCATTTGAACAGAGAAGACAAGAGATTTAAGGGTTTCAGTTGCTCCTGTGAGGAGCCAGCGACTCAGCTTTACCATATCATCATGGAGACCAGTCAGTCACAACTTGGTCTGCCTGTTTACCCTTCTTGGCATGTGGTATGTAAACTTCTCCAGCAGCTCCACCAAAAAGATTGACAGTTGCTTACTTTTCAGCTAGCTGTTAAAGCTGATGTTGAGGTGAAAGAGCATCATCTACTGTGCTTGTGATGGGTACCTTCTGTTGTTCCCATGAGGGCTCTGGAAATCCTTATTTCTGCTATACCTTAAGGATAAACCCTTTTGGGAAGCTTTGGTATAGCTGAGAGATTCCCAGGTGGTGCAGTGGTAAAGAATCCACTTGCAAGTACAGATGGGGCTTCCATCCCTGGGTTGGGAAGATCCCCTGGAGGAGCAAATGGCAACCCACTCCAGTATTCTTGCCTAGAAAATTTCCATGGTCAGAGGAACCTGTAGTCCACAAGGAGTCAAACAACTGGAGAGAGAGAGCGCAGGCTCAATACTTGGAGCAAATGGACTTAATTGTTCCTTGACAGGTAGGATCTCCCCGAATTAGGGATTGAACCCATGTCTCGTGCATCATTGGCAGGCAGATTCTTTACCACTGAGCCACCAGGGAAGCCCTAGGAATCAGCATTTTGAGTACTGCAGATAAACGCACACACGGTATAGCTGAGGCCTCATTTTACACATCGGGAGGGGGAAGCATATATGTTTAGTCACTTTTACACATCGGGAGGGGGAAGCATATATGTTCAGTCACTTATTCAAGGTCATTTACCCTTTACTGGTCTTAATGGTTTTAAATTTTGAATTTTTAAAAATAATTGCTTAAACTTACCTTAAAATTTTTACTTTGTAAAAATTACCATGTACTTGTAAAAATTTATTTATTTATTTATTTTTTTGGTAAAAATTTAAATACAACTTGAGTACAAAGTCAGTTTTTGGAAATCTCATCATATGGTAGTAATTCCTGCTTATAATGATGAAGGTAATACATGCCCCCATCCCCAGTTTTGTTAAGAAAAATTCTTTCACATGTACAGAAAAAAGAACAGTACAGTGAACAACCCTGTAACGTCTTCCTAGATTCAAGTTAACATTCTGCCATGTTTATTTTCTCTACATTTCTATATTTTTACTGAAGTATTTGATCACAAATATTTCAGCATGCATCTCCTACAAATTAAGACTTTCTGCCATATGCATGTGTACATGCTCAGTTGTGTCCAATGCTTTGTGACCCCATGGACTATATAGCCTGCCAGGCTCCTCTGTCCATGGGATTTTCTGGGTAAGAATACTGGAGTGGTTTGCCATTTCCTTCTCTGGGATTTTCCTGACCCAGGGATGGAACCTGCGTTTCCTGCATTGCAGGCAGATGCTTTATTGCTGCGCCACTGGGTAAGCCTTATACTATTGGTGGTTCTTGCCTGAATTGGTTTTTATACTGGGCAGCGTTATTACAAAATGGCAACTTAATCTTTTATACTTTTAAAATTTGTTAGCCAGTACCTTTCTGTACGAGGTACATCTTGTCCTTCCTCTTTAAGTGTAATCATGGATTCAGGAATTCTCATTCACTGTGTTACAGTCATAGGCAATTTTTTTTTACCCTGTGATTTATTGGAAGGAACTTTTACCCATAGTAGCTTACTGCAATTACAGGTTGGATAATCTTCTAACTATGTCAGAATGCTTAACTGCTTAACTGTTTGGATTTTATTTTCATCTGCACACATGAAGAACTTAGAATTCATAGAAAGAAATTTGTGGCTGCCAAAAGCAAATTTGATCACCAGGGTGGATTCAGAAATGTGTGTTCGATGTTCTGTTCCCTCAAGCATTTCTAAGTGATGTGGCATTTGGGGTAAATTATAGAAACATTGTTCGTAAGTCCCTTCTAGTGCTCAAATAGACCTAGCATCAGTAACAGTCCTTTTAATTGGCTCTTGTGTCTTTCTGACATTATCCCCCTGAAACTTCTGAGTGTTTCCCATTTTTGTCACAGGATGATCCAAACTCACCTTGGGTCTTCCTTGTTTAAAAATCCTGGAATTAGTCATATCTCCAAGGAATCTTTATTCTTTTTAGTATTTAGAAACCAAGATCCAGAAGTTAGATGAGCTCCTTGCTTCTGGGGTATCATTGTTTCTAGGACTTGTAAAAAATTGAGACAGAATTGATACATAACATTGTAAGTTTAAGGTGTATAACATACTGGTTTGATACATTTATAATGTAATATGATTGCCTTTGTAATGTTAGCTAATACATCTGTCAACATCATATAATTATTTCTTATGGTGAGAACAATTACTGTCTTAATAAGTTTAATGTTTATTATACAGTTTTGTTGTCCATAATCACTGTACTGTGTATTAGATCCCTAGGACTTATTTGCTAGTTGCAAGTATGTACCTTTTAAACATACATTCCCTCACCCCCTGGTAACCACCATTCCACTGTGTTTTTTCAAGTTTGATTTTTTAACATTTTAACTTATTTTTTATTGAGTTATACTCAACATAATAGTTTCAGGCATACATCAAAATGATTTGAAATTTGCATATATTTCAAAATGATCACAAGTCTAAATGTTTATTATTACACATAGTTGTTAAATCTGTTTTTTTCCTTTTTTCCTGACTTCTCAGATTTATTCTATTAATCACTATAGTCAGCATGTTGTATATTATATCCCCAGGACTTAAACTTCATAACTGGAAGCTTGTACCTTTTGACCACCTTCACATACTTAATGCATACACCTCTGGCAACCATCGGTCAGTTATCAATTCTCTGTATAAGTTTGATGGTAGTTTTTTTTTTTTTTAAGATTCCACATAGAAGGGAAGTCATAGTCTTTGACTTATCTCACTTAGCATAATGTTCTCAGACCCAACCACATTGGGACAAATGGCAGGATATTTTTCCCCCTCGTGGCTGAAGAGAATTCCATAGTATACAGAGTTGACCCTTGAATGATATGGAATTAAGGGCATGAATTCCCATGTATAACTTTGTAGTTGGTATCAGCATGTGCAGTTTGGCATCCAGCCACAATCATATAATGCCATAGTACATATTTAGTGTAGAAACCTCTGTGAAACCTTCGTTTGGTGGACCCACTCGGTTCAAGCCTGTGTCTTTCAAGGATCCATCGTATGTACTACATCTTCATATGTTCGCCCATTGACAGAAACTTACGTTATTTCCATATTGGCTATTGAAAATAATGCTGCAGTAAATACAGGAGTACAAATATCTTTAATAACCTGTTTTCATTACTTCTGGATGTATATGCAAGTGAGATTGTTGGCTTGTATGGTCGTTTTATTTTTAATATCTTGAGGAACCTCTACATTGTTCTCCATAGTGGCTGAACAAGTTTATAATTCCACCAGCAGTATATAGGGCTTCTTTTTTCTCCACATCCTTGCTAACCCCTCTTGTCTTCCTGTTGATAGCCATCCTTATAGATGTGAGGTGATACCCTGGTTTTGATTTGCATTTCCCCCAAGGAGTGGTGATGTTTAGCACTTTAAATGTTGGCTAGCTGTTTTGGTGTCTTCTTTGTCCACTTAGTTCCTCTGCTCATTTTAAAATCAGGTTTGGAACTTACCTGGTGGTCCAGTGGCTGAGACTCAGAGCTCCCAGTGCAGGGGTAGGGGGTTCAATCCATGGTTGGGAAAGTAGATTTTAGATGCTGCAACAAAGAACTCCCACAGTCTAAATATTTTTTAAGTCATATTTGTTTTTCTTACTGAATTGTATGAGTTCTTTATAAACTTTGGATATTAACCTCTTGATACATGACTTGCAGATATTTTCTCTATTCTATAGGTTGTCTTTTCATTTTATTCTTTGGTTGTACTGAAGCTTTTAAGTTTGTTGTGGCCTGATTTTGTTCTTTTTTATGATTGCCTTGGCTATTCAGGATCCTTTGGTTACATAAAAATTTTAGAATTTTTTCTTTCTATGAAAAAGGCCATTGGAATTTTGATATTATGTTGAATTTATTGATCACTTTGGGTTGCTTGGACATTTTAACAGTATTAAGTAACACTGTCCTTCCTGTGTTTATTACTATTTTTCTGATGCTTGCTTTCAACAAAGTCTTGTAGTTTTTGTTGTACAATCTAATATATTTTATTAGACTCAGGAAATTTTTCTTTATTTGGCTGCATTAGGTCTTAGTAGCATGTGGGTCTTAGTTAAGACCTAGTGGCGCTAGGTTTTAGTTTGCAGCATGTGGGACCTAGTTTCCTGACCAAGGATTGAACCTGGGCCCACTTTGTTGGGAGAATAGAGTCTTCAACCACTGGGCCACTATAGAAGTCCCAGAAATTTTTCAAATGAGTTCCTGTTGATACTTAAATGTCAAATAAAATATTTCAGGTTTTAAAAACTTTTATCTTTTTTAAAAATTTATTTTTTAATTGAAGGATAATTGCTTTATGGAATTTTTGTGTTTTCTGTCTAACTAAACTTTGATCTTTACTACATTGATCTGTAATGATTCTGGATGCCTATTTATTTACTTACTGTATCCAGTAATATATAAATGTAGCATAAAATTGCAGTAAAATATTAACTGCTGAAAGTAAACCTGTTAAGTCAAATTTCTTTGATTTCTTTCTGTCCTTAAAAATATATCCCACTCTACATCAAGAATGTTCAGGATACTGTGTTAGTTGAAATATTTGTTTTTACTGTGTTCTTTATTATCAGCTTGATACTCAGGTTCATTTATTCTTTTTGTTTGTTTTTTTCTTATTAAATATCAAAGATGTAAATAATGGTTCAGAAGTCAAAACCATATAAAAGGTATAATCAGTGAATTTTTGTTCTGATTCCTGTCTACTACCCACTTCTCACCCACTCCAGTGTAGGTAGCTTTTTATTAGTTAATAGCTGATCTTTCCATGTATTTTTTGCAAAAAAAAAAAAAAAAAAGGCAACTGTGTTTATGTGTGCATATATACAAAATAAAAAGTAGCATTTATAGAAATTAAAGCTTTAAACAAAGAGTAGAATACTTTGTACATTATCCGAGATGTTTGTTCTCCAGTCACCAACTCATGACCATTCCTTTGCTATGATAAATATTGCAGTGAATAATATTGTGTATGTGTTATGTTACATGTGTGACATGTATAGATTTCTTAGTGGACTTTTAAAAAATGGAATTTTAAATGAAAGCCTCTCTGTAATCTCTGTTAATCTGTAGCTTGTTTTCTCTGCACATGTAAACATAGGTGTGTTTATGCGATGGCATCATGCTATTCAGAGTACTGCAGCTTTTCACTCAGTGTCATGAATATTCTTTTATGTTAACACTTAAAAGATTAACTGTAAACCACAACTGCCTGGTATTCCTTAGATTGGATAGTCAGGAAACAATTTTTAATATTGTGTAGTGTTTTTCAGTTAAAATGTGAAATAATTTTATATAAGTTGGACTTCTACGTACCATTTTATAAGCTTTTCTTCATTCTGCACTGTGTAGTGGATGTTTATAGCAGAACTACATTTTAAATGTCTATTTCACATGTTGGGTGGGATTCCATTGGATGTAGGTAGATAATCCTTTTACTGCTATATGTGTGTGTGTGTGTAAAAGATACTATAGACAATATACATATATACTTTGAGCAATATATATACATATGTAATATATACATATATTGTTTCTAATATCTTTAATATTAGGAAAAATACCAAGAATACACTTTAAAAATGTTTGTCTTCCAAAGTTGCTGTTTTAATCTTTACATAGCCATATCCTTGGTAGATTTTTAAAAAATTAATTTGCTGTTTATTTGGCTATACCCAGTCTTAGTTGGCAACATGTGGGATCTACAGTCTTTGCTGCAGCATGTGGAATCTTCTAGTTGTGGCATTTGGGATCTTTTTTAGTTGCAACATTCAAACTCTTACTTGAGGCCTGCATACTGTTAATTGCAGCATATGAGATCTAGTTCCCTGACCAAGGATTGAACCTGGGTCCCCTGCATTGGGAGTGTGGAGTCTTAGCCACTGCAGCACTGGAGAAGTCCCTGAAGTTAGTAGTTATTTAGCAGTTTGAGTCCCTGATATATATGGAGACCAAAACTAGGCACTGGGTATGCACATGAAATGCTCCTGGGCCACAGATCCCTTACAGTTGAGTATCTTAGACTCTCAGATTTAGTGATCTTGAAATAATTTAACATCTAAACATTTTGAAGGAAAACTGTTGGAAGACACTTTATTGTTTTGCACTTATCTATTTCAATAAAGATGGCCTATAAAGACATTGTGACCCAGTTTATATATACATCATGATGCTAAAGGTTAATTGGAAGGGTCTTAACTTAATAGTGCAGTTACTGAGGCAGTTAAATTAAAAATTATCTATCATTTACTCGCATGTGATTGTACTTCTGACTAGGAAAATTTCAATGGATTGTCATACCTTTTGGTAGAGTTGGAATATAAGTGCAAAATCCTAAGCTTCAGTTTATAGTTTTTCAGATATGCAGTGAACTAACTCCTTGTATGGGCCATGTAGTGCTTGTAATAAGTTGATGAACAGTATAACAATTATGATCACTGCTTTCGTGGAACTTTCATGTGAAGGGATAGGCAAATATGTTACCTATGTTTGGTGATATTTGGTGGAAAGAAAAAAGACTGGTGCGGAGGGCGGGGCGGGATTGCAATTTAGACAGGGTAATACTCACTGAGAAGGTGACATTTGTGTAGACTTGAAGTAGTTAGCCATATTGGCATCTGGAAGAAGATGGTTCCAGGCAGAGGAATCTAAGGTAAGAGTATGCTGGAGAAGCAGCCAGGAGGCCACTGTAGCTAAAGGGAACTGAGCAGAGGGGAGTGAAGAAGAAGGCTAGAGCAGCACCAGTGGCTGGGTTCCCTCAAGCTGTGTTTATTCATAGGCCATTGTAAGGGCTCAGGCTTCCATTCTTAGTAATTGGAGGGTTTTGAGCACAGGATGACCTGAGTGTTTTATGTTTGAAAAGTCTTTTTCTCGTGTTGAGAATAGACTGGTGTGGAGCAAGGGTGGAAACAGGGAGACTAGTTAGGAGGTTAACATAGTAATCCCAGTGAGAGGTGATGATTCTTGGTTATAGCTGTGGTAAGAAATGAATAGCTTCTGCATATATTTTATAAGTGGAGCCAAAAGAATTTTTTGACTGATTACAGTGAATGGGAAATCTAAAAATTTGGCCTGAGTAACTTAAGGAAGGAGTTGGTATCAACTGAGATGGGGAAAACAGGTGCAAGGATCGAGCCCATGCCCCTTGCAGTGGAAGCATGGAGTCTTAACCACTGGACTGCCAAGGAAATCCCAGGGGCTCAGTTTTGAACACGTTTTTCATTAGGAAATTATATAACACAGTTTTAGATATATGAGGGAAATTTGGGTTGGAGATAGAATTTATAGAAGTTATTGCTATATATAGTTTCTAACATTGTAAGACTGAAGTATATCAAGAAAGTAAATGTAGAGAAGTCCAAAGATTCCAATACTGTGAGGTCAGAAGAGGAAGTGCTGGTAAAGGAGACTAAGGAAGAGACCAGTGACATGGCATTTTAGAAACAGATTAACACAAGTGTAACTTGGACAGACGGATCAGTTTCTCTAAGGCTTCTGGATGGCTAAGGTGATCACATGTCGTAGTTTATACCTGTTGTCTTGGTGTAAATTGTTAATGGTACCCCTTTATTTTCAGAAGCATCCTAGTTTGGTTAATAAATGATGTCACCCTACTAATAGATCTCATAAAGTGAGGGCTCAATTGGGCATTAGTTTAATGCATTAACTTGCTTATGTAATGAAGACTGACTTGTTGAAAAGTGTGTTAGAGTAGTATTTTTATCCTTTGCAGTTCTTTTTTTTTTTTGGCCATGCCTTGCAGCTTCAGGATCTTAGTTCCCAGACCAAGGATTGAACCCAGGAACTGAACCCTGGCCTCCGGCAGTGAAAGCACCAAGTCCTAACCCTTGGACTGCCAGGGAACTCCCTCCTTCGTAGTCTTTAGGTGTTAATGCGAAAAAGTTGTAACCCTTGTTACAGAGCTCATGTCAGAAGAGAAGATATAGTTTGAAGTGCCAAAGTAAGCAGGAATTCATTTTATTGGAAGGTCAGTGAACACTTACTTTGCTGGATTTGTGCTGTACCACAGGTAAACCTGCTTCCCAAGTGGCGTGAGGGGTAAAGAATCTGCCTGCCAAAACAGGAGATGCAGAGAGAGACACTGGTTTGATCCTTGCATTGGGAAGATCCTCTGAAGTAGGAAATGGCAACCTGCTCCAACAGTCTTGCCTGGGAAATCTCATGGAGCTGGGTGGGCTTCAGTCCATGGGGTCACAAAAAGATTTGGACATGACTTAGCAACTAAACAACAATACAGTGTAAAGTAACTACTGTTCATACGAATACTATACTTTGAATAATACAAATTTAGGGTTCTTTTTGGCTCTGCTGGGTTTGCATTGCAGCTTAAGGGCTTCTCTTGTTGCGGAGCACAGGCTCCAGAGCGTGAGGTCTTGGTAGTTGCGGCGTGTGGGCTCTATAGTTGTGGCTTGAGGGCTTAGTTGCCCCATGGCGTGTGGGATCTTAGTTCTCTGACCAGGGATTGAGCGTGTGTCCCCTGCATTGGGAGGCAGATTCTTAACCACTAGACCACCAGGAAAGACCTTGAATAATACAGTTTTAACTGAACACAACTTATAAAAATTAAAAATACTTTGATTTATACTTGCCACTAAAAAGAAGCATTTTATTTTACTGTTATTATTATTTGGCTGTACTATGCAGCTTGCAAGACCTTTAGTTTCCTGACCAGGGATTGATACTGGGACCATGGCAGTGAAAGTGATAGGTCCTGACCACTGAATTGCCAGAAAAATCCCCCAAAATGAGCATTTTAGATTTTTAATAAAGAGGTCTTCTTTTGACCCCTTTTATTCACACAGTTCTGATGATAATGTTATCTGAAGGCATCTTAGCCAAGGACTTTCTGACTTAGAGTTTTTATTTTGAACTTGGGAGGTTATTGAGTGGTTTCTTGGACACTTTTTTTTTTTCCCCCTGGAAATGACCTGTATATAAGCTGCCTGGTTTAGCTTGGATGTGAAGATTCTTGAAACAACCAGTGGTATATATGTGTAGCTCTGTTCATTTTTCCTCTAGTTCCTTTGGCTGATATTTTAGCAAAATCTCAAGTAATCTACTTATTCTAAACTTACCTACCCTTCTGATGGGTTTTCCCCCCGTTTCTTTGACTTTTCTTTAAACATTTCTTTGAAAAAGAAAGGTGGAAAATAAAATACATACTTATGTGAAAACAATGTTAGAAACTAAAGAAGATATAAAAGGCAGTCTTCCACACTTTACCTTCTTACTCAGAGGTAGCTATTAAATACTTATTCAACAAAAATTCCTATGTCCTCATCCCCACCTGCAGGATCTTAGTTCCCTGACCTGGGATGAAACCTGGGCCTCTGCAGTGAGAGTCCTAACCACTGGCCTGCCAGGGAATTCCCATCTGTGTCCCTTTTTTTTGTCTTAATAAGTGTCTTTCCTGCACAGTTTTGCTTCATTTCTGTTTAACAGCTGCCTTGTTTCAATATACCATAATTTATTTCTTCTTGTATTTCTTCATATTTAAGCAGTTACTTTTTGCTCTACTTTTTCTATTTGCTGTGATACACAGTATTTCACTGAAAATCTGTTTCCTTTGAGTTCTTGAGGTAATATACATCAAAAGATACAGTCTTACTGATGGAATTATGGTTTCCGGAGTAATGCAAAAATCACTTTCTACAGTATTGCCAATTTGAGTTTCAGAAAAGGTTGTACCAGTTAATAATGTTAACAGTCTTGGTGAAATATGCCATCATCATAATATGAAGGAAACAACTTGCTCTAAGAATTTATAGCAAGCATGTTAGTTACATATAATGGATAGATAGCATCAGTTTATCTTTGACTTCTTATATGGCATTACTTTAGAATAAACAAAAATGCCTTGCTACGTCCCCAAGATTCTCTTACTGTTTTTTTCTTTCCCCAGAAAGATGTAGAGAAGAATAGCATAGGTAGAAACAAAACAGAACAAAGCAGGGTAGGCTTTCTACATTGTTAAGAAGTTATTAAAGGTTTTAATGCCCTTACCAAGGGGATTTTTATTTTTATTTTTTTCCCAAGGGGATTTTTAATCTTCATGAATTTCCTTTACCTTACGTAGTAAGTTCTGATGGTAATGAAGTTATGAGCAGATTTCTGATGGTGAAGCTGTGGATAAGCTCAGCTCCTTGCATTCAGAGATTCTTGTGTCAGCAGTGGTACTTGGTGAATTCTTAAAAACTTGGAGTGGGGTGTGTGTGTGTATGTATATGTTGTGATACAGAATAGCCCTGTGTGTGTTGTGATACAGAGTAGTTCCTGACTCAACAGGTGGTTGGAATTAATAAAATGATAAGCATCCTGTCATTTTAGCTATATTGCTGCTTTGAGTTTCCTTTCTAAATTCTGTTACTGAGAAGTTTGAACAGTGCAGGAAGAAATTTGGGTTCTAGGGCCCTTAATTTACTTTTAAGTCAGCTGTTCAAATACTGAAACATATATCCTAAAATACAGCTTTAAAACCAAACTACTGTCTGATTCTGAAGCAATACATTAGTAGTAAGGTGAATAAATGGAATCTGTAAATAAGTTGTAGACAGTGTGGGAAGAGGGATTGAGAATGTCAGATGAATGTTTCTTTCCACGAGCCCTAATTTTAGGGTAATACTTTCTTGTGGCTTCTGAAGGATGTAGTGTAAATTATCATTGAAATTGTTAAAGGAGAAGCCTCGTGTTATAGGACATCTTGCTAAAAATACAATCTTTTTTGAAGAGGATGGATGTATTTTCTTTTTATACTGCCCCTACCTAATTTTTCAAACTTGGCATCTTTTTATCAGTAACGGTTGAGACATCATAATTTTTTAAAAGGTCCTTGGTGGTATTTCAGGTCTTAAGATGGAGAGTTATTTAACCTCTTTTAATCCTAATAAATTACCTAATTAAATTTTTTTTATTCTAAATAGGTACCATGTTTCAGAACAGAGTAAGACTCCTGGTAAAAAAGAACTGAAGACACTGTACAGACACCAGATACAGGCTGATTACAAAGAAAGCAGTAACCTGCCTCTGAGGTGACTAAAGGGGAATAATGGTGATTTTGCGCCGGGCTCGGCCGCCTGCTTCCGCCCCAACCAGCAATGAATCTTGACTCGCTCTCGCTGGCCTTGTCTCAAATCAGCTACCTGGTGGACAATTTAACCAAGAAAAACTACCGAGCCAGCCAGCAGGAAATACAGCATGTAAGTAAACTAGTGAGAAAGCAAGCATCATTAAAGGAATGAATGAAGGAAATGAGTAAAGGAATACAGTGAAGAAAATTGGAAATTTATGTGGGTATGCTGCATGAAAAATAACTTTGTCTCTTATTTCTAGTGATTTCAGATTAATATATAGAGGAGATCTTACTTCATTGCTTTTTTCCACATTTTAGGATTCACAGATTTTGATTTTTCTATAAAGCTTAGGAATGTGGTCTGTTTCATTTTAGTCGGTCCCGTTTTCTTTTCTGCCTTAAAAAAAGTGAGATATACTTCACAAACTATGAAACTGCTCCTTTTAAAATGTAAAATTTGCTAGTTCTTAGTATATTCATAAAGTTGTTTGGCTGTTGCCATCTAACTCGAGAATGTTCACATCACCCCAAGAGGAAACACCTGAATCCATTAGCAGTTGCTTTCCATTTCTCCCTACCTCCAGCCATTGGCAACCACCAACCTACTTTGCCTCCATGGGTTTGCCTTTCTGAACATTTCATATAAATGGAATCATACCATATGAGGCATTTTGTTTCTGCCTTCTTTCACTAGCGTAAGTTTTCAAGGTTAATTCATGTTGAAGCATGCATCTGGATATTTAGGTTTGGTTCCACTTTTGGCTGTTGTAAATATTGTGGCTGTCAACATTCATTTACACGTTTTGGGTGGATGTTTATTTTAAATTTTTGAGAGTATATACCAAAGAATGGAATTGCTGGGTCATATGGTAATTTAGGAGAACTGTGGTGGAAACTCAGTAAAAATCTTGGCCAGCTCCACAGGGAAAGCTGGAATGGATATCACAGTGGTCCCCTGGGGGTCCCAGATGGCTTGGCCTTTGTATCCGTGTTGTTGTATGAGGGCTGCCTCAGAAAGACCATGTGTTCTTGGGTAATACGATTCAGCTTAGACGAACACGGAAGGAGCCAATTGCAGGGGTACCTACAACTTTACCTTGAAGTGGGAAATATGGTGGCACTGCCTGGATTTCCCCCAGCAAGGCTCAATGTGGTCAGCTTAATAGTATATTATAATTGGTTTGATCGGCTTCTCTACTCTGAAGACCTCAAGGTGTGGGACTGTCCTTTAGTCTCTATCTCCTATACCTAACCTTTAGTGTTCAAGTGCATTTGAATTGAAATAAAAGAAGGAATAAATTATTTAATAATTAATTTTGAATGTCGATGCTAGAATGTTTGGTGTTAGCCTTGGGCTGAGGTTTTCAGTGTGTACAGATTTTCTTAAGACAAGTGTGGCCTCACTGGTACCTTTCAGATAACCCCCCTATTTTACTTTGAGAATGGTAAGAAATTTGGAACTGGGATGGGAATAGGGTTCTAGTTCTTGACTCTGGATTTCCTTTGGTGATAGGTAAAGGCTTACTGCAGTTCTTAGCTGCCTAGTATTTATTTTTATAAACATTTAGGGGCTTCCCTTGTGGCTCAGACAGTAAAGAATCTGTCTGCAATGCAGGAGACCCTTGTTCAGTCCCTGGGTTGGGAAGATCCCCTGGAGAAGGGATCTTCTCCAGTATTCTTGCCTGGAGAATTCCATGAACTGAGGAGCCTGGTGGGCTGTATAGTCCATGGGGTCACAGAGAGTTGGACACAACTGAGTGACTAAGACTTTTCACTTGTTGTGGCTTAAATAGGTTGACTGGAATTGTGTTCCGTTTGTTTTCTTCTGCTGACAAGTAGGAAGAAGGAATATTTATCAGATTTTCTTTAGATGTATGAAATCTGTAAACGTGAATGAGCTGGCTAGTATTACTATGCTATAGGTGAAAAAGCAACTTGAGAATTTAATTTGCCCCCTTAGTCAGGATTTTACAATGTCCCTTAGAGAGTAACTCCTATAGTTGTTATTTTCTTTGAAAATATTTGTTGTCATTATTAAAAAGATATGAGGACTTTGCTGGTGGTCCATTGGCTAAGACTCCACACTCCCAACGCAGGGGTCCTGGTTCGATTCCTGGTCAGGGAACTAGCTCCAACATGCTACAACTAAAGATCAAAGATCCCTCATGCTGCTGCTAAGACCCGGTGCTGCCAAATAAATTAGTAAATATTTAAAAAGGTACTATATGAGTAAAATATAGAAAAATAAAATCAAGCCTGATTTTCCTACTCAGCTTTTTAATACTTGAGTAATTTTTGGTTTGCATTAAAAGTATTTTTATTATAAAAACATTTTATACTGTTCTTTAAATGATAGTCTCAATAAATTTAAAAATTTTATTAAAATTTCAATTATTTCATTTATAAAATGTAATAATACAGTTTTAAGATTTTATTAAAGATGATCTCAATCACACATGAGTAGGTATAATAGAACCCCCATGAATCTGTCATCTGGTTTCATTTACCATAAACCTAATCTCAATACCATTATCACATCTTTTTTTAAAAAGCTAAGTAAGTTTTTTTTTTTTTTAATGTTATTAGAGTATAGTTGATTTACAGTGTTGGTTAATTTCTGGTGTACAGCAGAGTGATTCAGTTATGTGTATGTATATTATTTTTTGTATTCTTTTCCATTATTGTTTTATTACAGGATACTGAATATAATTCTCTGTGTTGTAGAATAGGATGTTTATCCAGTAGGATGTGTTTATCCATTCTGTACAATAGTTTGCACCTGCTACTCTCAAATCCCAATCCTCCTCCAAACACTTCCCCCCCGGCAGAATAGTTCTTAAGCATCAAATATCCAGTTAACATTAGCATTTTTTCAGTTGCCTCATTTAAAAAAATGTAAAAACTGTTGACTTGAGTCAGGACTGCCCCCCCATAGTTTGTTGCATTTTTATTAAATCTCTTTTAAAATCTATGGTTAATCCTTCTCTTCCCACCCCCTGCAGTTATTTTGTTAAATCAGATTGTCCTGTAGTTACCCACTGTCTGAATATTGCTGATTACATTCCCGGGGTGATATTTTACATGTTCTTTACTTTCCTATAAATTGATAATTAAATTTGGGAACTTAATCAGATTAAGTTTTTTTCCTCCCTTAGGACAATTTTATGGGTGGCAGTGTATATTTAATTAGGAGGTTCATAATGTCTAGTCTCTATTTTTGTGATTGTCAGGCATTGTTCATTGACTGGATTTCATTGATTATTAAGGATTGCAAAGTGGTAACATTCTAATTGTTAGCATTTTTTATTAGTTGAAATAATTCTGTAAATGGAAACTTGCCCTTACCACCTGTAATTATCTGGTTGCCTGAAGTATGATTTATATAGAGGAAGGGCTTGATTCTGTTTGCTAGTTTTCAAAATGACTTATTTCCTAGCCTCCAAAATAAGACCAATGAATGATTTTTTAATATTAGAAATCTGCATATTTTTTTAACATATTTGATGTGTTTGAATCCATTGAAAGGATTCTTGATATTCATCCATTATCCTTCTTGGCCAGTGAAAGCTTATTCTTATTGGCTTCCAAGTCCTTTGACCCTATTTTAAATTAAAAAAAAAAAAATTTCCTCCTTCCTTCCTTGAGCCTTCGCTGCTGCATGGAATTTTTCCAGTTGCAGTGTCCCGGCTTCCCACTGTGGTACTTCTCTTGTTGCAGAGCACAAGCTCTAGGTGCACAGGCTTCAGTAGCTGGGGCACATGGTATCAGTTGCTCCATGACGTGTGGGATCTTCTGGGACCAGGTATTGAGCTTATGTCCCCTGCATTGGTAGGCAGATTCTTAAACCACTGGATGGCCAAGGAAGTCACTGAAGGTTTTTTTTTTTTTTAATATGAGAGGCTAGAATAGGAAAAAAGTAGTCTTAGTTCCACCATCTTTTACTTAGGAGTTTGACAGTTTTGTCCTTAAATTAATGTCTTTTGTGTTAAAAGTAATCTTTTATGTCTCCTGCAAAAATTTTTCATGTTCTTTTCAATATGTTAAACTGTTTGAATAGGTGCACTGTTTTTTATAAAGTAATCCGAAGCATTCATACAGATAATACACTAAAAACCCAGAACAAATCTTTTGGTTCATGGAGTCTGTTAATGTGCTGTTTAATAGACAGATTATTACTCTACATATACATTGTGCTAAGCTCTTTTCAATAACCTCAGATATGCAGATGACACCACCCTTATGGCAGAAAGTGAAGAGGAACTAAAAAGCCTCTTGATGAAAGTGAAAGAGGAGAGTGAAAAAGTTGGCTTAAAGCTCAACATTCAGAAAACAAAGATCATGGCATCTGGTCCCATCACTTCATGGGAAGTAGATGGGGAAACGGTGGAAACAGTGTCAGACTTTATTTTTTATATAATCACTGCAGATGGTGATCACAGCCATGAAAATAAAAGATGCTTACTCTTTGGAAGGATAGTTATGACCAACCTAGATAGCATATTCAAAAGCAGAGACATTATTGCCAACAAAGGTCCGTCTAGTCAAGACTGGTTTTTCCAGTGGTCATG
The DNA here is from genome assembly GCF_032405125.1 of Capricornis sumatraensis. NCBI lineage: Eukaryota > Metazoa > Chordata > Mammalia > Artiodactyla > Bovidae > Capricornis > Capricornis sumatraensis. The sequence continues at coordinate 32,114,625 of NC_091088.1, read as the reverse complement.
TATGGATGTGAGAGTTGGACTGTGAAGAAAGCTGAGTGCGGAAGAATTGATGCTTTTAAACTGTGGTGCTGGAGAAGACTCTTGAGAGTCCACTTGGACTGCAAGGAGATCCAACCAGTCCATTCTAAAGGAGATTAGTCCTGGGTGTTCTTTGGAAGGAGTGATGCTAAAGCTGAAACTCCAGTACTTTGGCCACCTCATTCAAAGAGTTGACTCATTGGAAAAGACTCTGATGCTGGGAGGGATTGGGGGCAGGAGGAGAAGGGGACAGCAGAGGATTAGATGGCTGGATGGTATCACCGACTCGGTGGACGTGAGTCTGAGTGAACTCTGGGAGTTGGTGATGGAGAGGGAGGCCTGGTGTGCTGTGATTCATGGGGTCGCAAAGAGTCGGACATGACTGAGTGACTGAACTGAACTGAAGATCTTTTCTTGACTAGATATGACATGAGCACAGACACATAAATTCCCAGTTCTCACTTATAGTCTAGTGAGCCGTAGAAGATAGAAAATTATCTGGTGATTGTAAGTACCATGGAGAGAAGTAAAGCAGGGTGAGGGGTGATGATGGCAGGTCATATTGCTATTTTAGGGAGGGTAATTAGGAAATCTCTCACTGATGAAGTGACTTTAGAGCAGAAACCTAAAGGAGGTGAGAAGACAAACCATTTTTAGATACCTGGAGTTTTTTTAGTTAGAGGGAATAGCGTTGGTAAATTTCAGCAACAGCCAGAAGCTCAGGGCTAGTACTAATAATCAGATCAGTTCCTTTAGGGCTGTTCCCTGTGGGCTATTATTATAAAAGTTGCAGTTGTGTTAGATTTCAGGTTATACTCTTTAGGGTAAAAACAACAATGGACAGAAAAAGTGAGGCTCCCACGAGTGCAGTTTGTTATAAAATTGTTGCCTTACAACTTCAGTGTGTCATTTGTGCTGTTTGATATTTTTGGTGTAGAGGGGAATCAATGTACACAATTAGGTGGGGCTAATTCCTGATAGTTTCTGTTTTTCTTTCCTTCTTGCTAGTGCCTGTAGGAAGCATTTTAAAAATACGTAATCACAAAATATTGGCACCTCCATCTCAATTCCTAGAACTCTTATTCCAGAATGAACAGTTATGTAATTTGGGATGTTGTCCTAGAGGTGAATTAAAAAAAAAAATCACTCAGTTTTGACTACAAACTCGTATTTTTGGTCTTTTTAGATTGTGAATCGGCACGGTCCTGAGGCAGACAGGCATTTGTTACGCTGCCTATTTTCGCATGTGGATTTCAGTGGCGATGGTAAAAGCAGTGGCAAAGATTTTCATCAGGTATTTGGGGCTTACACAGTATATATTTGCTTAGATCCAATTGTTCCCTGAGTTGCATTTTGGGCATAGTTGCATAGCAGATCACACATACAAATAGGATCCAGAAATAATCTTAGCTGAATGGCTTAAAGATAGAGGGACTTCTCCTTTCCTTGTCCTTCTCTTCTCTTGCCTGGCTGAAGAAGGCAATGGCAACCCACTCCAGTACTCTTGCCTGGAAAATCCCATGGACGGAGGAGCCTTGTAGGCTGCAGTCCATGGGGTCGCAAGGAGTCAGACATGACTGAGCGACTTCACTTTCACTTTTCCCTCTCATGCATTGGAGAAGGAAATGGCAGCCCACTCCAGTTCTTGCCTGGAGAATCTCAGGGACGGGGGAGCCTGGTGGGCTTCCGTCTCTGGGGTCACCCAGAGTCGGACACGACTGAGGCGACTTAGCAGCAGCAGCACCAGCAGACCATTATAGCTACACAATTCAGGCTTAGAGAACTGGAAATGAGACCTGCTTGAAGGAAGCGGGACTGTAGGGCAGTCCGCAGAAAGAAGATCTCTTGTCCTAGATCGAGTTCTATGGCTTGATTCTTAATCTGGGAGCAGTTTGTCATGATATTATGGTGACCTTGTCAATGGACTCTCTCCTGCAGAGGTTTTGGTTAACACTTATTGTTAATAGACTTTGGTAGTTTCAGTGGGATTTTTTTTTGCTTTGCTTTTTTTTGTTGTTTGTTTTTTATTTTTATTTTTTTGTTTTTTCAGTGGGATTTTTAAAGAGCTGATTTTGATAATGTAGGAACAGTATACAGTATCAGGTTACCCTTTAATATTCTGAGCAATACTGCTTCTGTTTATGCAAGATAATGACTGAGTGCTAATGAAATTTTATTTTTTATTTTTAAAGACTCAGTTTCTGATTCAGGAGTGTGCGTCACTGATTACGAAGCCAAATTTTATCTCAACGCTGTCCTATGCCATTGATAATCCATTGCACTATCAGAAGGTTGGTATTCCTTTTAGTAGCCCTAAGATGTAATTTCTTATTAGATGTTGTAAAAAACCCTTAATCCTTGATCTCGTATCATATTTTAATTTAAAAACTTCAAATACCTACTTTGGGGGGTTTTATAGCTTTCTAACAAAGTCAGGGTAGTTTGATAATAATTAGAACCTTAATAAAACCAGGTCATATCAAGGCTTAAGCTTGTCAGAACACAGTTCCACAACTGTTGCCAGCCTCACTGCAAGTTTGTCACTCCTCTGCAGCACCATCATTGGGTGAACAGATGCTTTTATAGATCTGAAGATTGTATGCTCCTATTTTAAAATAAAGTTTGGTTTGTTTCAGAGTTTAAAGCCTGCACCCCACTTATTTGCCCAGCTGAGTAAAGTTCTCAAGTTAAGCAAAGTACAAGAGGTAAGTGATTTAAGAAAAGAGATATGCAGAATTAGCAATAAAACAACTATTTGTACTCTTTGGTCAATCTGACCCTTCTTGTTTCAGGTAATTTTTGGCCTTGCCCTCTTGAATTCTTCCAGCACAGATCTCAGAGGTTTTGGTAAGTTCTTCTTTCCTGTAGTGAGGTTAGAGTCTTTAAAATCTGTGGATTTCTGAATCTTGAATTTCCATAGTTTAGAGAGTATGATTATTTTTGTTTGATCTCCTTTGTGTGTATAGTAAAAACACATTAAAATTTGCCTTCATAACCATTTTCAAATGTATAATTCAGTAGGGTTAACTGTTCACATTGTTATGTAGTGGATGTCTGGAACTTCTTTGTTCTGAAAAACTCAAGCTCTGTACCTGTTCAGAAATTCTCTACCCCCTCACCAAACCCTTGGCAATTGGTCTTTTGTTTTATGTCTGCCAGCTAGAGCTGTGAAAACACAGAGGGTGAAGGGTGAGTTGGTGAATGAGAACGATGGTCATCTATCTACATTTTGATGGTATGTGACTTCTGACCTGTTGTGGTGCAAAAATAACTTTTGTTTGTTTGTTTACTTCCCTTCTAGCTGCCCAGTTTATCAAACAGAAGCTTCCAGATCTTCTGCGTTCTTACATTGACGCAGACGTCAGTGGAAATCAGGAAGGTGGCTTCCAAGATATAGCAATAGAGGTCCTACACCTCCTCCTGTCCCATCTCCTCTTTGGGCAGAAGGGAGCCTTTGGAGTTGGACAGGAACAGATAGACGCCTTTCTTAAGACGCTGCGCAGAGGTAAAAAGACTGTCTGTAGCCTATAAAAGATGATACAAAAGATGGTTTTTTTGGATGAACACACATGGCAAAGGGATTTTAGAATACAAATGAAGACAGTGATTTACCTTTCTGTTAAGTTGATAATCTTTGAGAAGGAAGAGAGTATTTTATAATTTAATATACAAAAGTGATAAAAGCCTTGTTATAGAAATAGTATAATGTGAAGAGTACTTCACCGACAATCTTGTTGTCTAAGTGCCACCTCAGTTTGGGCTTGGTGTATTTCCATGTGGTCAGATTTTTCCCTTTAATGGGAGACAGAGACTGCGGTATTGTGGCATGTTCTTTTTGGTTTGAAAGAAATTGATCACTCTTGATATACCCACTTTGGCTCTTTGGCTGCTGGCATTGTGCTCAGATAACTCCTGGTTCTGTTGTTGCCATCTTCCTTTCAGAGATCTTTAAAACAAATCTTATAGTGGACTAGCCACTATCCATTTTTACTGTTATTATTGTTTTCTTAACGTTTATATAATTTATATTAAAATTTATATAATTTTAAACTGCATTAACTTTCTCAGTAATAGGAAGTTTTCCACTTGTCAGTGAAATGAAGAGACATGGATGTACCAGTTGTTTCTGATGCCTTCCTTGCATGGGAATTGATAGCTCTGTGTGACATTTTAGAGTGATATATAGGGTGTGAAGTATATAGTGATATATAGGAACAACAGACTGGTTCCAAATAGGAAAAGGAGTACATCAAGGCTGTATATTGTCACCCTGCTTATTTAACTTATATGCAGAGTACATCATGAGAAAACACTGCGCTTATGGAAGCACAGGCTGGAATCAAGATTGCTGAGAGAAATATCAATAACCTCAGATATGCAGATGACACCACCCTTACGGCAGAAAGTGAAGAAGAACTAAGGAGCCTCTTGATGAAAGTGAAAGAGGAGAGTGAAAAAGTTGGCTTAAAACTCAACATTCAGAAAACTAAGATCATGGCATCCAGTCCTATCACTTCATGGCAAATAGATGGGAAAACAGTGGCTGACAGTTTTCTGGGCTCCAAAATCACTGCAGATGGTGATTGCAGCCATGAAATTAAAAGATGTTTACTCCTTGGAAGGAAACTTATGACCAACCTAGACAGCATATTGAAAAGCAGAGACATTACTTTGCCAACAAAGGTCCGTTTAGTCAAGGCTATGGTTTTTCCAGTAGTCACGTCTGGATGTGAGAGTTGGACTGTGAAGAAAGCTGAGTGCAAAGAATTGATGCTTTTGAATTGTGGTGTTGGAGAAGACTCTTGAGAGTCCCTTGGACTGCAAGGAGATCCAACCAGTCCATCCTAAAGGAGATCAATCCTGGGTGTTCATTGGAAGGACTGATTTTGAAGCTGAAACTCCGATACTTTGGCCACCTGATGCAAAGAATTGACTCATTGGAAAAGACCCTGATGCTGGGAAAGATTGAGGTCAAGAGAAGAGGATAACAGAGGATGAGATGGTTGGATGGCATCACCGACTCAATGGACATGGGTTTGGGTGGACTCCAGGAGTTGGTGAATTGCGTGCTGCAGTTCATGGGGTCGCAAAGCATCGGACACGACTGAACTGAACTGAACTGATAGGGTGTGACTTGGTCAATAGATAATGGGATCTAAAAGAATTAAAAATATACTCACGACAGTTATATATGACAAAGGAACATTCAAATTTTAGAATTGGTGTTGAAGTCATAGTTTGGACTGGGCTAGCCGGGTTGGAAAAAACTGAATAAACTTTGCTTTGAGTATGAACTTGTCAAAGACTCAGGTTTGAGGGACTTTTAAAGAGTAAAAGAGGACAGTTCGTTTTTAATCAATGTAACAGTTATAATTATCTTCTTCCTTTTTCAGATTTTCCCCAGGAACGCTGTCCGGTGGTGCTTGCACCACTTTTATACCCTGAAAAACGGGACATTCTAATGGACAGAATCCTGCCTGATTCCGGAGGGGTAGCTAAAACCATGATGGAGAGCTCTTTGGCTGATTTTATGCAAGAAGTGGGCTATGGCTTTTGTGCAAGGTTGGTAGTAAGGCATTTTAAACCTCTGATTACTCTTAGGACAAGTACAATGTCATTTTTTAAAGCAAGTTCCTGATGATTCCTTGATGTGTTTTCTTTGCCTCTCAAGAATTTTGCTTCTAAATTCAATCTTCCACATATTAGTTTTGCTGCCACCTATTAGTGTTTTGGTGGCTAAATTTCTACTTCTCCACCCCCCTAATTGCTCACATTTATGATTCAGGGGTTCCTAGCCTAGTTGGCATGTTAGGCATTTTTAGCTTTTGAGAGAGAAAGGGCATTGCAGCAAGTGTTAATGGGACTGTGTCCCATCCAGCATGCCTGATTTGCTCCTGCCTGCTCCTACCCTCAATTTCCTCACTGTGCCTTGATTTTTACAGTCTTCCTTTTCTGGCCTTTCATACCCTGCCTCTCAAATATTTTCCCCACCTGCCAGGGGCATCAGAGGAAATTGCTTACCCTAATGGTAGCACTTAGACTGTTAAACAGTGGATCATTAATGTTTCTTCTGAGAATATATTATTAAGGGCGTTTATGTGCTTTAGTTTGACTGTAAGTGTAACATTTAATATTTTTAAAACTCATGTAAATCACATTTCCACTTAACGTTTGAAAGTGTATTTCTTATGTGTATGTATGTGCCTGGCATAAAACTTCTGTTGGTGCAAAGTGAAAAAAAGTACATTTTCAAGGCTTTGTACATATCAGAATAACCCTTGATTGGTATAAATCAAGTTACTCTTTAAAATACTGTTATTCAAAGATTGAGGAGGATAATTTTGTTTCTTTTTGAAAGATACTACTCTTAATTCATAGTTCCTTCTTTCATCAGTATTTTAAACTTTTTTCTTAACTGGGCATTTTTTCCATTACTTGCTGTGTAAAAGTAAGAAGAAATGAAGTGTATTACTCTATGTTAGTAAAACTAGTGATTTCACTCAAAGACTCAGATGAGTGTTTATCTTAACTTTGGTGTTGAGGGTGCTATTTTTCTGAAGTTAAATTTTTGTTTCAGTATTGAAGAATGTCGCAATATAATCATGCAGTTTGGTGTTCGGGAGGTCACAGCTGCCCAGGTTGCAAGAGTTTTAGGAATGATGGCTCGAACTCATTCAGGATTAACAGACGGAATTCCATTACAGGTAAGTGTGTCAATCAACTATTTTACAAAGTGAATTAATGTCCTACCCTTTTTATTTTATTAAGTCAGTATGATTGTTCTATCAATCTGAGCTGAACACATGCAGTAGTTGGCTTTGTTTAATTCATTTTTTACTCTTACAGAGTATCTCTGCTCCTGGCAGTGGAATCTGGAGTGATGGAAAAGATAAAAGTGATGGAGCACAGGCACACACATGGAATGTAGAAGTCTTGATCGATGTTCTCAAAGAACTGGTGAGTGCATGTAATGTTGTATATTTATGATGTTAGCAAGGTATAGCCCAGAGAATGAAAATTTTAATGAGTAAAGTGCCTAGCTGAATGAGGGCTGCACTGTTCTGTAATTTCTGACTTCATTGGCTTAAATGTAATGAAACATCAGAAATAATTATGTACTGGAAATAGCGCATAGTCAAACTCTAGCTTTGTTCATAATAAATTGTTGCTATGCAGTTCTGAATCACACTGATGAGATGATTTGCTAGTGGTTACTGTGTGGTTTTTGGGGAAGGATGAATTTGTTACAAAGTAATGATTATATGAAGAATTATTGAGGATAAAGTCTGAATGTTTTCTGGAAGGTGTAACAAAAACCCTGCCAACTTTGTTTATGGTGGGTAGGAATAATAAAAATCAATACATCTCGTACTAGTTCCACTTCTAGAATATCCATAACTAAATAATTGGCTCCCAAATAAAAAGTACTTCTCCTAAAATAAAAAGTACCTCTCCTAAGATGTTGAAATGTTAAATAAAAGGGTGAAACTTCTAGTTATTAAAAGGGAGTGTGGAGTCAAGATCAAGATGTAATATTCCAGGCTTGTTCATAAAATGTCAAGAAACTACATATAAGGCTAATGACTACACACACACACACATTACATTCTTGGTAAGGTGTCAGGTCATTTATTCCATATTTCAGTTTTAGTTTTCTACATATGTACTTAGAGGCAGAACTGAATAACAAGGAATCGTACCATTCTCTGTATGACCTTAATGTCAAAGGGGTTTCCTTTTATTTTTCTTAATAGTAAATGGGTTTATGGTGTTCAAACCTATTAAAAAAATAACTTGATCATAGCAGAAAATTTGGAAAGTGAAAAGAAAGAAAAGCAAAATAAAATCACAGTTTTATCACTTATGGATAACCAGTTATTTGTTCTTAACCTGTGGTTGTCTATAAAATGAAAACATGCTTTTCTCTCTGTTTCATCGCAGTAGTTTATTGCCTTATTGACAATACTCTCTTTTTAATTGTAGACAAGGACAGTGTTCCATGTTATCTGAACCTATGTTGTTTTGATTTCAGAGTGCAAAGGCTATAAATTAAATACCTTCAGTGTGGATTTGAATAGTTGAATTAGTAATACTTTCCTCTTCCTTTTTCTTCTCATATATTTGAGTTTCTGTACATTTTTTCGTAGACAGGGAGCAGAGGACAATTTCAGACACACATAGGGTTAATAATTTATTTGTTTTTGTTGACTACCCAAGATGGAAGGAGGAAACCATAGGGGTACACCTGTGGACTTCCCAAACTTAACCTCTTTCTAGGAATGCTATTTAATAGTATATTTATGATTCTGTTCTGTCACATTCAGTCCTTGAAACCAACTGTAGAAAAAAATCTCAACTCTGAATGCTGTTGTTGCCTTAGAGTGAATATCCCAACTGAAGTTTACTCTTTGTACTGTATACAAAGCAAGTGTTCAGAGAAGTCTTCAGAGAAGTCACCTTAAAGCAAAACTAAACTGGATATGATGCTTTGGTTGGAGATTTAATTTTGAAGTATGCACATCCTTTTCTTTTCCCTTTCAAGCACAAAATATTCTTTTTTTTTTTTTTTTTCCATTTTGGCCACACAATGTGGCATGCAGGATCTTAGTCCCCCACCCAGGGATCCAACTTGTGCCATGACATTGGGAGCTCAGAGTCTTAACCACTGGGGCACCCACTTGGGACACCAGAGAAGTCCCAAGCACAAAATGTTCTTATTGCTTGGTGCAGAGTGTTTGGTAAATGATCTTCTATAAACTTGTTTCCTGTGCTTTGTGTTTCTTTAAGGAATCTCATCATGCTTTTATGAATACTTTCTCATAAAACATTTTTGAATAGAATTTTTTAGTCATTTTGACAAAGAATTTAGATCATTTTTCCTAATGCATACATTGAGATACTTTTAGGGAAGCTCTTTAAGATTGACATTTGGGATAATTGATTTATCTTTGCCACTTTGTTCCAAAGTAATGAAATCTTACTGTAAAGAAGAGGCATTATTGGGATGGGTGTGTTCATTGCACTAAGTAGAGGAAGAGAGATTTCCCCATTATGTCCTCAGATGTATTCAGAAGTATATCATGAGCTGAAAGGTTGGAGTTGCTTGCTGAAAGATTGGAGTTACTTACTAGTAGAGTTGGTTTATTTTTAATATTAAGAATTTGCTTTTCTGAGACTCCCCTGGTGGTTAAGAATCTGCCTTGCAGTGCTGGAGATACAGATTCGATCCATGGTCACTAAACTAAGATCCCATATGCCGCGGGGCAGCTAAGCCCATGTGGTGCAATGAAGACTCAGCACAGCCAAAATAAAAATAAAAAAAATTTTTGAAAAGAATATACCTCTTGTAAGACTTTTTGGTAATGCCAGAAAGATTTAGATGATTTTGTATCTATAATTAGACCATCTTAATTGAGCTAAAGATTTAATGTGACTCTTTGGATAAAGCAGTCAAAATATGTGCACTTTTGTTCTTTAAATTTTGAAGTGCTTTTCTTTTTTAGAACCCGAGTTTGAATTTCAAGGAAGTAACTTATGAACTGGACCATCCTGGGTTTCAAATTCGTGACAGTAAAGGACTTCATAATGTAGTCTATGGCATTCAAAGGGGTCTGGGTATGGAAGTGTTCCCTGTAGATCTCATATACAGACCTTGGAAACATGCAGAAGGCCAGGTAAGTGAATAGTGTTTAGCTATAGAAGAGACACAAAATAACAGCTAACATAGTGACATCTATCGTTTGATTAAAATATTGTTTTAAAGTAGAATTTGTTTTGCATTGCTCAGAAAAGCAGAGACTCCTGTTAATTTTGAAGAAACATTATTATAGTTTAATATCAGACTCAGCTGAAGTGTAGCAATCAATCGGTTTTCCCAGTATTTTAAGGATGTTTGTCTCCAGGGTCGTCATGCACCTTATTTTGTCTGAATTACCTGTGGTTTTAAAAGATCAAATAATTAAGATTTTAAAGGGAAATTTCTGATAACCTTAAGATTGAAATTAGCCTTGTTAAAATGTTTCAGTTTTTTAACATCCACAGCCATTTATGGTAGTAAGGACTTTTTTCTCTTTTTCCAGCTCTCCTTCATTCAGCATTCCCTTATAAATCCAGAGATCTTCTGTTTTGCCGACTATCCCTGTCATACTGTTGCCACTGATATTCTGAAAGCACCACCAGAGGATGACAATCGAGAAATTGCCACATGGTAAACACTCTTCATCTAGCTTTTCTTGAAAGGATCACTTCTACTTTTTTGAAATATGATTAATAGTTAGCCAACTACGTAGTTAAAGATTTAAATGAAATAGTACTTTTAGCAAGCCTGCTTACCCTAAATTTTATATAGTAGGATGTTCTTGGGTGAAAAAATCTCTATTTAGTCCCCTTATCACTAGATACATCTTTCTTCTTGTAATATCTGCCATTGTATATTTTCTGAAACTATCAGACACGTTGGAAGGAGATTTGCATTTCTCTGTTAGGGTTAAATCCCTTCCTTTTCTCTGTAGATTTTGCTTGCTTGCTTTTGTAAGTGGCTCAAAGTGGCCAACTCATGAAATCTCAAACTTTAAGTTAATTATCTATTTTCTTTGTGTTTCAATTCCAAATTTCTGAGGGAGAATCTGATTGGCTGAGTTGGTTTCTCCTGAAACTTAAGTCATTCCTTTCTGAGGGATGGGTGTGCATTACTATTACAATACACTCATGGCTATAGGGAGTGGGCATGGGCTGTTTTGGTCCTCAAAGACATCTACTTTATAATGTTTTTTCCATTTTTTCCAACCATACTCTACTGGGACACTTTCCCAACATGAACAGATAGTGTCTGGGGGGAGAGGGGAGAGAGGAGGATGTGTTGTGGCTGTTAGTTTTAGGACAGTATAAAGCCCTATTGGGCTTGCCAGGTGGCACCAGTAGTAAAAAACCCTCCTGAGAATGCAGGAGACTTAAGAGATGCGGGTTCAGTCCCTGGGTTGGGAAGATCCCCTGGAGTAGGAAATGGCAATCCACTCCAGTATTCTTGCCTGGAGAATCCCCATGGATAGAGGACCCTGGCAGGCTACAGTCCATAGGGTCACACAGAGTCAGACACAAGTGAAGCGACTTAGCATGCATGCACGCACAAAGCCCTGTTGACATCGTCTTATAAAACAAAGGATGGTAAACTGCCTGTAAAGGGTTTAACATCTGGCTTTGTAGGCGAGATGGTCTCTGTGCAACTACTTAACTCTTAAATTGTAGCACAGTATAAATGTGGGTGTGGCTCTATTCCAGCAAAACAGTATTTATAAAAATTAGGCAGTGTGAGATTGGGCCTGCGAATGTTGTTTGCTGATACCTGTTCTGAAAGAATGACCCAAGCAGTGGTCTGTTCTAAAGTGTATCGTTTCCCCAGATGTTCAGGTGTAGCCAATGTTGGATCTACTGGGTTGGTTTGTTTTTTTTTTCCTCCTGTTAAGACTAATGTGTATAGCAGTGTTTCTTCATTTTATTTTAACAGATAAAGACCTCTTTCCAATTTATAAAACTGAAATGTCATTATACATTTAATAACTCCTTGATACACCTGTATATTCAGGTTTCCCTAATTGTCTCAAAAATGGTTTGTAACAGTTTGTATGATTGGGAGTCCAAACAAGGTCTACGTACATAGTTTCTTTCATTCTATAAGTCTTCTTCCTCCATTTTTAAAAATATAATTCTTCACCATTGATTTAATGGAAAAGTAGCATCCTATAGTCTTCCCTATGGTATAGGGTATCTATTTCCTCATGGTGTTTAATTTGATCTCTATTCCATAGTTTTTATGGACTAGGATTAGTAAGATTTGAGGCTTGACTGAAGCCAAGCACATTTAGCTTCTTAGGGCAAGAATAATTCATAGGAGGTATTGTTCACTTCTGGACTTGTATGACATCAAGAGGGGCACATAAGTTAAAACTGTGTTACCAAAGTAAGTGTTACAGCTGGGTTTTCTTTTTAAATTGAAATATAGTTGATTTGCAGTGTTGTGTGAGTCAGGCTGTATTTTTATGTAGAATGTTTCTTGTGTTTATGTTTTACTGAATTTTTGACTGTTTCTAAACTCTGATACTGTTTTTTTCACTCGAATCACAAAAAGATTTTCATGGTGAGGAGGTCCATGGTTATGCAAATGGTCAGTCACATCTGCGCCTTCATCACTTATTTTGTTAATTTGGATGGCTTTTAAAGTTAGTTTGAAAGCATGCCAGCATTATATATTTGAGATGAATCAGCACCAATTTAAATATTTTTCAAATACTAAAAGATGACAGCAACTTGGTTTTGTCTTGATAGCTGGTATCATTTATTTGGAAAATGGATTTTGTGTCCTTAGATTTTCACTGACAGATTATCTTATTTCCATTCTTGTTAGGAAGAGCTTGGATTTGATTGAATCTCTGCTAAGGCTTGCAGAGGTAGGGCAATATGAGCAAGTCAAACAGCTCTTCAGCTTCCCTATCAAACACTGTCCAGACATGCTGGTATTGGCCTTATTACAAATCAACACCTCCTGGCACACCTTACGCCATGAACTCATCTCCACTCTGATGCCAATTTTCCTTGGAAACCACCCTAACTCAGCTATAATTTTGCACTATGCATGGCATGGACAGGTAAGATATGACCATTTCTTTATCTTAATAATCAACATTAAAATTTTTTTGTTGATTTGTGTTTTGGGTGTACAGCAAAGTGAGTGTTACACGTACCCATATTCACTCTCTTAGATTCTGTTCCCATACATGCCGTTACAGGGTGTTGAGTAGAGCGTCCTGTGCTGTACAGTAGGTTCTTATTTAGTTATCTGTTTTGTACATAGTAGTGTGTGTATGTCATTCCCAATCCCCGCCCCCCATAACTATGTTAGTTTCCTACCATCTCTGATTCTATTTCTGCATAATAGACATTCTTTTGATGATGTTCAACTAGAGAAATTGTCAAACTTGGAATCCTGACTCTCTTGAGAAAGTCATACTTCCATAAAATTTATTTTATCTTTTAGCATCATGTAGGTATTAAGTATAAAACTTGAAAGAGCAAGGAGGCAGGACAATTAAAAAAAAAATTTCAGTATTATGAAAACTGTATCACTAGGGTACCAGTACAGAGCTTAATAGAAACAGGAGGTTCTCGTTTTACTTAACAGCAAATGAGAGAATATCACAGATCAATTGAATTGACATAATTTTACTTTAAATTTAAATCCAGCATTTAAATTTTATTTTGGTTCCTACTGAGTCTTCAAGCCCTTGTGCCCCTCCCCCCCCAATTTTGTAGGATGTATTTGACAAGTAAATACTCTTCTGTCCATTGATCTTCCCCTCCTTCCCAGTAGCCTGCAGATACATATAGAGGCTTTAAGAAAAAGCAGTTGTTTTCCCCTTTATACCAAGTGCTCCTCTAAGATATTCCTGCTATTGTTTGTTATATACCAGATAAAACTTGAAAAACATTAGCCTTGGTCCCATTCCTTTCCTCAGGCCACCTGCATTGCTGGAGACTGAAATCACATGAGAGATAAGTTTACAAAGTGTTTATCAAACATTTAACCAGAAGTTTGCAGCGTAGGCCTTCTTAGACTTTTCTCAGTACATCTGTGAGAGAGGGCACAGTGAAGGGACATGCATCACCACTCCTGATTAGATACTTGTTCCACTTGGGCTTTCTGTCACTCTGAGACAGTTACTGAAAAGTGGTTTAGATAGTAGTAGTAATTGCTGTTGCTTCTCTGAGAGACATTAGCTAAATTATCATTCAACTGCAAAGACAGGCTGTTTTCTGCTTTAAAAAATTTTTTTTGAATAATTATAGAAAATGAGCATTATTGTTTGTGATAATAGCTAAATTTAGGATGTACAAACTCTAGTCCCAGAAATACTGAAAAAATATGGCCCTGTGCAACATGAGAGATGATTATCTGAAACTGTTTTGTCTTTATAGGCCAGTAATATGTAATTGAATTTAAAGGATCATGTAAACTTGATGCACCTTCATGTTCACATCATATTTTGCCTTTGAAAATGTTTTATAGGACAGATTTGTTGTAGTGAGTATATGACCTAAGGGTTTAGGGATAGGCATCATTTAGAAGATGTGGAAATAATACCCCTCCCCCGGCAACACAAGTCACTGTAATCAATGCTTTATTATTTGCACTGATACAGCTCAATATTACATGAGTACAGGTGAAATCAGTGTTTGTAATAGCAGTTGCAACAGCGTATCAAAATCATTAGTAGTGGTATTGCTGTTTAACTCCCTTTTTTATTTTCTTAGGGACAGTCTCCCTCAATCCGCCAACTTATCATGCATGCAATGGCAGAATGGTACATGCGAGGGGAGCAGTATGACCAGGCCAAATTGTCTCGAATACTTGATGTGGCCCAGGACTTGAAGGTGAGCTTGGAGGGACAGAGTAACACTTTATTTATTGATGATAAAAATTCCAAGTGTCTTAGGAATAAGTCATATGTAACTCTAAGCTAGAATGGATGAAATTTAGAGTTTTTCCTTATAGGTAGAAAGAGGTTGGAAGAAGAGGTTCCTTAGAGATGTAAAAATGTTTTCATTTACATTTCACTGAGTTTTGTTTGGTCTTCTATGATACTTAAAGGGCTGTTTTAAAGCAAGTGATATTGATATCTTCTTAGATGTAATCTGTGAGATACAATTTTTTGGAGAAACTGGTTGCCTGTCTACTCTTTTACAGATTTCATCAGCATAAACGGATTCTTTTGACAAATAGTCTGATTCTTGATGTCTTTGATGTACACAGTACTGGTGTTGTAGTTGTACTTAGGTTAGAGGAAGCCTGAGTTTAGATTTTTTTTTTAATGGATAAAGATAATTTTTCATGCTTTGTGTTTTGCTTTGCTTTAGGTTTATTTGAAAAAACACAGGGTAAAGTTTATTGTGAAGGTAAAGTCATGTGTTTGTCTTTGAAATGTGATCGTATAGTTAGGGACAAGTGTTACCATTGATATACACTAAGCTGTTTAAAAAATTTTGATTAAGAAAATATTAACAATGTTTTATTTAGACTTGTTTGTGAAAATAAAAACTGGAAACAGAAAATAGGACAGAAAAGTCACTCAATTGCTTGACTCGTAGTTTCTAATATTCTTTTTCTTTAGGCTTTGTCAATGCTGCTAAATGGTACTCCATTTGCCTTTGTTATTGACCTTGCTGCACTTGCTTCACGTCGTGAATACCTCAAACTTGACAAGTGGCTCACAGATAAAATTCGAGAGCATGGAGTAAGTGGGATTGTCCGTTTATTACTGTTTTTAAGTTTTGATGGTCAAGATAACTGAAGAAAATGGCAATGAAAATGTTATTACTATATTCTGGAGTTGAGTTGTAGTGCTTAGTCTGAAATCAATTAATGATGAGTTTCAAATACACTGAAAGACTTTCTCGTTTTCAGGAGCCTTTTATCCAGGCTTGTATGACTTTTTTAAAGAGACGGTGTCCTTCTATTTTGGGTGGACTTGCCCCAGAGAAAGATCAGCCCAAAAGTGCTCAACTTCCTCCAGAAACCCTGGCGACAATGTTGGCCTGTTTACAAGCTTGTGCAGGGTAAGAGGAGTATTTAATACTGGAACTGGATTGTGTGGATAATTGTTGATTTGAGAAAGAGGGTGTGAATGATTAAAAATGACAGCATTTAAGATAATCCAGTGGGTTTTAAGTCCAAAGTACTATACTACTGAAATATGAGATCTGTTTGAATTAATTTTTTAATGTGTGGTGTGAGATAGGATCCCCAATGCATGGTTTTACATGTGAATAGTCGTTTGAAGAGACTGGTCTTTCCGTTTGGAACTATCTTCTGAAAAATCAGTTGCACATAATAGTTTATTCTGGGCTCTTAGTTCTATTCCATTGATCTGTATGCCTGTCCTTATGCCAGTACCACATTGTGTTGATAACTTTCACTTTTAAGTAAATTTTTAAATTGACGTATTGAGTTCTCCAACTTTGCTGTCTACTTCTCCAAAATTGTTTTGGTCATTCTGGGTTCCTTAATTTTCATAACAATCTTAGGGTCAGCTTGTCCATTTCTGCAGAGAAATTACATAGCCCAGTGGGATTTTGATAAGGATTACGTTGAATCTTTAGATCACCTCAGGGGATAGTGCCATTTTAATAGTATTAAGTCTTCCAATTAACAAATCTAGAATATCTTCCCATTTCTTTAGCTTTCTCTAATTTCTTTCAGTGATGTTTGCATTTCTTTAATCATGCTTTTTGCTGGATATTTGATACAAGTCATGGTATCTGAATAGAGAGGTGGTTTTTTTTTTGGGTCTAATTGTTCTTGTTTGAACCTCCAGTCTAAAGTTGAATAGACGTGGTGAGAACAGACAGCCTTATCTTATTGCTGATTTAGGAGGAAAGTATCCAGTGTTTGACCATTAGCTATAATGTTAGTTATGGGTTTTATAGTTATGTTTCACATTGAAGGGAGTTACCTTATCTTCTCTTTCTAGTTAGTTTGGTTATATGTGTGTGTGCTGCATGTCTTATTTGTGGTTGAAAGCTGGAAAGTTTAATATGGCGATTCTCAAAATCACAATTCTCGAAAACCCACTCAAGGATTTTTTGTTTTGTTAATGCTCTTTTCTGAACGAATTCAGTAATATCTGTATTCTTTGTCCTCCTTGGTCACTGATATCTCTGGATAAGCTTTGTTGTTAGCTAAGATTGGAGGTTTTGTTAAACTAAACTCTGGAATCAGTAAGCTATGCTTTACCCTGTGATTCTGTGTGCTATGTCCAGGCACATCTTTAACCCTAAGGTGGTCTCTTGACAAGTCCACTTTGGTATTCACTTGCTTCTTAGTCAGAACCTGAAGGTTGGCTTGAAGTGAACTTGGGCTTGAACCTAAGAATTTGGGCCTTCTTAGGTCTTTCACGGCAGGGGCACAGCTTTAGATGCTAGCACAACCCTACACACACACCATCATGCCTTCTAGATTCCTGGGGAAATGGGAGAGCTTTTCAGATTTCCACCCATGGGAATCATCTGAAGTTTTCCTTTTAAACTTTTCGTTAGCCTGTTGTTTGGTCAAACTGTTAGGAATGTTAACATTCAGGAAGTTAAAACAATGACCTTTAAAATGTTTTCTGCAGATAACCATGGGAAAGAGTTTATTTGCCCTGAGTCAGTTCTTAGGTCCAGTATAGACAACCCGGCCATTGTGGTCTCACAGGGAATCCTCAGATAGGTGAAATAATGATTATAAATGTCAACCCACTCCAGTATTCTTGCCTGGAGAATCCCATGGACAGCGGAGCCTGGTGGGCTACAGTCCACGGGATCGCAAAGAGTCGGACGTGACTGAGCGACCTCGCTTTTCTCTGAGAATGAACTTTAAAGATGTTTCAGCCCAGTTTTGAGTCCTCTTGATCTGGTGGTTGTTGGGTTGCTTGCTGGTTTTCACTGTGATTGTGTTTTAATTCTGAGTGAAGCGTCAGAGTTGGGCAAATTAAGATGTCATAAAGCTTGCTGTTGTTACCAAGAAGTAATCATCTTTCTGGAAGAAAAATTGCCCTCTTTTTTTTTTTTTCCCCCTTGGCCACTCTGCACTGCTCTACCTGGGTTGATCCCTGGCTCCAGCAGTGAAATGAAAGCAAGAAGTCTTAACTCTTGGACTGACAGGGAATTCCTTCCCTTGACTGTTTTAAAGCCTTTTGGTCCATTTCTAGAGTTCTGGAAAAATCAACTCCTACCTTTTTTTGGCTAGTTTTTAGTGTTGTAGTTGGTTTTATGGAGGAGAGAATATTTAGAGGTCTACTCCGCCATCCTCCCTTTTGTTCTGTCCTGTATATTCTTTTTTGTAACTTCTGAAGCATAGTAAAATGAATACCTGTGTGATTCTCAAAGGGGAAAACTAGTAACATTTCAGTAGAGAACTCTGGATCTGACATTTACAACATTAATTTATTGGTCAGGGGGTTGCCAGCTCCATTCTACACATGCCTCATGATAAAAAGCCCTTGAGAAGAACATTGTGTAAATTATGTGGTAATCTCGCTGTCAGTACATGCAAAATACAAAGTAGCAGACAAACACAATCAAGGGACATTGTATAAAAACAAAAAACTGGCTTCTACGTTTTTAAAAAAAATCAAGTTTAAGAAAGAGAAATAAAAGTTGATAAATTCTTGACAGTTTAAAGAAGCAAAAGAGATGTGACAACTCAGTGCAGTGGATTCTGATCCAAGCGGTAAAAAAGAGCGTTGAGGACATTCTGGGATTAATTGATGTAATTTCAATCTGGCCTATTTTATCCTTACCCATCTTGTGTTGGATTTCATGATTGTTGCTTTACAAGGTTATGTAAGAAAATGCCCTTGTTCTTAGAAAACAGGCAATAAAGTATTTAGGGATAAAAGACACCTGATGTATCTAATCTAAAATGTTTTGGAGAGAAGTGGATATTATAGAAAAATGGTTAAATAAATAGGGTAAAATGTAGCTAATTGGTGAGTGAAGCATTTATGGGAGTTCCTTCTACTACTCTGGTCTCTTAAGTTTGGAATTTTGTCAGCTATGGCAAGTTCTGAAATAGCAAGGAATAGTATTTCAATTAACCATTTTTATCAATCATAAGATACACAGTTTTAATATTGTAACATCTTTGAAATGATAATTCATCTCATTGGTGACCTCTTACAATTAGAATTAACCCAGTTAATTTTGTAGACCATGTAAAAATGATGGTGTGGCTTACAATTGAAGGTGTTTTGTGTTGAATACAATATGATAATTATTATCTATTACTTGTAGCCATTAACCCAGGGCATGGCATAGATATCTTTAAAACAGTTTTCCTTTTAATTTAAAGGGTGGTTTTTGTTTTTTGTTTTTTTTTTGGAGAAGGCGATGGCACTCCACTCCAGTGTTCTTGCCTGGAGAATCCCAGGGATGGGGGAGCCTGGTGGGCTGCTGTCTGTGGGGTTGCACAGGGTCAGACAAAACTGAAGCGACTTAGCAGCAGTAGCAGCAGCACTCTACTAAACAGATGTTTTGTGCCTTAGTGAACTAGTACCTATTTGTGAATGTTCAGTTTGTTTTCACTATATATCACAAATAATGTTCCAATGAATAGCATTTTGGATCCATCCTCTTTGCCATTGTATTTTCGGGCCCACTAGAAGTGGAATTGTTAGGTTAAAGGGAAATGGCATATGCAGTTTTGTTAGGTGCTGTAAAATTTTTCTCCATAGCAATTTTTCCATTTATTATAACCAGAGGAAGTTGGTCTATTTCCCCATAGTTTTGTGCTTATCTGAAAAATAATTTGTTTGTTCTGGCTGTGCCTCATGGCATGTGAGATGTTAGTTCCCCGACCAGGGATTGAACCTATACCCCCTGAAGTGGAAGCTCAGAGTCTTAACCAGTGGTCCTCCAGAGAATTCTCTGAACTGTTTAATAGAGTTTTATTTGGTACTTTTAATATCCTAATCTGTCCTCTCCCTCCCCTCAGAAACAACTTTCTTGTCTGAGTGACTGCTTTTACTTTTTAGAGTCAACATTATGATTAAGAATTTAGAGGGTAAGATCTAAGACAGTAGGAAGTTTGCATAGCATTTATGAGTGCAAGTGGTTCCACAGTTTTAGGAGACAGTATCACTCTGTGATAGGAAGGTGGATTTTCCTGTCAAACATATAGCCTATTTCACATTTTAAAAGTCAGTTTTTTACATGCTTGCCTAATACAGTTACTGAATACATGTATGGCATTTTTAAAGATTGTTTATCTGTTTTCTTTGATAATGTCCACTTTTGTGCATAATTTTTGATGAAGTAGTTGAGGATATGGAATGTTTCTTAGAGCGGTATTTCAAAACATGGGCAGCACTGTACCCAAACCTGGTTAATTTCAGAGGTATTAAGAAATATTTTCACAAGAAAGGCAGTGCTCAGAAAATCCTGGTGATTAATGACAGATGCAGAGACATGGGATATGGTGGAAATTGAGCCATAGGTTCCAGCAAGTTTTCTATTTATTAGAAATCCAGGTTTGTTTGTTTAGGTGTTCTAGGGAATAATTAATATTTTTCACTTTTTGTGTCTCTTCAGGAGTGTTTCTCAGGAGTTATCAGAAACCATCCTCACCATGGTGGCCAATTGCAGTAACGTTATGAACAAGGCCAGGCAACCACCACCGGGAGTTATGCCAAAAGGACGCCCTCCTAGTGCTAGCAGCTTGGACGCCATTTCTCCCGTTCAGGTAAATGAGCACTACATTTGGTACCTTTCCATTTGGTCATAGATTTGAAATAGAATAAACTTCTGCATCATCATTAATATTCTACTCAAAGGAGCTTTTGTCTGAATTTATTACATTTTAGATAACTGCATGTCTAGTATCCACTTAAAGGAGATCTGTAAATAGGCATTGTGGTTGAGAATAGATTTGAATCATTAAACAGACTATGAGAGGAAAGATACAAAACAACTTAGTTAGGTATATGGTGAGGGCTTCTTTTTAAAATAAGAATAACAGACTTGAGAAATAAGCACTGCCTTTGAACCTGATGTGTCTTGTTTGTAGCTTCACGGGCCAAGCAACAGTGCTAGAGCATAAGGACTTGTTATAACTGGGGCTCTTCAGCTCTCAACTGAACTGCTCTTTTAAAAACAAGGTACATTTAAGTTACTCCCTGACACCAACCACCCCCTTCTCTCTGGGAGCAACATATTCCGCTTCTATTTTCAGCTGCATTGAATGGCAGGTTGGGGTTTATTTTAAAAAAGAGCATTTAGGGAACCACTTCAGTGACCACTTTATAAAAGGCATATCATATATTATTTTCTATAGTCACAGAAGTCTGAAATAATGTCACAAACTAAGAAGTTTGGAAGTGTAGTTATTAGATATTTTATAAAATCTTTTGGTATGAATAGTATACCTTGTTTTTTGTTTTTTTAAATTAGAGCTGATCTCCTCCAACCCCAAGATTCTCAAAGTTTGACAAGATTTGTTTTGACTAGATTTCTAATTTCTAATGCTTTTGTTGTATTAAAAGTTAATTTAATTGAGATTTGTTTATAATAAAGGGGCCTATTGGAAATTATAAGGATTGCCCCATGTCACTACTAAATATTTAGTAGTACAGCCTCAGAGAACTTCATCTGAAATGTTATTTTTGAAGTTTTATAGCCCTTATATTGTGGCTCTGGTTCTTTGGCAGGGACTCTTTAAACCTGCTATATTACAGATTGTGTGATATAGTTGTGATATATTAAGAAAAATGACCGGTACACTTGATTTGGGGATTAAGCATCATCATGTTTTGCAGTTTATTAAGCATTTGAAGAGCTATTGCTAAAGATTGCTTTACCTGTGTCATTTATCTGCCTTTGCTTGAAGTGTGTTTAATACGTTTTTATAATGTTTTTCTTTAGATTGACCCTCTTGCTGGAATGGCATCTCTTAGTATAGGTGGTTCAGCTGCCCCTCACACCCAGAGTATGCAGGGCTTTCCTCCAAATTTGGGTTCTGCATTCAGTACCCCACAGTCACCAGCAAAAGCATTTCCACCCCTTTCAACCCCAAATCAGACAACTGCATTCAGTGGTATTGGAGGACTTTCATCACAGCTTCCAGGTAAGAGGAGTGGTGGGTAGGGGTACAGATTATTTGTAAGCATCATTGTGCCTTAGTGTATATAAAGTGTTCTGAGTCACTGTGATAAAGGAAAAGTGCTTAAACTAAATTGTGAAAGTTGTTTTTACATCCAGAGCTGGGAAGAGAAAAACATTATTACATTAATTTAGTCAAATTGTAATGAGGATATTTATACTTATAAATTTTTTAGTTGAGTTATTCAGTAAGGATTCTATTACCACATGATACTGTAAACAGTAACAAGTTTGTTAATCATGTTCTAAAGAACTTGGGCTTAGATTAAAACTCACAGCTTTATCAATTCATATATCAGATTCAGGTATATGTCCTGCCTTTTTGCACCTACCTTGAAAATGATAGGAAATCAGTAGAACTTTCCCACATATTTTGGCTTTTAACTTAACGTGGAAGTACAGTTTACATTTTCCTCCATAGTACTGACATGTTTCTCCTAAGCTGTTTGCACCTTTTATTGCCAGAGTATAAGTTTAGAGTACTAAAACTTAATTAGTGAAATGTTGTAATAACTTGGGCTTCCCTGATAGCTCAGTTGGTAAAGAATCCGCCTGCAGTGCAGGAGACCCCGGTTTGATTCCTGGGTCAGGAAGATCCTCGGGAAAAGGGATAGGCTACCCACTCCAATATTCTTGGGCTTTCCTGGTGGCTCAGCTGGTAAAGAACCTGCCTGCAATGTAGGAGACCTGGGTTCGATCCCTAGGTTGGGAAGATCCCCTGGAGAAGGGAAAGGCTACCCACTCCAGTTTTCTGGCCTGGAGAATCCCATGGCAGCCTGACTGGTATAGAAACTGGGGCTCTTGGACTCACTGCAGTGTAATAACTCTGTAACCTAGTTGCAACTGAGTTAACAAAAGACCATGACTTTTTAATTAAGAATTTGTGTCTTTGATAAAGTCAAGAAGATGAGTAATGATAAGATTTTCGGCTGCCTTCGTTCTCTCTAGTAGGTGGTCTTGGCACAGGCAGCCTGACTGGTATAGGAACTGGGGCTCTTGGACTCCCTGCAGTGAATAGCGATCCTTTTGTACAGAGGAAACTGGGCACCTCTGGACTGAACCAGCCTACATTCCAGCAGAGTAAGATGAAACCTTGTAAGTGGTAGTGTTGTCTGTGATTGTGAAGTGTGACTGATACATATATAACTTACATGTCCAATTTATTGTCCCCAGAGATATATGGACAAGAACATTGATTTTTGTCTTAATATGTTGTTATAAGGCCATTATGTATGTATCATGAATTTAAATTTTTAAAACAAAAATTTGACGTATTACTATTCCACCTTTCATCCTGGATTGTCAGAACAAGGTGACAGTTAAGAGGTAGCATTCTTCAAGGTGTTATCCTAAGAGTGAGGAGCAAAGTAAAGAAAAAAGACTCAGTAGTTTAAATCTATGTATATAAACCTTTTTTGTTTTTTAAACAAATCAAGAGCAGCCAGGAAAATCTCAGATTTCTGTTTCAGTTTTGCCAATTTATAAAGTAAATAACTATACTTTAATGTTATAACTTTATGATATATAAGTATACATAATTATTGCCATATATGTTAAAAAAGCAAATTTTAAACTTTTAATCTCCTTTAGTAAGGTATTTAAAACTCATAGGAGTCTTTGTAAATACATACATATCATTGACTTATAAATGTCCTTGTCATTGGGACTGAATATTCATTATCCAAGGTTTGAAAGTATACAAACTGATTGAAAATGTTAGTGTGAAAGGCTTGTCTGAATGTTGTTTTGTAGCATGCTTTGTGTTTCTATCAATGTCTCATGCATATGCATTGGTAATTCTTAACATGTAAGAGGTGATAAAGTAACCGTGAATGAGGTTGTATTGAGGGTAAGTGCATTGTAAATTTGAACCTAGTGAACTTTCATGGTGTGAAAAGTCCCTATATAAAGTACTGAGATAGAACTGTGATTGTAAGGCAGTTTTGTTAAAATCTCTTGTGTCCTTAGAGCAGTTGAATATTGAAACTTGACCCCTTTAACACGTCATTTTAGGGTGTTTTTTTTTTCTTCTTAAAATTCAAACTACATTGGTCTCTCTGGCTCTGTGTGCTTAATGTGGGGGAGTAAAGGAAGAGCCTAAACGCCCACTGTTTGCTTTTCTGTTTTTAACAGCCGACTTGTCTCAGGTGTGGCCAGAGGCAAATCAGCACTTTAGTAAAGAGATAGATGATGAAGCAAACAGCTATTTCCAGAGAATATATAATCACCCACCACATCCAACCATGTCTGTTGATGAGGTGAGTGTCTAGAATGATATAATTCTTTATGGTTTAGGTAAATCTTAAATAAATGCCTCTTTCAAAGTGAAATATAACACCTAGTGTTTTGATATGTCTCTTTAATATTTATCTCAAGCTTAGTTTATTGTTAAATATTCTGCTTATCAATTAAGAATATTTGAGGAGTGCATTCCCTGGTAGTTCAGCTGGTAAAGAATCTGCCTGCAGTGCAGGAGACCCAGGTTTGATTCCTGGGTTGGAAAGATCCCCTGGAGAAGGGAAAGGCTACTCGACTCCAGTATTCTGGCCTGGAGAATTCCACAGACTATATATAGTCCATGGGGTTACAGAGAGTTGGACATGACTCAGCAACTTTCACTTCACTTTCTTAATAATGGTTTCCTTTATGTATATCTGATTTTTGTCTTGCTTTTTCCAGGTATTAGAAATGCTACAGAGATTTAAAGATTCTACCATAAAGAGGGAACGAGAAGTATTTAACTGTATGCTAAGGAACTTGTTTGAAGAATATCGGTTCTTCCCCCAATATCCTGATAAAGAGTTACATATAACAGCTTGCCTGTTTGGTGGGATAATCGAAAAAGGACTGGTCACTTACATGGCATTAGGTTTGGCCCTACGATACGTTCTTGAAGCCTTACGCAAGCCTTTTGGATCCAAAATGTATTATTTTGGGATTGCTGCACTAGATAGATTTAAAAATAGGTGAGTGGATAGGTTTTCTGTGAAGGTTCTCTCTTTTAATGAAAGAAGAAACAGTAGCTTGCTTTTCAGCTAATTCTTCTATGCCTTGTATGTTTATTAAGTAACCTTAATGACTGTATGAAGTAAAAGGAAGAAGTGAAAACAGTTCGTTGTATTTACCAAATAAGTGGTTGGAAAAATATAAAATAGCAATTTTTTTTTGGTTTGTTTACTGAACTATACTTTATAATACGTGAAAGTCAGTATTTTAGGTTAATAGGTCTTTGAAATTCAAACAGTCATGTAACCACCACCACTACCACCACAGTCAAAATACTGAATATTTTCGTCACCCTCAAGAAGTTCCCTTACTTCCCCTTTTTTAACTTTCCCACACGTCTAACCTCTGGCAATCCCTGATTGGATTTGTCTGGGTTTTCCAGAGTATTTATCTAAATGGAGTCCTACACAATGTATATGAGTTTGACTTCTTACACTCAGCATGATGCTTCTAAGATTTACCTGTGTTACTGCATGTTTCAGTTTCTTTTTATTGCAGAATAGTATTCTATCGTGTGGGTTCATTAGCAAGCTGGTTTTCTCTTCACCTGTTCATGAACATTTGGAATTCAGCTAGCTGGAAAGATAGTAGTTTTAGTGGCTTATTGTAATCTTAAGTAAAACAAATCCTTTAAAATACAAGGTTTTTTTGAGGGTGAAGTTCACATTTTCCCTCTCTTCTTTGTTCTTCCTTTTGGCATTCTCTTCAAATAAGGTATTTCAAAGGTAGAAATGGGAGAAATGGCCTAGATTAGCTTTTGAAAAATTTGAAATTGTATTGCCTCTGTTCTTACATGAAATGGTAAATGAATAAATGTTTTTGTTGACAGATTGAAGGACTATCCCCAGTATTGTCAGCACTTGGCTTCGATCAGTCACTTTATGCAATTTCCACATCATTTACAGGAGGTAAGTATCTTCAGCACCTAAGTAATTGAAGGGTTTATCTGTTTTAATTTGGATTTATTGCAGTGGCATTAAGATTGCCTAATGATTGTTCTGACATAGGTATATATATTATTTGTTGCTTGTTTTGTGGTTTAACCCTGAAAAAATAGGAATTTTATATTTTGTGAGCAGTGGTTTTGCTTGATTTGATAAAAGGCTTTTGCTAGTTCTTTTAGCTTAATAATTATATCAAGGAGTAGAAATCTTTCACTGTTAACCAAGAATCCCTGCCTGAGTCTAAAAATATAAGTTGTTCCTCTGATTTAGATGTTAATTTAGAGCTATTTGTTTCTGTTGTTGTTTGGGTTTTTTGTTTGTTTTGGTTTGGTTTTGGGGGGCTGCTCTGTGTGGCTTGTGGGATCTTAGTTCCCTGACTAGGGATTGAACCTGGCCCATGACAGTGAAAGCGCCCAGCCCTAACCACTGGTAGGAAATTCCCCAAACCTGTTGCATATAAAAGTTTTTAAATCAGTGTTTCTTAAAAATACAGCCTTCTTAAACTATTCGTTTAAATTCCTTCGAGGTTAAAAAGGAGACAGTCTGTAAGGAAATGGACCTAGAGAATATTTTAAACCATGTTATGTGACTATTCTTGAAATTTGTAAATATTTCTTTAATGGTTGATTTTACATGATTACTAAATATTCACACTTTCATCTTACCTTTGGTCAAAGTCAGCTTACAGAGAAAAAGAAAAGAAAGCTGATTAATATCTGTTAACTTTATTTTATTTTTTTCAGTACAAAGCAGATGAACTCCTTTGTAAGATCATATTTTAAGAAATCAGATCAGAATTTGAACTGATTTTAATTCTGTAGTGTAGTTTAATCCAGCACTTTCTACCTCATTCCACTGGGTTTGTTTGTAGGAGTGCAGAGTATCATTATGATGGTTTAGCCTCGGAAACTGTAGCATGGGAGGCAGGAGTATATGCATGCCTATTGAGGGGTTTTGGAGGGCCATGCCAAAATTATGGCACTGAAAACTAGACAAGAAAGGAGAATTTGAAAAGCTTGGATGGGAAGTCACAGGCTGCTACAATCAGATGAGCAGGAAATTCAGATCTGGGACCTTGAAAGACTAGAGAGGGAGAATAAGGGAGATGGTACGAAAATGATCACACTAACAGTGATCCTGAGTTCCCACTTTAACACATTTATTACCCAGAGAAGAGGAGAGAAGTCATTCTTTATATTTCAGTTTAAAGGGCTATATTTTTCCTTCTTGAAAATGTCTCCTTTTTTTAATAAAGTTAGGTATATATACATAGGTACTAGTTTTTGGTCGGGAACAAGCTGTTGGTAATAGTATCAGGAAGGCTGTGTCAGTCTTGTAATTTGTGTGGGAGAAGGAATTTTTTTGGACTGGGAAATGTGGAGGAGAGGGATGAAACTTATCCTAGAACATTGCTTACCCTTCAGTTGGCTAGGTGGTATAAATTGTTCTTGTTTTGTGCTATTAGCTTTACTGAGAGGGAACTCACACTGCAGTGTTTTTTTAGGCTGTGGTTTTTTTCATTAGCATCCAATAGAAATCAGTTTATTATATAAATTTTAGAACCTTTAAGTTTACTTATGTGAAGGAATTTAAGGAAATTTATAGGCAAGCATTTGTGGCTACCTTTTTAAAACTTGTTTTGTTAACTGGTTCTCTTATAAATACTTAAGCATAGTAACATTTCAGCTTTATTTCTTCAAAAGTTTGTGGTATCCACTTACATATTACACATATGGGGATATGCACCAGAATGGGGCAAGATATGAGGGAGATAGATAAACCAGAAGAGTGCTCTGAAATGATTTCCAGTCTCTCAGAAGTGAGGGGAGTTTAATTCAAGTATTTCAGTTTCTGTTAAGAATTCTTATTTAATGTGTTTTTATCTCTCTACCCCTATAGTATATTGAGTATGGACAGCAATCTAGAGATCCTCCTGTGAAAATGCAGGGCTCTATCACAACCCCTGGAAGTATTGCACTGGCTCAAGCCCAGGCCCAGGCCCAGGTTCCAGCAAAAGCTCCCCTTGCTGGTCAGGTTAGCACTATGGTAACCACCTCAACAACCACCACTGTTGCTAAAACGGTTACAGTCACCAGGCCAACTGGAGTCAGCTTTAAGAAAGATGTGCCAGTAAGTAGGTCTACTTTCTTTGTTGTATTTGTTGTTGCGTTGCAATATATCCAGTAGTGAGCATGTACTTTATTATAAATAACACATGCCTATTAAAAAAGCATGAAAGATCAGCATTTCTCCCTTTACCACCCCGATTTCCCACATGCAGCCCCCATGAATAGTTCAGTACATGTTCTTGCCAGCACTTCAAGTGCACAGTTGTACATACCATATGTATTCTATATACTAAAGGAATCTGTGTACATACCCCACCCCTAGGATTTGTCTAGTAAGGATTTCAGTTTGTTAATTTTATGTATTTTATTTCTTTAGCCTTCTATTAATACAACAAATATAGATACATTGCTTGTGGCCACAGATCAAACTGAGAGAATCGTAGAGCCCCCAGAAAATATCCAGGAGAAAATTGCTTTTATCTTCAACAACCTCTCCCAGTCAAATATGACACAAAAGGTGAGTCTGAAGTAATAGTTTATATATCACTACAAATGTTTTCTGTTGTTTTTCTTGATGGATTGGGGGATTCATATTTGATATTCTCTATCCTTTTTAATCTTTAAAGGTGGAGATAATAGAATCAAAATGAAGGGAACTTGGATATATAACTAGTGGTTGTAGATTCTGTAGATGTTAAATAGCACTGATTTTATTTATTTATGCCACATGGCATGACATGTGAGATCTTAGTTCCCTGACCAGAGATCGAACCAAACTCACACTCCCTTTAGTGGAAGCGCAGCCTCTTAACCACTGAACTTCTAGGGAAGTCCCAAATAGTATTGTTTTCCAGTGAGTTACAGGCTTTTTGAAGTAAGCTTGAAAATGATTTCATGATGGGAATTTCATTTGTATTTGTAGTCCCAATTCACATCCTCCCAGAGATCATTAACAGCTTGTGAAAAGAATTGATGCTTGCCTTACAAGATTATATGCTAAGATAATACTTGGAGATGTCTGTTTTCGTCAGTACTAATTAGCCTAAACAAAAGGGTTTGAAATGTAATTTATAATGCAAGTACTGTCTTTGAGAGTCTCACCATAATTGATTAGGGGAAATTTTTGAAGCATTTTGCATGGTTTTTGGAAGAAGAGTTTCAAACTTTACAAATAATTCCTAGAGATAGAAATGTAGAAAAACATAGTTCTGGCATCAGGTTTGTTAATAACAGGTTGTAGATTAGTAATTTATCTTCTTTTGTTCAAATAGAGAGTAAGTAAGATGGGGATGAAGGACTACATATTTTTCAATCTTAAAGCTTAAAGTGATCATAGATGTTTCAGTTATAATTCCAGCTTAAGAGATGATTGACTCTGTACTTACATGGACTTGAATATACTGTACTTGATAGCAACTGTGTAAAATTGGGGAGATGTAGCATGTTGCTTTAGCATCTAATTTTGCAAGGAGCCATACACTGTAGTTGTGTTCACAGAAACGAAACATAAAACTGTATTTTATCCTCTTAATTGAATACTTCCTGTGTTGTAATGGTTGGCTAGGTTGAAGAACTAAAAGAAACTGTGAAGGAAGAATTTATGCCTTGGGTTTCACAATACCTGGTTATGAAGAGAGTCAGTATTGAGCCAAACTTTCACAGCCTGTATTCTAACTTCCTTGACACGCTGAAAAATCCTGAATTTAATAAGATGGTTCTGAATGAGACCTATAGAAACATCAAAGTAAGTGTTCTGGTGTTTCTTTTTTTAATTTATTTTTTAATTGAAGGATAATTGCTTTACAGAATTTTGTTTTCTGTCAAACCTTTGTATTTCTTTTTACTACTGTTTTTAGTTTGGAAATATTTGATTGCACAGGTGGAATTAGGGGATATTGTTTTCTCCTGTATGTTGTATTTGTTACAGTATGCAGGTTGCTTTAGGCATTGTTTCAAATACAGAACTAAGTTTTCATGAAGAATTTAGTCTTATAGACCCTACTCATTTTCGTCATTCTATACCATACCATCATTTATGTCTTAAATGCCAGATATCTCAAGATTCTTGAATGTTGTAAAATAGCCATTTAAGATTCTCAGTTTCTTTTAAGGCCAAACGTTTCCTAATGGGCTAATGCTTGTTCTATAATATCTTAAGTATTTTTCTTAGGAGGAATAATTTTTAAAGAAAACAGTGTGAACCAGCATATAGCTGAAAGCATTCTTGGCTGAAAAACTTGGGATATTGGCTTAGGAACCAGCACTATATTTAAACCTGTGAATAGGAATTTTCCCTATTCTTGGTTACGCTGTAGTGCAAAAGAATTCCTGGCTCCTTTCTATTGCACAGCTGACTTCGTGCCATTCTGCTGTTGCTGTATGGAGTTAAGGAACATAACTAAATTCAGCCTTTGTCATTTGATAGCAGGGATTGTTGGGATATGAAAATCTCCACATGATTTGGATCAAAAGATTCTTTCTTTTAGACAAAAGTATAAATTTAAACTAATAGCCATAAAAGGTATTATGTAGGAAATGAACGTATGAGTGTATGCAAGACACTGGAGTGTTGATTCTGTCTCCCTTAAGAAAGTTAAAAGTAGAGAATTGATGAAATGGATTAGGTCTTCTCGAAGTGTGTAAGCGATATTACAGTGTATTCCAGAAAGTAATCTTAGTTGTTTCCAAAGATAATGCTAAAAATCACAACAGAGCACTGCAGTCTTCTTATACTCCTTAGTATGCCTGCTGTCTGGGAAGGACTTAAAAATCATAGCGGTAGTCTTCATTTGAATTGAATTTAGCTCTTCAAAACAGATTTGCAGTTGGGTCACTGCTTCAAACTTAGCTAAAATTTTCAGTTTTAAAATACTTTGCTGTGGGACCATACGTGATACGTGGTGTTATTTCACGTCAATATGATGTATTTTATATTTTTTACCTTCTGTAAAATTTAGTTTTGTAAATTTTTTTTTACTTTTTTTTAAATGTAAAGACGTTTGAAGGTAAAAATGTCACTGAACACAACAAAATATTGCAGTGATAACGTGGACAGGATCTACCTTGGGGCATGTTCTCAGTATTGACGGCTTGTTTTTAATGTAGAATAATGGAATTCTTAAACATTTAGTTGAGAATTTTTTTTATAAGCGCATTTTCATGCTTTCTTTAATCCTACACTGTTTCAGGTACTCCTGACCTCTGATAAAGCTGCAGCCAATTTCTCCGATCGGTCTTTGCTGAAGAACTTGGGACATTGGCTAGGAATGATTACACTAGCTAAAAATAAACCAATCTTACACACTGTGAGTTTTAACCAAAGGCTCATGTAAAACTTGAGAATGTTCATACAGCATATTCTACCTAAAAATCTTGACGTTATTTGGGGCTGTTGTGACGGGTTGTCTGTGAAGGTTTGGCCCATGTTTTGAATCCCTAATTGCATGCCCATGGCCTTAACAATGTTTAGCAAGATAAACAAAAGGTATGATTGTTACCCCTGGCTTTTCATAAGGTGAGGGTCAATTATTGATTCCAGTTTTGGGGATGAGTGTGGCAGAGTATAATTGGGGATGTTGAATAAGGAATTTTCTAATATATTCCCAGCATTTAAAAAATGTGTTTGTTTTTCTAGGACTTGGATGTAAAATCTTTGCTGCTAGAGGCTTATGTTAAAGGACAGCAAGAGTTGCTCTATGTAGTGCCCTTTGTTGCCAAAGTCTTAGAATCTAGCATTCGTAGTGTGGTGAGTAAATTTTAATATTTTATTGAAGACTGATTTGAGTCATCTAATGAGAGTTCGTTTGTTTTGGCACAAGGTCAAGAGGCTATATCCTCAGTTCTTAGCAACATAGAGCTAGTTCAGTTAGTTTTCTTCAGGGAAGCTTGGGATTTCCAAATTGAGAGGCTCAGTAGTATACAGGACTCAATTTAATGGGTGGCTTTGGGTTTTGGTGTTTTTCTGAAATATGATTTGTGGGAAGGCTAGGGATTTTATTATGGCCACATGGGTGTGAGTGCTTAACTGTTTTAGATAATACATATTAAAGAGTGAGTTTGGAGCAAGCTTAACATAATGGTTTTCTTCAGGTTTTTAGGCCACCCAACCCCTGGACAATGGCTATTATGAATGTATTAGCTGAGCTACATCAGGAACATGACTTAAAGGTAAGTTTGTTGCTCTTTATCCTTAGGAACACTGTCTTCCTTTACATTATTAAAATTTACAGGAAAAAGAGGGTATTTAGTGGGGGGAGCACTATGACAAATGGGTGAGAATACTGTCTATTATTATGAAGCTGGATATTCATTTTTAATATTCTCATTGAATATTGGAATTACACAGTTAAACTTGAAGTTTGAAATTGAGGTCCTCTGTAAGAATCTTGCATTAGACATCAATGAGCTAAAACCTGGAAACCTCCTAAAGGATAAAGATCGCCTGAAGAACTTAGATGAGCAACTCTCTGCTCCAAAGAAAGATGTCAAGCAGCCAGAGGAGCTCCCTCCTATCACAACCACAAGTAAGTGTGATAATTAACCCTCTATTTATCATTCTCTTCAATGGTACATTTGCATGCATACAGCCAATTGTAATTTTCTATGTAATGTGGGGTTGCAATTTTGTGTATTCTGGTGAGCCTTCTAAATTTTTACGGAAATGTTAGTAATGTCTAGGCATTGTCTTAGTGTATCTGTCTGGTAATTCTGTCTGTGGTATTTGTAACTAATATCATTAATCAGTTGTTCCTCATATTCTCCTTCAGCCAGACTGTTACATTGTTTGAGGTCTTAAGAGAAAGAAGTGCTCTGGCATGAAGACCTGTGTTATTCCTTAAATCTGGGGATGGCCAGATTGGCTCAACCCATTAGGCGAGTGGGTTATTTAACCTGCATTAAGAGAACCTGGGAGCTTTAGGAGGTGTGGTTAGAATAAACCAGCTTTTCTTTTTTCTCAGCCTTCAAGAATCCCCAGGTAAAACTAGGAAACAGAATAGGTTGAAAATTGATATACATTATATATAGATAATGGGACATGGTTTGTGCCAGCTAATGTGGGAAGACCCCTCAATTCATTCCTGTGCCCAGGTGCACGGCCAGTGACTGAGTTTCACATGCTTTGTTCAGATTGTGATAATTCAGGGTGGGAAAATGTGACCAATGCCACCCTTCCACCCCCATTCAGTCAGTTTAGTTAGATTAAAACCACATGATGCCCTGCTGATTTCATAGTACAGTCAGGAAGTGTGCTTCTTTCATTAGCTTTTATTTTTTCTCTACATTTAGCAACTTCTACAACACCAGCTACCAGCACCACCTGTACAGCCACCGTTCCACCACAGCCACAGTACAGTTACCATGACATCAATGTCTATTCCCTCGCAGGCCTGGCACCACACATTACTTTAAACCCAACAGTAAGTAAACTGTTACTTTGTGACGAGGTCAACTGGTTAACTTTCCCTTTCCTTTGTTACTTCCTTATCTGGATTCCTAAGTTATATGTAGGCTTTTGTTGCAGAGAGTAGGAATTGCTATGTATAGTATAAGTTCATCATGAATATTTTTTAAGTTTCTTAAAAATTCAGTAAATACCCGTAAATAGTCTTTCAAGTAAAGCAAAATATTTCAATGTAATATTTTTTTAATAAAATGCTTGCTATTTTGAAAATAATAGTTTTTGTAGAAAGCCTTTTTTTCTATTATCTTGATTATTTTTGCATTTCCCCATGATACTAAAGAAGTTACTTTCTTTAGGAGTACTCAAGCCACAAATTTTGACTAACCAGGGTAGTGTCTTTAAGCATCTTGTAATGAACAGTTTGCCCATTAAACTTTATGTGTAATCATGTATCACAAGATACAGTGACTACTGTGCTCTCTTTGGAGCCCAGCTTCTGATTTCTGAGCTTTTCATTATTTAAAGTAGAAATTGGTAGTTCATGGTTAACTTGGAAGTAATTCAAAGACAGGGGTGTGATTACTGATAGAAATTTGGTTGTTTTATTTAAACAAATTGTTGACTTCTCTTTTCCTCCCTAGATTCCCTTGTTTCAGGCTCATCCACAGCTGAAGCAGTGTGTGCGCCAAGCAATCGAACGGGCCGTCCAGGAGCTGGTCCATCCGGTGGTGGATCGATCAATTAAGATTGCCATGACTACTTGTGAGCAAATAGTCAGGAAAGATTTTGCTCTGGATTCTGAGGAATCTCGAATGCGAATAGCAGCTCATCACATGATGCGGAACTTGACAGCTGGAATGGCCATGATTACTTGCAGGGAACCTTTGCTCATGAGCATATCAACCAACCTGAAAAACAGTTTTGCCTCAGCCCTTCGTGTAAGTTTACTATTTTCTTGTAGTATAAAACTCATTGCTTATCTGAAAAAGCTCATTTTCATGTAGTGAGCATTCCACGTACTCTTAATAGTCACCATATGTGTTTGATGTCTTCCTCTTAGATTTGTCAGTTCTGTCAGGTGGTGGTTATTTTTGTTTATTTTATCCTCAGCAGTGTTTGACAAATAGTAGATACTCCAGATACTTACTGGTTTAAAGAAATGAAGGATTTTTTGAAAACTGCCTAGGTTAACACTCTTGATTCTGTTTACCATGAAGAATTTAGATTTAAAGCACTTTGGAGTAGGACAGTACAAAACAGTTTAAAGTGACTGTGCCGGCGTGCACACATATATAAGCACATAGTCTCTTCAGATAATTCAGTTACTCATTTGGGGTCTCAGATGTCATGGTTAATAATACCTTTGTTTACTGCTTTATTGCTTTCATAGTGTTCACCATCTTCGTAACAACCTGGTAAGATGTTTCAGTTGAGTAGTGTATCATCTTACAGATGAAGATGATTGTTAGATTACTTCATGGTCACAGCTAATAAGTCATAAGTAGAGTTGGAACTTCTAAAATTAATTTGCCCAAACATTGCATTTTACATTATCCCATCTATCTGTTTTGTCTACCCACAGAAAACTTTAAATTTTTTTCTGTCTCTTCTCCTCCCAATAGACTGCAAGCCCACAACAAAGGGAAATGATGGATCAGGCAGCTGCTCAGTTAGCTCAGGACAATTGTGAATTAGCTTGCTGTTTTATTCAGAAGACTGCAGTAGAAAAAGCAGGCCCTGAGATGGACAAGAGATTAGCAACTGTAAGTGTTTAGCATTTGCCTTTTAAGTATTTGTTTTTCCATTTAAGAAAGTGCCTCATAACAAGAACCTCAGTGATTTTTTGTTTGTTTGTTTGCAGGAATTTGAGCTGAGAAAACATGCTAGGCAAGAAGGGCGAAGGTATTGTGATCCTGTTGTGTTAACATACCAAGCTGAGCGGATGCCAGAGCAAATCAGGCTGAAAGTGAGACTTGGGGCTGTGTCTCTCTCTGCCCTGTCTTTGTTTTCTTTCTGAGGACTAGGATAGGGGTTAAATTCTGTTTCTGAGAAAGCATGTTATTTCTCTTAAAGGCTGCCTGTGGGGAAGACAAAGAAATAGCTTAGATGTATCCCCTACCCCTATTGTTGAAGTGCTGCTGTTAAAAGTTCATATGCCTTCTAGTTTTTGTTTCTGAGCTTGGTCTTCCCTTCTGATACTTGACTTTTTATTACTAGTTGCTTGTTGGTGAGAAGACAGTGTTGAGAAATCTTACCAATTTTACAGCTCCATTGGAGAACTGCACTGGCTGCATGGTTCTACTTGAGGCATTTGCCAGTGGAAAAAGTCTTTATAAATGAGGGTGGCTCTGACAGGTCTCAGGGAAAATAGGAAACACTGAACTGTGTGTGTGCACATGCATGCCTGTTCAGTCATGTGTTAAATGTTGTATAGACTCCTGTGTCCCTTCTCAAAACCCTGGTGCTTACTCCTGTGCGAAGTTTCCACTTTGATAAAAAGGTTTCCCTTGATTGTGAAGAGGATCCTGTTAAAACAGGTTTTCTTTTTCCAAGGTTGGTGGTGTGGACCCAAAGCAGCTGGCTGTTTATGAAGAGTTTGCACGCAATGTGCCTGGCTTCTTGCCCACAAATGATTTAAGTCAGCCCACAGGATTTTTAGCCCAGCCCATGAAGGTAAGTACTTGTCTTGGATTAAATTAAGGAATTTACAGTTTAATTTGAATGTTTCTGTCAGTTAATCTGTCACTTGTTCCCAGGAGCTTAAGTTACAAGGAAAAAAAATTACCCACAGCTGTTGCATTATGGAGTGTAGCTCCCCTTTGTATCACATCAGCATGGCATTCAGGAATTTTTTTTTAATCCATGAGGTTGATTTAACCTTCATGTTTGACATTACTAAAGGAATTTACTTGGTGACCTCATGGTTTGCCCTGTTCTTTGTAAAAAGATTTTCTAAAAATTTGAAATGTTATAAAAGTTGAAAATGTGAGGAGGAAACATTTTCTTCTGAACCATTTGAACATAGGTGCTGTCCTTGATGTCCCAGTCACTCTTGTATCCTTTAGTCTGTGTTTCCTACAAAGACATTCTATGTGACCATAGTAAAACCATTGAAATCAGAGTTAACACTAATATGTTAATATCATCTAATCCTTAGACCTCATTCAAGTTTTACGAAGTGTCCTAATATGGTCTTTTTATAGTAAAAGAATCTAAATCAGAATCACACACTTCAGAGAATTCCTTAGTGGTCCAGCGGATAGGATAGGACTCCTCACTGCCACTGCAGGGCCCCGGGTTTTGTTTCCTGTCAGGGAACTAAGGTCTCACAAGCTGCATTCCCCAACTCCAGCCCCCCAAAAAGAACTGCATTTCATTTACTTGGACATATTTAAAATTTTTCCCCCAAGTCAGTCTAGCCTAGCTCCTTTTCTCATCTTCCATGGCCTTGACACTTTGATTACAGGCCCATGGTTTAGTGGAATGACCTGATTTGGGTTTGTACAGTATGTTCTCATGAATAGATTCAGTTAGGAATTGAATCTATTAGTTAGATTCAGATTTGCTAGGAATAGCACAGAAATGATGCTGTGTTCTTATTCTCTTACTGAGTTTTAACAGTTGGACTGAATACTATATTTTCCATGGTTTGAATTACTTACTTTCATAGGCTGCAAAGAGATTATTAGATGCTACAAGGGGTGCTGCCCTCAGCCTATCTCATTGTTTATCATGTCATCTTTCATCACTTGTTTGTGTTGATGTTTGCAAAGCTTTCCACTATCAAGTAAAACCCCCACCCCACCCCAGTGCTTATTTTGCACTGCCCCACCTAACAGCATCAAGAAGAAATAGTGCAGGAAGGGAAATGAAAGAGCCCTTCCATATTTTTGATGAAAAGAAATTAAGGGTAGTAAACATACCCAGTTTTAAATTACTGCTTGTGCCAGTGAAAATCTTTTAATTCCGCACCTCCCCTCCCTTTTGGTTGTTTCCTCAAAACAGCAAGCTTGGGCAACAGATGATGTAGCTCAGATTTATGATAAGTGTATTACAGAACTGGAGCAGCATCTTCATGCTATCCCGCCAACTTTGGCCATGAACCCCCAAGCTCAGGCCCTCAGAAGTCTTCTGGAGGTTGTAGTATTATCACGGAACTCTCGAGATGCCATTGCTGCTCTTGGATTGCTCCAGAAGGTTAGTGTTCTTAATCTGTTTGTTTTAGAAGATGCTAAGTTTGTAAATATCTGGTGATCTGTATCAGTATCTACTTTATGGGTAAGATTTAAAAAAATTAATATAAAGCAGGTTCTGTTCTGTAGTAAGCTGGTGATTTTCTCCAGAATAGAGTGTTACAAATAGTTAACAGATTTTAAAGTGGGAAGTCTTCTTTTTTTCCCTATAAAGGTAAGATTTTCAGGAATTATGATTATTTAAGAAACTTTAAAAGATATTCCCTTAGGTTTTGAGGAACAGTTGATCTAAGTACTGGTTGGGGGGCAGAGTGTGGGGCCAGAATGGGTTTTGGCTCTGCTGGGACAGTAAAGCCTTTTCTGACAGTGAGGAATGTAGTAAGTATAAACTGGAAGGAACTGGGAGAGGGTGTGTGTGAGGCAAGTGGAAAGGGTTTTGGTGTGTGGGGAGAGATTCTTTACTGAGGCTGTAGAAGATACATTGTACTTTGTATTGAGGTTTGGTTATTGACTTTGATTATTGGGCTGAGTATTGTCTTTTCCATGAGTCTGAGTAAATGTTTTTTTTCCTTCAATAGGCTGTAGAGGGCTTACTGGATGCCACCAGTGGTGCTGATGCTGACCTCCTTCTTCGCTACAGAGAATGTCACCTCTTGGTCTTGAAAGCTCTTCAAGATGGCCGGGCATATGGGTCTCCATGGTGTAACAAACAGATCACAAGGTCAGTCCCTGTCTTAGAAGAGTAAGATTTATTCAACTGCCTTCCCACACACCACATGGCCCTGTTTGTAAAATTCAAACATACAGAATTTCTAATTTTAAGTAGTGAGAATTATATGTCTTAAATGGAATGCTTTGTTTTCGAGACTTAGCAAAACTTTTAACACTGGGTTATCTGTTCTCCTTAGTTATTGGTTATTTTAAATCTTGGAAACTGATAAACTGATTTTCAGTTGGTACTCAAGGCATCCTTAATTTGGAATAAGTTAACACTGAATGAAGCAGGCCCTTTATTTCACCTGATCCACAGTATGGGTGAGCCTTTATGAATAAAGGAATACTGACTTTCCTAGGTGCCTAATTGAGTGTCGGGATGAATACAAATATAATGTGGAGGCAGTGGAGTTGCTAATTCGCAATCATTTGGTCAATATGCAACAGTATGATCTTCACCTCGCTCAGGTATGGAGAGAATTAAGCGGGAAAGGAGACTGGTAGCTGGGAAGTGTGTTTCCTGTCGGTGCTATCTTTCTTACATTGTGCTTTCTGTGTTGCCAGTCAATGGAGAATGGTTTAAACTACATGGCTGTGGCATTTGCTATGCAATTGGTAAAAATACTGCTGGTGGATGAAAGGAGTGTTGCCCACGTTACTGAGGCAGATCTGTTCCACACCATTGAAACCCTCATGAGGATTAATGCTCACTCCAGAGGCAATGCTCCTGAAGGGTGAGAAGGAAATGTTTTGGGGTTGTTGTGCATTCTGCAGTTTTAGAAATGAGTGTGTAGACTTACTAACGTTACCGTTACATAACAGCTTTACCTACAACATATGGTAAGCTTTGGTGAGGCCTAATATTGTCCCTTGAAATATGAAAGCTTAACTAACTGCTGCCAAGCCCTCTTGCTGCAGACCAGTACATACAGCACTAGGTTTGGTGTCAGAGTCCTCTGTTGAAGGCCTGGCTCAGCTGCTTAAAATCTGATTTTAGACAAGTTGACTTATCCTCCCTAAGCTTGTTTCTTATATAAAGTGGAAATAATATCTTGAATAGCTGTTGAGAATTAAGTACTACAAAGCATGCCACATAGTGGGCATGCAGTGAATAATTTTTTGACCACGGACATCAGCTCCATTTCATTGGGCGTTTTTTGGTCAACAAGTGAGTGACTTAACTGAAGTCAGTCATTTTGCACATTTTGTCCTCATGGGTAAACAGATACAAAGAAAACCGAGGATAGTTTTGTTTAATTATGGGAATGGTAAATGATCATCACTCTTGTGGTTTCTATTAAATAAGCAAATTTCCAACTGTATGTCTTTGAAATCACAACCATGAG
This sequence comes from Capricornis sumatraensis, assembly GCF_032405125.1. Taxonomy (NCBI): domain Eukaryota; kingdom Metazoa; phylum Chordata; class Mammalia; order Artiodactyla; family Bovidae; genus Capricornis; species Capricornis sumatraensis. The sequence continues at coordinate 32,075,250 of NC_091088.1, read as the reverse complement.
TAGACTGATTTTCATTCTGGATTTATTGTACTAGATTGCCCCAACTGATGGAAGTAGTGCGATCCAACTATGAAGCAATGATTGATCGTGCTCATGGAGGCCCTAACTTTATGATGCATTCTGGGATCTCTCAAGCCTCAGAGTATGATGATCCTCCAGGCCTGAGGGAGAAGGCAGAGTATCTTCTGAGGGAATGGGTGAATCTCTACCATTCAGCAGCAGCTGGTCGTGACAGTACCAAAGCTTTCTCTGCGTTTGTTGGACAGGTAGAGCTTTTGGAAAGAAAGGTGCTTTTTATTCAACATAAGTAGGGTGTGATGCCTCCATTATTAAAGCTCAGTATTATGTACCTGTGGTCAGTTACCTCCATACTCATGTAAACCAAAAATGCCTTCATCATTACTCAGTTAAATTGATACTGTTTATTTTCTCATCATTGGTCACTAAGCAGTAAAGTCAGCATTTGCTGTCCCCTTTAGTACTTTTTATCTGATTTCAGTTGTCACAGCTACAGAATACAGTGGGCCAGATAATGAATAATAAAACTGCCAGATGTATATAGTAATTTTACCAGCTTGATTATCAGCAGTGATGAGATTATGGGCTAAGTAAAGTTCTGTAACAGCCCATGTTTAAAAGTAAAATAAGGAGTCCCCTGGTAGTCTTGTGGTTAGGATTTGGTGCTTTCACTTTGGTGTCTCGAGTTCAGTCCCTGGCTGGGAAACTGAGATCCTGCAAGCTGCGAGACACAGCCAAAAAAAAAACAAAAAAATAGAAAATTGAAAATATAACAGAAAAACTTAAGTATTTAAATGGTAGTGCTTTTTATCTTTCTAAATTAATTAGATTAGCTGTCTCCTAAAATAGCTTATTTCTGCATTTTGACCATTGTATTTCTTCAAACTGAGACCAAAACTTAGGTGTGCCACCAAAGAAAGATACAAATTAACTTTCATTTTTATGACAAATGAATATGGAAGAGCTGGTTTGAATTTTAGAAGTTGTTAGGAATTGGATTTACTTTTCAAGATGATTATTTTTTTTAGTTACATCATAATAAGTTTCTCCCTTAAAAGAATCCAAGGAATTATCAAACATACCCTATTGAAAAGCTGCTACTGCATGCTTAGAGTTTGATTTCCAATTTGGATGGAGGAATTTCAAATCAATTGGTTTTTGTGATCATTGATATTTCATGGGTATGGATGTGGCACCTGTCTCGGCTCTTCCTCTTGGCTTATTTGCTCTTGTTTCTTCTCTTCATTTGAAAAAGATAATATATTTTTCTGTGCTTTTGAATCTTTTTGAGAATTCCTTTCTCCTCTTATGCTCCCTCTTGATCATAGCAGTCTGTCCTCATTTCTTCTCCCCACTTAGTTTTTTAGATTTTATTGTACAGAAGTCCCTTTGCAGGCCATCTGTTTTGCCTAGGGTATTATTAACATCAGTTCAGCTGTGTTAATTACTTATCAAGGGACAGTTAACTTGACCATTATCTTGGAAACTTTTTAAAACAAGTTTTCATTCTGGGCTTGGTTTCATTGCTTAGTAAGCACTGACCTCCCTCTGCAGCCTTAATGTTTTTTACACTGTCTTCTTTTTCTTCTTGTACTAGCCAAATAACTTCTCTGCTTAACTTCCAGATTATGTCGTAAAATTTGGACTTATCCTTTCTTTTAAATAAACTTACCCTTTTCACTTTATTTTAATTTACATTAAAATAGCTGGGTATGATCTGTGAGCATTTTAATTTGGTACCTACTTACTGTATAAATTATTACTTGATTTTCCTAGTACAAGTAGTTGGAATTTCAAAGATTTTGTTGTTTTTGGTTAAGTCAGATGGATGGAAGAAATTACCTTAAATTTTGTGAGGAAATAAAGTATATGTAACTTAATCTCTTACTTGGGGGAAATACACATTGACCATAATGTCTTAATATGACTTAATGGGTTACTAAAAAGGTGGTTTAACTTGCATAGTTAACTTTTGAAATTATTGGCTATGGACTGCTTGTTTAAAATTGCCCTGTTATTATCTTCTCATTTTCTGTCAGAATTGATGGAATTCTGTTATGGGTTCTACTGTTTTACAAAGTAACAGTTAGAAATGTGACAATAGGATTAAATGAGAGAATACTTCTTAGCATGAAAATTAAACGTTTATTCATGTGTGTTATCTCATCCTGCCTTCTAATGTTTTTGTTCCCTTGGTAGATGCACCAGCAAGGAATCCTGAAGACTGATGACCTCATAACAAGGTTCTTTCGTCTGTGTACTGAAATGTGTGTTGAAATCAGTTACCGTGCTCAGGCAGAGCAGCAGCACAATCCTGCTGCTAATCCCACCATGATCCGAGCCAAGTGCTATCACAACCTGGATGCCTTTGTCCGACTCATTGCACTGCTAGTAAAGCACTCAGGGGAGGCCACCAACACTGTCACAAAGATTAATCTGCTGAATAAGGTCTGAAATCCTTTCTTGCCTTAGACTTTTGCACACTTGAAGTCTGCATCAGTGGTTCTCAACCCTACAGGGCCCTCAAAACATTTTGTACTATCCCACTTTCTGTCCGGAAATTAAATTCATAGATAATAAGTAAACATAATCACCGAATTTTAGAAGAGTATGGTGCCTTAACTGAAAGACACCCTCTCTCAAAACAAAAAGGTATATGGTATTTTCAGTGTGTTACTGTTTGGTAATGACTACATTAGAAGAGACTTAGGGTAGTATAAGATTTGCCCCCAAGTACAGAGTTAACTGTGAATGGGATGGCTAGACATCTCCATTGATAACATAAGATTGACAACTCAGATACCATGAGTGACATTGCAGTTGTCTTTGATTTTCTGAAAAAGAACAGAGTTTTTCTTTGATTTCTGCAGTAGAATTCCTGGTAATTTGAATTTTAAGATAGTACAAAAATGAACTTAGACTTTGGTCTTGGGTAGTTACAAATGGGTTTCACGTCCCCTGCTCTTCAGTGGTGAAATCAAGTGGAGTGCAGGATAGTTCTGCAATGTTTCTGCAACCTAACAGCATATCTGACCTCCCATCTCCTAAATGCCAAGAGAAGTATACATCATTTGCCTCCTGTAAGCTTTATAAGTGAAAGTGAAGTCGCTCAGTCGTGTCCGACTCTTTGCGACCTGTGGACTGTACCCCACCAAGCTCCTCCGTCCATGGGATTCTCCAGGCAAGAATACTGGAGTGGGTTGCCATTTCCTTCTCCAATGTCAGACCAGAAAAATTAGGTTGGTTGTGTAAACAGGATAAAATATGTACCATGCTGACTTCTAGAGCTTTAGAAAAATTTGTGTACATGTCTGGTCCATGGTTATGGAAATTCAGAGAAAACATATAAAAGTACAGGGCAAATCAAACCAATGTGTGGTCCCTTTGGCTACCAGTATATAATTTTCTATTTACTTCCATGTGAGGCATAAGAATGAAAGGTGTGAAGCATGACTACAGATTGGTAAATGAACTGTCTTCATGACTTACATGCTGTATAATCTATGTGCCCTATAGGTCCTTGGTATAGTAGTGGGAGTTCTCCTACAGGATCATGATGTTCGGCAAAGTGAATTTCAGCAACTTCCCTACCATCGAATTTTTATCATGCTGCTCTTGGAACTCAATGCACCTGAGCATGTGTTGGAAACCATTAATTTCCAGACACTTACAGCTTTCTGGTGAGTTATTGAAAATAATAATGTTAAGGATTGCTGTTTTAGTGTCATAAAATTTGAGAAGAACTCTGTGGGTTAGAAGCATGTTGATTCACCATGCAGCTTGCATATTGTCTACTTCTAGTCTTTTTTTTTTTTTTTTTTTAAGTTGGACTGTGCTTCTGACTAAGGTTTTCTTCTTTCAGCAACACATTCCACATTTTGAGGCCTACCAAAGCTCCTGGCTTTGTGTATGCTTGGCTTGAACTGATCTCCCATCGGATATTTATTGCAAGAATGCTGGCACACACGCCACAGCAGAAGGTGTGGCTGCAGTTTATCTCCTACAGATGAAGACTGTAACTACCTGGGACTTATTAGCATTCTTAGTCATTCAGTGGTCACTGTACTTCTTTCAGGCTTAGTTGGGAGTCCTTACATTTAGAGTCGAGTCAGGTCACGGGGAGAGGCATAACAGGTACTTGACCTGAAAGCCATTCCTCAATGATTAGCATACGGCTTCTCCAAGTTGTCATGAGTCACCTTATGTCAGCCTTGTAAGGGATTTTCCAAAAAATGTTGAGACCCTAAAGCCCCTCTGTAGACAGTTCTATAAAACTCTTGAGTAATGGAACTCGGGAACCTGCCACTTTTACAAGTTCTTACTCTAAATACTGAAGACTCATACATTCAGGGTTGAGGACCACTGGTCTCTACTATATTTGAAGAATTAAGATAAAATTTGAGATGAGTTTTTCATATAATTGTGAATAAACACAGTTATATGATAACGTTTCTCTCTCATCTTGCAATTAAATGGCAGATGAGTCTAAGGAAGTACCTTTGATTGACCCTTCAGATCAGAAGACAAATGTGACTGCTATGTGTTTGGTTTTTTAAAAAAAAAAAGGTGAAATAATCCTTAAATGGATTTGGTATTTGGTGAATAAGTGTGTTCCAGGAGGAAGAACAATACTGAATAAAATCTACCCAAAGTGCACATAATTGGTATAACTGGAATATGGTAAGCAGGCCAAATTTGGGTGAAAATAAAGGATTCATGTTGTAAATTGGATGAGGTTATTTGCTAAGAGTTGAGGAATTGAACGTGGGAAAAATAAATAGTTGAGATCCAGGACTTGAAGAAATTAAGAAAACGTGAGTTTCTTAGTTGGCTGGGTGATTTGTGTTCTGGCTGAAACATCCTTCCCCTATTTGGTGCAGGCAGAAGGACCTATATATCCTGGAATTTCTGGAGCCAGTTTGTTTCAAATATCATTTCCCATTATCTGCATTATTTTGCTTACTCCTTTTTCATGCCAGTCAGTCTTTAAGAGAGGTTTATGAAGAAAATAATAGTCACAGTGTAGTTGCTTGGGCAACCTTTTTGGTGGCAGGACAGCAGCTGAGTGTGATTATGACCCATATGTTTCTTTCTTTCAGGGATGGCCTATGTATGCACAGTTACTGATTGATTTATTCAAATATTTAGCGCCTTTCCTTAGAAATGTGGAACTCACCAAACCTATGCAAATCCTCTACAAGGTAATTAATTTGAAGTTATAAAATTAGAATAATTAAAACCTAACACTCAAAGCAGTTTAAAACACTTGAAAAATACTTCAGCTGGCAGTATATGAGGGCTAATTTTGGTTTTATTAAGCTTTTAAAGTATAACACATATTCAGGAAAGTGCAAAAGTTGAACGTAATTTGTATAACCAGTGCTTGATGTTTATATATCAGTGTGTGCACCAGTTAACTCTTCCAGAATCGCATTAGACTGTTTCTCCCCATACTTAACATACTTGAAATTGTCTGTTTTTCATTTTAGTCATTTTGGCAGTTGTGCAGAAGGATCTCATTGTGGGATTTAATTTGCATTTCCTTGATTTCTTAATAAGATTTTTGTGTGTAGATTGGCCAGTTGGGTATCCGCCTTTGATGATGTACCTCTTCCATCCTTGTGCTCATATCCCTTTGGGATTATCTGGGTTTTTCTTCTTTTTTAGGATTCTTATGTATTCTGGATGTAAGCCATCTGATTATGTATATTCAGACATCTCCTATTCCTGTAGCTTGCCTTTTCACTCCCTTAAAAGTAATGTGTTTTTTGAGGGATGGATGCTTTAAATTCAGTGTAGTCAAACTGACCAGTTGATTTAGTAGCTGTATGATCTAGTTGACTGTGTATGGGCATCTCTCTAGTTTATCTGTTGATCTGTTCTTAGCCCAGGATCAAAAGGTCTTAATGGTAAGACTTACTGTAAAGGTAGAGTAATCAGGTAGAGCAAAATCTTGTTCAACTTTGCTTTCTTGTACTCCATTTTGGCTATTCTGTATCATTTGCAGTCCCATAAACCTTTGCAATTAGCTTCACTTGTAAAACTTTCTGGGATTTAGATTGAGATTTCACAGAATATGTAGATCAACTTGGAGAAAATAGATGCCTTAATAATATGGAACCTTTCAACCCATGTGTATCTCCATTTAGTTGTTAGGTCTTTAATTTTACTTCCCTTAGACTTATTCCCAGATATTGATGTTTTTGTGAAGTTGTATAATGTTTTTATAAATCTGTAGTTTTGTAGGTACCATTTTCTGGTTAAGGAAATGCCCTTTTAATCATAATTTACTGATAGTTTTAAAAATCATTAAAATGAGTATTGAATTTTATTGGATGCTTTCTTGAACTCAAGGTCATGTGTTTTTTTGTGAATGTTATTAGTCCATTAGTTTTCAGATTGTTAAACTGCCATTGCATTCATTTGTGGATCATTTGGTTGTGATGTATCACTGATTTCCATTTTGACTTTATGTTTTTTTTTGTTTTTAGTTTTCATGTCATCTTGGGATCAAAGTTATGCTACTTTTATTGAAGGGGTTGGAAAATCTTTTTGTATTAAGATTGAATAGTATTAATTTTTCTTTAAATATTTGTAAGGATTTGGCAGTAAAGCCAGCCCTAGAGTTTCTTTGAGGAAAGAGTTTTAACAAATATTTAACTTCTTTATTATAAAGGGCTATTCAGATTTTCTTTTTTGTTTGGGTTTCGGTAAGTTGTATTTTTTGTAAACTCTGGGTACCTAGTTTTGCCTTTTTTCCCCTCCCTTCAGTTATATTTATAATAGTAAAAATGTTATTCTTGTTCGCTTACTTACTGTGGAAACAGCCAATGTTTTTCTTGTTTTTGAAAAATAGGGCACTTTAAGGGTGCTGCTAGTTCTTTTGCATGATTTTCCCGAGTTCCTTTGTGATTACCATTATGGATTCTGTGACGTGATCCCACCTAACTGTATCCAGCTAAGAAATCTGATCCTGAGTGCCTTCCCAAGAAACATGAGGCTCCCAGACCCCTTCACTCCTAATCTGAAGGTAAAGTTCTAAATAGTTTAAGGAAAAGAAAGTTGTATGTTAGTATTTTAGTCCTTTCTCTGCTAAGAGAGGTATATGCTGCCCCCAGCACACACATACCTACAAGTTACCTGTTACAGAACGATGCTCTTTGGGGGGAAGCAGTTATGTTATTAAACCTGATAAAGTATGAGACTGCTGCTGGATATTGGTTCACAGTATTTGTCTAGTTGCTGTTTTCAGTTTTGATGTTAAATTCAGCTGTATTTACAGAACCTCCACCTAGGTATTGGGCCAGTCATTTGTTGGGTGGCCCTAGCGGCACAGCACTGCAGAATAGACACTAGTAACGCCACATTTCATAGGTGTGTACTTGCATTTTGTTTAAACTGTCAAAATAAAAGTGAGAAGGGACTGTTTTTAAGATCATACCACCCTTACATGGCTACTGTAATTTTTATGTATTTTTTACTCTTTTCTGTCACATGGAATTTTTTTTTTTTAAGTAGAGAATATGGTGTCTTACTTTGCTGGGATATCTTTTCAAAGAGTAGGGCTCTTGGTGAGCAAAGAATATCATTCTGTATTTTAAACTAGACTTCTACAAAAGATACCTATTGTGCCTTATTGTAAGAAGGATAAAATAGTATAGAATGAGAAATTACTATCATTTTGTATATAGGTACCTTTGAGTAATCTATTTCTTCTAATTAATAACACTTTGCTGTGTAACAGAAATTAACACATTATAAATTGCTGTATTTCAATAAAATGTTTTTAAACAATTGAATACTCTTCAAGACAAAATTTTATATAAACAACTTTCTGACATAGAGACAGTTTGCTATTAAGGCCCTACAAATGCTTCTGATTCTAATTCTTGTATTTGTTTGTGGCAGGTGGATATGTTGAGTGAAATTAACATCGCTCCCCGGATTCTCACCAATTTTACTGGAGTGATGCCACCTCAGTTCAAAAAGGATTTGGATTCCTATCTTAAAACTCGATCACCCGTCACTTTCCTGTCTGATCTGCGCAGCAACCTACAGGTTAATTGGTTTGACTGAAATTCTTAGTTGTGTCTTTCATAGAAAATACGTTATATGCATAGTTAGTCCTATGCATGGTCTCATTTCAACCTGCTTTAAAGGTTAAAGCACATTGTCATTTTTAATGGTTGGATGAGATTATATTGTACATTTTAGCAGAAGTACATATATTTATCTTATACATCTATAGCATAATCTTGGAAGAGGCAGCCAGGGAATGGACTGGTTTTCTGTAAGACTAGATTGCTGATAATCACTCTCATACTCTAATAAGACTCTTCTAAAATGGATTCTGATTCAGTTTGCTGTATAGAAAATGATTGATGCTGTATTATTTTTCCAGTCTTCCCATACCAAGAAACCACATCTTTTTTCCCTCTTCAGTTTTTTTAAAAATAAGTGAGATAATGCATATTTTGACTTTATAAACTTTATTTTTGTGCTGGTAACTGTTAAAGCTTTGGTTTCCCAAGGGAAATCATATCTCTCTTTATTGACGTACTCTCCTTGAGCATCTGTGTATTTGTTACATAACCATACAAAATCAAAGCAAATTTCTAAAATTTAAGTCACACAGAATATGGGGAGCAGTTCAGCTTTTCTCTGCAAGTCATAAAAAGGATTCTTAGAACTATCGGTGCGAGTAAGTCAGGAGCTTTCTGTTTTGTTCACTTAGGTATCCAATGAGCCTGGTAATCGCTACAACCTCCAGCTCATTAATGCACTGGTGCTCTATGTAGGGACTCAGGCCATTGCACACATCCACAACAAGGGCAGCACACCTTCGATGAGCACCATCACGCACTCAGCTCACATGGACATCTTCCAGAACCTGGCTGTGGATTTGGACACTGAAGGTGAGTGGAGCCAGCTAGTTCTGAGTCAAGTTTCCTGTGTATTTGGTCATAGTCTGGTCCTAAAAATACTTTAAGCCACAATAGAGAATTTTCTGTCAATATGATTATAGGTCTGGCTGATTATTTTAATTCAGTAGTATCTGTTCAATGCAGAAAACACAGAAAAGCATAAAGGGGGTAAAAAACCATCCAGAATCCTTACCACATCAGTTAATATTTCAGTATATACGAGTGTATTGTTGTTTTTTTTTTAGTGTGAAAATAAACATTCTTTTTTACTAGCCTCTCTTTAAATATAGGCTCACTTGTTTTGCTAGCCTGCTTTTTATTCCAGCGTTATTGGTGCCTCTTTGCCAGGCAGTATGTTACATATTCCATGTGTAAAGAAAGATTAATGAATAGGACTCCCCCTATCTGCTTTGCAAAATGTTCACATTATAATTTCTGGTGCAGGCTGTATCTCGCTTGCTTGAACTACATCTTGTGGTGTTCTGTATTCATTGTAATAGAGACCCATGTAGGTGGTGACCAGCTATACAGTCCTGCTTGTCTTGGCTTTTTAACTCCACTATGGATCCTTGAGAGGCTAATTTTAAGTATATACTACTTGCATATTTGTGGTTGGGGGGAGGGTCTGAGACAGCTTAAAAATCAAAGATTTAACACAGGTGAATACCACTGCATCCAGAGCCCAACAGCAAAAAAAGAGGGTAGTCTCCAAAGCAGTGTTGAAGCTGTGAGTAATACCAAGCAGACACAAACAACCAAATCCAGTTAAGATGATGCCAGTTTCAAAGTAGAGACTGGGAACCCTTGGTGGGTTATCCCCAAGGTAAACCCCTTAAAGAGGGACTGTGAGGTCAAAACTATTTTCATAATGAAACATTTGCTTTTTTTCACTCACTCATTTTGTTACTAGTGTACAGTGAAGGTTTCCAGAGGCTACATGAATGAAATACCATACTGGAACAGACTGAACAAAAGGGCAGAAATGAGAATCCAGCAGAATGTAAAACATTGACACTCTATAATAATAAAGTTTTTTGGGGGAAAATACTTAAATTTTTTATTAACATGTTAATATGCAATAGTTCTCAAAATAGTTTTCAACTAAAAAAATTTTTAATGTGGAAAATAGTGATGTAAAACCCACAGAAATGAAAACTCTTTGGGTCCAAGTCCCACTGGTTGAAACTAAAGGATAACGTGAGAGCCTTTATCAGAAATCCAGACCCTAGCCAGTCAGAATGATTCAGCCTTTGAAGAACAAATTCTCGCTATGCTGTCTTAATTTCTAGGTCGGTATCTCTTCTTGAATGCAATTGCAAATCAGCTGCGGTACCCAAATAGCCACACTCACTACTTCAGCTGTACCATGCTGTACCTTTTTGCAGAGGCCAACACTGAAGCTATTCAAGAACAGATCACAAGGTAAGACAGAAGTCTGTTTTTTGGAGTTTCTAAATGGAATCTCTTCCCTTTTATTATGAATTCTGAGTGTTTTTCTTATGCATTCCATGTTCACTGAGTATCTGTGTTAAATACTTTTGTGTTCAGGCATGTCTGATTCTTTGAGACCCTATCTGTAGCCCACTAGGCTGCTTTGTCCAGACAAGAACACTGGACAAATACTGGGATTCTCCAGACAAGAATACTGGAGTGGATAGCCTTTCCTTCTCCAGGAGATCTTCCCAACCCAAGAATGGAACCCACATCTCTTGCATCTGCACAGGCAGGCAGATTCTTCACGGTTGAACCACCTGAGAAGCCCATGTGTTAAATAGTTGTGAACAAAAGGACTTTGTTCCTGCCCTCCTGAAAATTAGTCTGATGGGCACCAAAAGAAAAAAAAAAAACCACACACACAGAATTACTAATCATTGTTGAAACCGAAAAGTAGTTTTCAACACAAGGTACCATTATTTTTATGGATTAGGGATTTTTCTCAAGTGTTGTTAGCTTATTTAACCTGAGTCCTGAAGCATCAGGCCTTTCAAAGTTCATGTTAAAGAGCTTAAACTTGTCTTTATTACCTGTAGGTTGTAAGGTTTTAAGCAAGAGAAGTAACAGGATCATACTTGTGTTTTACTAACAATAGTTAGGCATCTATTGCAGATTGCTTGGACTATACATAGCATTTGCAGATTAGGAAATGGGTACATCCTAGTGAGAGAGATACAGGCAAACTTAAAGAACTGAACCAGACTTGTTAAACCTGCCCCTTCACCTATTATTAGCTTCTAGGTATTAATATTCCTTAGTTTTATATACTAAAAATTAGTATTATTAGATGTTCAGATGATAAAAGTCCTTTTAGTGATTATATATAAAGCATCAGTGAACATCCTTGTACTCACGTATTTGTTCCTGTGCTTTATTACGTCTTTAGGATAAATTTAGAAGTACAGTTGGTTAGGTCAAAGGATGTGAATATTTAAGCCAATACTGACTGCCATTCAGAAGAATCATCACCCCCAGTTTACATGTGTACTAGTAGTATTAAAATTCTTTATTTGAGTATGTATTAAGTGATTATCTTCTCTGTGCCATGTAATCTATTTACCTTAGTTTTCTAGGCTCAGTAATGGGAAGAGGTGGGGTTCAAACCTACTTTATGTAATTCTAGGATCTATTTATGCTAACTATTCTGTATATCCACCTTCCTTTTCTAAGTGGTCTAAGTGGAGAAGTGGTCATGATCTGGTGTTTTCCTGTGCATTGATCAACTTTTTCTTCCATTCTCCAGGGTTCTTTTGGAACGGTTGATTGTAAATAGGCCACATCCTTGGGGTCTTCTTATTACCTTCATTGAGCTGATTAAAAATCCAGCATTTAAATTCTGGAACCATGAATTTGTACACTGTGCCCCAGAAATTGAAAAGTGAGTCAAAAGTAATTCTTTTCATTGTTTCAGTCTTAAGACAGGAGAAATAATCATTTGATGGCTTTAGCTTGGGTGGGTGATTAAGAAGGGAGTAGTAGCCAAAATTAGTAAGACACAAGGTTTCGTCAAGCCTGAATTTTTCTCACCAGCTTGTACTTGTCTTCATTCTTCAGGTTATTCCAGTCCGTCGCACAGTGCTGCATGGGACAAAAGCAGGCTCAGCAAGTAATGGAAGGGACAGGTGCCAGTTAGATGGAACCACATCTCTGTTGTAAATGTGTCTGCCTGGAGGTCCCACTGTACCAAGTTCATAAACTGGCTGAAGATCCTTTCAGCTCTTCCTGACTTTGCCGGCCCTTTGGTTCTTGGGTATCTGCCCCAATTACTGTTTGGGTCAGCTACCTGTCTATGTGGACACGTTCCAAAGTTTAAATGCATTTTTTTTGACTCTTGGCCAAAATTTAGAAGATGCTGTGAATATCATTTTGAACTTGTGTAAATATATGAAAGAGAAAACCTTTGTCTGAAACTTCTTGGGTTTGTGCAAAATGTGTTCAAGGCAAGTAGGTAAACTGGTACCTGCCCAATTTATAATGGAAGGAGCTGCTGATGCCATGCACTTGTCTGGGGGTGGAATGGGGGTGGGGCACAGCACCATTTCTTCTGACATTCCAGGTGTCCCAAAGAATAGCAAGAAAGCCAGTTTAAATATTGTGTAACTTTAAAAATATATACAGACAGGGACCTTGAAAATCACCCAGTTTTTAAAAAATGTGGATGTGTAGAATCTGGTATGCTAGGAACATGTGCAGAGTTCACATTTGAGATCCCATGGGTTTTTTATTTTACCTCTTCCCCACATCTACAGCTTGCTGCTGGGAGAGCATCATTTTCTCTATCCTGCTGGAGAACACACCCTCTTGGGCCCTGTGAGACACTTTTTATAAAGGGAAGCCAAACCAGGCCTAAAGCTCCCCCATCTCTCATTACAGTAATTGTGCAGAAAGGAGCCAAATAGTATGAATTGCCCTTCCCCATTATCCCAATGAATGGCCATACAGGCTGAGTTCAACAACCAAGTCAAAAGGACCAATACAGCCCCTTTTGTAAGGATTTTGAATGTTTTGTAAGTGTATTGGTCCATGTGTTGTATTTTGTAGCCTTTCTAGTTCCTGGACTTTAGCCTCCCTACTTCTTTTATGTGTATGCATACTGTAGTCAAATATTAAAGTTATGACACACACGAGTCCACTGTGCCTTTCTCAGTAGCAGCCAGTGCTGGTGGTGAGGAGGAAAGTGGACCACCCAGCCTTCCCATTGGGGAACACCAACTTTTGCTGAATGCTAGGTTCCACTCCCAATGTAGCATCTTTAAATAAGGAAGTGATTTCTGTGTAGTGTTTTCCTTTTCCTTTCTAAAAGTTAATTGCACCAGGTTTCTGTGGTTAAATTCAAAATGCCAGTTTTAAAAATAGACCTTCATGGCGTTTTGATATAATTTTTAAAAGAAAAGGAATAGGAGTAGGTACATATTTTATATTTATCCCACTTGAAATATATACAAGATAAATAGAAATCTTACATGGGGGCTTGTATGTCACTGGTATCTTAGGCTGCTAAGGAATTAAAATAACTGCTCAGAGTTCCAGTAACATAGCTTACTCAATCCTCCAACAGGAAGTTTTGTAAAAAAGGGAAAGTGGCTGCTCAAGATGGACTTACCAGGTCTACTTTCAAGCTCCCTGTCATTAAATGCTAGACGGCAACAAAATGTGTCACTGTCACATTTCTGCTTTGGTTCAAACTTGATAACAAAACAGTTACAAAGTTTATCAGTGTTAGCAACAGCAGCAATTCACAAGTCTGCTCCTGATCCTTCAGCTTGTCACTCTTACCTTGGAGTTCATCCTATTTTGTTAACAATTTTGCTGCTTTTCCTTTTGGTATTAGTACAAAACACAAAGCAAAAGATCCAAATTTTACTTCTTTCCAAGCATCAGTGCATACTAGCTTAGCATGAAGTTCCTCTTCGGGATACTCCGTCAGGCAGAAGGGAGCCTGCTAACGTGTCAGCTCCAACAGCCGGTGTAGAATCATCTTCTGACCGTAACGCACCTGTAAGGCTTGCTGTTCCCTCCAGCTAAGTGCCGCATAGACCTCCTTGTTGCTGAGTAAATCTTGCTCAGTTTTCAAGTCTGTGGCATAAGTTTGCAGGGTCAACAAAACACTGTCCCGAAGAAGCTGTCTCCATGATGCTTTGAGTTTGGGGATGTCTGTAATTGTCAGGCTGTCTTCGCTTTTATCATCTTCCCATCCATTCTGGTCTTTAAACTCTCTGAATTCCTCAGCAGACATGCACAGTACCTAGAAGCAACCATGGGGCCCTTTTAAGTAGGATGTAATACTTGCATGTTTCTGAAACTGATTCAGAGAAGCTGGCCTATCCCGGCAGCATGTGCGTGTATTCTGTCCAGGCCACCTTTCCTCTCATCTAGCTCTAAATACTCATTTTGAGCATTTACCTTGAGTGTAGCGGCCAGTTCCTCTTCAGTCAGTACCTCTTCACGCCCAATCACGAAGGCTCCCTCTTCCCCTACCATCTCCAATTTGCATAAGAAATCCCAGCGTTCATACAGTAGGAGCCTTTCAGCTTCAACTTTTGTTCCTATAGATAGAAAAGTACCGGTGTGAAAATCTTGGTAAACCCAAAACCTCATTTCTCCTTAGTCCACAAAAAGTGGGCAAGGATAGACACATACACCAGCGTGAGCTAAACCACTCACCCTGTAACGCGGCTTCACGAACAGTCACCATCTGAATGTCAGCTGTGTCATTCGTGTTGTCAGGATATGGTTCAGCAAAACCATACATGTGAATCAGTTGCCAGTTAGCCATTTGCCCGTAAGTGTTGAAGATCTCATGGCCTTTAGGAATGGGCTGAATGGCCACCATCCGAAGGCAAGTCTGGGGTGGAAGGGTTCAGAAGCTGGGGTCAAGCCCTTTCCGGGCCACCCCTAAGAATATGACTTCACTCCTAGGAAAGTATAGTTCCTCCAATGGGTATAGTTCAGCGATGAGACTGATGCTGTACCTACCAACATGCTACTATTAGTTAAGATCCTGTGCTGTAGAGTAAAACAAATGAGGCTTGTAAAAGTCTAAACAGCCCAATGCTTTAGTAGGTGAAACCTCTGCTCAGTCATCTCAAGCACTTCAAAAAGTTGCTAGCTTTAAAAAATGAATTAAGGATTTCCTGGTGTCTTAGTGGTTAAGACTCCAAGCTTCCACTGCAGCAAGGTATGGGTTCCATCCCTGCTTGGGGAACTAAGATCCCATGTGCCGCACAGTGCAGCCAAAAAAAAAAAACCCAGATCAAAGGAAATTCACTGGTGGTTCAGAGGTTAGGACTCAATCCCTGGTTGGGTAACTAAGATATGCGCAGCTCTGCAAAAAAGCCAACCCAGCAGGAACAGCAAATGGAGACAAGGTTTTAAAAATAACAGCCATTTCCTAACTTTTAACTCCGTAAACTTACATCTTTTCTTGCAACTTTCCACTTAGCAAATAGATATAAACACAGTCCTGGTATCATCTTGAACCCTTTCTTAGGAACATCCCCTCTTCTGAAAAGTACTGACGCTATGGCTGTTCCAGATTGTTGTCCACAGGGCCCTGACACAATCCCAGCTCACTGGCACTGCACAGAACAGACCTAAAGCACCAAAACAACGATGGCGCAGGTTTAGCAGAGGATTAACCCCAACTTTCTTTGAGGGTTTTAGTGTTCAGAGAACTTCACTGTAATATGCAAGCAGAGTACATAGCGGAGGAACTAATTTCACCTACTCATTTCTAGTATGAGGAGAACTGAGCCCATTTGGCTCAACTGCCAGGCCAGCATGAAGAAGACATTGGTTCGATTCAAATGCCCAAGCATCAAGGCACAGAAACAAGAACTGGGAGGGATCCACTCACTGGAGAGTATTCTAGATTGGCATTGTGATTGGCTAAATGGTTTAGTATGTCTGCAGCAGGCACCATCAAAGGGGAGTTTGGCTCCTTTTCATCCTCCTCTTCCTCCAGTGGTTCCTGAAAGCTGCCACAGAGAGAACTTGGCTAAAGCCCAGTGTTGGGGTGGGGCTCACTGTTCTTTCCCTTCTGGTCACTCAACAGAGTTCTAAAGAAGAGAGTCCTTTGCAAGGCTCTACTCACTGACCTGTAGGCCATCACAAGAGCCACGAGCTGGCGGTAGAGTTCCAGAGATCGGACCCTGGGGCTGAAAAGATCGGCGTGGGCGTCCATGAAGGGCAGCACAATGGAATAATACTCGCTGCGGATGTTGGCCAAATCCTTCTCCACGGCCTCAGGTACGCCTGTGCCCTGCAGCAATCGCCGGCGCTCCTCCTCTGGCCTGCAGTGACACCCCCGCCCAGGTTCTTCACCCAATCTACCGAGACTAGCGCTTGGCACCCGTGTCCCAAGGGCAAGCGGTTCGAGCCAGGCAACGTACGGTGTTGGCGCTCCCCAGCCCCTCCTACGGCTCTCACCAGAACATGGGGTGCTCCAAGCGGCCCAGCTCGGGCCAGAGCGCAAAGTAGGGGCGCCAGAGCGAGGCCGGGGCCTGCATCTCGTGGAGTAGCGCCAGCAGCAGCGGCACCCAGCCCGACTGGCTCTGCAGCGCGCCTCGCTCTGGGGGAGACACGGAGATTAGGGACCCCGCGGGCCCAACTCAGCATCTCTCCACCCCTGTCGGCGTGCCCACCTCGTTCCAGCACGCCGCTGATGGAGCAGGTGTGCTGCGACAGGAGCGCGGCCCGCGGCACCGCGAACAGCAGTTCACCGGGCTGCACGCTCTCCCGGGCCACCATGCCGTAGCCGGCCACCGTGCCCTGCCGGCTCACCGCCACCTGAGCAGAGAGAATGGCCGCTCAGAGCTGGCCCGCGCCCGCTTCCCCGCTGCACCCACCTCCCCCAGGTCCCCTCTCACCTTGGGACTCAGCTCCAGTCCCATCCGCTGGCACCAGCTCAGGAAGCTGGCCACCGGGGCCGGGTCTTCGTCGCTGCCCGCAGGCCCGGCCACCTAAGACAGGCAAGCGCAGTGGCGCGGCCCCGCCCGGGAGAGCTCGATGAGGGCGGAGAAGACGGGGGCGCGCGCGCGCGGAGGAAGGCCCGGGGTTGGGGAGGAGACGCGAAGAGCGGCGAATAACTCGCGGCACGGCGCAGAGTGCGCGCGCCAGGAGGGCGGGAGAGTGGCGTGGCGCGGCGGAAAGGGGTGCACCGCCGCCGCCCGCCGTGACTTACCCGAGGGCGCTTCGCCTGGGTCGCCATGGTCCGAGGGCACGGAGCCTCCCGCGTCTGTAGAGCCGCACCGGCGCTTCCGGCGTCCGGGGGCTGGACTTTCGAGGGCGGGCCCTATGTCCCCGCCCCGGACCACGTGACGTTCATTTCGCCTTCGCGCGGAAGACAAGCAAGGATTTGCACTCAGCACGGAGTCGGACACGACTGAAGCGACTTAGCAGCAGCAGCTTTTGAAATGTGCTGGAGAAGACTCTTGAGAGTCCCTTGGACTGCAAGGAGATCCAACCAGTCCATCCTAAGGAAATCATTCCTGAATATTCATTGGAAGGACTGATGCTGAAGCTGAAACTCCAGTACTTTGGCCACCTGATGGGAAGAACTGACTCATTGGAAAAGACCCTGATGCTGGGAAAGATTGAAGGCGGGAGGAGAAGGGGACAACAGAGGATGAGATGGTTGGATAGCATCACCGACTCAATGGACATGGGTTTGAGTAGGCTTCGGGAGTTGGCGATGGACAGGGAGGCCTGGCTTGCTGCAGTCCATGGGGTCGCAAAGAGACGGACACGACTGGGCGACTGAACTGAACTGAACTGATATCATCCCCGCTGAAAGCATCTTTGAGGTCAAGTGTCCGCAGCTGGGTTTAGAAAACGTGCGGTTGGGTGCATGAAGGCGTGTCCTTTTGCCGCCTTGAGCGTGGTCTGAACCAGGCACAACGTTTTCCCGCTTAGGTCTCTGACAGCAGAGGTAAAAGCCCAGTTGAAGTGCAAAATCTGGTTTCTGGATGCGAAGGGAAGGCCTCGCGAGAGGTCGTCTGGGAGCGCGAATAGAGCGGTTTGCGCAGTTTCGTGGGGAGTGCGCGGGGCTCTCCAGACTAGAACAGACCTTGTCTTGCTTCTGCAGAGCAGGAGGGGTTTGCTTTTATTTACTTGGTTCTTTCGTAACTGACAAACGGCAGGATAGTGAATGAATCAGAAATGGTGGTTAAACACGGGGAAATAGCATGTCGTTAAATTTAAGAAATTAAAGGCAGCAAACAGATTACAGATCTGGGTTTTGAAGTCAATTACTGCCAAGGTTCAGCTCCCACTTTGGTCTCTTGTTAGGGCAAATTCAGTTTTCTCAGCTGTGAAACTAGGGTAATTAATATCTACCTTGTGGAATGTGACAAGATCTGGAAATACAGAGACGGATGGAAATGCCTGTCTTCGCTCTAAACGTTCAACCCTACCTAAAACCCAGGAAGCACCAGCCTCACCAGCTTATTCTTCCTCTTTCAAAGCTTCCCACGATGGGCACAGCATCACCATACTCAAATTCTTCTTATTACTTTATTAGTTTTTCAGCACAGTTAACTCTTTCTATGTTGACAAGGGGTTTTGTTTTACATTTTGTCATCTCAAAGTCTCACGACATCAGCCACCAGAATACACAAGAGTAGGCTCTTCACTTTGTACAGAGAGGAAAATAATAAATTCCATTAAAAGTTCACTTTGACCAAAGAAGACACAACCTCCAATGGAAAGCCACACGCGGGGGTACCCAATATACATATATATATATAATGTATAGGTATTTATAGATATCTCATCTGAAAGAACACAGAAAAGAAATCCAAGTTTCACAGATCTATCTACAGTAAGGGATTAATTCTACCAGCTTTTCAAACAGTCACATTTGATATTCAGAGGAAGCACGCGAGTGAACAGAACTGGGGGCAGACTAACACTCCAGTGGGCTCTAGAGCAGTGTAGAGTGATGGCTTAAGAGCATAGAAGGGGGTGACGTGTGCAGAGGAAATGTGGATGCAGGCGTCCCCTCAGCCCCACACGCACCCACCCCCCTCCACAGTCCTGCATTTTTCATTGCCCTCTCCTCTTCTCTTTGCCCATTTGGGGGCTTATGGCAATTGATTTAGGCTCAGAGACAAATGGCTTCTGGTTTCCGGGCCAGGAGATTCTACCTGGTAAGGTGGTGGATAGGAAGTATATGGCACAGTCCTGGGCTTCAGGTGACAGGAAGGGGCTGGGGTGTGTGGGGAGCCTCGCTCTTCTGCCTGGCCCTTGTTCACTTCCAGAAACGTTACCTCCCACCCCTGGACCCAGCAAGCCCCAGCCTAGGCCTCCTCCACCTGGCTAAGACGGTGATGTGGGGCTACCTTGGACAGTTTTCTCCACATGAGCGTGGTCAGTGATGCCCGCGTGAAACGCTGGCAGAGCTTGATGAGAACTCTCTCTAGAAACGTTTCTAGTGACCTTGGCCACGCTGCTGCTGACTGAGCTGTCTTCCATGGAACCTGGAGGCACAAAGGGGGGTCTCTGAGGGAACTCTATGGGAACTCTGAGCCGCCACTGTCTGCAGGCTTCCAAAAGCAGTCACCATGAAGTTCTCAGAAGTGCACCCAACACTCAAAGGCTATCCCAGCCTTTAACCTCAGCCCCAGTCAGCTCCCTATGGAGGCAGAGGACCAGGTGACGTTCTGCCTTGGGGCCTTGGCTCAGCAACGGGCCAGGGCCAGGAGGTGGCCGAGTATGGGGCTGGAAGGGACAGTCTGTGGGGTTCCTGCCCTCCAGGTCCTCCGTGTTCTGTCTTCCTCAGGTGAAGCAGCCCTCTTCAGCCCCTGCCTGCCTGGCTCTACAGCACCAGGCCTACCAGGAGAGCACCCGCTAAACTGCTGCCTGGGAGTGGCGCCCCCTTGTGGCTTCTGTTCAGACAATTGTCATAGGTGCTAAGACCAGAAACAGACGTGCTTGGTGTTGGGGCTGCAGGGGAAAGGGGCTGGCTCCTGGTTTTCACGCCAGCGCACGAGCTGGACTCCATGTTCCTGCTGGCCCAGCACCCACCACCTCAAAACCTTCTCCCCATCTTCAAACCTGCCTGGCCCAGGGGGTCAACCCATGCTTTCTTTGACCCAGGATGTTACCCTGGATCCTGGTCAGAGGAGGACTCTGAGTCTTTCCTGAGCTAATCCCCTTCCCTCCCTGGAACGGTGCCCTTACTGTGCCTGGGCCTTGGGGAGTCGGAAGAGAGGGACTGAGTAAGCCAAGTTAACGAGGTGCGTGAGGGGAATGAGGTGGGGAGGAGTGAGCCCCTCAAACCATCTGGAGACTGTTCCGCAGCAGCTTCTAGACGGATCCCCTCTTCTTTTTAAACAAAAGAGAAGTAACCCCATTTCCTCCCCTTCGCCCTCACAAAAATAAACTAAAGGGGAAATGAGCTGTGAAAGGGTGGCCATGGGACGTCAATGTGGGTGGGGGGGGCGAGTGGGCGTCTTCGCGAGACCTGGGGCTTCAACAGGACACCTCCATGGTGTGGTTGACCTGGCCCAGCCCCTCGCTGCTCTCCGAGTGGGTGCAGGCCTGTGGGCGGCCGCCGTCCACTGAGCTGGCGCTGGTGAGGGACGCGGTGCGAGAGCGGGCAAGACGAGTCATGCTGGCCGAGGGCACTGCGGACAGAAAGGGCACCGGGGATGAGGACGGGCCAGCGGGGCAGGCACGGGCACGTGGGAGAAGGGAGAAGGATTTACGCAAGCAAAGCAGCCAGCGAGACCCGTTCTTCCGACGAAGGCACGGAGGCCCATCCGCAGCCAGGGCTCTACGGTCATGCAACGCCAGTGACAGGGAGTGCGCCCAAGGGGCGGGGGCCACAGGGGCTGGCAGGACCCTCCTCACAAGAGTGGGCCAGAGCTGTGGCCCAACAGGGCAGCAACTGATGACCGACCAGGTGTCCTTGAGCCCGGGGAAGGATGGGACGTTCTTTCTAATTCTGCTTCCCTCAAGAGGACAATGGGGCCGGGCGGGGGGAGATCAGTTCTGTAAAGAAGGGCAAGGTGTGGTAGCCTCAGACGGCCCTCAGTCCATTATTCAGAGAGTCACACAAGTGAGATAAACTCATAGGGAGCAAATGCTTCTGTCCTGACCTCTGCCAGCCACCTGTCCAGCTCAGGTGTGGCTTGCCCCTGACCCCAGGCCTGACACCTCTGGGAGGTTCTGGCCCCAACTGCCAGGGCTCTGGAAGCCATGGGGCCCCAGGGAACCTAGAAGCACGACTGGTCTAAAGCCTGGCCACTCCGGAGCCCTAAACGGGATAGAGCCCACAGAAAAGCGGCGAGATGCGGCTTGGCTGCAGCACTGCATAGAGGGAGGAGCAGAGGGGCCCGGGCGATGGCGGCGGGCGGGGGATCCATGCATCAGGGGAGGGGCTGCGGGCTACCTGCTCCTCCACTCAGCCTTCGGTCCTTCAAGTATGCAACTAAGAGAGAAGACAGAGCCAGGGGGCGGGGTGGGGAGACACAGAACACGGGTGAAGAGGAGGTCGGGCGAGGCCCGGGCGTTGAGATGGGTCAGAGAGGAGAGGAGGGTACAGAGAGGCTGGGGGCAGGGCTGGAGCCTCAAGGGCCCCCCTCCTGCCCCCTCATTACTGCAGCGGCCCCAGAAGGAGCCACTGATGTCAGTCTGCCCCGAGGAGCCCAGAGAGCAGGGTGGGGTACTCAGCAGCCTCCGCTTCTCCAGCCTGGGCTGCAGTCCTGGGGTCTCTGCCAACAAGGCCTTTGAGGACACCTAACCTGTTCCCGCACCCTCACCACTCCGCTGGGCTCAGTATCCCCGGGGATAGAGGCCCATGGGTGCGTGCTCAGTCGTGTCCGACTCTTTGTGACCCTGTGGACCATAGCCCGCCAGGCTCCCCTGACCATGGGATTCTCCAGGCAAGAATAGTGGAGCGAGTTGCCATATCCTCCTCCAGGGGATCTTCCCGACCCAGGGATCGGACCTAGGTCTCCTGCAATGGTAGGTGGATTTTTTTCCCACTGAGCTGCCTGGGAAGCCCTGGGTAGAGGCCTGTAGAATCTCTCAAATCTTCCCAGGTCTTGAGCTGCATGATGGTATTCCTCCCAGGGCCCAGGGAACAGGTCCCGGCCCCGACAAGTACCGCTTACCCACCCGTCCCAGCCGTGTTCTCCAGGCACCTCCGCAGCTCTGTGTCCCTGCCGGGTCTCACTGTGGGGCTTGGCCTCTCGTTGCCCCACTTGTCCCCAGACAGGCTGGCAAGGGGCCCAGTCCCCTGGAGGCCAGGAGGAGTTCAATTCCTGGCTGGACCCCCCCGGTCTTTCCCTATAGGCCTGTCCTACCAAGGAGACACAAGCTCCAGAGACTGAAGTGGAGGCGGAAGAAAACAAATTCAGGGAGAGGAAGTCTGCTTCTAGGAGGAGAGCCAGGCATAAGGGGGAGACGGGAGGAACTCAGGGGATACGCCTGTGTCACTGAAGGGCTGTGTGTGCATGTGGGAGAGGCTCATGAGCAGGGTCTCACCCCTGCACGAGGGGAAGCTGGAGGTGGCAGGGAGCCAGTTCCACCCACCCACAGCCCCTATGACCTCAGGGTCTTCAGGTCTGCTGCCCCCAGGCATGGCTGCTTTCAGCTCTCCTCACACCCAGATGCCTCCCGTGCCTTCCCCAGTTCCCAGACTCCAGGCCCGCTTCTCTGCTGCCCCTCGCACCATCCAGCACCTTCCCAGCCCTTCTCGGGTGCTGGAGGTCCAGCTGGGGGCATGGTGTGGATGACTCACCCCCAGGCAGGCTTCCCTGGCAGGATTCAGCCTCAGGCCTGGGTCCCCTAGGGCTGGGAGAACCCCCCCCCCACCTAACAGGCCCAGCCCTGCCATGAAAACAGTGCCCCAAAGCCTCCCTCTCCAAGGGCACAGGAGGGCAGGGATCGGCCTGGCATCACCAACTTAACAGTCTAGGCGAAGATGCCCTAGAAGTCCCCAGGCACAACATCCGGCCCTGGAAAAGGACTCGTGCTCACAGGCCCACCTGCTGCCTGCTCCCTAGTCACTGGGGTGTGGTGGGAGGAGTACACTTACTGTAGCCCATGCCTTGCAGGAAGTATTTGAAGGCTTCAGTCAGCTTCCCAGGCTGCAGGACAAGGGACAGGCACAGGGTCTGATTGGCGGCCTGGGATTCGGGGAGGGGGGAGGTCCCACCCACCCTGGGTCAGGTAAGGGATGGGAGGAGGGCCAAGAGTCTCACCTGTGTGACCTGGGGGAGACCCCCGGAATCTGCCATCTGCAGGGAAAAGAGGGGGTGAACTGAACAGGGGCCACCTCCCACCACACCTTGCCTGTCCCCTGATCAGACACATCATCCTGCTCCCGCCTTGGCTGGGACCCCTCCCTGCGGGGGGGCCCATGGAGGGGAGGGGGAGGCCTCACCTTCAGGAAGGTCGTGGTGGTTGGATCCAGTTTGGAGTTGCACTCGACCTGGGGACAAGGAGCAGCTTCAGCATGGTGAGGCACCTGAGGGTGTCAGGGGCACCCCCTGCCCCAAGTGCTAAGGCAGATTCTCTCCCAGGGCTGGGAGACAGGGAGGGAGTGCAGGGGGCAGACACAGGCCAGCCAGCACCTCCCTGGGCACCTTCAGAAAGGTCAAGGCCCTTGGGATCTGGAAGCGGCTTCCTGAGGGCCTGAGACCCTCTGTTCCACTCACCACTGCTGGTGGGGTGGGGGCTGGGCCCAGTCCTCACAGGGAGCCAGGGCCACCTCCACAGGAGAGGCTGGGAAAGCACCAGGGACCCCAGGAGTCAGAGGTCAAGGTGAGGGAGGGCCGAAGGTCAGCAGGAGACCTGAAGCCTCTGAAACTCTGGCCCTGCCTGTGTTAAGACAGCAGGCACAGCCCTACCCCATTCCCCCGGCCCCTGGGCACAGTCTAGGTGCACACTGGGCAGGGGGGCTTCCCTGGGCATTCCTGAACCCCGGCTTTCTGTGCTAAGGGGGACATGAAACCCCCAGGCTGCCTGCTGTCAGAGTTCCAACAGGAGAGGTGACACATGGTCCCAGATGTAATGGGGTATGCGCTCCTGTGCTCACAGATTATTTCATAACCAATGAATCAGATTTTAGAGAAAAGAGAGATCTTAGTCTCTGGGCCTAAAATGGGTCGAGACTGCAGAGGGGCTGCACTGCTGTGGGGTGGGCAGAGGGAATAAGCGGCCTGATCCTGCCCCCAGGGCCCTCCTGTCTCCAGGCTTCCCTCACCTGAAGGATGGGGTGGCTCCAGGCAGAAGTGCATGGCAAGATGGGGGGAAGTGGGATGAGGAGCCCAGCAGCCAGGGCCCACCCCGAGGCTTCCAGGGGCTGGGTCAAGGATTGGCCTTGCGGGCCAGGAGCCAGTGACCCCTTACCCTTGCCTCCCACCCGCACCTGGGCACGATCCTCACTCACCACGCCATCCTCGGCAGGTGCGTTATCCCCGACTACCAGCATCACGGGGCAGCTGCAGGCACAGAGGAAGAGGGCCGTCTGGCCTGGGCACCGGAGCAAGGTGGGGGGCAGTGTGTGCAAGGGCCAGGTAGGCTGGAGGGGGAGGGCCACTCACCGGAGAGTCTTGGCATTGGGCACTGTCCCAGGCCGGTTAATATCTAGGTCTCTGCGGCTGCAGGGGGAGGCAGAGGCGGGCATCCCATGATGGGATCCCGGGGCGGTGTGTTGGAGCATGTCCAACCTGACCTGCTATATTTCAGCCATACCCAATCCCTCCACATGGCAATTACGGCCCAACATCCCTCCAGGTGCCGGGCTGGTCCCAGACTTGGGGCTCACGCTCTGGTGTCTCGACTGTGAGACAGATCCTCACGGATGCCATTGGTGAAATGGGGAGACAGGGACCTAAGGGCCTTAGGGCCCCCCGCATGTGACTTCTTCCCAGACTCTCCAGCTCATGCCAGGTGGGCCCTCCCATTTGGCTGTCATCACGGGCTGTGACCACCATTGTGCTGGGAGTCCTGGGCCTTAGAGGGAGGCCGGCTGGGGTTCCTCTCCCTCTCCAGTGTTTCTCTAGCACCATGCACATAGCAGGGGCTCAAGAAATATTTGCAGGAAAAAAGAGAAGGAAGGACATGCCAGTAGGAGCTGCAGGATACTCCCCTGCAGGACTAACCCAAGGGGCTCCGCCGAGCACTTCATCCCTCCTCCTCTCCACTTTTGCTGGCTGTCAGCACTGAGGCTCAGGGTGGTGGGGGCAGGGGTGGTGCCCACATTCCCCACTGCTCCTGCCAGCGATGCCAGGGGTGGAGGAGAAGTGGACAAGCCCTGCTCGCCCTCTGCCCCTCCAGGGGTGTGACCCCGGGCAAGAGGTCACCCCTGTCGGAGGTTGGATAGTCTGCTCTTCTGCCAGCCGGCCAGCGACTGGCCTCCTCCCTCGGACGGCTGAATCAGGGATCCCCCAGCTATGTGAGCCCTCCCCTCTCGGTGCTGCCATCCGGCCCCCCGGCCGCCCATACCTGTTGTACATGTTCCAGAAGAGCTGCAGGTTGGCCTGGTTCACCACATTCGAGATCTGCTGCCGGTAGCTCTGCACCAACTCTGTGTTGCTCACCAGCTCCTCCTGGATTCCGGGGGACGGCAGGAGGGGAAGGGGGCGGTGAGAGGCATCCACAGAGGGGAGCCACAGACAGGGACGTCAGAGTGGGCATCGCAGAGCAGCCCTTGCCCCACCCCCAGTGATGGTGGGGAGAGGGAGGCAGCAAGACTGTCGTGGGGAGCCCATGACCTTCAGAGGCGAGGGAACCCCTCCCAGTCCTCGGTGCCGCAGTCTCCTGGCTCACCACAGGGCAGGGGTGCGGCAGCTCAGCTCAGATGCTACATCCACTGCCGATCCCGCCCCACTCCACCCCACCCCAACCAGGCTCTTCGGGAGGCTCCTAGCCCGCCCACCCCACTCCTGCATGAGGTCGCCCCGCACACCCTTACCTGGCTGAAGAGGTGGGATAGCACCGTGTCGGGTAAAGTGCTGGTCAGGCCGGAGAGCTGCAGGCCGGGCGGAGGCCAGTGTAAGTGACGCCTCGCACGACCCCCGGCTCCGGCTCCGGCCCCGCCCCCGCCCCGGCTCCGGCCCCGCCCCCGCCCCGGCTCCGGCCCCGCCCCCGGCTCCGGCTCCGGCTCCGGCTCCGCCCCCGCCCCGGCTCCGCTCCTGGCTCCACCCCGCCCCACCTCCGGCTCCGGCCCCGCCCCCGCCCCGGCCCCGCCCCCGCCCCGGCTCCGCTCCTGGCTCCACCCCGCCCCACCTCCGGCTCCGGCCTGCCCCCTGCTCCGCCCCCCTCCAGGTGGATCGCGCTCACCTTGGTGGCCGCCCAGTCGATCCAGCCTTTGCCGTTGGGGTCGATGTTCATCAGCACCAGCCCCTCCACCAGGTCGGGGAAGATGAGCTGCCGTGACAGGGAGACAGGACTTGAGGGGCGGGACGGGGTGCAGGGAGCCCCTATCTTTCCACTAGAAAACGGACTGTAAAGTTCCAACCCTGCCTGTCTCGTGGGCCGTGGGGGGTGGTAAGGGTCTGAAGAGGAGGACGTGTTCTGTAAGGGCTTCCAAGGTGCAATCGATGACCAAGTGCCTTCAGCTGAAAACCTGCGCCCCTTCCAGCCCTGCTCATCCTCCTCTCCACCCGGAACTTTTCACAATCCTTTTATTTGGATTCTATGCCTATATCACAGTTTTTCAGCTTTTAAATATATCTTTGAAGAGGTTCCCTCATAGCTCAGTTGGTAGAGAATCAGTCCGCAATGCAGGAGACCCCAATTCGATTCCTGGGTCGAGACGATCCCCTGGAGAAGGGAAAGGCTACCCACTCCAGTATTCTGGCCTGGAGAATTCCATGGACTGTAAAGCCCATGGGGTCGTAGAGTTGGACAGGACTGAGTGACTTTCACTTGAAGAGGTTACTATTGCAACACTGAGAACTAAACATCTTCAATAAAATACTGTCTCTTTGCTTTCATAGAAAAAGCCCTAGTGATGTGAAGAAACTGAGCTTTCCAAAGCCTGTTCTGTGTTAGACATTGTAAAAGAGACTGGAGTTTTCCGTTCGACTGTCTGCCCGTGTTTAGGAGAAAATGGTAATATATACATACTGCGGTCATGTCAAGGTTGTCTGGGGTGGCAGGGAATGACTGACAGTTAACAAGGTGGTTAAGTACTGCAGTCAAAACTGGAGTTGAAAATTCTTGGTCAGGTTTTTTGTTTTGTTCTTTGTTTTGAAGAAAGAAATACTTTGAGTCCTAAAGATTAAGGTTTTCTTTTTAGAGATGGAAAGCTTGTGGGCTCCTCCTGCCTGACATGATGTTTCTGAAATCTGACTTTTTTAAACCTCAAAACTTAACGTAAGTGTAATTTTTGGTTAAAAAATGATTCATGTTTAAGTATTACTCTAATTAGTGAATGAGGAATTAAGATAATCCTTACTTAGTGGCTCATTAGTTGTATAGCTTGTTGGTTTTGGATAATGGTTTGAGCAACTTACAGAGTATAGTGTTTTAAGGAAATGTATGAAAAAATTAACTTTTTTTTAAAGTTAATTTCCTTGGAGGAAAGAAAGAAAAAAGGACTTTTCTAAGTGAAGAGGAAGTAGAGGGAGGAGGAGAGGAAGAAAGAACTCAGAAAGTTCCTGCAGGTTGCCCCTGGGGGGACCAGTCCTGGGATTAGCTGGGCCTGGGGTGGTGGTGGGTAGACTTACTGCAAACTTGGCCAGCACATATGCTCCGGCTCCCACTCCAATGCCAATCACGTACTTGAACCTGACAGAGAGCATGCTGGTCACTCCAGGGGTTTCTTTCCCCGTGATGGCCATCCAGTGCAGACCTAGCCATAGCCCTGAGCCCTCAGCTCGAAGCTGCTGGCCCTGTGGTGGTGGTGGGCACCTCTGGGGTGGGAGACTGGGCAGGGACTCACCCAAAGTGCTGTACCACACTGGGGAGCATGGCGGCCAGCTGCTCCATGGAGGGGAACTGGTACCTGCAGGTGGAGCAGGAAGTCAGGTCTGGGGCAGCTGGAGGTAGGGGGGCCTAGAGAAAGCTGGGGGCAGGGCATTCCTGGTACCTACCCCTGAGGAAACTGGGACGCCCCCACCTGCTGACCGGGGGCATCCACGTGGCACACCACGAAGTGCTTGGTGATCTCCTGCATGTCCTCAAAATTGAAGAAGGTATTGAAGCACAGCTTGTCTGCAAAGACACAGCTCTCAGCTCTGGCTGAGCCAAGGAACCGCGGAAGTGGGAGGAAGGGGTGGGGGGACGGGGAGGCCCATGAGGCCCATGGATGCTGGGAGGGAGGTCAAGGCAGAGGTGATGATCAGCCTCATGGTTCAGCGGGGAAACCAAGACCCACATGGCTGGAGGCATAGAGCTAAGCGTGAGTGGGGATCCACACAGCCCTGTGGGGAGGGAGGGGGCCTCACTATTCCGGCAGACCCTAGGCAGAGGAGGGCACACTTACGGTTGAGCCCCACGTCATGGTAGGTAAGGATAGCTGGGCGGTTCCCTTTGGGGGAGCCCCGGATCACCACGTGCAGAAGGCCGTAAGGCGTCTCGATGTCATGTTCCTGGAGGGGAGAGACCGCGCTGGACCCTCTGGGCAGCCCCTCACTCCTGGCTCTTCTGGGAAACGAGGCTGGGGAGCAGCCTGGGGGCTGCTGGGCCTATGGTGGGACCTTCACCCCTCCCCCCCATAGGGTAGGCATCCCCTTTTCATCACCCCCAGCAGCCCCCGGAGGGGACAGACCAGAGGGTACGTCTCTCCCCATGGGTGTTCAGCACAGGGGCAACATAAACTGGGCTGCACATGAACATTCCAGTCTCCTCCGCAAACCAGCCAGTGGGGCGGCCCAGCCCAGCAGCACTCAGCCCTCCAGGGTCCAGTGAGGCCCATTTTTCCCCATCTCACTGCAGCCCCTCTGGGTCAGCTCTGCCATCCCCACTGAGTCCCACCCTCATCATGTTCCCCCTGGACTCAGAACCCTGCAAAAGGGCCGCAGCCCACCTAGAATCCACGGTGAAGACCCCATGCCAGCCAGTCCAGCCACCCACCCCCACAGCTGTTCATTTCCACCCCCAGGCTCTCGCTCCTGCCTCTCTGAGATCCCCAAGGCCTCCCTTGGGCAGGGCCAGGCTAGACACCATCCCCTCCCCCAAAGGCCTTCTGCAGTGGCGGCTCTGGGCTCCTCCTGGGTCAGCCCCCTTGGGTTTGCTGCTCAAGGTCATCAGTCCTTCAGGAAGCAGGAGCTGAGTGCTGCAGGTTCAGGACCCGCTCTGCCCCTTACTGTGTGACTCTGAGTGGGACACGCACCTCTCTGTGCTTCAACCACCTCTTTCTGAGCCATCTCATGGGGGTTCAGGGAGAACTAGATGAGCTGATACCTGGCCCCAGAAAGGGGGCTGCCATTGGTGGGCGCATCCCCAAGCCCTGCTGGCTGGTCTTTCTGGGAATTGGTCCCTCTTGGCCACTCACAGGCAGACTCCCAGCAGGTCTGTCAATGCTGAATAAACAGCCCTGCCCTCTCAGGGAGAGTCTTAGGGACAGCAGGAGGTGGGTGGTCCCTCCTAGGGAGTTGGAGGTCAGGCTAAGGTCAAGGAGAATCACCATGTGACTGAGCACCTACTGTGTGCCAGGTGTTATGTGAGACAGAAGCAGCGCTTTTCCCCACCTTTTAGTGGAGTACACTCATATTCAGAGAGAAACAAAGTTTCTGCCTCCGACAAGAAAGGGGAGCCTTAGGTGACCGGCCTTCTTGGGTCAGGGCTCAGAGGACCACTGCCTGGCCCCATCTCCAAAAGGGAAGGACTGGTGGTGCCAACCCTGGCGCCCAAGGCCACACGCCGGGAGCCACACTTCTGGGTCCACCGCAGCCTCTGCACGGCCCAGGCCTGTCCTTCAGTAGCACTTCCTGCTCACTGACCACTGACCAGACACTTTTCATGTACTTTCTGTTCACTCACAGAGGAGGAAACTGAGGCTGGCCAAGGAGCACTGACTTGCCCAAGGTCAAGCTCAGAGAGGGCAGGCAGGGTGGATCTTGGGGGTGCCTCTCTCAGGCTGCTATTTCTGAGGAAGCGATCCAGCTCCACCTGAGAGACTTCTGAGCAGACCCCTCCCCATAGCTGCCTGTCCCTGCTGGAGGGCCCTGCCTCATCCCCCCCCAACCCCGGCCATGCTCTCTTGGCTCTGGAGGGCGGGGTAGGAGGCAGGAAGGGTGCACGGTGCTATGGAGGGGGCTGGGAGAAGGAGCTCAGTTCTATGAAGGGCAGGGAGCAGGGCAGGAAGGATGCCCGGTGCAATGAAGGATAGAGGCTGGGGCAGGAAAGACCCAGGCTGCTATGGAGGGCGTGATGCGGGCAGGAGAGGTGCACAGTGCTATGAATGCTACGGGGTAGGGTGGGTGAGCAGAAGGAACTCAGTTCTGTGAAGGGCAAGGAATGGGGGCAGGAAGGACGCTCGGTGCTATGGAGGGTGGGGGCTGGGGCAGGAGAGGGCCCCCATTGGCACTAGAGCTGCAATGCGCTGCCTGCGGCAGTGGGGTCAGCTCTAGCCCTGCAGAGCACAAGTCAGGGCCAAGAAGGGGTCTTCGCAGCTCTCCACCGCCCCTAAGTGTGTGTGTGTGTGAGGGGGTGCCTGCCCCAGTCTCGGTGTGATTGCCTGGGTCCCCATCCCCGCCCTGACCCACCCCCATCACCCCAGGACGGCGAGACTCAGCGTGGCGCTTGGCCCACTAAGGCTCAGCTCCCAGGGGACGGGAAGGGCTGGGGCTGGGCACGCCGACGTGGGCGCCGGCCCGGTTGCCCAGTGACCTTGGCTGAACCCTCCGCCGACCTCCCTGCACCCGCTCTGAACCAGAACTTCAGATCCAATTCATCCTGATAGAGGCCAGACGTCCCCAAGAGGGGCGTCCCGAGGGCCGCAGGCGGGCGCGCTCTGAGCCCCCAACCCTCAGGGCCGAGGGCTCTCATTGGCTCCCGGTGACGTCAGAGCCCGTCCCCGCCTCCAGGTGGGCGCCAGCGCCAGGCACTGCGGCAGTCCGGGAGGGGGCTCTGATGTCCTCTCTCTGCCTGTCCCGCTCCCCTCATCCATGACCCTGAGGGCTGGGGCGGGGAGTGGCGAGGGGAGCCCTCCGACTTGGGCTTCAGGACGCGCGCCTGTGGGGCTGGTTGGATTCTTCCCGTCAACGCATCAATAATTCAGAGGACCGAATCTGCAGCGGCGAGGAGGCGCTGACGTCGCTGCTTGGGTGCGGGTGTCAGGGGTGGCCCCATGGCTATTGGACCCCGCAGGGTAGGCCCGGGAGTAGAGGGATGGGTCTGCCCCTGCCTCTCCTTAGAGTTAGAACTGCACGGATTCAGGGCGCCTGCTGCCCCAGGGAGGAGGTGTCCTGTTTCCCCCCCCCCTCCCCCCTCCCGTCTCCGCCCCCGCCCCGCCCCGCCCCCCCAGGTCCTTACCCTGCTGGCTCATCGCCCCAGCATTGCCCTCCTATGCGCAGAAAATACAGCACAGAGACCCCCTTCTCGAAGCTCCTCACCTGCAGGGACCCCAGCCTGACGGCCCAGTTAAAGCCACACACAACCCAGACTTCTTTGCTTCTGCATGCTGTCCCCCCCAACAACCATGACAACCCTCGCAGGGTCAGGTCAGACACCTGCAGGTACGGACCCCCCAGACGCCGCAGGGAACAGCTTCTGCAGCGCTGAAGGGGTCACAGGCACCAGGCAGAGCTGGGCACGTGCCAGGCAGAGGGCACACTGTCAGTGGGATACACACACGCCCGCACACCCATCCACACGGGCTGACAGACAAGTCACAGCCCTTCTCGATTTCCGCAGAGATTTCAGTCTTCCCCGTCCTCCCCCGCGGACCCACCAACATTTCCTCCCAAGCACGCAGCGGACCAGGGTCACCAGGAAGCCTGGGACCCGCTGATCTTGCCTTGTGACCCCCAGGGTGCGCCAACTGAAGGCAGAAGCACCGCGGGACAGAGGCAGAGCATGCCCCCGCCTCCCCGCTGACCTCGCGGTCCCCAGAGTCCTCACTCACCCCATCCCAGCACTCCGGCATCTTGCCGAGGGAGGCCACCCGCCTCGACCAGGAAGGGCAAACAAAGGCCTGAGTCACCCGAGTCCAGAGGGAGGGGGCTGCGCAGGTGGGAGACCAGCGGCTCTATGGTGGGGCCCCAGCTCGCGGGGCCATTTATATGGGGAGCTGCCTGGCCTGGCCTGGCCCCTCCTCCCTGCGGGGTTTGTGAGCAGCCACTCGCTCACCCGGAGCCCCTGCTCCTGGATTGGCTTTCAGGAGACAAAACTTGGTTCCGATTGGCTTCCACGGTCCTCGCTCACCGGCTTCTGCTCCTCCCACCCCCAGCAACACATCAGTCGGGATGGTCCCCAGCTCCGGCAACCCACTCACCCCCCCACCCACCCCCGCCCCGCACAGAGGCTGGGAACCGCAGCTGCACACCGGGTCCCCGAAAAGACGAGAGGCCACATGTATAGGTGCGCCCGGTGGCAGGTACAGATTAGCCTCTCACAGCAGAGCAGGCCAGGGTGCCCTAGACAGCACAGCCCTTGACCCATACCCTGGGAGCAGGGAGAGTCTGAGCGGCTCCCAAGCCCAGCCTCCACATCAGGAAGGCCTGGATCCTGTCACCTGGAGAGGTGTGGGGAGTCACTGCTGCCTGCGGCAACTTGGGCTGTGACTCTACCCCAGAAGGTTGCTCCTCCTCTACCCCCAGGGTCTCCCCTTGGGCATTCCCCAATCTGCTCACATGTATGCCCGGTGCCTGCCCACTGGAGAAGGGAAATGAGGGTTCTGGGGCCAGGGGGCCTGGAGAGATTTCGGGACCAGGGATGTGGTGGGCATACACCAGCTCTGTCCTCCCGCACCCTCATCCTGCACCCAGGCCAGAGTCCCCCTGGAGAGAGAGGAGGTGGAACGGGGGCGGGGCAGCTTGTCCACGTGGACATGCCCGTCTCCCCATAGCCACACCCAGCCTTCTTTTCTGGGGTCACCCAGCCTGGGGCTTGGCTCTCGAGTCTCTGGGGAGCAGGACAGGTGCTGGGGGTTACGTGGCTCAGGATGTGGAAGAAGAGCTGGCTGGAGACAGGCAGGCAGGGCACTCAGATGAGAAGCAGGAGGCAAAGGAGAACAGAGGAGAGGAAATAGGCCAGGGAGGGGCGCAGAGGAGGGAGCCCAGGGACTGAGAGGAGCAGGAGCAACAAAGAGGGCGCGGGCGCCTGTGCCCCCATTCTGTCGCTTTGGTGAAGGAACCTGCCACTCGCCCCAGCTTGTATGGACAGCCGTGCATGCTGGCCAGCTGCCCTGGGGAAAGGCAGTCACCTCCCCGTCTCTGGGTGCCTGGTGACCTGGTCAGCACCCATCCTCTATGCTATTCCAGGCCACGTCCTCTGCCTGCGGGGAGCGAGCATCAATAACTTCCCTGCCCCTTTCTGACCTCTCGCCATGTGGACCTGGTGCAGAATGCGGGGGCCTGTGCACTCCAAGGGCAGCCAGGGCCTGGAATGGGAGTCCCCCAGCACCTCATGTCCTGCCCACGTTCCCTGTTCCACGGTCCCCATCCAATCTTATGCCCACCTGAACCTCTGAGTGGCCTTCTTCACCCTTGGGCCTAGGTGACCTTGGATACTAGCCACTGCAAGCCATGACCCCCCAATTCTGCTCAGCTCAATGACTTCAAATCCCCAGACTTGAGTCAAAGTCTCAACTTTCTCATCCATTAGCTGCGTGACCTCGGACAAGATTTTTTTCACTCCTCTGTGCCTTAGTCTCTTCAACTGTCAAACAAGAATTGTGCCTTCCTCACAGAGCTCCTAGGAGGATGATAAGAAGCTACATACATCACTACAGACCCAACCCCAGGCCTGCCCAGGAGAGAAATGCGGTAATCTGTGTGCCTCTCCGAACTGTGGGTCTCTTCCCTGGAGGTTATACAGTTGTTGGGGCTGAACAAGGCAGGCTCAGGTCCTGGGAGCCAAACCTTGCTAGTCTCTGCTGTGTGACCTCTGGCAAGTCAGTCAACTACTCTGAGCCGTCATATCTTAAATGGGAGAAAGGCAGAGTAGCTGCTTGCATAAGTAGCTGCCAAGGATAATACATAATCTTCACAAGACCATATACGAGAAAGGATGAAGAATCTGAAGCACCGCGAAGTGAATTCTCCCACTCAGCGAGGGAGCAGTGGAGCTTACCAGTACCTCACATTATTATTACCTTTTATTATGTTTAAAAATTTTGGCCATACCCTGAGGCACATGGGACCTTATTTCCCTGACCAGGGATTGAACCCCAGCCCCCTGCACTGGAAGGCAGAATCTTAACCAATGGACCACCAGCGAAGTCCCATGAGGTCACATTATTGAGAGTTATAAATGCTTAGTGCCTTGGTTCTCTAGCGTGCCAGACTCCTATCCAAATGCTTTGCTATGTTACCTTATTTTGTCCTCTGAACATCCACTTTAGAAACAAGGAAAATGAAGCACAGAGAGGTCCTGCCCAACATGACACAGCCAGAGGGCTCAGAGCCAGGGGCTGCATGGAGGCCACTAGTCACAGTCAGCCCAGGGACGAGGGCACCATCATCAAGCCTACAAACACCTGGGGTCTGAGCTGCCTCAAATTTGACCTCCAGGTTTGATCTGGAGGTCAAACCTGCCAGGGTCTGGCTACTATGAATGAGGTAGTGAGCTGTGCTGGTGGTAACATGGCAGGGTCACAACTTGGACCAGGTCCTTCTGCCTCCCCCAACAACTGGGCCCCCTGAGGCCAGGGACTGAACAGGATAAAATCCTTGGCCCAGATAAGGACCATCCTGGCAGCTGCTTTACTTAACAAAAAGCAACCTGTGTGGAGTAACCAGAGCAGAGAGTAAGGTGCTTTTTAATACATGCTGCCCTCTACCAAGCAAAGATCTTGAGAAGCAGGGTCTCACACACATGGGGTGGCCCACCCTGGCCTGGGCCCGGTATATGGGTGCAGAGGATTCCAGGATTCTGTCACCTTTCACCCCCCAATCCACCTCCCAGGATGT
Organism: Capricornis sumatraensis; assembly: GCF_032405125.1. Lineage (NCBI taxonomy): Eukaryota > Metazoa > Chordata > Mammalia > Artiodactyla > Bovidae > Capricornis > Capricornis sumatraensis. The sequence goes on along the minus strand of NC_091088.1, from coordinate 32,040,278 downwards.
GTGTGTTTTGGGGGCTGGCAGCACAATTGGCATCTGAGGAGTCCCACTCAGGGTCAGGCAGCGGCTCGTTGCCCTGGATTTTATTTCAGTAGTCCCTCACACAGGAAAGGGGCTGTGTGTTCACACTCCTCAGCCCTCACTTGGAGCAAGGAGGACAAAGGGCACTCTGGCTGGCCTAGGCTACCTTGTGGACACATCCCTCCCCTGCCACTGGCTCCTGGGTCCCCACTCCCCCAGGCCCCATCCTGTCCTCCCTAGCAGCAGAGGCCTTTGTGATTGGAGTCGGAGCTCCCAGCAGACAGGAGCATGTGCCCAGGCGCTGCTCTGACGCCTCCGCTGTGTCCTTGAAGGGGCACGTGACCCAGGGTCCAAAGCCTGGCTCAGATCCACATTCTCAGAGCCATGCTCCTGGGGGAGGAGTCTGCAGGCCGCTCCACCTCCCACGTCACCCCTGCGTCCAGACCACGAGGCCGAGGCTGTCATGGGGCTGGGAGACTGACCTAAATTGGATGGTGGCCTGAGGGCTAGCTCCCGCCAGGCAGGAGGAAGGTCCCAGAAAGGTCTGACTTTGGTCAATAGGTTTTAATGGCCAATGAGGGCCCTGGAACCCCGTGAGGCTCCCATTCTGTCTGCTATCGCGTGTTCTCCAAGACCCAGAAATAAATGGCCACCTTGGGACTCACAGGGGAGAAATGGCGGGCCAAGTGAGCGAAATCAGAAATCATCATGTGGAGGAATAAACACAAAGACTGATTTCAGTTTTCCCAGGGAAGCTGGCATCAAACTGAAGAGGACATGGTTGTCCCGAGCAACTGCTGCCATGGAAACAAGAGCTATTAGGAGCATCAACCTGGCTTTCATAGGAGGAAAGTGCTGATTCAGATGACAGCATCCTCACTCCCCCAGACCTCCCCGCCTTCCCCTGTCCTGTTCAGGGAGGGAGGGGGCATTTCTCCATGGGGTAGGGGGCCAGGCAAAGCTGCTGTGAGCAGTAGGGATGGTTCTGAAGGCTGCCAGGTGCCCAGTCCCTGTGGCTTCAGGCTGGGGGCACTCAAAAAGGCTGTGACCCTCGTCTGAAACAGGCTGGGTCGGGGGGGGCGGTACCGGCCAGCAGTCGGTCCCCTATCTGGGGAAGCTGAGTGGGGACCTACCTTCCAGTCTGTGTCCACAGCCAAGAGGAAGGAGTCAGAGTTCTCCTACAGGAGGGCAAACAGAGAAGGGTGGTTCGTTAGGCCCCAGGCTGGCCAGGCAGGGAAGGGTGACCAGAAGGGGCTCTGCCTTGAGCAGTATCACTTGCTGTTCCCATCTTTTTTTTTTTTTTTTTTGCTGAGCCTTGCAGCATGCAGGATCTTAGTTCCTAGGCCAGGGATTGAACCCACATCCCTTGTGGTGGAAGTGTAGAGTCTTAACCATTAAACCCCCAGGGAAGTTCCTCCCTAGTCTATCTTAATGTGAACAAAAGTGACCCAGGGCTTTCCATGCACCAGGTTTCAAGCCATTAAGTATGTGACAGATGAAGCTACGAGCAGCTACACACATGGATTTTTACCTCCTAGTGTTTTTTTACCTATTAGTTTAAAATGTGAAGATTTCCACTTTGCAGGTGAGAAGGCTGAGGCTCAGAGAGGCTGAATCACACGGCGAGAAAGTGACGGAACAACCTCTGACCCCAAATTCTTGCTGTTCATCACTCTGCCCGTTGGCCCCTCAGATGGTTTTCAAGGTCGACCATCGGGGCACAAGATCAGAGGCTGGGGGATGAGGGCGTGACTGTCACAGCCACTGTGAGGATGGGGAAGCCGAGCCCCACACCCTGAGGGAGAAGTGGGCTTTGCTGATCTGCACAAAGGCACTGCCTGGGCTCGTGCCATAGCTGCCCCCACCTTTTCAGACCCGCCTCTCAAAGGCTGGCTTTTCGGCTCATTTCTGCTGATGGTGTGCCCATCTGATTGGTACCTGTTCTTCCCACTGGACTGTAGGTACCCAGAGGGGGTGGACCGTGTCTGGCTCAGCTCTCAGCACCAAGCGTGGCATGGACCAGGCTCCTCAAGCAGCCCCGGGTGAACAAGTCTGACGTCACAAGGAGGGGAGCAGGGTTCAGATATACCCAGTGCTTAAAAGGTGGTGGAGGTGGAGAGCGGAGTGGGAGCCCAAACCCCCTGTGTCTGAGTTGCCAGGCTCTCCCTGATGCAGCCTGCAGGCCCCTGGACAATCGGCACCCTCTCTGGGACTCTGTCTGGGGAATGAAACCTCATGGCGGGCGGGATCCCACATATCCAGGAAGAGCAGAGATCTGGGGCCTCTGCTCTGCCTTCTCTCGTGTCTGCCGAGAACCCTCGCTGCTCCCCTCTGCTCGCTGTGGGCAGGTGGCTTAGCCTCCGAGCCTCAGTGTCCGTGAGGCTTGACTGAGGGCAGGGAGAGCAGTCATTCCGTCCTGGCACCCCTGCACTGGGCTCCGGGTGCTACAGAGGCTGCCGCGTAACCATGTGGACAAAGGAGACAGACTAGAACCAGGATGTCATGGGAGGACAGCAAGAGAAGGGGAGGGTCCCCGAGCACAACAAGAAGGAAATGAGCCCGCTTTACAGGGAAGGGAGGGAAAGGGCGAAAACCAGCAACGCTGATGTTCTCCTCTCAAAACGCAAAGTCCATCCACCTGCATTCTGGCAGCTGGAATGGAGGCGTGGCAGACAGAATCAGAAGGGCCTAGAGGCTCTCACAACAAAAAGGAGACCAAGAGGCTTCCACCTGTCTCAGGTGACATCAACAACGGCCGTCCTTCCCCTCCTGTTCCCCCAGGGCCAGGGTGCTTTCTCTGCATGGGGAGGGGAGGAGAACACGGAGGCAGCCACTCCTGGACCCTCCGAGGAAGCGGGCGGGGCCCTGGGGGAAAGGAAGGAGGCTGGATATTCACGAATTTTGTCACCAGAAGACCTGGCCCGGCAAGGGGGGTGGGCAGGGAAAGAGATGCATGCAGGAGATTTTCAAGGGAAGGGACAGGACCCCAAACCAAGAAACAGCAGGAATAACACAAGCCAACCCGGAGATGCCGGAGGCTGGGAGGAGCCACACGACCATTTCGAGGAAGACAGGTGGGAGAGAGGGCCCAGGTGGGGGGAGGCGAGGAGGCCCGGGGGCAGCCTAAGGAGATCCAGGTGGGGGATGCAGGTACGGAGCCCCGGGCACAGCAAGCAACGACTTCAGAGTCTCAAATAGTGGAGGGATGGTGGTGATCACATGGACGCATTCACTCCTCAGTAGACCCAGGGAATTTACACCTGGCAGGTGGCGAAAGATTTTACAAAGTGCAAAAGGACAGGGGACAGGTACTGTCATCCCATGTAGCTGGACAGGGGGACTCTGTGGATGTAACCGCCTGGGAAAGAGGCCAAGAGCAAGGCAGGCAGGACTGTACCAGCTGTCACTGAAACCTGGGAAGGCCACGCTGAGAGGACGGAGGAGGATCTGGGGGGCGGGGGGTTGAGGCCACTCATAAGCAGATGTGACCAGTGACCAGGTCCACTGCAGAAAGGGGAGAAACTGAGCTGGGGATTTGCAGCCTCGGAGGAGAACAGACGCGGACCCTCGTGGGTGGGAGGGGTTGGGGGTACAGGCATATTCAGGTCCAGGTGGGATGAGGGGAGACACCAAGGGCAGCAGGAAGAAGGCAGAGCCCAGGGGCTGGTCAGAGGGACTCCGACCAGGGAAGGAAGGGGCAGCAATGTGCCAGGCAAGACTGGGCAAAGAAGGGGTGTGGGGCATCTCCTGGGGTGTCCTGCCAAGGCGAGAAGTGGGAGAGACGCATAGAACGTGTGAGGCCACGGTGCCCTCATCTCTCTGTACCACCCACAGCTGCACACTCTGTGTCAGCAGGCAGCCCCCCTGCCCCTGAGCCCTGGTGATGGGTGCAGGGGTCCCTGAGAGCCACCATCGTGCCCTCACACGAAGGCCGGTCTCTGCCTGCATGCCTAGAAAGACAGGCTGTTTGTGGGCTGGAGGAACTTTACAGAGAGTTCTGGAAAACTTCTTTCTTCTGAAGCACATCGCAGTCTACAGCTTCCACCTGGCCCAAGTCTTTACTGAGCACCTACTGGGTACCAGGTGCTGTGCTGGGAACTGAGGGGATCAGGGAACAAAACAGACAGGGTCTCTGCCCCAGGAGCCTGCGGGGCAAGGCCCAAGAGTGGCGAGGGCCAGGCCTGGAGGGTGTGCAGGGGGGTCAGTATTAGACCCTGTGGTCAGAGAAGGCCTTTCTGAGGAGGGAGCATTTGAGCAGAGCCCGAATAAAATGAAGGGCCAGCTCTGCAAATTCTCCAGCCAGAATATCCCAGGCAGAGGGAACAGCTGGGAAGATGATCAGCTGGGTCATGGAAGAACAGTGAGCCCAAGAGACAGGAGAGGAGTGGGGCGGGGGGAGGTCGGGGGTGGTACAGAGCATATGCTGGTCCCAGGGAAGGACTGTGGCTGTAACTCCGAGAGCAACGGCAGCCGCTGGGCAACAATGCGGAAAATGACAGGGTATGTCTTATTTATTTTTTGGTGTATGCAAAAAAGGATAAATTTACCCGAGTCCCTTACCAAAGCCAAGAACAATAGTTAAAAACAGGCCTCGGGAGGGATGGTGGCCAGTAATAGAAATCAAATCTTGTCGGCCTAAGCAAAAAGGGAAATTTATAATTAGGATTCAAGGGTGACTTACCAAGCCCAAGGGCAGGACTCACAAAGGGCTGGAACAAGGGCATGGAGCACATTAGAATGCCAGGAAGGACATGATGGACTTTAAAAGGTGGACAGAGTAGGGAGACCAGTGGGGCGGCTTCTCCAAGCAGAAAGAAGGGGTGTGGGGGCATCTCCTGGGGTGCCCTGCCAAGGGGAGGAGTGGAAGAGAACATGTGAGGTCAAGGTGCCCTCAGCTCTCTTTGCCACACATAGATGCACATCCTGTACCGGCATGGAGCACCCGGAGGAGACGATGGGGGCTTGGAACAGGGAGGGAGTGGAATCAGAGTCAAGAGTCTACCGTGTCCAGGAGAGGGTGGACTGTATGGAGAGAGTAACATGGAAACATACATTACCATATGTAAAATAGCTGAGTGTGCTTAGTCGCTCAGTCGTGTCCGACTCTTTACGACTCCATGGACTGTAGCCCACCAGACTCCTCTGTCCATGGGGTTCTCCAGGCGAGAATACTGGAGTGGGTTGCCATGTCCTCCTCCGGGGGATCTTCCCAACCCAGGGATTGAACCCAGGTCTCCCGCATTGCAGGCAGATTCTTTACTGTCTGAGCCACCACGGAAGCCCATGTCAAATAGATAGCCAATGGGAATTTGCTGTATGACTCAGCAAACTCAGACCAGGGCTCTGCTACAACCTAGAGGGGTGGCCTGGGGAGGGAGGTGGGTGGAAGGTTCAAGACAGAGAGGACACATGTATACCTATGGCTGATTCATGTTGATGTTTGGCAGAAACCAACTCAATACTGTAAAGCAATTATCCTTCAATTAAAAATAAATTAATTAAAAAAAAGTCTACAGTGTCCAGCTCACCAGTGTTTCGTGACCATTGCTGGGGGCTGCCCTCAGGCAATCAGACCTTAGAAGTTAGCTCAAGGTTCTGTCTTAGAGATGGGGTAGGGGAGGCAGCAGAGTTTCCCAGGTGGCTCTAGTGTAAATCTGCCTGCCGATGCAGGAGATGCAGGTTCGATCCCTGGGTAAGGAAGGTCTCATGGAGTAGGAAATGGCAACCCACTCCGGTATTCTTGCTTTGGAAATCCCAAGGACAGAAGAACCTGGAAGGCTCCAGTCCATAGAGTTAGACACGACTGAGTGGGTGAGCATGCACCCAGGCATGGGGCAGAGAGGGAATACATGTATATTGATGGCCCGTCCATGTCGTATGGCAGAAACCAACCCAACACTTAAAGCAATTATTCTCCAGTTAAAACTAAAAATTTTACAGTGTGCCCTTCTCTGGGGCAGGACTGCCAGCCTCATGCGGCTGGCTCCCTGGGGCCTGCACAGCCACTCTGTCCCCACACACGGTGCTCAGCGGCTCTGGGGCTCACCTCCTTCTGGAGAGAGGCTGCGGGAGGTGGGGCAGGGCAGAAAGGGGGTGTGCTGAGCACCCAGGGACTGGGCTCCCGGCTTCCCCATCTCCAAAGTGAGGGGGCCTGGCAGCATAACCAGCACACAGCTGCAGCTATGCTGCCCCAGAATTCCACAAGCAGTGGACCCCCAGGCTTTCCTTGCAGGGAGGGAAAGGGGAGCCATGCTGGAAGTGACCATTACTAGAAAGTGCGGGCAGAATTAATTCTGGAATCTGAGGTCTGGAGTCCTGATGAGGGCCCTTTAGGGTAAAATAGCAACCTCCAGTGCCTTGGGCCCACTCCTCCTTGGGGCTCTACTGGTAATGCCTGCCCACCTATCTCAGAGGCTTGTGAGGAGAAAAGAGAAGCTGCCTGCCTGAGGGGGCTGAGCGAGGCGGGAAGCATGAATCTGCTGCTGGAGGCAGCACTGGCCAGCGGGGACCCTGTTGGGGTCCAAAGGCCGCCCAGGACCAGGGGTTGAATACGGCCTCACTCCCTGATAGCTCTGTGCCCCTGGCCAAGTGAGTTACCCTTTCTGTGCCTCAGTTCTCTCATCACCGAAACGAGAATAACTCTTCTAAAAAGCCTCCCTGCCTCAAAGACAGCCAAAGCCCCAGCGAGGCTGGCTGGATGTTAGATGCGTGGGCGCTCAGCCCGGGCGGAACTCTCTCCCGGCAGGGACAAGGCTTCCCAGGATGGTCTGAGGATTCCTGGCGCTTGGCTTGCGTCGCGGTTCGGAGGGTCAGCTCCTTGCCATCGGCCAGACTAGAAGGATGGACGGCCAGCTGCTTGCCATCAGACCAGAGAAAAGGCGCGCAGTTTCCTTCTTAGCCACGAGGTGGCGCCCTCCGCCCCCAGGACCGCGAAGGCGCGACTACTCACCAGCTCCGCGGCGTCCTGGCCCCGGAGCAGTGGCTTCTCCTCGGGGAATCGCAGCTCCTGCAGGCCGGCCATGGTCACGTCGTGGAGCAGGAGCCCTGGGAAGGGAGGGCGAGGGGGTTAGGGCCTGGTGCGGCGGGGACGTCTCAGCCCGGCGGAGAGGACAGCGCCACCGCGCACTGGGACAGGGGCACCAGGCCCCACCCGACCGCTCCGCTCCATCCCCGGATCGCGGTCGCCAAGGGCAGGCTCAGCTCAGCGCTTCACCCGGGCAGCAAGGCTCAGGGGAGGTCATTACATTATTTGTTCTTAAAACACGTTCCCCCAAGCACCCGAAGAAAGGAAGAAGGGGCAAAAAAGGAAGAAGGGGCGAAAAGGGAAGAAAAGAAGGGAGGAAGGAAAAGGAGAGAAGAAAAAAGAAAGGAAAAACAAAGCGACACGATAAACGATGACCCTTGAAACAACTTCAAGTGAATTCCATTTATTAAGAAGCAGGGGGACACGTGTGGGGAAGCCCCCGGTGTTCAGAAGTGGACAGTGGGGTCTGGAGGACACGGAACTGAGCTGAGCTCAGTGCTTAGGACAAGCCTGGGTGAGGGGGGCTCTGAGGGGGAGGGGGCTGGCAGTGTGATACTGCAGGAAGGGGTGCCAGTCACGACACACCACCAGCAGGGAGGGGTGACACCGTGACCCCTCAACCACAGCCACCAGGCGGAGGGGCCCAGGCCTAATGGCTGCAGGTTCTGGGGAGACTCTGGGCCTCTGAGCCCCAGGAGAGGAAGGGTCATATGTACACATGTGTATGTCTGGAGGAGCCAGTTTTGGGGGAAAGGCAGACAGAAAGGGTGCCAAGACCTCACAATCCATCTAGCCTGGCACCACCATTCTTCGCTGGGACTGTAGGATGGCATAAATAAGAATGCACCAAGAGAAACGCTAGTCAGGGATACGAGCTGAGAACTCATAAAAGAATTACAATTAGCCAATAAATACAGGGGGAAATATTAAAGCGCACTAGACATCAAAGATATATATATATTTTTGGCTAATGGAATTGGTACGGTTTGCGGCACTGGCAAAGATGCACCAAAATGGGCACTTTCCTTATACTGCTGTGAGTGTATAAATTGGTACGTCTTTCTGAAGGGCAGTTTTACAGAACTGAATTAAAATCATTTAAAAGGTTCTTACTCTTGGACTCAGCAGTCCTCTCCCTGGGAGAAATTTCCTAAGGAAACCATATGCTTTCCTTAGGAAAACTAGCATCTAATGATTTATCTCTAAGAAAGCTCACCCCAGTGCCATTTATAATAGGGAAAAAAAAAAAAACTAAACAAAAGGAGCCAAGTGTCCACAAATAGGGAAGACAATGACTTGTAAGGTTATTTAATAACATGAGAAAATGCTTGTGTTATAATAGATTTTTAAAAAGAAGTTATAACACACACAATATTATCCAAATTATGAGAAATATGAATAGTTTCACCAAAACAACAACAACAACAACAGCCTGGAAGGCTTTTTATAAAGTTAACAGGTATTATCCCAGAGTGAAGGACAGAAAACTGGCGCCTACAGTCTGAAGTCAGGGAGGAAAAAAAAACCATTAAGAAAGACTACCTGAAGATCATTAACAATTCTTTATTCTGACAAAGCACTCCATGGCTCCCAAGGCACTTTCCTGTGTTGTTAGATTTCACCCTGATGGGAAATGCGATGAGATAACCGAAGCTCAGAGAAGTTCCACGGCAAGCCCAGATGGGGCCAGGCCTGGAAATGGAGTCTTTGGATTCCTCATCCAGCCCCATGCTGGTTCTGTAACACTGTCTGTCCTGGAAGGACGGCTTCCTATTCTTCTTCCCAGCCTCCCTCCCTCCCCTCTCCTTCCTTCCCAATTCTGTTATCAGTCTTTCTTAAAGGTGAAGCCGTCAGACTTTCCTTTCTGCCCTGAAAGGCTGACCATCCCACTAGCTGGTTGGTCAAGAAGGTGCCCCCCATCCTTGCCCACCCTTGCTCCTTTGGCTTCTCCCTATAGAAGCTCTAGTGATGGGGAGTGGGCACAGTGGTTGCCTGGACCCAAGGACATCTGCTGGAACTCATTTCCTGTGGGCGGTCCTGAGACCAGGTTGCAGCTCCAGACCTCCCCTGGGCTTCCTTCCATGCTATCAGAAGCAGGAAGCATTAGCCCTCAGAATGTTGTCAAGATGGTGCCTTGTGATTGCATGGTGGTCCCCACCCCAGTCTAGTCTGGGGTTGAGATGCACTAAGGCTGGGCTGGGCGCTGCTGGCCACCCAAGCCTGCTGGAAAGTTAATCCAGCTCTGTGCCGCCAACCCTGGCAGAGCTGGTCCCCAGCACGGAGAGACCAGGCAGGAAGGCCCCTGCCCACCCAGGCGCCCAGGTCCCCGCACCTTGTGCCACCCTGGAGCTCTCTGTTCCCAGTGGTTTCCAGGGAAACCGGCTAACACAATGCACACGGGCTGTATTTTTAGAACGGCGTCCTCTCTCCCCTCCCCCACTTTCTCTTCCATTCTTTCTGATGTGTGCACATTCATCCCTCCATCCGGTGGGGAGCTGAAAGAAGGGCCCCCACCCTGGAAGTCTCTTCCCCATTAGGGCATCTTTCGCCTCCAACCTCCCTGAATACCCGACTCAATTAAACGCCTTGGCAGGACTGGGATGTCCCCGCCTTCACCCAGGTCTGTTACGAAACCACCCTGGAGACCCATCCTCCCCAAGGACGGTGCTATTAAAAGGGCTGAGAGTGGGCAGTGCAGGGACAGATGGCCTGTGAGGGAGGGGGTGGTGGGGAAGGGGGCTGCAAAGAGAAACCTCATACTCCAGAGAACCGGGGATGTCTCAGCCCCAGGAAAACAGGGACAGCCCACGGCCCAGCAGGTGGTGGTGTGGGGCTCCAGAACAGAGGCCACAGCAGGCATTCCCACAGGGTGGTGGCAGTCAAGTTCCTTCCTAAGAGAGTTGTGATCGGGAGAAAAAAGGCAGGGTTTCCCTGGTGGCTCAGAGGTAAAGAATCTGCCTGTCAATGCAGGAGACGTGGGTTCGATCCCTGATCCAGGAAGATCCCACAGGCCACAGAGCCGCTAAACCCGTGAGCCACAGCTATTGAGCCTGTGCTCTAGAACCAGCGAGCCATAGGTGCGGAAGCCTGGCGCCCTAGGGCCCGTGCTCCACAGCGAGAAGCCTGTGCTCCGCAGCGAGAGAAGCCCCCTGCTCCCTGCACAACCCAGAGCAGCAACAAAGAGCCAGCATAGTCAAGAAAGAAATGATTTCTAAAAAGTAAAAGACGGCAGCTAGACAATGTTACAAGAAAACGAGATTCCTATCAAATCAATACATTGTATACCTTAAACTTATTATATGATGTTATATGTCAACTTTGGTATCTCAATAAAGCTGGAAAAATGCTTTCAAAAAAGAGAGTGAGATTCCTATCAAGTCCTGCAAGGAAGCCTGAGTCAGGTCTGTACAGAGTCGGGGGCACAGAGCAGGGGGTGGTGGGAGGTGCCCGGGGGGGAGGGGGTCTTGGAGCCATAGCGATGGGCCTTTTCACTCTGTCTTTCCCCTCCTCTTAACCCCCATGTCCCTAAATGCAACACAGAGTGTTAGAAACAAATGGGCCTGGGATGAATTCCAACCCTCAGCTTCTCAGTGGTTAGGCCTGCAGTCACCGGAATCTCTTCTGTATCACTCACTGCCTAGCTCTATTTTGAGCGAGCCACTAACAGGATTGCTTAGCTGCAAAATGGGAGTGGTAGCCTCCCTTTGCCCACCTCCGAAAGCTTTGAGGTACAACAAAGACAACAGATAGAAATGTTTTTGTAATTTTTAGTATTTTTACTATATACCAGGTGTTCTTTTATTTTTTTAAACTTTTTTTTTCTGTATTGGGTGTAGCCGATTAACAATGTTGTGACAATTACAGGTGAACAGCAAAGGGGCCCAGCCATACATACACGTGTATCCATTCTCTCCCAAACCCCCCTCCCATCCAGGCTGCCACATAACATTGAGCAGAGTTCCCTGTGCTATACAGTGGGTCCTAGTTGCTTATCCTTTTTAAATGTAGCAGTGTGTACATGGCCATCCCAAACTCCCTATCCCTTCCCCACAGTCTTCCCCTCAGCCCAGGAACTATAAGTTTATTCTCTAAATCTGTGAGTCTGAGAAACATGCTTTTAAAATAGAAGATTTCTATACCCATTTGGATGGGACAAAAATCACAGAGTTGATTGGGGTCCTCCTAACCTTCTTCTGCCTACTTGGAGGACTTTCTCTTTCTCTTGTCTCCTGTTTGAGAAGGGTACATACCTGCTGGCAGGGAGGCTCTGCTGATGTTTGCAATAAAAGGACAGGAAAGGGATGAGGGAGAGAAAGCAAGGGCTCTTTGGCTGGGTGACGGAAAGGGGCCCTAGAGCAGAGTGAAGGTGGGTGAATTCTTTAAAAGGAATTGCATTTCTTTTCTATTACTTTTGGTTGCTGATTTTGTGCTTCTTTAAATGTGATTCTGTGCTGAGACCTGGGCCATGTGAACCCTCAGACTTAACAGGGTTTGAAATGTAAATGATTACTATGATCGTTCCTGAGGTGTGTAGTTGGTGCGTAGTCACCCAGTCATGTCCAACTGCTTGTGACCCCATGGACTACTGTAGCCCGCCAGGCTCCTCTGTCCATGGGATTTCCCAGGCAAGAATACTGGAGTGGCTTGCCATTTCCTTCTCCAGGGGATCTCCCCGACTCAGGGATTGAACCTGTATCTCCTGCATTAGCTAGGTGAGTTCTTTACCACTGAGCCACCTGGGAAGCCCGGAACCTATTCAATAAATGCTTCAATTAAACTGATCAGTGGCAGTTACGCATCCTATGGAATAAAGCCATCATTGAGGAGAAGCCCAGCTCAGTCAGTAGTAGGGGGCATCTGGAAATACATGCAGGGATTTGAGCTTGTCAGCAACCGGGAGGAGAAGGCAATGGCAACCCACTCCAGTGCTCTTGCCTGGCAAATCCTATGGACAGAGGAGCCTGGTAGGCTGCAGTCGATGGGGTCGTATGACTGAAGTGACTTAGCAGCAGCAGCAGCAAGCGGGGGCGCCTACAGTGGTTAGGAGTCAGAGGCAAGGAAGGCTGCCTGGGGACACCGCAGCACAGTGGAGCATCGCTCCCCACCCCAAAACGCCTTGAGCTGCCCCCCTGAGAGACACAAGAGCTGAAGGAGAAGGAAGGCCAGACACCAACAGGGTGAAGTTAGCGTATGCAGGTGAACCAGATCTTGTGGGACAGGGAGAAAGAAAACTATAAAAGAAGTGGACTTTCTTGTTTTTTTAGTCATTGGAGGGAGGGCGTCTCTGCCAGGTCATGGCCAGGATCTTGGTCCAAGGCGCCCTGTGGTTGCTGCACTCCTGAAAGTCCTAGTTATGACATCCCGTTACGAGAAGAGCCTCGAGCAAATGGAACAAGGAGCAGAGCCAATCTGACCTGGGCAGCTCCGCCCTGGGGAAGGGTCCGTGCCACAGATTGAGAAGGAGGTCGCTTAGGGCAGGTTCAGACTCACGTTCAAGCCTGGGCACCTGATGCCCTTCCATCTACCCACACCACGCCAGCACTGTGGTTTGAAAAGAAGTCCCAGAACTCAGGGAGCCAGAAATCAGGAACTTTGCTTCCAGCTGCACTGTGTAGGGGATTGAGAGCTGTCCAAGTAGCTGGCCCCTTGTCATATCACTCTCACTGTCCAGACGCTGACCTCAGAGGCCTGGGATGGAGACAGACCTTCCCTCAGCATCCCCATCTCACAGGTGAGGCAAGAACAGGCGCATGGAGGGAGTGACTGGTACAAGTCCCCTGTGGCACATCCAGGGAGCAACCCCAGAGCCCGTGCTCTTAAACCCGGCTCTAGGGAATCCCCTGGTGGTCCAGTGGCTCAGGACTCAGTGCTCTCACTGCCAGGGCCCCAGGTTCAATTCCTGGTCAGAGAACTTAGATCCTGCAGGCTGCATTGTGGCCGACTGCCCCCCCACCCCATAAACAACAAACAAACCCTACTCCACACAGGTTCTGTTTCCCTGGGGTAGATGGCCTAACAGGAGGCTGCAGGGAACATGAGCTCGTGTTCTGGCCAGCCTCCATTCCCTCTCCCATTACAGCCCCTTGCTTGATGCTGAACTTGACCTAGACCACGTCTCCTGCTTCCTCCTTGATTTGGGCTCGTGAATTCCTATCTCTCCACAACCACCGCCACCCTGCCAACACACAGACACACACACAGACACAAACACACACACACAGACACACAGACACACACACAGACACACACACACATAGACACACACAGACACACACACAGACACACTCACAGACACACACACAGACACACACACAGACACACACATGCACACACACAGACACACAGACACATACTCACAGACACACACAGACACACACACACGCACACACACAGACACACACATGCACACACACAGACACATACAGACACATACAGACACACACAGACACACACACACGCACACACACAGACACACACACAGACACACACATGCACACACAGACTCCCACTGTGCTGAAGGCAGCCATATTTGGATGCCGACACTCACAGCTAAAGACCCCGGCTGACTCAGTCGGCCCATTACTCCTGCAGGAAGCACGTGCTTCTGTGCATGCTCTTCCCTCTGCCTGAAATGCTTTTCCCCATCACCTGCCCACAACAATGACAACAGCAATAATAATGAAAATAAATTGTTAATATTTTCTGACACGATGTGTGTTTGTTGAATGGCATGAAATGAATGAATGAATGATTCTTTGCTCAGACTGTAAAGTATTAAATGATTGGTAACATTCAGTGTCAATGAGATTGTGGGGAAACAATACATATTCTCATACACCACTGGCTGGACTGCAGTGGGTTCAACTTGATTTGGTGGGCAAGTTGGTAGTTTGTAAAAATGCAAATCTCTCTCAATAATTTTGTTTCTAGGTATTTATCCTGAAGAAAAACATGAAGAGGCTATGCACAGGGGTGTACTCCGCAGCGCTCTTTGGAATAGGAAAAACAGTGAAAAGAATCATCACAAGGAAAATAAATGTCAGGAGAATGGTTAAATAAACCCTGGCACATCTATACCCCAGAGCACCACACAGCTATTTAAAAAATGAAGCAGCTCCACTCAAACAGATAGGGAAGGCACTCTAAAATAGGCAGGTAAGAGAAAAAGTCATGGCACAGAATAATAAGTATAAATAAATAAGCCCACTTATGTGAAAAATACACGCATGGAACAGGTACATTTATTTGCAAATTAAAAAAGAAAAAAGGTCCTCGAATGAATCAGGGTAACTATAACAATGCTCATTTCAGAGGAAGAATATGTATTTGGAAGAGTCTAAAAGGAGACTTTTATTCTACATAGCAGATCTTATCAAATCTAAGATACCATCAATTAGAGCTGACACTAACATTTTATGTACCAATAGAAAAGAAAAAAAAACATTATTGATGACATTAATACTGCCCCCTACATTTTAACTTTTTATTTTGAAATAATTTCAGATTTATAGAAAAATCACAGAAAAAAAAGCACAGAAACTTCCCACATACTCCTCATTCAGCTTCCTCTAGAATGTCACCATGCTACAGAACCTTAAACAATTAGAGAAACCAGGAAAGAAAATACTGATATAATCCAGTGATGCAATCTGCAGACGGTCACTGAATTTCACCAGTTTTCCAGCAGTCTCCCCATCCAGGATGCCACCCTACCCTTAGCTGCCACGTGGTCCCCTCCACTCAGGGACAGTTCCTCAGTCTGTCTTTTATGATGCTGACACCCGAGAAACACTGAGTTGTTAAAATCTGTAGACTGTCCCTCAGTCTGGGTTTGTCTCTCTTTTTTTTTTTTATGATTAGACCGAGGGTTTGTATTTTTCACGAGAATACAGCAGAAGAGATGCGCCCTTGCCACTGTGCCATTTCACGGGGTACAAGATGTCTCATTACTGGGGAACCTTAAGCTTGATCACCTGACCCAGGTTCTGGGGTTTCTCCAGTGTAAAGTTACTATTTTCCCCTTTGTAACTAACACGTATCTCGTGGGAAGACACTTTGAGACTACGCAGACATCTTGTTTCTCATCATACTTTCCGCCCACTAATTTTAGCAACCGTGGATGAGGCTTGCCTACAGTTATTACAGTGGAATTTTCTTGATGATCGTTTTCTGTTTCCTTCATCCCTTCTACATTTATTAATTGGATTTCTCCTGGAAGAAACAGAGTCGTCTCCTCTTCTCCATTCACTGATTTATTCAATTACTTATTTTATTCTATGGGTTATAATCCATTTCCATTATTATTTTATTGTTCTGATTGTGCCAGATTTGGCCATTGGGAGTTAAGTTGGCTCTTGGGTCCTTTCACCATTCACTGTCTTTTAAAATTTTTTAGTAGCTTCTAATTTACTCCAAACTCATCTTATATTTTTTCTGCCTCACACACACACTTTTCTCCATCTATGTATGTATCTGTATATCTGTTAAAAATCTGGAATTTATACTGACATCTCTAATTCCAATTCAATACCACTCAGTTTATTCTAACCTCCCCCTTCCATTATTTGTAATTGTTTTTCTTCCACAGTGAGAAACCTGGCTATCATCATCCCCAGTATTTTTGTTTATTTGCTCATTCCTACTATACACACAAAGTAACTGCAGAACTGTCACTAACATAATGAGTTCCTATCATTCAGAACTTTTGGTAATTAATTTTTAAAAATATTTTATTATTTTAGACTTAGACCCACATCTATCACTCTTATAAGTTTTTTCTTTTTAAAAAAATTGAAGTGCAACAATGGAATATTACTCAGCTATTAAAAAGAACGCATTTGAATCAGTTCTAATGAGGTGGACAAAACTGGAGCCTATTATACAGAGTGAGTCAGAAAGAAAAACACCAATACAGTATATTAACACATATATATGGAATTTAAAAAGATGGTAATGATGACCCTATATGCGAGACTGCAAAAGAGACACAGATGGAAAGAACAGACTTTTGGACTCTGTGGGAGAAGGCGAGGGTGGGATGATTTGAGAGAACAGCATTGAAACATGTGTATTATCATGTGTGAAATAGATGACCAGTCCAAGTTCGATGCATGAAGCAGGGCACTCACAGCCGGTGCACTGGGATGACCCTGAGGGATGGGATGAGGAGGGAGGTGGGAGGGGGGTTCAGGATGGGGGACATGTGTACACCCATGTGTACATTCATGACAATGTATGGAAAAACCACTGCAATATTATAAAGTAATGAACCTCCAATTAAAATAAATTAAAAAAAATTTTTTTAGAAAAATTGAAGTATAGTTGCTGTACAATGCTTGTAAATTCTTGAAATAGAAGTGAAAAAAAAATAGAAGTGAAATAAACTGCATCAGTTCTTCCTAAAACTTCTTCACATTCAGGATCCGATGTTTCTGAATTGCTCTCTCTTTTTGGCTGTGCTGGGTCTTCGCTGCTGCAAGAGGGCTTTCTCTAAGGGGACTACTCTCTAGCTGCAGTGCGAGGGTTTCTCATTTCAGTGGCTTCTCTAGTTGTGGAGCACAGGCTCTAGAGCTTGCTGGCTGAAGTAGCTGTGGTGGGCTTAGCTGCTCCTCGGCATGCGGAACCTTCCCTGACCAGGGATTGAACCTGCATCCTCTGCGTTGGTAGGTGGATTCTTAACCACTGGAGCACCAGGGAAGTCCTACTCTGTCTTGAGGTTGTGGCTGGCTGTGCTTTCCCATGGAGTCCCAGCTCCTCTGACATCAGGAATGTCGCTGGTACAGCATTTCCCAAGAGGGCTCCGCTACCACCTCCAGGATTTCCCACCAGACTACACTTCTGGTGTACCGTGATGGCAAAACAGTGGTCCTGGTGCCCGCCTCACCAAGAGAGGATATATGTCAGAGATGTCATTAAGAAAATGTGTATCTGAGAGTTGCCGTAACATAGCTCTTTTATAAAATTTTCTTCCGTTGAGGCACAGCACCCATGTGTGAACTCTGTTTCTGTACACAACATGGTTCCAGACATTAAACACAGACATAACAAACCTCCAACCCTCAGACCAAGGGCAGACAGAATTGGAATCCCAACAATATATTCCATGTAAGCGGCTTCTGTATGGAGCCAGGAAAAAGTCCTACTGGGGCAGAGACCATTAATTGTCCCCCAGTATCTGTTCTCCCCTTGATACTCTTAATACTAGATCCCTAAATTTTAGATGAGTATGTAGACAAGGGAATAAAGCCTATTTATGACAACAATCAGCCAGTTAGATATAAATGGAACCATGTGACTTTGGGATAGTGGTCTTAAAAGGAGGAGACATGCCATTCTTCAACCCTTCCTTCTTTTCGCTGACTGGAATACAGATGTGATGGTGGGAACTTGAGCAGCCATTTTAGACCCTGAGGCTGGATACTAAAGGTGCTAGAGTGGCACTATAGATAGCGTCTAAGTTCCTGAGAATCATGAAGCCACAGTTCTGGATGGCCTATCTCTAGACTCTGCTTATAAAAGAGGGAAACTTTTATCTTCTTTTATCTATATTTTAATTGAGGCATATTTGATTTACAATGTAGTGTTAGTTTCAGGTATTGAGCAATGATTCAGTTATATATATATATTTTATATATTACATATATATTTCAGATTCTTTTCTGTTACAGGTTATTATGAGATATTGAATATGGTTCCCTGTGCTACACAGTAGGTCCTTGTTTATCTATTTTAGAGTAGTGTGTATCTGTTAATCCCAAATTCCTAATTTATCCCTCCTCCCACTTTCACCTTTGGTAGCCATAAATTTGTTTTCTATGTCTGTGTGTTTCTGTTCTGCTGTTTAATCCATTATTATTATCCTTGGCTTTCTGTCACATACCATCGAAGCTAATTTAAACTTGGGACATTTTTCTTGGAGTCCCAGCCTAACATGCTAAAGGAACCCAAAGAAAAGGAACAGGATGGGGCCTGCCCAAGGGGACACAGGGAAATTCCAGGCCCGCAGATCCTCTTTGCAGCAGGCAGCATTCTCACTTCAGAGAGTGAGCCAGCCCCTTCCAGACCACCCCTCACAGGCTCACAGAAGCTGCATCAACACTGCTAACCAGGACCCACATTCAAAAGTTAAAAAGTTAAAAGTCTGGCACTTGGGGCCACAAATTCTCAAGTTTCTTCAACACAGGTGCCTCGATTCATTTCTTTATCTTTGTCTAATTTGGCAAACGCCTGGAAACAAAGATACTGGGTGTTTGTGCAAGGTTCAAAGTGGGGTAACACAAGGCAACAAGTCTCCCCCAGCTCGCAGGTCTGCAGGAAAAAGAGAGCCTGAAGGAGCAGCTTTCTGACTGCGTATTTCTCTCCCGGAAAGCCCCCGTCCCCTCTGAATTGCCTCTTATATTCCTGTTTTGAGGAACAACACACACCTGGCAGGAAATCACCCACTCTGAGCCACTCCCAGGGTCTCCCCGTGTCACATACAGTGTCTGCAGAAGTGGGGCCATGTGTCAGTGCCACTCAGCCCAGGCCATTTCTTCTCATAGCAGTACCTGGTTGGGGAAATGTCACCCGCGCCCCATTCTCAGCCCGTGGTACAGGAACGACCACACTCTCAGGGCGGCCGAGTGGCTCAGGTCTACGTCCTTCATTTATTCACTCATTCATTCAATCGCCAAATACTGACCTCCTATGTGCCAGGTACTGTTTCAGGCACCGGAGATAAAAGACTGATGATTACAGACAAGAAGCCCTACATCTGGGGAACTTTCAGGAGAATTCCAATCAACAAATCCAAGTAAACACACGGTGTGCCAGACATGCCAGGCACACCAGGAAGCAACTTCACAGTAGAGGGAGGAGTGAGAGGCTGTGATCTGAAACAGAGTGTAAGAGTAGGCCTCCCTGAGAAGGTGATGAGAGCAAAGGCATGGAGGAGCTGAGGGAGGGGGCTGTGTGGATGCCTAGGAGAGTGCTCAGGGCAGAGGGAACAGCAAGTGCTAAGGCCGTGAGGCAGGTGTTTGCCTGGGGGCTTCCGGTAGATGTGAGGAAGGCAGCCAGTGAGGCTGGAGCAGAGTGAATCGAGGGGAGCGGGGAGGGAGGGGTAAGGACCACGAGTGAACAGTGGAGGAGGCATCAGATCACGTTTCATCTAGAAGGTTTGTTAGAATAACTCTGGCTTTTCCTGAGGTACCTTAGAGGTTTTGGTTTTTTAAAAATATTTATTTATTTGGTTGCACTGGGCCTTACTTGTGGCATGTGGGGTCTTTGTTGCAGTATGTGGGATCTTTTTTTTTAAGTTGCAGCATGCAGAATCTTTAGTTGCAGCATGTGGGAGATTTTAGTTGCAGCAGACGGGATCTAGTTCCCTGACCAGGGATCGAACCTGAACCCCCTGCATTGGGAGTGCAGAGTCTTAGCCACTGGACCACCAGGGAAGTCTCTGCCTTGGAGGGTTTTGAGCAGCAGGATGATGTGATAGGATTTCCATGTTAAAGTCTCCCTTCTCCTGCTATGTGTGGAGCAGACCTAGGGCATGGGGGTGGGAGCAGGGAGACCAGTCATTGCAGGAATCCAGGAAAGAGATGCTGAAGGCCTGGGTGGAGGTGGTGGCCCAGTATATTCTGAAGGTAGAGCTGGCGGGAGCTGCGGGTGGATAGGATGTGGGGCATGAGAGACAGAGAAGAGTCCAGGGTGATTTGGGTTTGTCCTGAGCCACTGGAGGGAGAGAGCTGCTGTTTATGGGTCCAGAAGGCCTTGGGAAAAAGAAGTTGGGGTTGAGGGGAAAGCCCAGGCAGTTGGCTTAAACTCGAGCCAGGGGGTGCTGTCAATGGGGTGGTCCATCACCGGAGAGATGGGGTCTGAACCCAGAGCTCTCACCTGATGGGTGAGGAGCAGGTATGTGCTCAGGTGGGACAGGCCAGGATTCTCACTTGCCCAGGACTGGAGCATCACCAGGCACACAGGGCCTACGCTGCTCTCCCCACCCCTGCCCCAACATAAACTGAAAAAAAATCTCGGTCCTCAAAGGACCTCAAAGGTCCTCAATAGGTTATGGGGCTAAAGACGTATGGTCATTTTGGTCAGTTTGGTGTTTAAAGCACCTTAGGATTGGGACTTCCCTGGTGGTCCACTGGCTAAGGCCCTGCACTCCCAATGCAGGGGGCCCAGGTTCGATCGCTGGTCAGGGAACCAGATTCCACATGCTGCAGCTAAGAGTTCACAACTGAAGTGTGAACTAAGAGTGAGCTAAGAGTGCTGCAACTGAAGACCCCACATACTGCAAACAAGGTCTGTGTGCGCGTGTGCGCAGCCGTGCCTGACTCTTCTCAACCCCGTGGACTGCAGCCCACCAGGCTCCTTAGTCCATAGGATTTCCCAGGCAGTATACCAGAGTGAATTGCCATTTCCTCCTCCAGGGGGATCTTCCTGACCCAGGGATCCAACCTGTGTCTCCTGCATCTTAACCTGCTGAGCCATCAGGGAAGCCCTTCTGGGAATTAGGATCATAATATATTTGGGGGCTAAAATTCACCCTAGCACGTGTGTAAACACACACACACACACCCCAGCTGTGTGTTATCCACTTTGCTTACAATGACTTCCTCCTCTCTATACTTATGGAAAGGCAAGTTCAATGTCTACCGTCATGACCCTTCCTCCCTAGAGTTTTCCAAGAACATACCCTCTCCACAAAAGCAGAGTTCAGACCGCTTTTAGAATTCCCCCAGGAATTCTGGTTTCATCAGACCCCTAGAGCTTTGCACGTTCCCCTATGCATTTGTTAATTTTTCATTTTTAAAAATAGAACTTGAATGTCATGCAATACACATTCACTGAGAAAAGTCAGAAGAGCAAAAAGAAGTAAAAAATCACATATGATCCTAGTAACCAGAGGAAGCCACTGCTAACATTTTTGCTTATCCCCTTTCACTTCCAGTGCTAATCTGTACATTTAAAAACAAAAAACACTGTTCTGAAATATCTTTTGGACTCTGGAGCCAGATCTCCTGGTTGAAATTTCAGCCAGTTACTTGCCATCTGTGTGACCTTAAGCAAGTTACTTAACTTCTCTGGGCTTTGGTTTCCTCATCTGTCTAAAAGGAGGAAATAACAGCACATATTTCATAGGGTGAGTTAACATATAGAAAGTGCTTGGGACTGTGCCTGGCACACGACAAATGCCAGAGAAGTGTGAGCTGTCATCACGTTATTATATGTATATCAGGAGACATCTGTTCAGGTGGGCAAGTGACTTCCGGTAGCCTAGTTGCAGCTGCCTGAGCTTCCCTGCTGCGAGTGTGCTCCTGTTTATTTAGCCTCCCCTACTGTCAGGCGTGTAAGTTGTCTCCAGTTGTTTTTCTTTCCTTTCTATAAGCAACTAGGTGATAACATCCTTGAACAAACACCTCTGAACACATCTTTATTTGTTCCTAAAAATTCAACTGCTGAGTCACAGACCATACATGTTTTTGAGCTTTTGATACATCATTGCCATCTTGCCCTTCACAAAACTGAACCAGTGGAACAGCTTGCCCATCTCCCCACACCCCGTGTAAGTACCGGCTCCTCTCCCACCTGGTCCGGCAGCCCACGTGTCCCTTCACACCTGACGCCAGCACCTGAGTGAAGCAGTGAAGGTTACTAAAAGGGATGGGCTAGCAATGAGGATTCAGGGTCCTGGCAGGGGGGGTGGTGGTGGTAAATCTACACCTCAGTTTCCCCCACATATAAACAAATGGGTCAGAGATATACCTGCCCACAATCTAACACTATTTAAATACACATTCCACACGTTGAAATGATACCAAAATTCCAGACTGAACTGGCCAAAGTTCGGCTTTCTAATCACACATCAAGCATATTTTTGAAAGTTTCCAGCGTCTAATACTGAGGCTCCCAAGGGACCATTTTTCAGAGCCTTCAATCTGCCATTTTAGAGCTCTGACTCCAAACCCTCCTAGCGACAGACTGCTGGAGAACAAATGCACGAAAACCATCACCTTCCTGCTTGCAGACAGACAAATGTCCCACTTTCCCCATCTCACTAAGGAACAAAAAAAGGCACCGAGCGTCTGTCCTCTGAGGCCTCAGAGAGCTTATGCGTGGGCAGGACGGAGTCCTGGGTCCTTCTTACCACGCTAACGAGGGAGGGCCTTTGTTCCCATTTTATTGATAGACAGATGGAGACTTGGAGAAATTAAGAATATGCTCAGGAGCTG
Organism: Capricornis sumatraensis; assembly: GCF_032405125.1. Classification (NCBI taxonomy): domain Eukaryota; kingdom Metazoa; phylum Chordata; class Mammalia; order Artiodactyla; family Bovidae; genus Capricornis; species Capricornis sumatraensis. The sequence goes on along the minus strand of NC_091088.1, from coordinate 32,018,021 downwards.
AGAGCAGAGAGGAGACTCTGACATTCACACCCTCTGATTCCTGAATCCCTGCTCTCGCTGTGCGGGAGCACCTTGGAAGGGCATCTGGAAACTAGGTGCTGGCCGCCTAAGCATTGCTCAAGGGCGAAGGACCACCCCCTCTTCTCGCTGAAACAAAGAGACAGGCTCAGGCTGCCCATAACAATTCACGGGCATCCTTCCAGCCCCATAAGTGAGGGGGACCTAGCTTTCCCTACCTTGTGTCAGAGCTGTGGGCATCAGACCAGCAGGACCCAACCCTAGAAAATCATGTCTCCCCTTCCCATGTGACGGGGAACCTAAGGCTGAAGCAGAGTCCCCCAGAGGCACATCTCAGGAGGCCTGGATTGTGTGGAGAGTCCAGAGGAAGAAAGGAGCTGGAAATTCCCTGAAGAAGGGATCCGGTGACTGGAGCACAGAGGGAAGGGGAGGAGACCCCAGGACATAGCTTAGGGACAACGGCCCCACCTCTGCCATTCACTGCCCACCTGCCAGCTGCTCTCAACGTTTTACACACAGTCTCACCACTGTCGGCGGCACCAGGACGAGCCCATTTCACAGATGAGGAAAGTGAAGGGTAGAGCAGCTGTGAGACTGGCCTGGAGGAGCCAGGCAGTTAGAAACGCATAGGATGGCTCAGGGCTCAGGGCTCAGGACTCAGGTTCGAAACAAAGCACCACCTCTTCTCAGCCATTTGACATGAGGCAGACACTGGCCTCACTGGTAAAATGATCACAATAATGAAATGGGAGAGTGTGAAAACTATAAACAGCTCAATAAACATCAATTGAACAGCGGTTCAGTGAAATAATTTCCTAATGCTGATGTGCAGGCAGGGAGTTGGAGACCTCTATGAAATTATCCTGGAGATGTTGCTGAGCCTGGCTCAGTCAACAATTATTGAGCGCTTACTGTATGCCACCACAAGAAACCAGCCACCACCTGTGACCTGCTCATCGGCCAGTGGAGCAGATGGGTCAGGTTTCCACAGATGCATGCGACAGGGATAAAGCGGGTGAAGGCAGATCCAGACTTCCCAGTGGCCAATCAGCCAGGGCAGCTGGATTCTCCATCACAGGGACAGCTAAGACCAAGGGACCTGAGGGGAGATGAAGCCCGCGAGGTGCCCACCAGGGGCCAGGCCCCAGCCAGGAGTGTCTCCTGTGCCATTTCAGCAAGCTCCACCCCAGCTTACAGAGGGAGGGGTCAACAGTTTCACCTCTAAGATGAGAAAACTGGAGTCAGAGAGGTTAAGCCACCTATCTGAGGTCATGCAGCTGGTGAGACCAGTAAGAGGATGGGAGGGAGTTGGAGAAAGAGAGAAGGCTGGAAAAACCACTGGAGCAGAGGCATGCCCTGTCTCCCAGGGCCTGGTGAGAGAAAATGGCAATGGGACCCAGGACTGAAGACAGTGACCGAGGGAGCCCTGTTCCAGCCTGGCCGGGGCACAGAGTCTGCAAGAAGTGGGCAAGTCTGTCTGATGAGGGAGGAGGGGCCCTAACCTGTGTAGCCAGAGGATGAGGGTACACTGTATTGGGACCCCAAAGCCTGGAGCCCCACCAGAGCCCCCACACATGTCTCCCACCAATATTCCTCCTCCAGGCCCTTCTGGGGCTAAAGGAGAAGGATCCAGGAGTTCTGTCCTGCGTGGGGAGCTCTAAAAACCCACCCACGGAGTGGTGAAAACTTTCGCTCAGGGGGATTAACAAGTCCAGCCACCTGTGCAATTCCCTTTGAAGTCGGGAGGACTGGCCTGCCTCAGGTGAGTTCTACAAAGAAAATAGGCAGGGAACTGGCGGGGGAGCTGTTGGCTAACTGGGCTCAGATCTTGCTCTTCTGTATGCTTGGTCAGTGTTCCCAGCGCTCCAGGAACAGCGCCCATCTCCTCTTCTCTACGAGCCTGGCCTGAGCCAAGGAGGGCTCACTGTTACTTGAACCCATACCCACAACTCCAAACTTTACCTACCCCTCCCCCGCACTCCATCACACACGCTCCAGCCCTCCAGCCTCTGCTTAGTTCAAGCCTCTCTCATATCCCAAGCCCTCTGCATATGCTGGTCCCTCCATTCTTCAGCCTGTAGCACTGCCTCCCTCTCCATTAAGAGAAAATCTGTCTTTTAGGGTGCAGTTCAAATGCTGCCACACGCTCGCATCTCTCCTGCCCTTATCTCCCACATCAGGCTCCAGCCTGCTTCCTTAGTGCGTCCCCACACCAAGCCCCCTTCCCTGTCCTGTCCTCTGTCCCCATGCACCCGGTGGCAAGGCCCTCCAGGTGAGGGACTGAACCTCCCGGGTGCCAGAGGACATTTTCTGGAACCCATGTGTCCTTGCAGTACACGCTGACTGGGCACCCCAGAGCCCGGCACCTGGGGGCATCTGGACCTCCCTGCTGTTCCCAGCCCCCATCCTCCTGTTTAGGTCTCTCTGCACCTCTCCCCTGGGGAGACCACTGGAGCCACCAGTAGGGTTGGCCCTTCCTGTCTGGGAGAATGTCTCCACCCTTCAGACCCCTTGCCCGTCTCCTTCCTCTTCTCCAGAGCAGACCCAGTGTCCTCTTTTGCTTCCAGCCACTGCTCCCGGGATGTGGTTTCCAGAAGAGTGGCTGGCCACTTCTTCAGAGGGGCCCAAGGCTGAAATTTCCTGGTCATCAGGGTCCAGTCTGGCTCCCCATTCTCCTGGTCACTGGCCTCTACTCCCAGCCAGTAACTTCTCCTCCCAGGGAGGGCTGCTCAGATTGCCACAGGGAGCCGGAAATCCGAGCCCCCTCCCTCGCCAGCCCCGAAGTCTATTGGAGCCCATGGAGCTTCTTTCTTGGGGGGAACCGATCGACACTGATAGAAGGGCAGGGGCTCCAAGCTCCCTTTCTTCTTTTGAAGACCTGACTAGAGCTTGACTCCGGCGGGCCGCTCCCCCGACCACATCCCGGCAGCAAGCGCTCTACCCACCCCGACGCCGACCGCGGAGACTCAGAGAGCAAAGCCGGGCAGGGCACCGCCCCAAGTCCCCTCCCGGGGCCCGGCTCTGCACAGGAGCCCGCAGCGCACAAGGTAGGAATGAGCTGGTGTCCGCACCCCCTCCTCCTGCGCCAACCCGAGACACCCCAAAGCCCTGGCCGCCGCCACCGCGCCCGGCTCCTGCTCCGACTCGGAAAGGAGCTGGCGCCGAGGCCGCGCCGAGGGGCGGCGGCCGGGAAGGGTCGGCGATACCTGTCAGCAGCTCGATCTTGTGTCCCAGCACCTTCATCTCGGCGTCCGGCGCTGCCCGGCTCGCGGCTACGGCGTCGGGGGAGTGCGCTCGGCGGAGCCAGGGACAGGAGCGCCGGAGGCGAGGAGGGAAGCGGCAGGAGAGCGAGGGGCGGAGCAGGAGGAGCCGCCGGGAGCCGGGAGCGCTCTCGCCGCCCCCCACGCCGCGCTCCCCCCCTCCAAACCGGTATAAAAAAATCCACCAATTGCACAACCGCGCACCCCTAAAAGGCGCCCGCCGCCACCTGGTCCGGGTGAACTCCGGGAGGCGGAGAGAGAGCGCGGGGTGGGCGCGGGTGACACTCCGGGAGGCGACGGGAGGGGGCCCCTCTGCCCGCCGCGCGTACAAAAAGGCCCTGCCGCCCCCGATGTCGCGATCGGGGAGGCGCGGGGGGCGAGGTGCGGCGGTGGCCCTGGCCGGGGTGGGGGGGGTCCCCGTGTCGGGCCGGGAAGGCGAAGAGGAAGAGCCCTGGCGGGGTGGAGTGGGGTGGGGAGATGCCGCCCTCCTCGGCGAAGTGTGGCCCGGCTACAAGGCGGCCGGCTCGCGGGTCTGGGTCGCGCGCGGGGGCTGCACCGAGGCGGTGGGGCCAGCCGCGGCTGCAGTGGCCGGGGGGTGGCGGGAGATGGGCCTCGGGGCGCTGCCGACTCACCTAGAGAGACGCGAGCAAGACAGACGCGCAGGCGGGGAGCCAGGCCTCCGCGCCGCCGCCGCCAACGCGCGGGTGCAGGTGCGGGCAACCCGGGGCCCCTCCGCAGAGCCACCGCTGCTGAGGGCGGGGGCCGGGCGGGGGCCGGGCCGGGGGCGGCGCGCCGCGGGGGGCGTGCCCACGAGGGCGCGGGGAGGGTGGGCGCTTGTCCCGGTGCTGCGCCGGGCCTGGGGGCTGGACCCGGGAGGCGGTTCCTGGGCGCGCGGCTTCCGCCTCCCGCAGCAAGCTAGACACCGGGACACCCGAACCCAGCGGAGAGCCCGGCTTGATCGGCCTGCTCCTCACCTCCTGCAGGAGGCCGGAGGAAGGGTCCCCGCTGCTCCGAGTGCGCCGGGAGCGGTGGGAGGCCCCGCCCGCCCTGCCCGTCCCCTGGTCACCGCGCCACGTCGAGCTCCCGAGGGAGGAAGCGGTCTCTGCCCTAGTCTTTGTTTAGATTCCCCGGGAGCCGGAGGAGACAGCACCCCGCTCCGCCTCCCCTGTCGCTGGGGGACAGTCCTGGGGGGAGTCTGAAAGAGCCAGGTGCTCAGCGGGGCTTTGGGTCGTCGTCGCCTGTTTGCAGAGCCTGAGGGTTTCCTTGGGGAAACTCATGCGGGAGTAACTCCAGGCACAGGTGTTTGGGGCCCTCAAGTTCCCCCTCCCTACCCCCAGAGCTTCCTCCCCACCCCCCTAACAGAATTTGTCCAAGTCCCTGCTCTCCGCCATTCACCCTCTATCATCTGAGCCAGTAGGAACCTGGGGACCCCTTTGGTCCTCACGCTCCTCTGGTCAGGCCCAGGGACCTTGCTCTCACCTGTTACCCCAGGAGAGGGAGCGCCAGCGTCCCCGGATGGAGTCCTATTGTAGGGAGAATGGGAATGAGATGACCTGAGAAACTTTACTTGGGGGAGGGGGGCAGTTCAAGTGGAGGGCTCCTGGAGACCAGGGTTCTACCTGGGTTCTGCCACTGACTTTGGGCGGGGCTCTGCCCCTCCTGATCCAGCCTTTTGGGGGCACAGTGACTGTATGGGACCAGGTCATCTGGGCAGTCTGGGATGTTTCAGGCTGAGAGGTCAATGTGATTCTTCAAGGTCTCTCCCCTCTTAACTGGATCTTTATCTGGACTAGTTTGTAGTCCCATCTTTCCCTCAACTCCAGGCTTCAGAGGAAGCTACTATGATCTTGAGGTAACCCACTCACCAATGTTTAGAAAGCTGGTAAGACTTGGTGGCCTCAGATGGGGTGCATATTCCTGCTTGGGGTGCAGTATATAGACTGCAAGCTTGGGTTCTCCTTACAACCCTGGGACTCACCTTGGGGAAATCCTTGCCTCTCAGTTTCCTCCTTTGCAAAGGGGATGCTGAGGGGAGGTGGTGACAGAGTAAACCTCTATATCCAAAACACCCAGGAAGCCGGTTCTATAGATACAAGTCTGGAGCTGGTCCTTAAGAGCACAGGCTGGTTCTACAATTTCCTGGTTGTGTGACTTATCCTCTCCGAGGCTTCATGTCATACTCTGTGAAACTGGGATGATGCTGACCTCAGAGGGTGCCTAAGAATTCACTGATGGCATAAAATGCTTTAGTATAGTGCCAGACACACAGTTGAAACACTCAGTAAATAGTCCCTATGATTACTGATGATAAAACTGTAATTATTGTATTAGAGATTCTTTCAGGGCTTTTCTGAATTCTACCCTTTCCAATAATTTCAGAGCTAGTCATTGAACAAAACTGAATGCTGATGTTCTAGTAACATAATTCACAAGGCCTAGCCTGTTCTAAATTCCCTGGAGGGAGACAGGCCCCAGGAGGATGTAAAAGACTGCCTGATAACAGATTTGACGCTGTGACTCAACTGTCTCTGTGCAGAATGCTGTCTGCCAGGGACTTGAAGTAACGTGGACAACCCACCTGGCTCAGAATGCATGAACCCCAATGGGCATTCAAGGGGTCAGGTTGAGGGTATGAAGTCCTAAGAAAATGTAGCGATTCAACAGATGATGAAGCAATGTGATTGTACGAATACTGCCCTCGTCGGGGCCTATTGCATCAAGGAAAGTTGCTTCAGGTATAAGCAGGGAGGGGGGCTCTGAGCCCTTCTGGAAGAGTCAGTCACGCTGGGCAGAGGAGTCCCAGCTGAGTCAGTAGATGGACAAGGGCTCCATTCCTTTTTCTCCAGGGCTCTTCTTCATCCTTGTGATGGAAGCATGGTGTTTGGAGGCAGGTTGGGTGGCAGAGTTTTAGACATATATATATATTTTTAAAATTTTTATTTACTTATTGGCTGTGCTGGGTCTTTGTTGCTGCACATGGGTTTTCTCTAGTTTTGGCGAGTGGGGGCTACTCTCTAGTTGTAGTGTGCGGGCTTCTTACTGTGGTGGCTTCTCTTGTTGCAAAGCACAGGCTCTGGAGCGTGGGCTCAGTAGCTGCGCCACCTGGGCTTAGTTGCTCTGCAGCATGTGGGATCATCCCAGACCAGGGATGGAACCAGTGTCCCCTGCACTGCAAGGCAGATTCTCAAACCACTGGATCACCAGGAAAGCCCCTGGCAGGGTTTTTAACAGAGGAAAGCAGGGTATGGCAGATGGCCAGGGTGTTGACTGGGAGAGGGGGCCTCTAAGACATGTCCCTCAAGCCTCACTCCTCATTATGAGAAAAAGGCTGTGAAAGTTGCTGCCCTCTCTGGACTTACCTTTTTCCCATTTGTAGACCAGGGAAGAGACTGCCTCAGCTGCAGACAAGATCCAGCCTATCTGAAGATCTCTCTGGGCCTTCATTTCCCTATCTGGAAACTCAAGCAAAGATATCAGTCTGGGTGGCTGCAGGAACTAGAAACCTACTCTGTCTGGTGTAAGCAAAACAGAGCTATGTTAGAAAGATGGAGGGCAGCCCTGGGGATCTCAGGATGCAGGCCCAATCCCGAAGTATCGATGCTATGCCCCCACAGATGCTACCGCAGCACCGCCCCTGGGCAGGGATGTGGGATAATAGCATCAGACCATGGCTGCCTCTGAAGCAAGAAGTGCTATGGCCACTTTGTCACTAGGATGAATTGTTCATATGGTCTTGGCTTTCTTATGTTACCAGATTCTAATTCACAGACAAGAATGGGATGTGTGATTGGAGGTGCCTGGACCACGTACTCTGTTAAAGCTGCAAGGGAGGCTGGGAAAAGGTATTTTCAGTTCCTCTGGTGGGAGGTGGACCCTGCCTCATAGGAAGGGCATGTCAGATGCTGGTGGCCGAAAGAGTGACGGGTGCCCACTTCAGATAATGATGGACTCGTGAAACTGCTGTGAGATGACGCACACGGGCACTCAGCTCCGAGCCTGGCATGGAGGGAACACAGTATCCTAGGTCGTTGAAAGTCATATCACACTGCCAATCTACAGTGTCAGGCAAGGATGCTCCTACATCCTTCAGTCTTTGATTTTTCAGCAGGTGAAAGACACAAGGACCTTGAGGACAGTATGGCTTGCTGCCCTTCCAGATGCAGAGGCAGCTCTGGTCCCGCTGCCAGGAGGACAGGTGACTGTGTTTTTCCATTGTGGTGATGAATTGGGCTGAGTCACCATCCCTCTCCAGTCCCCTCGTGACCATGACTGGGAGCAAGTGAAAAGAACCAGCAGGTGGGGTCAGGGGCACAAAGGAGCCTGGGGCCATGGAAGCGTCCTCTCTTAGCAAGGGGAGGGTGAGCAGAAATGGTACCCCCCCCCAAACACACACAACTAACCCTCCCTACTCGCTCATCGTGAGTCAGACGGCCTCAGGGAGAGAAGAGAGGATCCTTTCTCCTATTTTACAGGCTTGGCTGAGTGCCTCTTTGGTGCCAAGATCTGTGCTGAGTGCACTGGAGAGACCAGAGCAGACCAGGCCCTGAGTTTGCCTTTCAGGTTTGTGCACCAATGCAGGGAGCCAGCTCAGAGTCCCATAATCTGGGTTCTGAGCAGACTCTGCTGACATGTGCAGTTGAGGTTCCTGTGCAGTACAGTGGGGGCCTGGAGGGGTCAGCAAGGGCTTCATGGAGGAAGTGGCATCTGAGCCTGCAGAGAGGCGGGTCAGAGGATGGAGATAGAAGAGGGGGTGATTGGGAGAGATGATCCCTGAATCCATCCATCCATCCAACACTGGGTCAGCCAGGCCCTGTGATAAGCTCCGGGAGGCAAAGAGCTGAGCATGCTGCAGCCTTGCCCTCTATCAGGAGCTCCTGGATTGACGTGGAAAAGGCCGGGTATGCATGAGCAGATGATAAGGAAGCTGAAATGAGCAAGTGGGCAGCGGCAAGTGCCTGATCTCAGGCACTCTGGAATTTCACCAGCCACCAGATTATCTGCTCCCTGCTCCTGGGCCACCCTGGACTACTCACTGGCTATGTTGCCACCTCCTTTTTCCCATAACATGGAGCAACACCCCCCCCCAACCCTGTCCCCCGCCGGGGGTCCACCCTTTGCTCTCCAGGAAACTCCAGACACCTTACTCTGTCCTCCCCCATCCCAGAGGACAGCAGAGCACCCACCAGTTCCCTTTGAGAGTGCTCTCCATCTCCCCGGAAGCTTTACCAGACATATGCAGCCCCAGTATATGCCGAGTCCAGCAAAGGGGTGATCTGATAATATATCTTTAAAATTCCAAAAGTCATCTATGCTCAATGCAGAACATTCAGTGCAGAGGAAAAAATTAAAACCATGCATAATTCCATTGCCTAAAGATAACCAGCGTTCACCTGTTAACATTGGGGAGGGGTACGTCCTTCAGCACTTTGCGTTTTTTCCCCAAGGAATCATACTGCATATATTTTTGCCACTCTATCTTTTTTCACTTGCCAGTAGATCATGAACATTGACCCTGATCAAATTACTCTTCTGCAATGCAATTAGAAGAGCTACACTGTCTTTATTGTGTGAAGTGAAGTGAAAGTCGCTCAGTCATGTCTGACTCTTTGTGACCCCATGGACTATACAGTCCATGGAATTCTCTAGGCCAGAATACTGGAGTGGGTAGCCTTTCCCTTCTCCAGGGGATCTTCCCAACCCAGGGATCAAACCCAGGTCTCCCACACTGCAGGTGGATTCTTTACCACCTGAGCCACAAGGGAAGCCCATTATTGTGTGGGTGCTGCATTGTTTTCTGAGCTAGTCCCACAGTGTTGGGCATGTAGGAATGTTTCCAATTTTTCAGTTAGAAACATTGTTGCTAGCAATTTATGCCAAGATGCTACTTTGCTCACATCTCTTGGATGACCTCCTAAGGCCACCGTGCAGCCTCCTTTTGCCTGGCTGCTTGACCTCTGCCCTCTCTGACCTCTGCCAAGGTTCGCCCATCTATCCTTGACAGGAGACCTATATTGTGGTGCCCTGATTGGCTTTGTACCTATGCAGGTTCATTCAAGGATCCTTGGGGGAAAGTGAGTGATTATCCCACCTTCCCAATTGTGCTAATTTCATTTTAAAGCCTAATTTTTTTTTGATCTTGTAAGGTGTTACCAATGGGGGAAACTGAGCTAAGGGTACACAAGACCTCTCTATAATTTTTCTCAACTTCCTGTAAACCTATCATTACTTCCAATAAAACTTTAAAAAAACAAACAAAGTTCAGGTAGTCCTGGAGGGATCTATTTGGCCCCAGTCTCAGGAACTAATGTTTTTAAGTCTACACTTTGTCACAAGAACCAGAAATAAGAGTTCCCTGTTTCAGTTTCCCCTGAAGGGTGGGAAACGTCCCAGGGAAAGACAGCTCTCCTGGTGGGTGGTGGGTGGCTCTCCAAGCTTTCCTGGATCTAACTCTGCTGCTGAGCTTGATCGTGAGCTTCAGGGGCCTGATCAACCCTGCTTGCAGTGGGAAGGGAGAACCAAGAGGGCAGGGAGGAGGTACAGCTTCCCCCACAGACCCCAGGGAACTCCTGGGTAAACAGCAATTTGCAGCAAGCAGACAGAAAGCCAAAACTTGCTCTTTGGAGGATAGCTACACCATTCTCCTTCCAAAGAGGACACACAAGTCTGGAGAAGCCTCTGTCCTGAAGTTCTGGAGAGAATGGCCTACTTTCTACAGGGTGATCGTCCCAACCTCACCCCAGACCTGAGCAAAAGCCATAGGCTGAGCTGGGGTGCCATGCCCCACACCTGGGTTGGCCCCCAGGCTGAGCGGCCCCGGGCACTCTGCCCTCCTGGGGGCCACAGTGTTCCCACAGTGTCCCCGGCACCATGATAACAGGGCTGGGTGGAGTCAGAGGTTCTCACCAAGTTCCCAGAAAATAGAAACTGAGGAACTGACACAGGCTGCTGTGTGGAGGGGTCCCAAGACCACCCTCGAGCTTGGTTTACTAGAAGGACTCACGGAACTCAGAAACGTCACTTCCCTCATGGTCACCATTTACTGCAGTGAAAGGACTCGGGTCAAATCCCTAAAGAGAGAGAGGTACATGAGCAGAGTCTGGGAGACTCCAGGCGCAAGCGTCCAGGTGTCTTTCTCAGAGGAGTCGCACACAGGCACGGTCATTGCTTCCAGCACCGGTAGGTCACATCACAAGTGGCGTATCCACCAGAGGTGCGCACCTGAGCCCTGGGGCGCAGGGTTTTAATTGGAAGTCAGTCACATCAGCACACAGTACCAAGTGACTGACCTAAGCTACTCAGTCTCCAGGGCCCCAGAAGTGAAACTGACAGTGTGTCCCAGGGCCACACAGGCTTTCCCCAGAGGTCACAATGTGAGCATTCACTGTCTGATTAGACCCTGCAGTGTGGCCCAAGGCCTTAGACACACAGGAACACTCCTGTCAGGCATTGAGATCACCAAGGGCCAGTCCTTTTTGGGGGAAAGAACAGGATTTGAGCACCCAAGCCTGCTGAGTTAACCCCTTATGGCAATGATGACAATCACTTATTTTGCCACTTACATATGCAAACTGTCATCTGTTTTCACTGTGATTTCATACAAGGAAGGAGGCTGAACTGCAAGAAGGTAGTCCGGACCTCCTGGCGTGATAGGGGCTAGCGCTCCCCAAGAGAAGATACGTGGAATCCACATGGTTAGTTTTGAAGGTGAGAGAATGGCCATGATCCACGAGTGTACATCAGGAATGTGATATACACGCTATTCTTGTTTGTCCACACAGTTTTGTCCCCAGTCAAGAAACAGATGAACTGGGAAGCTCCCTCTGGCTCCCATGTGAGCTCGGGTCAGATGTCCCTGCTCTTGGAAAAGAACAGGCTCTGCTGAGGGTGGGAGGACTCAGTCTGGGACCCTCCCTGAAGTGTCCAAGCCCAGTTTGTCCTTTCTTATCTGGAGCCTTGCTGGCGTTGCAGCTTATCCCGGGAAAGAGAGGAGCCCGTTCTTTCTAACAGTCCCTACCCTGGCCCTTAGCCCAGACTCCAGGCACCCCTAGATCAACTCTAGGGTAGACCAGATCTTCTTCTAAGGTCCCACTTCATCCCATCTCCTCATGGTCCAGCCTCCACGCATGGAGCTGAGCCATCAAAGCCTAGGCTGTTGGCCTGAGCAGGCCTCGAGATGGGGAGTCAGACAGCCTTGGGTTTCACCCACTCCGTAGTGGCCTTGGGTAAAATCACAAACCTTCAGAGTTTCCTCCTCTCTCAAACAGGTCTAACATTAAGCAGTAAGGAGTCATGAGTTGCTGACTGAAGAGCCCTCAGCCCAGGGCCTAGTTGGGGCCCATTGACTAGTGCCGCTTAGGACAATGAATTTTGTGGTTCCCGGCACAATGTATGGGGGTGGGTGGGATCCCTGTGACGAGAACAGCGGGTGCAATGACACATCCTGCTGCCTTGGAGCTGGGTGTTCATAAGCCAGGGGTCCCTATGGTTTCTGGACTTTGGGAGTAGGAACACAGCTCATGTACATAGCAGGAAGAGATCTGATGGGCTGTTGGGGTATCATGAGGATGGAGAGGCCTGCTCACCCCAGGGCCTCTGCACATTGCATTCTGACTGCCCAGGGACCCCTTCCTTCCACTTCCTATACCTCCCTGGGCTAATCCTGCTCATCCTTGGGGAATTTCAATTTAGACTTCACCTGATTCCCTTCCTCTGTGCTCCCATCATATCACATTCTCAATAGTAATACCACTAATCATCGTATACCATTTAGGAAGCCCTTACTATGTGCTAGGTATAGTGCTAAAGGCATTACCTACATACAGCATCTCATTTGATTCTCCCAACATTTTAAGAGATAGGTAAATCTCTTGTTTTTCTGATTTTACAAATGAAAAAACAGGTTCAGAGAAGTGAAGTCATTGGCTTCACTGTATAATGGATGTCTGTGTGCCAGCCCATCTCTGCCCTGGACTATGAGCTTCCCAAGGGCAGGGGTTGTGTCTTGTTGGTGGTTGAGCCTCAGCACCCAGCACTGGGCTACTTAGGATGGGCTCAGTAGGTGGGAGTCTCCAGCAGTATTTGTTGAATACGTGAGTGAATGAGTGAATGCTTGCAAAGTACTGACGCAGTGCTTGGCACACCATGGATGATCTGTGGTTAGCAGAAAAATGCCTTCCCTCAAATACATCCGTGTCCTCCTCCCTGGAGCCCGTGAATATGTTACATGACTTGGCGGAGGGAAATGAAAGTTGCAGATGAAATGAAGTTGCTAATCTGCTGCCTTGATAGTAGAGAGATTATCCTGGATTATCTGGGGGGACCCAACACAATCACATGGGACCTTAAAAGTGGGAGAGGGAGGCAGGAGGGAACCAGAGACATGGCAGCATGAGGACTTGGCTTGACCGCATTGATAGCTTTGAAGATGCAGGAAAGGGCCACGTGCCAAGGAAAGCAGATAGTCTCCAGAAGCTGGAAAAAGCAAGGAAACGGATTCTCCTCTAGAGCCTCCAATAGGAATCTGGCCCTGCCAACATCTTGCTTTTAGCCCAGGGAGACCCATTCCAGACTTCAGACCTCCAAACCTATAAGAAAATTGGTGTGATTTTTAAGCCACTAATGTGGTAATTTTTCACACCAGCAATAAAAACCAGTATGGTGCCCAGTGCCTGACACCAAGGATCACACTTAGTGGTCACTTATTAAATGACTTGAGCTGAATTGGATTATTACTGTATGTACTTCACTATCAGGAAAGATAGATAAGAAAAACGCATTTTTGTATATTTTGGATATATTGCATCAGAGGCCTATTAGAAAAGATCCTGATGCTGGGAAAGATCGAGGGCAGGAGCAGAAGGTGGTGGCAGAGGATGAACTGGTTGGATGCCATCACAAACTCAGTGTATATAAGTTTGAGCAAGCTCTAGGAGATGGTGAAGGACAGGGAAGCCTGGTGTGCTGCAGTCCATGGGGTTGCAAAGAGTCAGGCACGACTTAGCAACTGAACAACAACAAGAGTTTGGGTTACAGTTTGATCCTGAGACCAAGCCATTGGCTCGGCAGGCTGAGCAGAGGAGGGGTCACAGAGAATGACATGAGGGGTTTTCTAGGGAAGGGAGCCCCAGGGTGTGAGTGAGCAGTACTGCTTACCGGTAAAGTCAGCATCCTGGACAACTGTCCATGGCCTGAGGACTGAGGGTATCATCTCTGGGTGCCCACCTGCTGCTTCCATAAGCAGAACGGATGCCACGCACTGGATCTTTACCTCTGCAGGCAGGTCCCGATTTCACCAATTCTTCACCAGCTCAGGCTGCTATAACACAATACCATAACTGGGTGGCTTAATAAACAGATCTAGAGGCTGGACGTCTGAAATCAGAATGTCACGGTGGTCAGGTCCTGGCGAGGACCCTCTTCTGGGTGGCAGATAGCTGTTTTCTCACTGTGTCCTCACATAGGAAAGTGGAGGTGGAGCAGAGAGAGCCCTCTGGGACCCTTTTATAAGTGCGCTAATCCCATTTATGAACACCCCACCCTCATAACCTTGCCACCTCTCAAAGGCCAACAACTCTTAATACCATTGCATTGGCTGGAGGCCTTAGGACGTCAATATATGAATTTGGGGGACACAACCATTCCATCCATAACAAGCCCCATTGTGTAATCCCAGGATGATGCCGATTCACCAGGGGAGGGAACAGCCAGCTCTTGTGTCCTTCTCTGCTATGCTGAGCATCCTTCACCCGCTCAGCCCTCATAGCGACTCCATGTGACTGGTGCCATCATTACCCCCATTTTATCAATCAGGAAACTGAAGCCTAGAAGGGTGAAGTCAGGGCCAGAAATTGGGACTGAACGAAGGCAGGGGGCTCCAGGGTCTCTGTTCCTCCCCACTGGGCTCTACTGTCTCTGGAGGGAAGGATGATTCTGAGAGCAGTAACGCCGCCTAACATTTGGACCCTACCTTTCTGTTCTCAGCCATCCTCACCCTGTTGTCTCTTGTCCTCCTCCCAGTAGCCAGGCATCTGATGAGTGCCCCTGGCTTACGTTTGGGGAAACAGAGCCCATGAGAGGGAGGTCATGGCCTCCCTTAATTCAAAGCCAGGGTGGGATTCCTTCCTGGGTCTCTTGGCTCCAAAGCCAGAGTCTCTCCTACCAGCTGCCCCCTGCCTACCTGATGCATTATTTATGGCCCATTACTTACCTCCTGAAGTCTCCCAGATGCCGCCTGCCAGGGCTGTGACCTCGCTGTGTCCCCTGGAGAGGACCAAGGGCAGCTCTCTCTCTCTCATCTCTCCTTCCTCCTCCTCCTCTTTTGCAGCCTCTTTGGGTCTCAGCAGGCTCCTGGGGTGTGGCACAGCTGGTCCCCTCTTCCCACCCAGGAGAGCAGTTTCCTCTTTGCCCAGCCAGTCGATGCTTTCACCTAGCTCTTGGCTTTTTGAACAAAGCAGGGGCAGCCAGCACAGCCCAGGCTCACCATCCCCTTATCACAGCCCCAGCTTGAGTTGCCAGTTTGTGTGTGCATGGGTGGATGTTGTGTGTATGTGTATGTGTGTCATGAGAGGAGGGCATGAGTGTATGTTCTATATGGGGTGGGCAAGGGGCATGGGTTTAAGTGCTCACAGCTGAACACATTTCAGTTGCCCCTTCTGGGTCTTGAAGCCACAAGCAAAGTCAACACGGGGCCTGGGAAACGGTGCTTCGGTGAAGCACTAAGGTTGGGAACAGAACTTCCCAGGGCCCCTGGAGCCCACAGCCTTAGAGCTATGTGACCTCGAACAAGTTGCTTAATCTCTCTGTGCCTTATTTGCTTTCTCCTTTAGAGGACCTACCCCACGCCCGAGGTCAGGGGCAGCGGCTGGGAGGAGCTACCCTACGTCCAAGGAGCAGCAGCTGCATGGGTGCAGGAGGGCCGAGAGGAGCTACTCCACGTTCAAGGTCAGGAGGGGCGGCCATGAGGAGATACCCCTCGTCCAAGGTAAGGAGCAGCGGCTGCGCTTTGCTGGAGCAGCCGTGAAGAGATAACCCATGTCCAAGATAGGAGAAACCCAAGTAAGACGGTAGGTGTTGAAAGAGGGCATCAGAGGGCAGGCACACTGAAACCAAACTCACAGAAAACTAGTCAATCTAATCACATGGACCACAGCCTTGTCTAACTCAATGAAACTAAGCCATGCTATGTGAGGCCACCCAAGACAGGAGGGTTATGGTGGAGAGGTCTGACAGAATGTGGTCCACTGGAGAAGGGAATGGCAAACCACTTGAGTATTCTTGTCTTGAGAACCCCATGAACAGTATGAAAAGACAAAATGATAGGATACTGAAAGAGGAACTCCCCAGGTCAGTAGGTGCCCAATATGCTACTGGAGATCAGTGGAGAAACAACTCCAGAGAAAATGAAAGGATGGAGCCAAGGCAAAAACAAAACCCATCTGTGGATGTGACTGGTGATAGAAGCAAGGTCCAATGCTGTAAAGAGCAATATTGCATAGGAATCTGGAATGTTAGGTCTATGAATCAAGGCAAATTGGAAGTGGTCAAACAAGAGATGGCAAGAGTGAACATCGACATTCTAGGAATTAGGAAACTAATGGACTGGAATGGGTGTATTCAACTCAGATGACCGTTATATCTACTACTGTGAGCAGGAATCCCTCAGAAGAAATGGAGTAGCCATCATGGTCAACAAAAGAGTCTGAAATGCAGTACTTGGATGCAATCTCAAAAACGACAGAATGATCCCTGTTCATCTTCAAGGCAAACCATTCAATATCACAGTAATCTAAGCCTATGCCCCAACCAGTAACGCTGAAGAAGCTGAAGTTGAACGGTTCTATGAAGACCTACAAGACCTTTTAGAACTAACACCCCCAAAAGATATCCTTTTCATTATAGGGGACTGGAATGCAAAAGTAGGAAGTCAAGAAACACCTGGGGTAACAGGCAAATTTGGCCTTGGAGTATGGAATGAAGCAGGGCAAAGGCTAATAAGAGTTTTGCCAAGAGAACGCACTGGTCATAGCAAACACCCTCTTCTAACAACACAAGAGAAGACTCTACACATGGACATCACCAGGAGGTCAACACCGAAAACAGATTGATCATATTTTGTGTAGCCAAAGAGGAGAAGCTCTATACAGTGAGAAAAAACAAGACCAGGAGCTGACTGTGACTCAGATCATGAGGTCCTTATTGCCAAATTCAGACTTACATTGAAGAAAGTAGGGAACTATCACTAGACCATTCAGGTATGACCTAAATCAAATCCCTTATGATTATACAGTAGAAATGAGAAATAGATTTAAGGGACTAGACCTGATAGATAGAGTGCCTGATGAACTATGGACTGAGGTTCATGGCATTGTACAGGGGACAGGGATCAAGACCATCCCCATGGAAAAGAAATACAAAATGACAAAATGGCTGTCTGGGGAGGGCTTACAAATAGCTGTGAAAAGAAGAGAAGCAAAAAGCAGAGGAGAAAAGGAAAGATATAAGCATCTGAATGCAGAGTTCCAAAGAATAGCAAGGAGAGACAAGAAAGCCTTCCTCAGCGATCAATGCAAAGAAATAGAGGAAAACAATAAAATGGGAAAGACTAGAGATCCCTTCAAGAAAATTAGAGATACCAAGGGAACATTTCATGCAAAGATGGGCTCGATAAAGGACAGAAAATGTATGGACCTAACAGAAGCAGAAGATGTTAAGAAGAGGTGGCAAGAATACACAGAAGAACTGTACAAAAGAGATCTTTAAGACCCAGATAACCACGATGGTATGATCACTCACCTAGAGCCAGGCATCCTGGAATGTGAAGTCAAGTGGGCCTTAGACAGCATCACTACAAACAAAGCTAGTGGAGGTGATGGAATTCCAGCTGAGCTATTTCAAATCCTGAAAGATGATGCTGTGAAAGTGCTACACTGAATATGTCAGCAAATTTGGAAAACTCAGTAGTGGCCACAGGACTGGAAAAGGTCAGTTTTCATTCCAATCCCAAAGAAAGGCAATGTCAAATAATGCTCAAACTACCACACAATTGCACTCATCTCACACGGCTAGCAAAGTAATGCTCAAAATTCTTCAAGCTAGGCTTTAGCAATACATGAACCGTGAAATTCCAGATGTTTAAGCTGGTTTTAGAAAAGGCAGAGGAACCAGAGATCAAATTGCCAACATCCGCTGGATCATGGAAAAAGAAAGAGAGTTCCAGAAAAATCTATTTCTGCTTTATGACTATGCCAAAGCCTTTGACTATGTGGATCACAGTAAACTGTGGAAAATTCTGAAAGAGATGGGAATACCAGACCACCTGACCTGCCTCTTGAGAAACCTATATGCAGGTCAGGAAGCAACAGTTAGAACTGGACATGGAACAACAGACTGGTTCCAAACAGGAAAAGGAGTATGTCAAGGCTGTATCTTGTCACCCTGCTTATTTAACTTCTATGCAGAGTACACCATGAGAAACGCTGGGCTGGAAGAAGCACAAGCTGGAATCAAGATTGCCAGGAGAAATACGAATCACCTCAGATATGCAGATGACACCACCATTATGGCAGAAAGTGAAGAGGAACTAAAAAGCCTCTTGATGAAGGTGAAAGAGGAGAGTGAAAAAGTTGGCTTAAAACTCAACATTCAGAAAATGAAGATCATGGCATCTGGTCCCATCACTTCATGGGAAATAGATGGGGAAACTAGAAACAGTGTCAGACTTTATGTTCGGGGGCTCCAAAATCACTGCAGATGGTGACTGCAGCCATGAAATTAAAAGATGCTTACTTCTTGGAAGGAAAGTTATGACCAACCTAGATAGCATATTCAAAAGCAGAGACATTACTTTGCCAACAAAGGTCCGTCTAGTCAAGGCTA
This sequence comes from Capricornis sumatraensis, assembly GCF_032405125.1. NCBI lineage: Eukaryota > Metazoa > Chordata > Mammalia > Artiodactyla > Bovidae > Capricornis > Capricornis sumatraensis. Next base: position 31,999,869 of record NC_091088.1, on the reverse strand, counting down.
TGGTTTTTCCAGTGGTCATGTATGGATGTGAGAGTTGGACTGTGAGGAAAGCTGAGTGCCAAAGAATTGATGCTTTTGAACTGTGGTGTTGGAGAAGACTCTTGAGAGTCCCTTGGATTGCAAGGAGATCCAACCAGTCCATCCTAAAGGAGATCAGTCCTGGGTGTTCATTGGAAGGACTGATTTTGAAGCTGAAACTCCGATACTTTGGCCACTTGATGTGAAGAGTTGACTCATTGGAAAAGACTCTGATGCTGGGAGGGATTGGGAGCAGGAGGAGAAGGGGATGACAGAGGATGAGATGGCTGGATGGCATCACTGACTCAATGGACATGAGTTTGAGTGAACTCTGGGAGTTAGTGATGGACAGCGAGGCCTGGCGTGCTGCAATTCATTGGGCTGCAAAGAGCTGGACACGACTGAGCAACTGAACTGAACTTACTTCCTTGAGTGGAGGATTAGATGAGGCAATCAGTACAGGGCCTGAGGGATGGCTGATAAACATCTTTTGACCAGGCACCCTATCCTGCCTCCCTTTAGGTCACTTTAGTCGTGTCCGACTCTGTGTGACCCCATAGATGGCAGCCCACCAGGCTCCCCTGTCCCTGGGATTCTCCAGGCAAGAACACTGGAGTGGGTTGCCATTTCCTTCTCTAAAGCATGAAAGTGAAAAGTGAAAGTGAAGTCACTCAGTCGTGTCCGACTCTTAGTGACCCCGTGGACTGCAGCCCACCAGGCTCCTCCGTCCATGGGATTTTCCAGGCAAGAGTACTGGAGTGGGGTGCCATTGCCTTCTCCTCTAAGCAAGGAAGGACAAGTTTTTTCTGGCTGTGCTATGCATGTAGGATCTTAGTTCCCTGACCAAGGATTGAACCCTCACCCTCTGCAGTGGAAGCATGGAGTCTTAGCCACTGGACCACCAGGGAAGTCCCAGAAGGACAAGTCTGGATCACAAACTCTTGAGAGGAAGGGCACTTGGGAGGGGGAAGCGAGAAGCTAGAGGTTTGCAGACCCAAATGGTCGGTGTCTAGGCAACAGCCGAGTCACCTTCATCTCAGTTTCCATGTCTGTAAAGTGGGCAGTGACTAAAATTAATAGCTGCTTAATGTCCTGGCTGGCATCAGGGAATTCTGGAAAATAAGAATGAAAACTCCAGGAAATTACACAAAACAAATCACTCCTTGGACTGAATGTTCTCCCTCCTCCTCAGAATTTAAGGCTTTTGGCACATGTGAGCATATAAAACCAGAGGGCAGGCATTTCTGCTTCTCCTCCACGCTTTTAAGTGCTCACAACGAATCATCCAGGTCCTGAGTGATTTGTTGAAGGTTCTCAGAATCATCTGGAGACCCTGTGACCCACACAGCCCCTGAGCCTTGACCCCAGGACACTGGTTAGGAAAGCTCAGAGGCACCAAAGACTCTGTGTCTTTAACGAGCTTCTTTAATGATTCCAAAGCAAGTGGCCCACTGTGACAAATAAGAGGGCAAGCACCCTGCCGGGGACCATTCCAGACACCCTTGGAATGAGTCCTTCCAGAATCCTGTCTCCTAGTTCCTTGTCCTTCATCCTAGGACCCTGAAAATGGAACCAGTGGGCTCCCCCAAGCTCTCTTCCACACACCCATCTCCAGATCCACCTTCCAGTTTTGGATTCCGCAGTCACTTCCCACTTGCAGTGAATATACCCGATTCCCCATGCCTGGAGTTAATTACTTCAAAAAGACATTCGGAAACTTGGCTCTGTTGGGTCTAACATGTTCCCTTTGGCTAATTTGATAGTTCTGTCTTTGAAAATTGAATGTGCTTTTGAAACATGTTCACTGGACTGTCATTTCATTGCCCTCCAGATATCTTCCCGCCGCTGTTTTTCTCTTCGAATCCATGCTCACACCAGCTCTGTGGATCTCAGAGGGGACACCTGTGTTTTGTAACTGGGGTACCTGCTTCCCAAAGGTCAGGTCTTGACTGTCTGTGTATCCTGGCTCAGCAACTGGGCAGAAGGACAGTAGGACTTCTAGATTTTTCATGAAATCATGAAAAGAAAAATCTAAAGTTTTAGATCATTTTTAAAAGTGGCAGCTTGGGTTCTTACTGGTGCATTCTGTTCACCAAATGTGAAGAATGATTATTTCCGGGTAGCGGATTTTAAGGGAGTTTCTAGTTTTGTCTTTACCCGTCTATCATCTGTTTTACTATCCATTATTTTTAATTTACAAAAGCACATATAATTTTAATAATAAAATGAGAATAAAGTTAGTATCATTAAAAATAATATGCATTCAAGAAGATGAAACTGATCCTTCTGGCCAAGTGTGAGGGAAGTCTGGCTTTTATGAATCTGTGAAGTGAACTTTTATAAACTTGTCAAATGACTTTTCATGAATTTGTTAAAGTCACTCCAAGAGGCAGACCTCTCTCTGAAAATGAGTAGAACTCTGCACAAAAAGAGAAAACAAGACCCAGGCTAATGCTTATGTTTATACATTTGTGTGTGTGAGTGTTTTAAAAAGATGGGATGGGATTTGAGTTTTTAAAATGTTAACTTTATCGTTTGTTAAATCTTAGACACCATTTTTCTTTACCCTTGGGCATAATTTGACTTAAATTTGCAGATCGACTGAAGGATAGATCTGTTTCTATGCTTTCATTTAACAATTGTGAATTGAGGGCTTCCCTGGTGGCTCGGGGTGAAGAATCTGCTTTGCAATGCAGGAGATGCAGGTTCGATCCCTGGCCTGGGAAGATCCCACATGCTGCGGGACAACTAAGCCCATGAGCGCCAACTACTGAGCCTGGGCGCCCTAGAGCCTGAGATCCACAAGGGAAGCTACCACAGTGAGAGCCATAAGCACCCCAACTAGAGAAAGCCTGCATGCAGCGACAAAGACTCAGTGCAGCCATAAAGAAATAAAAATAAATTAATTTAAAAAATAAAATCTAAAAAAAAAGAGAGCACCCCGTAAATGAACTGAGTTTTGCTCGGTGTCAGTGTTCTAGCCTCACAGGAATCAGGAAGAACATGGATGGATCCCCGGCCTTGAGTAGCCCTGGATCCGGGGGAGGCGGTGGTGTCCACACCCACACAGTTGGGTACGTGCTCTGGGAGGATACTGAAGCCCAGGAGAGGCCGTTCTTTTCTCTGAGAAAAATCAAGGCGGGCTTCTCAGAGGAGGTAACTGACACAGAAATTTTCCAGGAAGAGCAGGTGACATTCCAGAAGGAGAAGGAAGATGTTTCAGGCAAAGAGAGGAGGAGGTACAAAGTTTCCTTCAGGTGGTGGTTGTGGAAAAGCTAGAATTGTGTTTGTGAAATAGCAAGTTGCCGGCTGTGCCCTCAATTTAGGGTATATAGTGTGTGTATGTATATGTGTTTGTTGGGCGTTGAAGAGTCTTGAATGATGAGCTAAGCAGTTTATCTGGTTGGGGATGGGGAACTATGAAAAGGTCTTAAACAGAAGTGGCATGATTGTATTTGCCTCTTAAACTGGCAGCTCGATGGTATATTTGTGAAAGTCCATGTAGGTGACAGAAATCACATCAAGTATTTGAATGGAGAGAATTTAATGTAAATAATTACCTAAGTTGAAATGGGAAGTCTACACTTAATAACATAATAAATACTGGAAAGGGTGTGTCTACACATAATAAATACTAGAAAGGGGGTGGAGAAAAGAGAATTGTTCTACACGGCTGATGGGAATAGAAATTAGTGCCATGGGCACTATGGAAAACAGTCTAGAGGTTCCTCTAAAAGCTAAAAATAGAGTTACCACATGATCCAGCAATCCCACTCCTGGGCATATATCCAGAAAAGATGAAAACTCTAATTCCGAAAGATTCATGCACTCCAGTCTTCACAGCAGCACTGCGAACAATAGCCGCGACATGGAACCAGCTGAAATGTCCATGAATATGAATGGATAAAGAAGATGTGCGGTGTGTGTGTCACACACACACACAATGGAATATTACTCAGCCATCAAAAGAATAGAATATTGCCATTTGCAGCAACATGATATATCTAGAGAATAGCATAATAAGTGAAGCTGGGCAGAGAGGTAATTTTTGCAATATTATAACATTAAATAAATATTTACATGAAATATTACAATAAATAAGAGACCACAGGATACTGTAAACATAACCTTTATTATTTTTTTTTGTTTTTGTTTTTGTTTTTTAATTTTAAAATCTTTAATTCTTACATGTGTTCCCAAACATGAACCCCCCTCCCACCTCCCTCCCCATAACATCTCTGTGGGTCATCCCCATGCACCAGCCCCAAGCATGCTGTATCCTGCGTCAGACATAGACTGGCGTAAACATAACCTTTATGTGCACTGGGAAACAAAAATTCATGTGACTCACTTTAAAGCAATATTCATTTCACTGCAGTGGTTTGGAACTGAATTCATAACATCCCTGAGCTATGCTGCTATCTCCTGAGATACAGACGATATACATGATTTTGAGTGAATACCCTAACAAATAATTAAAGAGCAGTAAATCTCATGGTAAGTCTCTCCTTTCAGTGCTTAGTATACAAAGAGGAAGCGTCATATTAGGTGCCGGGTGTCTTTAACACCTCTCCAGCTCTTGCTAATCCTTTTTAACAAAGAGAACAGCCTCTGGCTTAGAATCATTGCATCTGCACTGTACATGTATTTGCATAATGGTATATTTATTTCAGTTAAAAATGAGGGAGTACTTAAAATAAAAACATTAAGTAATAACAGTCAGGTGGCATGCAAATGTGGCAAAAATCTGATGAATCTGAGGCACATTCTGACAAGTGATGTCCCTAGGTCTTTTGACATCTTGGGAAATTCCCTGTATAATAAGCATGTCTATACTCCATCCCTCTGTGAGGTCTGCTCATTCACTCATTCATATCTACAGAAGAACCAGCTTACTGAGCACCTATGTGTGCCAGACTCTGTAAGCTGACAGAGATCTAGGATACCCTGCCCCTCCCCACCTGGGTTCAGAAGTCCATCTCCTGCTCAGAGGGCCTTCTCCCCAGCAATGTGCCTTTCCTTGCCCCTCTCTTTCTAATTTTTAGTTTATATTTTATTCTATTTTCCTTGGCCCTATTTATGTAATATATTTTAAAATTGTTAACTGGCTTCCCATTTATTATTACCTGAGAATTTACTCATGTTATTAAACACTATGTATCAAGACATTTCCTGATGTCTTTTTTTTTTTTTTAATGGAGCTTAGTTGCTTTACAATGTTGTGTTAGTTTCTGCTGTACAGCAAAGTGAATCAGCTATTGCTGTTTAGTTGCTAAGTTGTGTGTCCGACTCTTTTGCAACCCCATGGACTGTAGCCCGCCAGGCTCCTCTGTCCATAGGATTTTCCAGGCAAGAATACTGGAGTGGGTTCCCATTCCCTTCTCCAGGGGACCTTCCCGACCCAGGGATCAAACCTATGTCTCCTGCACTGGCAGTGGACTCTACCACTAAGCCACCTGGAAAGCTGAATCAGCTATATATATATTTATCTCCCCTCTTCCTTTCCCTCTCTTGATCTAAGAATCCTGTCGCTGAGTTGAAAGCGCTCTCACTTAAGGGTCAGTGAGTCTGCCTGGAGCTGTGGCCATCATAGGCTATCAGGGCAGGGAGTCGAAAACCTCTAACCTCAAGGTCCCTAGAGCAAGGGGTGAAGGTCTTACCCCTTGGGGTACCCAAGGAGTAACCAGTCTGCCTATGAGGCACTCACAAAATAGAAGGGGAAAAGGTCAGGCTTTATCTGGTACTCACAAACCACTTAGATGAGAAGCCCTTCTGCCTATGTTAGACAATCACCCACGCAAACCATAGATTGTCCCCTTATCCATAACCCCTCACTAGCCATGTGTAACCAAGTATAACCTGAAGACACAGTTGTCTTGGTTCATTCTCCGTTTTCATAAATCTGCAATTGCTTTGGGTACGTTTGTGCATTAGAGGAGTTGCACTCAACAGAAACCTAATTTAAACTGGCTTATGAAAATAAGTTAAAAGGAAAGAGGTAATTAATTTACTCACTGAACTGAGAGGTGCAAGGATGCAGCTATTTCGGGCATGGCTAACTCTAAGGATTCACATGCTAGCAGGCCTCAGTTCCCCCCATCTCTGGTTCTTGCTTCTTCTGTGTTTGCTTCAATCTGGGGCTCTGTCTGGTGGCCAGGTGGAAATAGGACTTCCGGTCTCTACCTGTCTGGTTTCATGGTCAGCTAGAGTTGTGACCATGGGCTTCCCTGGTGGCTCAGGTGGTAAAGAATCCACCTGTAATGCAGGAGACCCAGGTTCCATCTCTGGGTCAGGAAGATCCCCTGGAGAAGGGAATGGCTACCCACTGCAGGGTTTCTGCCTGGAGAATCCATGGACAGAGGAGCCTGGTGGGCTACAGGTGGACAAGCCTGAGCGACTAACGCTTTCACTTTCAGGGTTGTGACCAGGGCCTGACTTGGTCACCCCCCTGCTCCTGCCATGGCCAGAGGAGCAGGAGGCAGTGACTGGCTTGGGGCCAGGGGGCCCCATACTCTCCCCAGGAACTGGACCTAAGGTCAGCTTCTCCGGGACAAGATGAACCACAGGGGTGGTTTCCCAGAGAACAATAGGGATATTGTTACCAGAGGGGCTGAGAATGGATGCTGGCAGGAAAAAAAAACCAACAGAAACAGATGTTCTTGGCTTCATATAGATACTAAAAATGTAGGAGCCAGAGCTGGACCAGGGGTGGTTGATTCCAGAGCTTGACTTCTAAGCAGCCCCTGGTCTTCGCCCAGTCTGTATCCCAGAGTTCCCCACAGCGCCTGGAAAACAGCAGGCACTTAATTACTGTGCACTGAGTGAATTTCCTATGGCTGTATGCTGCATACCTGCCTGTTGGGGCATCCTCTTTCTCTGGACAGGCACGCTTTGCCTGGCCTCTCATCCTCCAGAAATTGACCCCTATTCTCATGTGTGACCCCTCCCATCTCTTCTTTGGCAGCAAACCTCAGTCTGAAGTGAAACATCAGGAAACAAGCCAGCTTACTGTGTTGTGAACACACATGTACACATTCGCAAACCCTCTGAGTCCCTAATGCATCCCCTCCAGCTGGGCTGGGGGAGGGGCTGGAAGCTTTTTTATGTCAGATCTCAGGAACCTGGGAGCCATGCAGAGATTTCTCTTGGAGTGGGGTACATGGGGACAGTGTGTGTGTGCTAAGTCGCTTAAGTCGTGTCTGATTCTTTGTGACCCCATGGACTGCAGCCCACCAGGCTCCTCTGCCCAAGGGATTCTCCAGGCAAGAATACTGGAGTGAGTTGCCATGCCCTCCTCCAGGGGATCTTCCTGACCCAGGGATCAAACCTGTGTCTCTTTATGTCTTCTCCTGCACTGGCAGGCGGGTTCTTTACCACTAGCGCCACCTGGGAAGCCCTTGGGAACAGTGGCCTGGCACAAACACCCCGCCAACTCAGGACCGCATGTGCAAGGCCTGGTACCAAGAGGCAGATGAGCTGGGGCCTCAGCTCTGAGGAAGCAGACAGCCAATGCAGGGTCGGCCATCAGCCCTGGAGAGCCTGATGGTGGCAGGTGCAGCTCCCTGGCTGACTGCTGCCTGGCTCCGAACCTAATGGTGGAAATGAACCGGAGGCTTTGGACGCACACTCTGCCTGGCGCTGCACTGTCTTAGCTCAGGCTGGGTAATAAACGCCAGAGACCGGGTGGCTCCCTCTTAGCACATGACAGAGGAGTGGATGTTCAGCAGATACGGCAGTGCGTGACAAAGAGGTTCCAGGAATGGCAGAAGGACGGGAGCTCTGTGGGCTGGTACAGCCCCTTCTCCAGCCACCCTGGTAAAGTGCCAGGAGCCCAGGCTCTAGGTTCCCTTGGTCTGGAGAATTTCTTCCTCCCCATGGGTTGCTTGAACCCCAAACTCTGGACCTGTCTTCACGGGAGGTGCTAGGGAGTCCAGTTCATACCACACCACTCGAGTCCTGGCACCACTTGTGTCCTGGCACCACTCGTGTGCTCGCTGGGGATGGCGGCGGGGGAGGGTGCTGGTCTGGAGGGAAAGCAGTCGTGAGGGTGAGATGAGTTCAAGGCCAAAGTCTTGCCAGCTGGCTCACTTGCCTGAGATCACGAGGCAAAACTGTAAAGGAACCAGGACTTGAACCTGTTGCTGATTCTGGGGCCCTGACCCTCATTCACCCTTGCTTCAGAACAGACAGTACAGTAACTATGGAAACTGTCACTTATTTATAATCTCATACCCACAGCCTGCTGGGAAGGACCCACTCAGGTTTACCTCCTCTTGGTCATCGTGGCCCCCATGGCCAGTGAAGTCCTGGGGCGTTCAGAGGGTGCCCTCTGTTTGTAGGCTAAATGGAGAAAGGCATAGAGCCCATAAAGAAGGCTGAGCACCAAAGAATCGATGCTTCTGAACTGCGGTGCTAGAGAAGACTCTTGAGAATCCCTTAGACTGCAAGGAGATCAAACCAGTCAATCTTAAAGGAAATCAATCTTTAATATTCACTGGGAGGACTGGCGCTGAAGCTCTAATACTTTGGCCATCTGATGCGAAGAGCCGACTCATTGGAAAAGACCTTGATGCTGGGAAAGATAGAAGGCAAGAGGAGAATGGGGTGAGAAGATGGATGGTTGGATGGCATCACCGATTCAATGGACATGAGTTTGAGCAAACTCCAGGAGATAGTGGACAGGGAAGCCTGGCCTGCTGCAGTCCATGGGGTCTCAAAGAGCTGGACACAACTGAGTGACTGTGCAACAATACAGAACCAGGAGCAGGTTGGGCAGGCTTTCCTTCCCCACAGGACTGGCAGCCAGCTCTGTGCTCTTCCCGCGGGGGTTGTGGGGCACTGGGCAGCCCAGCAGACTCTCCCCATGGGCGTTGTTGATGCTTTTCCTGGGCTCCAGGGAGACTTGGTGTCGCCACACAGCACGACCCACTGGGAATGGGGTCTATTTAGGGCTCTGAGAACTCTGGCCAATTCCAGGCATTGGAGCACCCAATTCCCAAATCTGGACTGGGCCATTCTGACTCAGGGCACACAGCTCCAAGGAGGAGGGAAGTACTGAGAAGTCCAGGCTAGGGCTCTAAGCCTCAGCTCTGCACAAACCAGTCAAGTGAGACCTTCAACCAGTCTCCTAATCTGCCTGGTCCTAGGATTCCTCATCTGTAAAATGGGAATGATAATACCACTGGGCACTTCAGGTGGTATTGTAAGGATTAGAGAAGGCAAAGTACACAGAATCCTACTGAGGTTCTGACACTCATGTGGTCCGTTCCTGGGGCAGGGGCTCAAGGAAACACAGCCCACCAAAGTCCCAAGTGTTTATGCCTTTTTTAGCACAAAGAGGATTCAGGTACAGATGGCATAGGCACTTTCGGTCTAGTGACCATCCTCTGTAATAGCACACAACTCGGAACTTCCCTGGTGGCTAAGAATCCACGATCCAGAATCCAAGGGGCCCAGGTTCAATCCTCAGTCAAGGAACTAAATCCCACATGCTGCAACTAAGACCCAGAGCCACCAAATAAATATATAAATAATATTTTTTAAAAAAACACACAGCTTCCATGAGTTACGCACTTTCCTTTCCAGAAAACTCCTCTTTCATTCACTCATGTCTGCCCCACCCTACCAGGCCTCTGCACTGTGGCCAGAGCCCAACTCCAGGAGGCTCATAATGTATTGCATGGATGAGTTGGCACAGCCACCCTGGTTGGCACCTGCTGCAAATATGCAGCCACTGACCTGAGTTCCTTTGGCATGGTTCTGCCCCTTTCTACCTCCCAGAACTTGTCGGGCAATGACAGTGCCCTCTATAGAGGGTATAAAGGGAGATGGAGAGGGCAGTGTCAAGGCCCTCACCAGCAGGCCTGGGACAACGGGGAACACTCACTCTTTTCTGGGGGCCCTTACACCTCATGGCCGGTGAGATCTTCCCCACCAGGGATCGAAATTGTGCCCCCTGGTTTGGGAGCCCATAGTCTTAACCACCAGACCACCAGGGAAGTCCAACACTCACACTTTAAGACCTGTGGTCCCATCTCTCGCAGGCAAGGCCATGGTTCTCTAAGGTGGCATTTCTAGAGCCGCCTGATGGAAAAGTCTTGCTGTAGCTTTCTAGGTAGGCCTCAGTGGGCTTGCAAAATGTTTCCAGTTAAGGGTGCAAGAACCTGGAGTGAAGCACTGGAGCTCCCTGCTGCCCCTTGGAACCGATGGGGGCTGAGTGGTTCCAGGCTAACAGGACACAATGGTTCCTGGTATTTACCAGGTGATGGATTTGGGTGTATCTGGAAGCCTTAACTGAAGTGAGGAGTCTCATCGAGCATTACAGCATGTGGGTCACTGGCAGTGTTTTGGAACCAGAAAACACCTAAGCACGTCAGCTTCTCTGGTGACAAGGCCCAGGAATGGGGCCGCCTCACTCTCCACGGCCGAGAGCTGCGAGGAGAACGAGGCTCAAGGGCTAGTGTGTCGGGGGCTGCCTGGGCTGCTGCTCTGTACAGGCCACATGACATGTTGGAAATGCAGCGAGAGGGAGAAAAATCATATGAGTTAACCGGGGCTCTTCTCAGGGGAGCTGCGTGTGGGGTAGAAGGAGTGCTCTGGAAGGGTAGAACGATGTAAGTCGTGACGACTGCTCCCTGGATCCCAGGTGACTCATGGACTCCAGATCTTGCTTTGCCCAGTCAAGGAAGCAAGCTGAAGTCTGAGAAGGGTTCTCAAGACAGTACAGGGACTTCCCTGCTGGTCCAGGGGTTAAGAATCTGCCTGCTAATGCAGGGGATGAGGGTTCAATCCCTGGTCGGGGACGATTCCACATGCTGAGAGGCAGATAGGCCCATGTGCCACAGCTACTGAAGCCTGTGTGCCTGGAGCCCGTACTTCGCAACAAGAGAAGCCACCACGTTTAAGAAGCCTGAAAACTGCAACTAGAGACTAGCCCCTGCTCACAACAAACAGAGAAAGCCCAGGGTGAGCAATGAAGACCCAGCGTAGTGAGCAAACACGCAAATGAAGACCCAGTGTAGTGAACAAACACGCAAATAAACACCCAGTGTAGTGAACAAACACGCAAATGAGTAAAAAATTTTAAAGGACAGTACAGAGACCCAGCCCTGTACCAGGCCTTCCTTCTATGATCCCCCACTCAGGGTCAGCCAGGAATACTAGTGTTGAGGGTTGCCTGTCCAGGTGACCTCACATCTCAGTTCAGTTCAGTCGCTCAGTCGTGTCCGACTCTGCGACCCCATGAATTGCAGCACGCCAGGCCTCCCTGTCCATCACCAACTCCCGGAGTTCACTCAGACTCACGTCCATCGAGTCGGTGATGCAAGCCAGCCATCTCATCCTCGGTCGTCCCCTTCTTCTCCTGCCCCCAATCCCTCCCAGCATCAGAGTCTTTTCCAATGAGTCAACTCTTCTCATGAGGTGGCCAAAGTACTGGAGTTTCAGCTTTAGCATCATTCCTTCCAAAGAAATCCCAGGGCTGATCTTCAGAATAGACTGGTTGGATCTCCTTGCAGTCCAAGGGACTCTCAAGAGTCTTCTCCAACACCATAGTTCAAAAGCATCAATTCTTCCGTGCTCAGCCTTCTTCACAGTCCAACTCTCACATCCATACATGACTACTGGAAAAACCATAGCCTTGACTAGATGGATCTTTGTTGGCAAAGTAATGTCTCTGCTCAGTTAGAAATGGCTAATGAAGCCAGCATCTCTGGACCTTTGTTACCTGCTTCCTTCCGTCTCCTAGTAGAAGGTTCCTATTACAGCTGAATTGTGTCCCTAGAAGGGATATTGACATCCTAATCCCTGGTACCTGTGGATGTGACTTTATTTGGAAGCAAGGTCTTTGCAGAGGTAGTCAAGTCAGAGCAGGCCCTGATGCAGTAGGACTGGTGTTCTTATAAGAGGGGCAGCTTGGGCCCAGAGATGGACACATGCAGCGGGAAGGTGATGGGGGGATGCACAGGGAGAATGCCGTGTGGAGATGGAGGCAGAGGCCGGGGTGATGCACCTGCCAACCAGGAATGCCGGGAGCCTGCACATGCTGGAAGGGGCAGGGGAGGATCTCCTTGGAGCTTGTGGAGAGAACGTGGCCCTGCTGCCACCTTGGCTGCAGACCACCAGCCTCCAGAACTGACAGACAAGACATTTCCATTGTTTTAATTCACCCAGTTTATGGTACTAGGTTACAGCCACCCTAGGATACAGTGCTTCCAGTGTGAGCATGTGTGAGCCTTGTCTGCACGCATTTTTCCTGGTCTGGCCCAGTACGCCCACTATTGGCTGGAGTGAAAAATACCCACAAAGCCTTTCCATGAGGCTATTCCCCAAAGCATAACTGACATAACTCTGAAGTCTACACAAACTAGCCTTGGCTGCCTATGTGTGTGCTCAATCGTGTCTGACTTTTTGCAAGCCATGGACAGTAGTCCACCAGGCTCCTCTGTTCAAGGGATTCTCAAGGCAAGAATACTGGAGTGGGTTGCCATTTCCTACTCCAGGGGATCTTCTGCAACCCAGGAATTGAACCCAAGTCTCCTGCATTGGCAGGCGGATTCTTTATCACTGAGCCACCTGGGAAGCCCTCAGATGTCTCTGTAAAAAGAGAAGTCAGGATGGGATTGGCTCTCTCAAAACTCTAATTCCCCTTAAATTTGTAGACTACCCACCCCCAATCAGACAATAAAGAGCCAAGGAATTGTCAGTCCTTGAGAGTTTGCTCAGCTGAGTACTGGGCAGGGCCCCAGAGGGGTAAGGGAGGTGCCTATCACATGGGTATGCACAGGCTTCAGGCTCCCAGGGGCACCTCCTCTCTGCTGGCACTGGAGGAGGTCTGCAGCACCCGGGCCAACATTTGGCTGGCCTGACCACACTGGCACTGATGACAAAATAAATTCCCAACATAAATTTGGCCCCTGCTCTGAGCTGGGCTCTCTGGTGAATTTTCCCCTATAAATCACATCTTAGGAATTTAAAGCTATGAAGCTGAGCCATTTTTGATATGAAGGCTTTTACCTACTATTTATAATGTTGCCTCTGTTAGCTTCCTTGGAGATTAAGGGGCCAAATCTACCTGCTCTTTCTAGTCTCCAAAAGCACAAGGAATTGAAATGGCCAACAAGCAACTAGTCAGTAACTTGATGCTAGAGGTGCTAATATTTCACTGTTTAGTCAACATGAAGTTTAGAAAGGAGGAAAGAATCATGTCCCAAGGTCAAAAACAAACGACATGAGAACAGGACAGAAGAGATGTAACTGAGGAAGCTTTATGTTCAGTTCATTTCTAGCTAATGAGCAGAGCTAGGAAAGTCCCAGACACATGGATCAAATCTAACAAAATGCTTACTCTGTACCAATGGCAGGGTCTAAAGAAGTGGGTCATTCTGGGATTGACAGTTTGAGAGGAACATGGGCACATTGGGAATTGTCTGGAGGGCCACAACCAGGATAGAAACCATGTGTATATGAGGGACAGTAAGTGAGAAAATGAGTTTATAATTTGAACTAGCAATTTCTAGGGCTCTTGCTGAATTCGTTTCTACTGCTACTGTAACAAATTACTATGAACCATGTGGCTTAAAAGAACACAGATTGAAAGGATTCTGGAAAGGTGGTGGGATGGAAAGCACCAGGAATACGTCTCACCAGGAATATGTCTCCCTTGCTCGACAATTAGGCTTCCCAGGTGGCTCAGGGTAAAAAATTCGCTTTCCAATTCAAGGAGATGCAGGAGATGTGGGTTCGATCCCTGGGTCGAGACGATCCCATGGAGGAGAAACTGGCAACCCACGCCAGTATTCTTGCCTGGAGAATCCCATGGACAGAGGAGCCTGGCAGGCTACAGTCCGCAGGGTTGCAAAGGGCCGGACATGACTAAATATGCCCTAGACAATTGTACCAGCAGAATCTGACACAAGTATTTTGGAACTCTGGAGTCTGTTGAAGGACTGCAACTTCCAGGGAAAGGCTTGGACAGTAAATTGTGGTCCATTTTGGTAACTTTCAGCTCTGAGCATAGCAGTTATCTGTTCCCCCATCCCCATGGTGGGCAGCTGTGCACATATTCCTGAAGCAGCTTGCACACAGCTTGTGGAGCCAGGGTAAGCAAAAAAGGACCCTGATCCAAATATTAGAGATTCATGCTCCCATTGCCTATTGCTGCTTCTAATCAGATTGTTCTTGCCCTGCCTCCTCCAGTTGAAGTGACTTCCGGGGGAGTTAAAGGGTTGGTACCTTCTTCTTCCCTCTTCATTTTCTGTTTTCCCCCCTTTACAGAGACAAACGTTAAAGACTAAGATGCTGTATTAGGGTTCTCCAGAGAAAGAGCACCGATATGATATATATAGATTAACATCTCTATATAGATCTCTCTTTTTATATATATAATGTGCACGCATGCTCACTCAGTCGTATCCGATACTTTGCAACCTCATGGACTGTAACCCACCAGTCTATTCTGTCCATGGGATTTTCCAGGCAAGAATACTGGAGTGGGTTGCCATTTCCTTCTCCAGGGGATCTTCCTGACCCAGGGATCAAACCCGTGTCTCCAGCACCAGCAGACAGATTCTTTACCACTGAGCCACCAGTATACATGAAATTTATTATAGGAGTCAGCTTATGTTATGGAGGCTGAGAAGTTACATGGTCTGCCATCTGGAGAATCAGGAAGGCCATGGGTGTAACTCAGTAAAAGGTTGAAGGCCTGTGGCCCAGAGGGTGAGGGGCTGCTGATGCAAGAAACAGAAGCCCTGATATCTCTGAGGGCAGCAGAAGATGGATGTCCCAGCTGAAGAAGAGGGAGATAATTTGCCCTTTCTTGGCCCGTTTGTTCTCTTCAGACCTTTCATAGATGGGATGAGGCCTGCCCACTTTGGTGAAGGCAGATCTTTTTTCAGTCAGCCTACTATTGATTTTCTTCTAATCTCTTTGTTAATCTCTTCTGGAAACAGCTTCAAAAACATGCCCAGAAAACAAATAAGATGACAGAAGTCTCTCCTTACCAGTAATTACTCCTAAATGTAAGCGGATTAAACTCCTCATTCAAAAGACATATTGGCAAAATGGATAAAAACACATGATCCAACTATACGCCAGTCTTTCCACAAGAGGTTCATTTCAGATCAAAACACACATATAGATTGAAGGAGAAAGAATAGAAAAAGATATTCCACGCAAATAGTAACCAAAAGAGAGCAGGGGCGGCTATACTAATATTGGACAAAAGACTTTCAATCAAAAAAATTTACAAGAGACAAAGTAGGACATTATATTTTAATACAAGTTTGATATATATTTTTGCTGTAACATTATAAACATTTATGTTTCTAACGAGACAATCGAATAAATGAAGCAAAAATGGACAGAACTGAAAAGAAATAATGAAAAGAGCAGGCAGACAGAAGGAAATGGATAAAACAAACCAACAATACATGACATAGCACACTCTACCCACCAACAGCATACATATTCTTTTCATGTACACAGGGATATTTCCCAGGTTAGACCATATGTTGGACCACAAAAATAAAGTCTCAATAGGATTTAAAAAGATAACTTGTCACACAAAGTATTTCCTCTGACCACAATGAGATAAAGTTAGAAATCAGTAGCAGAAGGCAAACTGGAAAATCCAGAAATATTTTGAAAGCAAAAATAAAACAGACTAGATTTCCTTCTGAAATCTGTTATGTAAACCTTTTGTTGAATTCAAACATCACCAGTTTGATAACATCGTCAACGAGGTCCTTCACCAGCCCGCCACCTATGCGTGCCATGCTGTGCTTGGTCGCTCAGTCATGTCTGACTCTTTGCGACCCCATGGACTGTAGCCTGCCAGGCCCCTCTGTCCATGGGATTTCCCAGGCAAGAATACTGCAGTGGGTTGCCATGCCCTCCTCCAGGCGAACTTCCCAACCACAGGATCAAACCCAGTCTCCTACACTGTAGGTGGATTCTTTACTGTCTGAGCCATCAGGGAAACCCACCTGGGTTTCAATAATCTTAATTACAGCTGATTCAAATACAGTGATACCTTGTTAGTGGGTTTTTCTGCTTGGAATCAGCTACCTTGATGTTCTAATACTGTTTTAACTTCCTCTTGGAATTTCAGTTAAGAATACCTCTCTCAATTCTGCCTAGAAACCCACCACCACCCCTGGGGATATTATTCAGCCTTAGAAAATAAGGGAATTCTGACGTTTGCAACAACATGGATGAACCTTGAGAACATTACACCAGGTGAAAAATGCCAGCCACAAAAGACAAATATCATATGAATCCACTACGAGATATTTAGAGCAGTCAAAATCATAGAGATAAAGTAGAAGATTTGTTGCCGGGGTGGGGGGGGAAATGGCGAGTTATCATTTAACACATCTAGAGTTTCTGTTTTACAAAATAAAAAGAGCTAAGCAGATGGATGGTATTGATGAAACATTATGTATTTAATACCACCAAAGAGTATACTTAAAAATGGTTAAGACAGTAAATTTTATATTATATGTATTTTATCACAATAAAATAATTGAAAAACCTTCACAAATTTATTATCTTACAGTTCTGGAGGTCAAAAGTCTAAAATGGGCAGACAAGGCTGTATTTCTTCCAGAGGCCCTAGCTCAATTCCTCAGTCGTGTCCAACTCTTTGTGACCTCATGGACCGTAGCCCACCATGCTCCTCTGTCCGTGAGATTTTTCAGGTAAGAATATTGGAGTGGGTTGCCATTTCCTTCTCCAGGGGATCCTCCCGACCCAGGGATTGAAACCACGTGTCCTGCACTGGCAGGCGGATCCTTTACCACCGGGCCACCTGGGAAGCCCTAGGCTCTAGAGGAAAACCCATTTCTCTGCCTTTTCCCAGATTCTGGAGGGTGTTGGCGTACTTTGGCTTAGGACTTCCAGCAGTGGTGTCATCCCACCCTTCGCTCTGTCAGCACAGGTCCTCACCTCCCCTGGCTGCACCTCCGCACCTCCTCTTCTGACTCGCTACCATCTGCCGCCCTCTTATAAGATGCCTTATATTGGACACACCTGATTATTCATGAGACTCCCTCCATCTCAAGAGCCTCACACCTGCAAGACCTTCTTCCACAGAAGGAAACAAACTCACAGGTTCTGAGGATTAGGATGTGGGCCTCTTGGGAAAACCATTATTCTGTTTATTTACACAACTGACCAGAAATACAAGCGTGTGGGAGGACGTAGATGCAAGGACTTCCAATACTGAAAGTGCAGAGAAGCCTAAAGTCACCAGTAGGGCTGTTTGACAACAGTGCAGACATTCTATAGAATACTGTTGTTTAGTTGCTAAATCATGTCTGACTCTTGCAGCCCCATGGACTGTAGCCTGCCAGGCTCCTCTGTCCATGGGATTTCCCAGGCAAGAATACTAGAGTCAGTTGCCATTTCCTTCTCCAGGGGATCTTCCCAACCCAGGGATCAAACCCACATCTGCATTGTCAGGTGGGTTCTTTACTACTGAGCCACCAGGGAAGGCCCTGTACAGTACTATGTAGCCATAAAACGAATGTGCTAGATAACACGAAAGGGTGTCCATGGTGCATTTTTGAATGAAAAAGACAAACTTCAGAAATTCTTAATTCATTTGTTCAACAAATATTTTCAATGCCTATCATGTCCCTTCAAATTGTGGTACTGAGAAGACTCCCGAGGGTCCCTTGGACAGCAAGGAGATCAAACCAATCAATCCTAAAGGAAATCAACCCTGAATATTCACTGAAGGACTGATGCTGAAGCTGAAACTCCAATACACTGGCTACCTGATGAAAAGAGCTGATTCACTGAAAAAGACCCTGATGCTGGGAAAGATTGAAGGCAGGAGGAGAAGGGGACAACAGAGGATGAGATGGTTGGATGGCATCACTGACTCAAGGGACATGAATCTGAGCAAACTCCAGGAGATGGTGAAGGACAGGGAAGCCTGGCATGCTGTAGTCCATGGGGTTGCAGAGTCGGACACAACTTAGCGAATGAATAATATCATGTTCCTGGAGCTCGAAACACAGACATGAATTAAACATGAGTTTATACTTTCTATCTGTATAAAAATTATATGCGGAATAGGTGTGTGCGTGAAGAAAAAGGTCTAAGCTGGAAAGTAAAAATATTGATATGTTAACAGTGGGTATCTCGGGAGAGGAAGAGCAGGAGGTAAAAGCTGTGAAGAGTTGCCCTTCTTCTTTGGATGTTTTCATATAGCTTTATTTTTTTCAACAAGCATTTACGCTTGCTTGTTAAAGGGGCCTCATAAGAAAAAATAAACCTGCTTGTTGAAATCTGCTAAAAAATTAAACTGAGGTACAGTTTAATCAGGAGAAGTTACCTATTAGGTCTAATCCCGCTGCATAATGATAACACTGTACCAGCTGCAAAAAGAAAGAAAGGAGGGAAGGGAGAGAATAGAGACAAAGAAGCAACTGGCTGACGGGTGTTAACTTGGAGCAGGCGAGGCTGGTGGGCATTCAGCCAACAAGTGAAGCAAAGCGTCCCTCCCTCCTCGGGTGGGAACTGGTGTATACAGGAGGCGATCAACGACACACTGTCGACAAGCGGAGTCACAAATGGGAGCGTCGGTGAAGATGACAATGATGCCCAAACAGGAGGAGCAGCCGTCCTGTCAGGGCTCAGCTTTGACCCCACATGGCAGCAGGGGACCACCAGCCTACATTCTACACTGAAATTCGCCCCCCGCCATTTATAACCATCTCAGCTCCTAGTCTGGTCCTTCCCAAGCCCCCAGAACATCCTAGTTTATCTGAAGCAGAGGTTCTGCAGCTGGAGGAAGTGAGTAGAAATTCCAGGCCACTTATTTCTGCTGTGGTGTCCCCAAGATGAACGTGTGGTTTGCTACTTCTTTGCTCTGACTTCCAGCCTCTGAGCTGTGGGGTCTGTGGGGTTGATGCTTTGTGGCTGTGGGTGCAGGAGCAGGGGAGGCCTGGGGGCTCAGCACCCTCAAACCTGGGTAAGGTCATCTGAGACTTGTAGACCTAAATTCTCTGATAAACACGGTCTCAAAACCACACACCTGGCAAACAGGCTGTCCTGGGAACACGGCCCGGGAACAAACAAAACAAGCTTGTAGTCTTTTCATTTTAGTCTTGGTTCTCACTGTTCTAGGAAGGAAAAAAAAAAACAAAACTGGACTCGAGTATGTGAGACATTCACAGGTTTTACTCAGAAAACAAGAACCTCTGATTTTCTTGAGAAACGTTGCGAGCCGCCGTTTCCTTTTAGGGCTCTTAAGCACACATTGGAACAAGGAAGACATAATTTCAGTTCTAAGTGTTCATTCTAAGTTTCATTCTACATGCTCCCTTGAACACCTACTTCATCCTTTCTAGACGGATCATTGAACAGAATTAAAGCTGCTCCCAAAGTGCAATTAGACTGTCTGTGGGCCCTCCGTGACGTGTCCCTGTCCCCTTCTGGGTCTCCCTCCTCTCTTCTGGCTTCCCCTCAGGCAAACGTGGCGTATTTTTGCCCCCCAAGCCCTCCATACTTAGGTCGTCTGTCTGGACCTCCTGCCCCTTCAGAATTGCAACCCCTGCCTCTTCTCCATAGCACTTGTCTCTTTCTAGTAGGTCACTTCCTTATTTTGCTTACTGTCTACCCCATTTTTAATGTAAACTCCACCAAAGCAGAGGTTTTCATCCATTTCACCAATGGAAATCCAGTCCTGGAATAATGACTGGATCTAAATCTTTATAGAGGGGTTCTGCATTATGTATCCAAAGTGTCATAAATAATGTTAATGCCTCCATGCAGCTATTCCACATCTAGGAATTTATCCGTGGGAAGTCATCACAAGAGAGCTAGACATGTTACAAAACCCAAACACTGGAAATAATAAGAGCTGACATTTAATTACCACTTACCGTGTGCCAGACCCTGTTTTAAACATTTTCTGTACATGAACTCTTTAAACCTCCGGACAACCCTAGAACGCGACTATTGTCTGGATTTTACATGTAGGGGAACAGGCAGAGGGGCTGAAGAGCATGCAGTGGAGCCAGGATTTGATGGGGTGTGCCTGACTCAAGAGTCCATATTCTTAACAACCTATGGTTACAAAACTGTGCCCTAGCCACACCGAGGCAGTCAGCGCCCATTTAAAATGATGATATAGATAATGTATTTTTTTCCCACTGGGGAGAGAAGGGACACAAACCTCTAGAAATATATTCAAATTGTGTGATCATACACATGGCTGGCAAGAAGATGGCTTTATCAGCTTCTCAAATACATCCAAGAATCAGGGGTGTAGAATAATCCTTCTACATAAATAGTTCAGGTGAACACATCCTGCACTTGGGTTATCAACTACTTAGCATAGTCTTAAAAAAAATTCTTCTTAGCTTCCTTCCTTCCACATAAGCCTTCCTCCTTTTGTCCCTAAACTATGTTAGCAACCTAGAATGTCACCCTTTAATGACTCAAAAAGATTTTTGTCAGATATAGTTAATGGCAAAAAGCAGGTTTCTAAAAAGACTACACATTATAAATACATTTTCATTAAAAATCCATATGTACATATACATACTATAAAAAGACTCAAATAAATAGATTTTATGTTAACAACTGTCATTCCAGGATGCTGGAATTATGCGTGTGTTAAAATTTCTTTTCTGGTCTTATTTGTATTCTTCACATTTTTTTGCAAGAGCACAAATTACTTTTTGTAACCGAAGGAATTTTTTTTTTTTTTTTTAAGAAAAAGGCAGCTTTGGGAAAAACAATTTGGAGGTAGCTCTCAAAATTTTAAGTGTATGTGCCCTTTGACCCAGCAATTCCATTTCCAGGGACGTTTGACAGAAATCCTTGCATGTGAGCCCGAATGTAAGCCTAATGACATTCACGGCAGCATTACTGAGAAAATTAGTAAACAGCCAAACCCTCAGAGAAGGTAAGTAAATAAAATAGATAAAATAGTCAATAAAATATAATACCACTATATTATAAAACCTGTGCAGTTGTTAAAAAGAGAAAAGAGTTGTTAAGAGAGTTGTTAGTTAGATCTCTCTCAGCCAAAATACTAAAGGGAAGTTTACAAAACAGAATGTGTAATGAGGTCCAACACACATAAAAGCTGTGTGTAAGAGTGTGAAAGTGCTGAAAGGGGACTGGAAGGAAGCCACCTGTTGATGATGGCGACTCGCAGGGAGGCCCTGGGAGCTGGGTGGGGAGGTGATGGTGAAGGGACTTTATGTTCTGTTCTGGATCGTCTGAATCTTTTACATATTATTTATGCAACCAAACAAAATGCACACAGTAAAACTATGAAAGAGTTATAAAATTTAAAAAGCTTCCAAACTCCAAAATGCTCCCCCCGGCTCCCTGGCACCCCACCATGGGGCTGGCTCACAGGCTCCAAGTCCAAGCTGCCAGGAAGCCTCAGGAAGGACCACAGTCCTGGTTACTGTCAGGATTAGAAACAGGCTCAGTCACCAGCCAGGAGCAGATGGTTATGTAAATGGGGAGCAGTTCTACAGCACATTCTTATGCCCTAAGCATGAGCAGCGATCCGTGAGATCTTGGAGCAGTGTGGAAATTAAATGACAAAAGCCAAGTGGGAAACTGCACCCAGCGGCCCAAGAAGCTTGCACAAGGCGCGCAGGGACAGGTGAAGGAGCCACGGCCGGCATGGTTAGCCAGGTGAGATGACAGCATCTTGGCCCAAACCTGTTTCTCCCGAGGCCACAAACCTGTATGTCATCTGGACCCGCACTGCTCTCCCTCCCCCACCATCCGTTGTCACCGCGTCCTCTGCTCCCTACACTTCTTTCATCCCCACTGCTGGTCTAGGCATCTCTGTCTCTCCCGGCATGAGGCATGATCGCAGTGGCTGCCTAACAAGTCTTCCGGTTTCCAAAGGCCATCTCTCCGGGACCCTGTCTCTTCCTGCATAGCAGCCAGCACGGTCTCTGAGCTTTTAAAAGGGTAACTCGGCTCGCTCACTTCTTAATTTGGTTGTTGCTTTTATAGTAATACCTTTGTCCTGATCTCTGAGCCCTTGTAGGAGCTGGCCCTCGCTTGCGGCTACAACCACATCTCGCTTCCTCCTCTTCCACTGTGTTCCAGCCACCCTGGCCTTTCCCCGGGGTCTCTGCTCTCACTGCCTCTGTGAACCTGGCTACTCCTTACACTCCACCCCTCTGACTCCCAGTCTCTCCATCTCATTAGCCTGTGTATCTGCTTCTTGGGACTATGCCTGTCTGAAATCCTCACATCTGCTTGATCCCCAATCTGCCCCACTAGCCAGCATTATTTTTTTCAAGGACCATGGGCAAAGGGCTTCCCTGTAGCTCAGATGGTAAAGAATCTGCCTGCAATGCAGGAGACCAGGGTTGATCCCTGGGTCGGGAAGATAACCTGAAGAAGGGCAAGGCAACCCACTGTATTATTCTTTCCTGGAGAATCCCATGGACAGAAGAGCTTGGCAGGATATAGTTCAAGGAGTCGCAAAGAGTTGGACACGACTGAGTGACTAACGCTACTGCTACTACCACCATGGGCGAGGCGCTGCTCCAAGCACTTTACGGACCACTCATCTAGTGCTCGCAAGACCGTGTGAAACCAGTACGATCGTGACACCATTTTACAGATAACCAGCTTGTCCCCAAGCCGGGCCATTCTTAGGTGGCCAAGGTGGGATTTGAACCTGGTGACTTCAGCCCAAGGCCTGGACCTCTCATTACTAAACAATCCTGCCTAAATCACTAATAAGATTAAAAAAAAAAAAAAAAAAACCAGCACCCTATTTACTTTCTAAAGCTTTGAACTGGCTGGAGGAGCAGCTGATGGCCTTCACTGGCCACACTGGCACCAGACCGCTCACCCCCAAGCTTTTAATGCCTCTGGTGGTTTGGGGACCTGATTTGATCTGTTTTTTTTCTCTACAGCACAGACCATAATGGAGAGAGTTCTCAAATTGCTTTTTGTGGACTTTAAAAATATTGAAAGCATGAGCCCATTTCCCTTCTGTAATTCTCAATAGGGTCTCACTGCATAAAGGGGACGAGCTCTAACACCTGTGGAACTGAAACCCTGGCTGCAGAAAATTGGGGACTCAATGCCTATTCGGGTTCTATTTTTATTAAAACCCCATTAACTTGTTTCTCTCAGAGCAATTAAAGTGTCCAGGCCTGATGCTCTGCAGCACTGTGGAGGAGATGCTTATTAACACCGAGCATTCTGTTCTGAGCTCAGGCAGAAAACTTTCTTTCCAAAAGCACCCCACGTGGGGGTTTATGGGGGACTGATGTCTTGGGCTCCCTCTCACCCCCAAGGTAAGTTTCCTTAACAGATACTTTGGTTACATCCTCTGCAGCTGGTCTTAAGTCAACTGAGGTTGATAACATCATTTTCCTTCTACATGGTGGGGTGTTTGTTGTGTTTGTGGGGTGTTTTTTTTTTTTTTTTTTGGCTGACATATATAACTCAAGACCAGTCGAAAGTCTTCCAGTGAATGTTAATTCCTTCCACACCTTGTAAAAGTCTTAAGCACCACCCCAGGGCACACGGAGGCCAAGTGTGAAGTTTCACTTGGCAGAGCTATAGACATGCATTTCTGTCTCTACTTTTGCACCTTGAAATCAGTCAGACCCACGTGAGCCAGGCCCCATCCTTATTCAATGCCAGGGTGGATGCGACCCACTGGCCAGTGTGTGCCCCCACCACAGGACTCTGCATTTTAACACAGGGGCACATTCTGGAGGTGGACAGCTCACAATTCAACCATTCAATCAATGGAGCATCTACTGGGCACAAGCTTGATGCTTTGTGCTCCTGGGGATGTGGTAGGTCTGAGGTGGGGCCTGAGAACCTGCATTTCTAACAAATTCACAGGTGGTGCTGATGCTGTCGGTCTGGGGGCCACACACTGAGACTCACTGCTACAGGACCTTGCTTAAGTGTCACTCCCCTCCCTTCTACTCCTTCCCCAGCCTTGGGATGGTGCTTCAGCCATTGGTCCCAGGCAATTGGTATGGCCTCCTGTTTGTGAAGGTCTGCCCCTGCTTCCTTCTCCCCACCTCCCTATCTGTCACTCTCATCCTTGCCCTCCATGCTCCTGCTCTCTCTTCCTCAGAACAGCCTAAGCCATAGACCATCCCTCCCCTTTTCCTGCCTCAAGACCTTGGCACCTGCTACCCTCACTGCCTGGAATGTTCTTTCTTGGGCTCTGCACCCGGCCAACTCCACACCCTAACTCAGAGAGGCCTTCTATGAATGCAGTTGAAAGAAGGTCCCCTGAGCTGTTCCCCTTCCATCGCTCTTTAATTCACATCACAGCTCCTGTGTTGATCAGATCTGACTCCCCTTGAGAATGCAAACTCCACAGGGCAGGGAGAAGTGACGTTTCTCTCCCCGCTGTAGACCCTGCACTGGGCACAGTCACAGGGTAGGGCAGGGGTCCCCAACCCCCAGATGGGTAATGGTCCATGGTCTGTTAGGAACTGGGCCACACAGCAGGAGGTGAGCAAAGTGAGTTTCATCTGTATTTACAGCTGCTCCCCAGTGCTCTCCCATCACCCCCAGATGGGACTGTCTAGTTGCAGGAAAACAAGCTCAGGACTCCCACTGATTCTGCATTATGGTGAATTGTATAATTATTTCATTACATAACCCAGTGTAACAATCATGGAAATAAAGTGCACAATAACTGTAATGTGCTTGAATCATGCTAAGAACCCTGGTCCATGGAAAAACTGTCTTCCATGAAACCGGTCCCTGGTGATAAAAAGGTTAGGGACCGCTGGGGTAGAGCATCCTTGGAGAAGTGAAGGAATGGGATTAGTTTCTGTTCTCAGTGAAATCCACACTGGAAGTGGCCGGAAAACCAGCCAGTCTTGCCCCATGGGCTCTTCTTTCTGCAGACCTGCCTGCCATCCGGCCAACCCTCAGCCACCCAGCACTTCGTTTTGAGCCAGGGGTTGGGGTGGGGATGGAGGGAGGAAGGGGAGGTTTGGGAACAGCCAAAGTTGCAGATTAGACACATAATCAAATCCAGAGGGCTGCACTGTGTTCTGCCAATTAAGATACCAGATTAAGCAGGCCAAGGGCCCCTGGGGCGAGATGCCACACAAAATAACTCTTCAAAAATAGTAACTTGTATCTCAGGAATGAGCATGAATTGTCAATGACATGAGCAGTGTTTTGAAACAGAAAGAGGAGTCCTATTTATATTGCAGATAATGGTTACATGACGTAGGCATAGCTTGGGCCAATGTTCCCAAAGGAGGTATTTAGAAGTAATGGTGTGGAAGCTGTGTTGGAAGGACCAGTGCTGAAGAGTAAAGATGGCTGGTGGTGTGGTGGGAAGAGGATGTCCACGGCTCCTGGCTGGGCTCTTGCTGCTTACCGGTCAGTGCAGTAGAGCAGCAAAGATCTGCCTTCAGGAGCACCTGGATCAGGGTTCCAGCCCTGGGCTCAGCACTTGTTGCTGTGTGACCTTGAGCAGTTGTTTAACCTCACTGAACCTGTCTCTCTCCCTGGAAAATGAGGGGAAACAATAATTTCTCTCTCGGGGTTGTTGTAAAGAGTAAATGAGACAATGAGATAATGTGTATAAAGTGGATGTTGCAGGGCCTGGCACAGAGTAAGCACTCAATAAATAATAGCTATTATTAGCTACAACATTAAAATTTTTTAATTGTGGTAAAAAATAGCATAAAAAGTTACCATCTTAACCACTTTCAGTGTACAGTTCAACAGTGTTATATGTATTCACACTGTAGTGCAACAGATCTCTAGAACTTTCTTATCTTGCAAAACTGAAACTCTTATGTTTTGATTTTTAACCCATATTGAGTTGATTTTTGTATATGGTTTTAGGTAAGGGTCCAATGTCATTCTTGTGTAGTAACACTTCAATGTTGAAAATTCCTCTTACCTATTTGTGCCCATTTTCTCTTCTATTAAAAAAAAAAAGGTAGGTTAAGAACTTTTCTATTCATTAAAAGATACCACAAATAAAATTAAAAGACAAGCCACAAACTGGGAGGTTTTTTTTTTTTATTTTACAACACAGATAACTGACTCCAATTCAGAATACTTCTATAGGTCAGTAAGAAAAAGACAAATGTCCTCATAGAAAAATGGGTAAGACGCATAAAAAGGAATTTCACAGAAGAGGAAGCATGAATGGTCCATGAACACACAATAAAATACTCAGCCTCACTAGTGCTCAGGAAAATGCAAATCAGCATCACTATGAGGTATCAATTTATACCCATTAACTGGGCAAAAATTAAGAACTCTGATGATGAGGACTCATACATAGCAGATGGGAGAGTAATCTGGTACATTCTGGCAGCATCTTGTGAACTTGAGCATTCACAGAATTTACAAGCCAGCAATTTAACTTTCAGGTGAAACTTCCCCGAGAGAGATTCTTAAGTAAATGATTCAGATATGAGCACAAATATGCAGTGACAATGTCTGTAACAGACAAAAGGACTGGAAACAGACCAAATGTCCAGTAATGAGAGCATGCTTATAGAGATCGTGGCATGTTCCCGGAATAGAGAGTCATTCAGCAGTGAAAATGAACTGCAAAAACATGGTTGAAGGTTTAAATGTAAAATCGAGTGAAAGAAACACGCGTTGGGCAGGGTATTATTTTTGCAGAGTTCAAAACCAAATCAAAACAACGTATTCATCAGATACATGAAACAAAGGGACTGTATGCCTGAAACTAACACAACTTTGTAAGTCAACCATCCTTCAGTAAAATCTTTTTTATTATCGGAGAATAGCTGCTTTGCAATGGTGTGTTGCTTTCTTCCATACAATGAAGTGAAGCAGCTCTAAGTGTCCATTATCCCCTCCCCTTTCAGGCTCCCTCCCGCTGCCTCCACCCTGCCCTCTAGGTCCTCACAGAGCGCCAAGCTGAGCTCCCTCCCACTAGCTGTCTGTTCTGCAGAGGGTAGTGTATATAGTCAGTGCTATTTCTTAAAGAGATAGTAAACATAAAACCCAAGATCATGGTAACTTTGGGGGTGCGGGGCAGCAGGAAATCATGCAGAAGAAACCAGAAGCATTGATAATTTTCTAGAACTTGAGTGCCTGGAAGTTCCTGTGTGTTCTTGTTATTATAACACGTCATAATCTAAAGATATATTACACGAATTCCTTTCCATGTATTAAATGTAACACGATAAAGAGTTATTTTACCAGCCTGGAAAGCAGTTAATCCTTATTGGCCCCATCAGCTCTAAACCACTGGGTAGCAGCTACGAATGTAGGGAGACGATAAGACACTCTCCATTCCTCCACCATCTCTTTATTCTGGGAAGAATCTGGAAGGGGCAGGCATGACGCTGTCTTTGAAGCCTCCAAAACAAATCCTTGGCACAAAACCCAGACTGGAGGCTGGAGAAGAGGTGAGAAGAGGCAGAGAACAATCCTGTGGACAGGGTAAACTGTGGCTGACATGGCTCCCAGGACGCCCTCAAACTGGGAAAACTGGCTTGCACCTTCCTGCACTTTGGGCCGAATCAGACAGGGAATGAGTGGGCCATCCAGGAGACATTTACTGTCCATTACACTTCTAAGAAGGGAACAGGCATGGCATCACTGAACAAAGGGGTTCCCCAGAGAATAATACTGAGAAGTCACCCCTACATTAATTCTCTGTCTTTGGCTTTCCTGGGTTAAAAGCCATCTCGGAGGCCTGAAGACACAAGCTCTTTCCTGAGAGATTTATTTCACCGTGTGAGTCCCCAAGGGACCTTGCCACGTGGTGTGGATGAGATTGAAGGAGGTGGATATGCTTGAGCCATAATTAAGCAAGGCAGTTCATCCACCTCCGTGTAATTCAGCCAAACCCTTGACTCAACAGATGCATCTACGATAAGCCAAGACATTTTTTTTTTCCTATGGTTTCTTTATTTTACTTTACAGCAGCAGAAAAGCCTTTTCAAATCACAATGGTCTGTGGAAATAACAGTCTTTCAAAATGGGGTGAGGTTTTTCCAGTTTTTATTGATTTCTTTTAAAGATGCCTTACAAGGCTTCAGTGGTAAAGAATCCGCCTCCCAATGCAGGACACACAAGTTTGATCCCTGATCCAAGAAGATCACACATGCTGCAAAGCAACTAAGCCCATGAGCCCGTGTTCCAGAGTCTAGGAGCCACAACTGCTGAAGCCTGGGTGTCCTGGCGCCCGTGCCCCGCAACAAGAGAAGCCACCGCAATGAGAATGCCAAGTACTGCAACCAGAGAGGAGCCCCTGCTCACCACAGCTAGAGAAAAGCCCACCCGGCAACAAAGATCCAGCACAGTCAAGACAAATACATACGATAGATACAAGACAAATACATACAATACAAGACAAATACATACAATATAAATACATACAATATATATAAGACAAATACATACAATATAAATACATACAATATATACAAGACAAATACATACAATATAAATACATACAATATATACAAGACAAATACATACAATACAAGACAAATACATACAATATATACAAGACAAATACATACAATATATACAAGACAAATACATACAATATAAATACATACAATATATACAAGACAAATACATACAATATAAATACATACAATATATACAAGACACATACAATACAAGACAAATACATACAATATATGATACAAGACAAATACATACAATATATACAAGACAAATACATACAATATAAATACATACAATATATACAAGACAAATACATACGATATATACAAAATAAATACATACAATAGATTCAAAACAAATACATACAATAGATACAAGACAAATACATACAATAGATACAAAATAAATACACAATAAATACACACAATAGATACACAATAAATACACACAATATATACAAAATACATACAATATATACAAAACAAATACATACAATATATACAAGACAAATACATACAGTATATACAAAACAAATACATACAGTATATACAAAACAAATACATACAGTATATACAAAACAAATACATACAGTATATACAAAACAAATACATACAGTATATATAAAATATATACAATATATACAAAACAAATACATACAATAGAAACAAAGTAAATACAGACAATAGATACAAGACAAACACAATATATACAAAACACACACATACAATATAAACAAAATAAATACACACAATATATACAAAACAAATACATACAATAGATACAAAACAAATACATACAATATAAACAAAGTAAATACATACAATTTTTAAAAAATAAATAGAAACGCCTTAAACACTGGAGAACATAATTTTCACTGTGGACTATACATAAACGTGTGTTATATGGTGTGCTTTGGGGCTTCCCTGGTGGCTCAGATGGTAAAGAATCTGCCTGGGTCAGGAAGATCCCCTGGAGAAGGGAATGGCAACCCACTCCAGTATTCTTGTGTGGAGAATCCCATGGACAGAGATGCCTGGTGGGCTACAGTCCATGGGGTCGCAAAGAATTGGACACAACTGAGCAACTTACACTTCGCTTTCACTCCCTGCAAATCTTTGAAACAATCTGAAAATTCAGCCAGTAGAACCTTCTGAAAGGTTGATCAGGGGCTAAGTTGGCTCAAAACCTCAGAAAACACTTCCTGGACTGCTCAATGACTGGAAGAGAAGCACTTTACTTAATTTTTATCTGTCCTCTTGGATGCAGAAATGCGTGAACATGCAATGCTAAATTAGAAAACGACAGTGTCTTTTGAAAGGTTTTTAAAATGTTTTGCTCTTGAACCTAAGAGATAGCCAAGCGCCAAGCCCTCTTGTTCCCATTAAGATAAAGCCACTCTCTGGGAACAACTGCTGTCATCTCTCCCTCCAGTGACCCCAACAATGGTACTTTTGACCAGTGGTTTCTGTCTTTTTTCAAGAATCAAAACATGCCTCCTCACTACACATTTCTTTCAACAAATCACACCATCTTTCTCTCACCTGTCTCGTTTGTTGCACCTACATCTATAACTTTTAGGTCCTCATCTGCTTTCCTGCTTTTCCCCATCATGGGCTTCCCGGGTGGTGCTAGTGGTAAAGAACCCGCCTGATGATGTAGGAGACTTAAGAGTTGTGGGTTCGATCCCTGAGTCGGGAGGATCCCCTGGAGGAGGGTATGGCAACCCACTCCAGTATTCTTGCCTGGAGAATCCCATGGACAGAGGAGCCTGGTGGGCTACAGTCCATGGGGTCGTGAAGAGTCAGACACGGCTGCATCGACTTAGCACACGGTACTGCTTTCCTGCAGCCAAAGAAACTATCTTCAGGGAAGAATTTTAGTCGCCCAGAAAGAGAGTCATGCAAATCATGCCAGAATCAAAAAAACCTTCTGTCTCAAGGGTGATACAGGAGCAGAGAATGTCACAAAGCTATAAACCTCTGGGATTTTTTTTTCTTCTTTTAAATTGGCCATAGGTGGGAGAAGACTGCAAGGATTAGCTGGTTCTCTGCGCTCCCTTTATGGGTTCTGAAACAGCAGCAGGTCCCAAGCACTATTTTCAGAGCCATGCTGACATTTGTTAATAATGTTGGTGTATAAAGCCGAGCTCATTTTAAACTAATTTAGACGCAAAGAAAATTAGCGAGTATGTGTCAGAATGGAAAGGGGAGAAAATCAAGTTACTGCTGTCACAGAGAGAAAGTGAAAAGCTTGAGGTAAAATGAAAATAGCTGTTTCCCATTAGATGCAAGGACTGAGGGAAAACCTTTCTCGAGGAGCCCACCAACAGCTTGCTCCTGAGCAAGCCCTGCTAGGCTCCTATTTGGCTCCAGTTATGCACCCAAGGAAAAGACGCCTTTTCAATGAGCCTACCTTCTGAAATTAACAGAGGGAAGAGTCTGATGTTGTTTTGTTTGTCAAAACTGCTCTCAAAAATGACTGCTCCCAGGGCCTTCCCTGGTGGCCCATTGATTAAGACTTTGTCTTCCAATGCAGCAAGGCCGCTAGGATCCCACATGCCTCACAGACAAAAAATACCCCCAAAACCACAAAACAGAAATATTATTGTAACAAATTAAATAGAGATTGTAAAAATGGTCCACATCAAAAACAAATATTGCTCCCTAAATATAAAGTAGAAGCTTGGACTGGATTCTGGAAGAGTAAAAGGACATAAAGTCTGGTGAAATCTGACTAAAGCCTGTAACTTAGTTAATGGTACTTGATAAATGTACCACGATTGTGTAAGATATTAGGGAAAGCTGGGTGAAGGATATAGAGGAACTCTGTATTTTAGTTTTACAACTAATGTATAAGTCTGGAATTATTTTCAAATAAAAACATTTAATGAAATGACGCCCCTTTAGTTGACTTGACTTTGACCTCTGACAAACAGGATCTGGCTTCTAGATGTGGTCTGCTGTGCATTGGGCTTCCATTTGATTTTTTGGAAAAACCAGAACAAATTTTCTGCCCAGCCAAATACCTTCCTTTAGCTCACAATGCAGGCAACAGGAGAGCACACCCAGGAAGGAGAAGGTTTGTTTCGCGTCCTAGAGGAAGGCTGCTTGGCAAGCAAGCTGTGTCTGGCTGTGTCTCGCTGCACCACGTCTCCTTTAATTAGCAACGCAGAAAGGCAGAAGCCTGGAAAACCAAAAAAATGAGCTCAAACAAAGACAGGCTGGGCCTGTCACCTGTGTTAATCATCTGCTCTCATGAAAGGGTAGCTGCATATTTTCTCAGACTTGCTCTTGATTCCCTATATATTTTATTCACTACTCATTAATGATGGAAGATTTATTATTCATTCAAAATGCCACTATCAAGAAATAGCAAGAGAATTCCAAATTGCAGACACTTTTCTTTAGGTTCAGGACATTCAGCTGTCTTTTATTTTTTTCAGCTGTCTTTTAAAAATTGTTTCTATGTGCAATCAATATTGAAATTTTCAGTTTACTTACATTAGATAAGGACTAATTAAAGTTAGGGAAAGCCAGGTTTCCAGAAGAAATTAAGGTTCTTGGAGTAATTCTTACAAGTTTAAGCATCTAGCCTATATTTTGTGCAACAATTTACTTCAAGTATAGATTATTCTCTTGAACACAAAGACACTTACTTTCAGAAATGCATGTACGGCCTCCACAATTATTTTCTTTTGCCAAGATCACTGTAAAATATTCTTACTTAACACAATTGTCTCAGGCATAAAGATGAAAACCTCTCCTCATATTTCTTGAAGGATGGTGGAACAGAAAATAACAGAGAGACTCAGAGTGGGACTAACTTCTGTATGAACTTGAGTGAGAGGCTCATATTTCTGCATTCCAGTTTCACTATGTCAGACACAGTGGTTCCAGAAACTTCTCAGGTTCAGTGGTTCAGAGGTTCAGTGGTGATGAGAGATTAAAAAGAAGGTCTCTAAAATGCTCAGAAATCTCTTAGACGGTGAAATTTTTATTTAAAATGAGGAACAAGTTATTTCTGCTAAATAAGCAGAAAATTCGATACCCAATCACTGGGGTAAAGAGACTTTTAACAAATGGTACTAGTATGACAAGAGTAGGAAGTCAAGAAACACCTGGAGTAACAGGCAAATTTGGCCTTTGAGTACAGAATGAAGCAGGGCAAAGGCTAATAAAGTTTTGCTAAAATAACACACTGGTCATAGCAAATACCCTCTTCTCACAACACAAGAGGACTCTACACATGGATATCACCAGATGGTCAACACTGAAATCAGATTGATTATATTCTTTGCAGCCAAAGATGAAGAAGCTCTATACAGTCAACAAAAACAAGACAGGGAGCTGACTGTGGTTCAGATCATGAACTCCTTATTGCCAAATTCATACTAAAATTGAAGAAAGTAAGGAAAACCAGTAGACCATTCAGGTATGACTTAAATCAAATCCCTAATGATTATACAGTGAAAGTGAGAAATAGATTTAAGGGACTAGATCTGATAGAGTGCCTGATGAACTATGGACAGAGGTTCATGACATTGTACAGGTAGCAGGGACCAAGACCATCCCCAAGAAAAAGAAATGCAAAACAGCAAAATGGCTGTCAGAGGAGGCCTTACAAATAGCTGTGAAAAGAAGAAAAGCAAAAAGCAAAGGCAAAAGGAAAGATATACCCATTTGAATGCAGAGTTCCAAAGAAGAGCAAGGAGAGATAAGAAAGCCTTCCTCGTTGATCAGTGCAAAGAAATAGAGGAAAACAATAGAATGGGAATGACTAGAGATCACTTCAAGAAAATTAGAGACCAAGGGAACATTTCATGCAAAGATGGGCTTGATAAAGGACAGAAATGGTATGGACCTAACAGAAGCAGAAGATATTAAGAAGAGGTGGCAAGAATACACAGAAAAACTGTACAAAAAAGATCTTCATGATCCAGATAATCATGATGGTGTGATCACTCACCTAGAGCCAGACATCCTGGAATGTGAAGTCAAGTGGGCCTTAGAAAGCATCACTACGAACAAAGCTAGTGGAGGTGACAGAATTCCAGCTGAGCTATTTCAAATCCTGAAAGATGATGCTGTGAAAGTGCTGCACTCAATATGCCAGCAAATTTGGAAAACTCAGCAGTGGCCACAGGACTGGAAAAGGTCCGTTTTCATTCCAATCTCAAAGAAAGGCAATGCCAAAGAATGCTCAAACCACTGCATGATTGCACTCATCTCACATGCTAGTAAAGTAATGCTCAAAATTCTCCAAGCCAGGCTTCAGCAATACGTGAACCGTGAACTTCCTGATGTTCAAGCTGGGTTTAGAACAGGCAGAGGAACCAGAGATCAAATTGTCAACATCTGCTGGATCATTGAAAAGCAAGAAAATTCCAGAAAAACATCTATTTCTGCTTTGTTGACTATGCCAAAGCCTTTGACTGTGTGGATCACAATAAACTGTGGAAAATTCTTCAAGAGATGGGAAATACCAGACCACCTGACCTGCCTCTTGAGAAATCTGTATACAGGGCAGGAAGCAACAGTTAGAACTGGACATGGAACAGACTGGCTCCAAACAGGAAAAGGAGTACGTCAAGGCT
The DNA here is from genome assembly GCF_032405125.1 of Capricornis sumatraensis. Taxonomy (NCBI): domain Eukaryota; kingdom Metazoa; phylum Chordata; class Mammalia; order Artiodactyla; family Bovidae; genus Capricornis; species Capricornis sumatraensis. Next base: position 31,965,845 of record NC_091088.1, on the reverse strand, counting down.
GTATATTGTCACCCTGCTTATTAAACTTATATGCAGAGTACATCATGAGAAATGCTGGGCTGGAAGAAGCACAAGCTGAAATCAAGATTGCCAGGAGAAATATCAATAACCTCAGAAATGCAGATAACACCACCCTTATGGCAGAAAGTGAAGAAGAACTAAAGAGCCTCTTGATGAAAGTGAAAGAGGAGAGTGAAAACGTAGGCTTAAAGCTCAACATTCAGAAAACAAAGATCATGGCATCTGGTTCCATTCATGGCAAATAGACGGAGAAACAGTGGAAACAGTGTCAGACTTTATTTTTCTGGGCTCCAAAATCACTGCAGATGATGATTGCAGCCATGAAATTAAAAGATGCTTACTCCTTGGAAGGAAAGTTATGACCAACCTAGACAACATATTAAAAAGCAGATACATTACTTTACCAACAAAGGTGTATCTAGTCAAGGCTATGGTTTTTTCAATAGCCGCGTATGGATGTGAGAGTTGGACCATAAAGAAAGCTGAGCGCCGGAGAACTGATGCTTTTGAACTGTGGTGTTGGAGAAGACTCTTGAGAGTCCCTTGGACTGCAAGGAGATCCAACCAGTCCAGGATATCAGTCCTGGGTGTTCATTGGAAGGGCTGATGTTGAAGCTGAAACACCAATACTTTGGCCACTTAATGCGAAGAGCTGACTTATTTAAAAAGACCCTGATGCTGGGAAAGATTGAGGGTGGGAGGTGAAGGGGATGACAGAGGATGAGATTGTTGGATGGCATCACCGACTCAACAGACATGAGTTTGAGCAAGCTCCAGGAGTTGGTGATGGACAGGGAGGCCTGGCATGTTGCAGTCCATGGGGTCGCAAACAACTGGACACAACTGAGCGACTGAACTGAACTGATGATAAGAGTGGCCTTTTTCTGACAAGGAGGGGGCGGTTTGAGCAGCTCTGATTGCTTTTTCCCTCTGTACCCCCTGGCAGGCGGGGATCTTAGTTCCCTGACTGCTGCTGTTTAGTTGCTCTGTGGTGTCCGACTCTTTTGTGACCCCATGGACTGTAGCCCAGCAGGCTGCTCTGTCCATGGGATTTTCCAGGCAAGAATACTGGAGTGGGTTGCCATGGCCTCCTCCAGGGGATCTTCCCAACCCGGGGACTGAACCCAGGTCTCCCTCACTGGGAGTGAGGAGTCTCAACCACTGGACCACCAGGGTAGTCCCTGATTAAACAAGACCACTCTGGCTGCTTTGGTAAGAAGAATCTGAAGGCTAGGGGTGGGGGTGGTGAATGAATGCAGGGAGGCAGGTGGAAGGTGGCCACAGCCACTCGACAGGAGTGGAGGTGGGGAAGATGTGGGCAGGTTCTGCCAATGTTTTGAAAGTTGATCCAAAGGATAAGGAGAGTAAGAGAAAGATGGCCAAGGAGGATTCCTATATTCTTGTCATAAGCAGTAGGGAAAGATGGAGTGGTCAGAAACACAGACAACAGAGAGGACGAGAAGAGACTGAGAGTAAGATCAAGGCTTCACTTCTAGCCACGTGGGTCAGATGTTAAAAGGGAAGGTCAAGGTGGTTGCCTGCAAGTCTGGAGTTTAAAGGAGGTCTGGCTGGAGATGGAATTTGGGGGTCCTCAGTGTATAGGAGGTGGTATTTAAAACTTGACAAACGACACTGGAGGGAGTCAGAATGGTTAGGAAAGGTCCAAGGACTGAGGCTGGATAAGTCCAAGGATTGAGGCTGGAGCCGTCCAAAACACAGAAGTTGGGAGAGTGCAAGGACTTGACTTAGGAGACCAAGCCTCCACTCCTCTCAGCAGCCCAACCTGTACTTCAAGGGAAAGCCTGAAGATGGTGAGGTCTTTTGTATATAATTAAGGCCAGAATTACCTGGGGAAAGAGCCTTTAAGAGGAAAGAGTGTACATCCCCCCTTGATTTTTATTGAGTGGGGGATTTTTGCAGAAACTGACACCTGTGGTCAGCGATTTGTTTTGTAAGTGAATATTGAAACACTCCAGTCAATAACATTTGGGTAACAAAAGACATATTAATATATCTCTAGTCAATAAGTTGTTAAGAGTGATTTAGTATTTGAGCGAATTTGTTGACTTAAAAAATTCACCTCTTTGAAGGCATCAAGAGACTGATTTGGGGGATGGTTGTGGGGAAGAAGGTTTGGAATTGACAGCCTGGAAGGCAAATCTGTAATTTGGAGATGGGGCTTCAGAAGCTCCTTGCAATATAATTTGTTCAAAATTTTAAATGAAATATATTTTTCATGTGCATACTCACATATTCTTGACATGCGGCCTCTGAGCAAAAAATCGTCTCTAATAAAATAAAAAAATGGTACCAGGGACTTCCCTGGTGGCGCAGTAGTCAAAGACTCTGAGCATCCCCTCCAGGGGTCATGGGTTTCACCCCTGGCCAGGGAACTAGGATCCCACATGCGGAGCGGCCTGGCAAAAAAAAAAATGGCAGCAGCCTTAGGACTGACTTTACAAACAAAGCTGTCTGTGAATTCAAAAATTAAATAATATGCCTTTCTCACTGACTCTGAATTATCTCTGGGGGCCCGGGCTATATGTGAATGCTGTGACATCAGTGAAGTCACTCTTCTCTAGGACACAGCCCATCCCTATAGGGAATGTCTCCCATATTTATGAGTATTGTGCAAACAAAAGAGCAGTTGCTAAAACATGGATTTATTTGGGCATTACTGTCAAGTATGATCAAAGACAACATTCTCTGAGAGCTTTGTCTGATCATCTGTAGTACTCGAGTTCCAGAAATAGCACTTGTACAGAATGTATTCATGTGCAAAATGGATCATTTATTTAGCACTAAAATCAAACTTTAAAAACATCAGTTCCATCTTAAAAACAGGCATTTAAAAAACATTTCTGACATTCTAAGTTTGCATCTAGACATCTGCACAATCTGGAGACCCAAATTCCACTGTGATTTCCACTGACAAAGGTGATTTTCACCAGCTGTGGGAAGCTGGGAGGGGAGCCATGGCATGGAGAGAACTGTCCTTCAAAAGGTCCAGTGGGCCCAGGATGCTGTTTCCTACTCTGCTGAGGTTTCCTCCTTGATCTCCAAGGTAAGAGTTTCGTGGTTGCTTACAGAGACTCTTGGTAACTGGTCAGGAATCCACATATAATCATATTGCAAAATTTCTTGAAGAGAAAAAAACCATGACCGAGGTCTCTTGCCCACTCACTTCTGCCATGCTAAGCTCCTCAAACAGAGCTCTTAATCAGCAACACTGAAGTCCTGATCTCAATGTAAGAAGGGCTGGTTAACACCCTTTAATAACTACTCTGCAATTCCAAAGGACTCTCTGACAGCTTTCCTAGGGAGGGCATGAAGTAACTGAGATCTCACAGGCAAAAACAAGCTCAGTTTAACCATTCCCCGTCTAGGCTGACTGTAGTTTTGTGAAGACCAGTGTACGAAGCCCTCATCACAGAAAAGGAAAACAACGTCTTCTCTTTAGTAAAGGCCAGGCCACTCATCGGCCTTTCCTCTTTTCCTTCCTTATTCTTGGCAATTGCTTTTGGAAACTGGGTAATTCCCCATAGGAAGGTGGCAGGTGATACTTACAAGGAGGGCCAGCATCTCCGGGGGTACTATCCTTTGTACAACCACAAGGAAGATGAGGCAGTTCAGCTCAGGAGGACGTCTTATGAACAGGCAGGAAAGGTCCATTTGTACCCATCCTTTGGAGCTGGTGAAACTGGATATCGAAGGCTGTCCAAACTCCCAGGCACAAGGAATCCCGGTTCTAACTCTATTGCGATGTATGTGTTAATGATCCTTCTTTATGAAGGACCTCGGCTGTGGGTTCCTGGGCTAAGGAGGCCTAGGCTGCGGGTCAGCAGGTAGGACAGTCCTGGAAGACTCAGAGAGCCAGGGACAACACCCAGCATATCACACCACTCCTGACACTGCTACAGGGAATAAGCCCCAAGATGGGACATGATTCTTGCCCTTTACAAGGTCAACGCAGCTCCTATCAGGGACGCATGCAGGGATAAGTCTACAGGGAGAAATTCTGTGTTCTTCTGGCCTTCAGTCTTCCATGTCAGTGAATTTTCTCTTTGCATAGTTCTGAACCAGGTTGGAAGCTGTGAGCTGAGATGCCTGCCCCTTCTCCCAACACTGAAAGTCATTCAGTCCTTTCTGCCCTGTTTGAAACAAGCCTCTCTCCATCTCGTCTAGCCGGGCCACGAGTGCCGACGTGTCTTCATTGTAAGCGTTCTGGGAAGAATCCATGATGCGGCGGAAACGTCCAACAAATGTCTGAAGAAGAAGTGCCAGAGAGAAATCAGATACATTTTTTTTAAAGCCCTGAACACTTACAGGCAAGAATTTGGTTTGGGATTCAGTCAGAAGGAGGTCTGAGCCTCCTCTGCCTATCACCTGTGATCACCCATAACCCCTTTCTTATTTCCAGGATTTCCTGTTGGTTCCAACTCTTAGCAAGCAAATATAAAGAGCAGCACACAAGTCATAGTTACATGCATATGTAATAGGCAAACACAGCCTAACTGTAGGCTGACCTAGAATAACAATACACTGATCGCATAAATCATACACTCCCCTGGGTAAGAGTAACATCTGGTGGCCAGCACAGCTATCTCCTGAGTCATGTGCAATGCCATAGGTTTTCATGTCAGTTACTTGCCTGCAGGAGAGAATGGGAGATGTCGGCATTCTCTGGACTGTCAAAATGCAGGAGCTGGGAGCCGAACCCATAGAAATGTGGTCCCATTTTGTGGAGGTCCACCACGTTGGCGTCTGCACTGAACACAGTCCTCCAACCCTCCTGGTAGATCTTGGGAAGTTCCACTGAAAGGATCCGCCGCTTGTTGTCAAAAAGTCCCTTTGCCAGCCACAAAGGGAGTTCAAGCTTTGTGCCCTGTATCACACAGGATTGTAGGTTTTAAAGACAAGTAACATAGTAAATGTGTTACTATGCACGTGACCTGAGAGAATGAATGAATATCAGTACCGCCTGTTCTCTCTAGGGGAACGACTGCCAAACACAGAGGATGTAGTTGTGACTTAAGAAATGAACTGTGTGGGCTGAAGTTTTACGTCATGATGGAACGGAGAGAGAAAAAGCATTTATACCAAAAAGAGAGTGAAGAACAAAGATGTGACACAAAGGGAAGGCTTTCCTAACTAACGTAAATAAAAACTACCCAATTGCAGATAACAGAAAATAGAAGGTGGAAAAAATGTTATGCAAAAGAAGCATTACTAGAGATAAAGAGGGACCTTTGATAATAAAATGGTCATTAAATCTATTAGAAAAATAGAAATATCTGTCTAAATTAACAGAAGTAAAAGGAAAAATGACAAATCTACAATCATCATGGGAGATTTTAACATCTCTCTTTTTGATAAATGAGAAGTAGCAAACAAAAAACCAATAACAACATAGACAATCTAAACAAAACAAATAAAAGCTTCACCTAATTTATGTATAGATTATGTACTGCAGACCATGCCTTCACAATATCGAACTTTTCAAGCACATCGCTGTTGTTTAGTTGCTAAGTCATGTTCAACTCTTTTGTGACCCTGTGGACTGTAGCCTGCCAGGTTGCTCTGTCCATGGGATTTCCCAGGCAAGAATACTGGAATGGGTTGCCATTTCCTTCTCCTGGGTATCTTCCTGGCCCAGGAATCGAACCTGAGTCTCCTGCCATGGCACATGGACTTGTTACTGCTGATCCACAGGGAAGCCCTTTCAAGCACAAACTGAATGGTTATCTTATGCTGGCGTTTAAAGCAAATGCTAACTTTCAAAACACTGAAATCATTCAGACTATGTTGTTTGGCCACTGTGGAACTAAGCCAGAAATCAAAATCCAAACTGTACATAGCAAAGTCCCCAGATGTTTGGACCTAAGCACCAGTCTTCTCAATAATTCATGAGTCAAAGAAGAATTCATAGTGAAAATTAGAAAACCAAATTAAAACTTATGAAATGTAGTTAAAGCTACAGGAAAAGCACAGCTAAAAATGTAAAAAAGAAAGCTGAAAAATCAATGACCTAGGTACCCATCTCAAAATGTGAATGGTTGCAAGAGAACAAAGAAAATTAAGCCCAAAGAAAATAGAAGGAAAGAACTAATTAAGAACTAAATGACCTAAAAATGAAGGTACAAATGAGAAAGCTGATAGAGCCATTATTTAGTTCTTTTAAAAGACTGCTACAAGGGATAAACTCCTAGTGAGAAATTATGATCTCTTTCTTACGAGATCATAATTTCTCAATATCAAGAATAAAAAGCAGGACACAGCTATAATTGTACAGATGTTTAAAAGATAGTAAAAGGATATTTTGAACAACACTATACCACTATATTTGAAAATTTAGGTGAAACAGTCAAATTCCCAGGGTGGAAAAACCATGTACCAAGAGTAAAACTAGAATAGAAAATCTGACAGCCCTGTGTCTATGAATGAAATGAAATATATCAGTAAAAACCTTCCTACACAAATCTCCCACGCAGAAGAATCCTAAATAGTATATGTAGACATTGCGCACTCAAAGAAGGAGACCGTAACTCCCCTCTCCTTAAGTATAGCTGTACATATGACTTCCTTCCAGAGAGAACAGTCTGGAAGGTGGAAAAGCAGAGTAACTTTACAATGAAGAATCCTGACAAATCCCACATAGCTCAAGTGATCAAGGTTCCTATCAACACAAGTCCCGCTGATGGCAGGTACCCTTGTTAAGATGTGGTAAAAACGGCACTTCGCCTCTATGGTCTTCCACCTCAAAACAGTCTAATCATGAGAAAACCAGCAGACAAAGCCCAAATGAGGAATATTCTCAACAAAATACCTCACCAGCACTCCACAAAACTCTTGGTCATTAAAACCAAGGAAAGTCTGATAAACTGTCAAAGCCAAGAGGAGCCTAAGGACACACAATTACTAAATGCAATTTGGTGTCCTGGATGGGAACCTGGAACAGAAAAAGGACATTAAGTAAAAACGAAGGAAATATGAATAAAATATGGATGGTACACCTCTGTTTATCAGTGTGTAAGAGAACCAACTAATTAAGTACTCTAATGGAAAGTCAAAACATAATGTCTAAATGTTTAAAAACTCAAGATAAATTTAAGAACATTAATTAGAAATATGGAGGTGAATTTTGAAGAGACTGTGAAAAAAGGAGACAGATCCTGTAGAAATGGAAAGGACACGAGGGAGAGCAAGGCAAGGTCTCCTATTTTTTTCTATAAATCTTTGGGTATTATTTGGCTTTTTAAACTTTGCATATGTCTCACTTTCATAAAAATAACTCAAAATAGACCAAACAAAAAACCCTTCTAAACAAAACTTGGGTTAAATACGAAATAAAAAATAACCATTATGGGACTTCCCTGGTGGTCTAGTGGCTAAGACTCCAAGCTCCCACTGCGGGTGGGGGGCGGGTTCCATCCCTGGTCAGGGAACCAGATCCCACATGCCAAAACTAAGGGTTCGCACATGGCAACTAAGACCCCCACGCAGCCAAATAAATATTTTAAAATAAGAACCATTACAAGCCATGTTCCTGGGACAAACTCGAACTTGAAGTCATGCAGTTCTAAGTTCGAATCCCAGCTCACCACTTACAATAAGACCCTGGCACCCTGGCCAAGAAACCCAACATATCTGGGCTTCAATTTCTTTATGTGTAACAACATCTGAATATAGGGCTGTTAAAGGACTAAAGGAGTAATAGATCCCTGCACTAAAAGCTCTCAGGAAATGGTTGCTGATGCCATCATCATTTCAGGAACGAATATAGCAATTTGCAGCTCCGAGACATCATTTGCTCCTACAGAAACCAAAACTGTTGATTTGCTTTAAGGCAAAAAGTGATCAGAACCCTGGTCCGTAGGCGCCGATCCTTAAGCATCAACACACACCGGGTGAAAACACACTGCTGAATTTGGATAGTTTCAAAAAAGAAATCCGTGTTGGAGGGACCCTGACAACCCAGTATAAATTTAGTTTCCGCAGAGGTCGCGAACGCTGGGAGGGTGGGAGTGGGGCGCGCGGCGAACAGGACTCAGCGCTCGGCTCGGCCTCCCTGTACTGTAAAACTACAAATCCCAGAGGGCATCGCGCCCGGCTACGCGGCGCCCAGAGCCCGCAAGTCCTACTCGGAGTTGTAGTCTTTCCAGACGGGATCGCTTACCTCCGGGATCGCATTGTCAGTCTCGGCCCCTCCGCTCCGGTCTAGGAAGAAAGCGCCCAGGCGCGGCATGGGGATCTCCGTGCGCACCGAGAGCTTCTCGTGGGACATCAGAATGTCGTCCAAGGAAAGAAAATTCTCCTGAGGACCCAGCGCACCCGACTCCACCCGGAAATAAGCCTCGGACATGGCGGCGGCTTGAGTGTCTCCGTTTCCACTCTCGTGATTCGGGAGACCTCCTGGAGTCAGGGATGTAAAAAGAGGAGGCTGCTGAGGCTGGTCAGGATTGTGAAGGTTGAGGAGGTCGCCGCGGCAGTCAGACTGGATTCAAACTCTTTTCCCGCGCCCGCGGACGGGCCAGACAGGAGCAGTCGATCCAGGCTGGTCTGCCCAGACAGAAGCAATCGACAAAGTCTGCGGATTTGGTTCTGCGCGACCCAGAGGAGGAGGAGCAGTACTTGGCTCCGCCCAAAGTGTTTTTTTTTTTTTCAGGAGTGTAGCCCGGTGTGAGAACTTTAAATAAAACTGGAGATTGCTTTGAAGCTGCAAAATGCATTTGCACTAGATCGTGGTCCTTTAAATGTTTATATGAAATTTAAAACATTTTGCAACACACTTGGGGGCTTCATTGCACCCTCCCTCTCTGACCTGATCCAGTCTGAATTTACATTTTGTCAGTCTCTGTGAATCTCTGTTAATGCTGGTACTTGGAAGAAACATAAAACAGAGCAGAACTCTAGCACTAGCCCCAGATAATTATTATGGACTATTTGTAGTATTTTGGAGTGGGCATAGATAACAGTGGGAGGGAAGGTCCTGAGGCTGCGTAAGAACCTCCCAGTTCGTCTTATTTGCTATCTCTTTTTATGGCTCTCATTTTAAATCCTTAAAAGAGGAAATCTGATCGGCCCAATTCATCTCTTTCAGGCAGGTCACACTGGTCACAGGTGACCAGCCTCTCTATAGAGTGGTTGCCTGTGACCAGGGCCATTACTGCTCCGGGGGAGAGGGACAGGGAGGGGTCATGTTACATGGTACCAGACTTGGGGGCGTCACTCAGTCAGGGCTCTGGGTGGTGGCAGAGTGTTGAGAGAGGCACTACATAACTTATTCATAAAAGACATTTTCTGGGGCAACTAGAGCTATCAACAGAGGGTTCATGGGAAAGGAATGTGTATTACTCATGTTTTTTATTTTACACTTTACGATGCTTTGACATTTTAGGCCCTTGTAGCCCTGGGAAGAACTGTTCGTTTGAGGATGAGCTAATTCTGGGAGTAATAAACAACTTGCCTTCCATGGACAAAGCAACTGATCCAAAGCCCGTATCCCAACCACTTCCTTTATCTAACTCCCACATACCAAGCCAATATTTCCCCTTCCCTAAATCACCCCAGGGCCAAGTACTGGACAATTAGAGACCAACCTGATTCCAAATACCCAATCCTAAGTTTGCTCAAATTTATCTATTCTACCTCACCTATTTCTTCCCACAGAAACCACCCTAAACTCTGGGCCATCTTCTCCCCTCCCTCCTTCAGCCTCCTGACTGAACCTAGTGCTTCCCCAGGTGGCCCTGCATGGCTTGATGTATGCCCCTTTCTCTTGGGAACTGTGAGTAATAAAACTTCTTTCAGTGGCATTGACCACTCTGTGCAATCATTCAGTGACCAATGGAAGTTAAACCCTGAGCATCACCCAAACAAGAGGCAGTAGGGGAGTGGACTGAATAATGGAAAGCCTTGGGTGCTATTCTAAGAGGTTTAGGCTATTCCATAGGAAACAGGAGAAAAAGTAAGGCTTTTGAGCAAGTAAGGACATATATTTGGGCTTTAAAAAGCATATCCTGGCAGTGAAGAAGGGAGAGGTCAGAGGCAAGGAAGCTGTGTTGGATATCACAGTGGTTAAGAATTCGCCTGCCAACGCAGGAGACGTGGGTTCTATCCCAGGCTGGGCTACAGTCCATGGGGCTGCAAAGAGTCAGACACAACAGAGCATACACACACACAGGGCAGTACCTGGCAAGTAGTTGGACACAGGAATGAAAGGACAGAGATGGTCAGAGATAATCCAGGTTTCTAACTTGGTCAGCTAGGTGGATGGAGGTGACACTGATAGCTGTACAGAGCACAGGCAGTTTGAGGCAAAATATGAGTTCGAGTTTGCACTTATGGAGTCCAGAAGCTGCTGAACAGGCAGGTCCACAGTCCAGTGGAAAAATCCGCCTTGAACTTTTAGTTGTCTGTTCAGTATTTGGTGATAGTTATCTAAGAGCCTTTTTCTTTACTTTTTTCTTTTTTTTTTTTTGGTCCGCACCACACAGCTTGAGGGATCTTAGCTCTCCTACCAAGGACTGAACTCATGCCCTTGGCAGTGGAAGCACAGAGCCCTAACCACTGGACCACCAATGTTATCTATTTTGTGGTAGTTATATGAGAGTCTTTTTTAAAAAATCATATCTTAAATGTTCAGTTTGCTACACTATCAAATACCAAAATAAAGAGTTACTAGCCAAAACTTTTAATTTCTCTGGTGAAATGGTTGTAGGACACTGGATATAGTTTGGGGTAGAAATATAAGTTAATTTGTCTAATTGAAGGCATGGCAGGTTATTTGCTGACAAAGATAGCAAGCTATTTTTCACATTGAAACAGTTGAGATGGATGCTTAATGATCTATCAGTGCCAAAGAAATGATTACTTTTGTGAAGAGACCAGAATATTGGCTCTAAACTCAAATACCACAGTTATTCTGATCCTAAGGTAATAGGCCAGTGTTTAAAATAAAATCAGAATATCTTGTTTTCTTATTTAATGTCACGGCTCATCGGGAAACTGTTATTCATTGTTTGTATGTTTTTTCTCCATTTAGTCTGTTTTCTCCTTGAACTAATAAGTGAATGTCACAAAAAGTGAAATGAGTGCAAGTTTGAACTTATGATGCTAAACAGTTGCATTAATTCTTTGACAAAAGTGGCACCAAGTTTTCTCAAGTATAGATCTGTTTATAGCCTAAATTTTAAGAGCCGGGCTTCCCTTGTGGCTCAGCTGGTAAAGAATCTGCCTGCAATGTGGAAAACCTGGGTTTGATCCCTGGGTTGGAAAGATCCCCTGGAGAAGGGCTAGGCTACCCACTCCAGTATCTGGCCTGGAGAATTCCATGGACTATATAGTCCATGGGGTCGCAAAGAGCTGGACACGACTAAGTGACTTTCACTTTCACTTTTAAGAGCCAGCAATGCTTCTCTTCTCTAAGAAAGCTTCTGTTTCTTAGTACCAGTCTATGTACCAGAATTACATCAAACAGAGTTTCAGTATACCTATAATATTCAAAGTATAATCAGTATATTTACAATATATGGAATTTCAGTCTTCTGAAAAGTATCTGCTGAATCCCTGAAAAGCAGAGTAATTTTTCTACTGTAATCATTTCAAGATTGGAGAATTGTAGAACTGGATTGTAGAACTGTATGACATACACAGACTCTAAAAAAAAATTTTATTTTTGATATGGACCATTTTAAAGTCTTTACTGAATTTGTTACAATATTGCTTCTGGTTTGGTTTTTAGTTTATGATTTTTTTTTTTTTTTGGCTGAGAGTTGTAGGAGATCAGCCCTGGGATTTCTTTGGAAGGAATGACACTAAAGCTGAAACTCCAGTACTTTGGCCACCTCATGCGAAGAGTTGACTCATTGGAAAAGACTCTGATGCCGGGAGGGATTGGGGGCAGGAGGAGAAGGGGATGACAGGATGAGATGGCTGGATGGCATCACTGACTCGATGGACGTGAATCTGAGTGAACTCCGGGAATTGGTGATGGACAGGGAGGCCTGGCATGCTGTGATTCATGGGGTCACAGAGAGTCAGACACGAGTGAGCGACTGAACTGAACTGAACTGAACTGTATGGGATCTTACCTCCCTAACCAGGGATCGAACATGCATGCTCTGCTTTGGAAGTGAAGTCCTAACCACTGGGATGCCAGGGAAATCCCTACACAGATTGTAGATAAAGCAAAACAATGTGCAGCTTTAATTTTTTTTAAATACCAGTACTTTCTTTTTTGTATTTCTTTTTAGACTCTGTGGTGGTTGTTTTTTGTTTTTTTTTTTTTTAATACCAATGCTTTCTAAATTTCTTCCTTTGAGTTGGGGAGGCTGTGGTGCAAGTAATAGAAATCCAAATCCAGGCGGTAGTGGGTTGGAGAGGACCTACAGGGGTGGGTTAAGGAAGCCATCCTTCCAGCTGATTGCTTAGCCAGTACTTACACCCTGTTACTGGTCCATCACTGAATGCTGCCTCTGCCTTCACAATATTTCTAGAATCTGATGACTGCTTATCACTCTGGTCCAGGCCATCATCATCTCTTGCCTAGATTGTTCCATAGCTTCCTATCTAGTCTTGCTTCTGCCAATGGCTTCCTTACTGTTCCTTGAAACCCTAGGCACACTCATTCATTCCTCAGGGCTTTGCCCTGTCTGTTCCTTGTCCCTAGATCGCCTTTCTCTCATATTTCCACGTGGCTGGTCCCATTCAGAGTTTCCTCCAAAGTCACCTTGAATAAATGCAGCTCTAGCCAAGTAACCAAGGCCTTCCCTAGCCAGCCTACCTACAATTTTAAACCTCCTCCACAGACACCCAGTATCCCCTCCCTTTTCCCCCCTAGCACTGACCACTCAATAACATCTTGCAGATTTTACTTATTTACCTTGCTCACTGTCACCCGTACTAGAACCTTAGATCAGTGAGGGCAGGGATTCTTTCTGGTGTATATTTCACTGGTGTATCCCTGCTGCTCAGTGCATGGTGTGCTGTGTGCTGTGCTTAGTCGCTCAGTCGTGTCTGACTCTTTGCGACCCCATGGACTGTAGTGCACCAGGCTCCTCTGTCCATGGGATTCTCCAGGCAAGAATACTGCAGTGGGTTGCCATGCCCTCCTCCAGGGGATCTTCCCGACCCAGGGATTGAACCCAGGTCTCCCGCATTGCAGGCAGATTCTTTACCATCTCAGCCACCAGGGTAGGCACTTCCTAAATATTTATTGCTATATATATATATATATATATATTAAAAAACATATGTATATCAATATATATTATCTATATATAAATAAACTTTATTTATAGTAGTGATATTATTTTCCCCAACCTCTGGGATCTAATGTCTGATGACCTGAGGCAGAGCTGATGTAATAATAATAGAAATAAAGTGCACAATAAATGTAATGCGCTTGAATCATCCCGAAACCATCCCCACTTCCCATCTCCCCGACCCCCCTCCCCCGAGTCCATGGAAAAGTTGTCTTCCACAAAACTGGTCCCTGGCGCCAGAAAGATTGGGGGGCTGCTGCTTTAAAACATGAGATGAAAATAATGAATCAGTTCTAAATAAAAAGTAGTACAAGTGCAGATATCACAACAGTCATAGAGGGTAGCTGTGAAACATTGAAAACACTGGCTTTAAGTGGTTAAATATAGTTTGCCGACGTACTGGTTCAGCCATATCTAACTTTCTACATCCATGAGCTCCAGTCATTCCAGTGCCACAGTGGAAGCTCATTGACAAGGTTTTGCTCACTTATTAATACACTTGTTAAAGTTGGGTGGATGCTTAGGTAGAGAGCAGACAAGATTTAGGGAGCTCCCTGGTGGTCCAGTGGCTAAGATTCAGAGCTCCTGTTGCAGGGGGTGTGGGTTGGATCCCTGGTCAGGGACCTAGATCTCACCTGCTGAAACTAAGACCTGGAGCAGCCAAATACATTAAATAAATGCTATTTTTTTTTAATGTAGAGAAGATTTTAAATGGCTTGGCATAGTTTCCTACCTATGAGACATGCCTAGTAGCCATTAATGCTCAGTTGGTGTATAACTCTGGGATCCAACAGGCCTGAGTAGAGTCCAACTTCCAACACTTTAACTGGCTCTGGACCTTGGGTGTGTTATTTACCAGAAGCTTAGCTCCTGCATCTGTAAAATGGGGATGATATATATGATAGTAACTGGAATGAATGAGCCAGTCTTCAAAGAGCACTTAGTTCAGGAACTGGACTACAGTAAGGGTTCAATAACTATCCTCCTTATCATCATTATTCATACACATTTATTCACTGCTGTAACCTCAGCATCCCAAACGATACTTGGTACATAGCAAGCACTCAATAAAATTTGTTAAGTAACTGTCATCGTTCATGATTGTCATCCTTGATCAAGGCTTGACTACACTTGCTCCCTGGCCTCCGCCCCCAATTCAAGTTTCTAAATGTACTTGAAAATGATAAATGATTATTCTTCAAATTTTCCCTGCAAACATTGCTAGAATTTAGCTCTTGTGAGTTCAAATTCTAAGCTTTTTTAATTTCTAAATTACAGTACTATGTTTGAAACCTTATTATATAAGGTTAATGGATTTAAATCACTGGAGTTCATTTTTATATAATTTAAATGTTCTCTTGGTTGAGCTGTTTCTTGAGCACTGCTTCAAAACGCCTTCAATGAGATCAAAATAAATTGATGGGCATAATGCGACCTTATGTGTGGGTAGCTCTAATTTTAGATTCTTCCCACCATCTTCAGCAGAAATCGTAAATCTATCTTATATATTCAGAGACTTTGTCTCTGTGTATGTCACCCTCTTAACTTGGCAAAGGAGCAGACATCACATCATTCTAACAGAGGTAACTCATTTAGTCCAACTTTTCTTATTCTGTGTTCCGAGCTCCACAAAAATATCCTTTTCTCCCATTCCTTTCTAATTATCTTTTTCTGGTAATTTGTTATGTAATTTAATTCGTGATCTGAGAGCCAAAGTTTTTCTCAGCCCGAAGGTAGTGGACTGGTAAGCAAATCTATTAGTTTGAGGGGAATACAGGAGAAGTACGGCTGTCATTTATTCACTAAGAGGTTCAGATGTTGGGCTTCCCTGTGGTCCAGTAGTTAGGAGTCCACCTGCCAAAGCAGGGCACGCGGGTTCAATCCTTGGTCTGGGGAGATCCCACATACCTCCAGGCAACTAAGGCAGTGTGCTGCAACTACCCAAGTTGGCATGTCCTGGAGCCCGTGCTTCACAACAAGAGAAGCCACCTCAGTGAGAAGCCTGTACACGCAACTAAGAGCAGCCCTGCTCACCACAACTAGAGAAAGCCTGTGCACAGCAACAAAGGCTCAATACAACCCTAAATAAATAAATATTTTTTTAAAAAAGATGTTCAGATGCCTATTAGATGCCCTGGGGCTGCCGACAAGACTGCATAGACTGATATGAAATGTTCTGGGCTGTTAAGGAGGATGGTGCCTAGTGGAGAAAATAGTAACATAGGTGATAACACTGATAGAAAAAGTGAAAAGTGTTAGTCATCCAGCTGTGTCTGACTCTTAGTGACCCTATGGACTGTAGCCCACCAGGTTCCTCTGTTCATAGGATTCTCCAGGCAAGAATACTGGAGTGGGTTGCCATCTCCAGGGGATCTTCCTGACCCAGGGATCAAACCCGGCTCTCCTGCCTTGCAGGGAATTCTTCACTGTCTGAGCTAGCAGGGAAGACCAACAGAGCCCTGTACAAAATGTAGACGTTCAGAAGGACTGTGGGGATTCTGACCTGGGCAGAAGAGGGGTTTACAAAGGTTTACAGAGGAAGGGGTATCAGAAGGGGGCCTTCAAGAGTGAGTAAGACTTTTCCAGCAGGCACACAAGTGCAAGGAGAGGTCAGCCCAGACCCAAGGATCAACTTCTAGTGAAGACGTGGATTAGGAGGGCAGGTATAGAGACACAGATGTAGAGAACGGACTCGTGGGAAGGAGCAGGAAAAGGAGAGGGTGGGACAGATTGTGAGAATAGCATTGACATGTGTATACTACCATGTGTAAAATGGACAGCTAGTGAGAAGCTGCTGTATAATACAGGGAGCTCAGCTCAGTGCTCTGTGATGACCTAGAGGAGAGGGAAGGCTCAAGAGGGAGGGATATGTGTATACGTATGGCTGATTCACACTGTTGAGCAGCAGAAACACAACACTGTAAATCAATTATACTCCAATTTTAAAAAAAAGAAAGAAAAAGATGTGGGATTGTGGAAGTTCAGGACCAAACTTCTCTTCTTCCAAACTTGTCCCTCCTTTTGCCTTGCATATCCTGGTTAATGGCTCTGCCGTCTGCCTGATGACCTGTATCTTCATACGACAAATAACAGGAAAATCCAGTTCAAACTGGCTTAAGTAACAGGGGATTCTAGACTCCAAAACTGGAGTCTAAGAGTTCATGGTTGATTGGTCCAACAGCCCAAGGATGTCACTAAGAATCTAATCGTTGCTTTGCTCTGTACATAGCTACATCCAGTTATGGATCATTCCCCTGGGGTCACAAAATGTTTGCAATTAAGTCTGGTCTGCAGGGTCTTTATTTTTGTCCAAAACAAGGAGATCAATGGGTCTCAATAGAGAATTCTGACATTCATCCTCACTGGCAGGTTTAGATCACATACCCCTGAACCCCAAAATACTGTGAGAGCAATGGAGTAAGCTAATTAGTGTAAGTCATTCGAGGTCCTGGGGAAGGAAATGGCAGTATTCTTGCCTAGGAAATGCCATGGACAGAGGAGACTGGTGGGCTACAGTCCACGGGGTCACAAAGAGTCAGACACAGCTGAGCATTCATGCAGGCACTCATGGCCCACCTTTAAAGCTGGAAGGGGGTCAGTCTCCTTAAAGCACATGGGCTGCACAACAGGGGAGACTGAAGGCCAACTTCTCCATGATAACCTAGACAGTTTTAGGGAAGGGGGAGCTGAGGAGTAGAACAAATACCTACCGCAGTCACTGCCCAATCCAGGACGCTGGGAAGAATTCAGTATTACTTCTCCTCTCACATCCCTATATCCAACCTTTCAGTAGATTCTGCTGAGTCTACCTTTTTTCATTCTTTTGCCTATAAAGTTGCTTTTATTCAATCCCTCATCACTTCTCACCTGTGCTCTCAAAATGCTTCCTGACCAGGTTTCCTCCGCCTCTTCTCTCTCCTTCTTTCAAAGTTCCTTTGCACTACTGTCACAGTGATCTTTCTAACCCAGAGATCTGATCCTGTTGATCCTGTTACTCCCCTGATCACAATCCAAACAGCTTCCCATTGGTTATGGAATAAATTCTTAAAAAAAAAAATTATTTGGCTATGCCAGGTCTTAGTTGCGGCACACAGGATCTTTCGTTTCTTCAGCCTCGGCTTGCAGTTGTGGCGTGTGAGATCTAGTTCCCTGACCAGGGATTGAACCTGGCTCCCTGCATGGGGATCGAGGAGTGTTAGCCACTGGACTACCAGATAAGTCCTTCAGTTATAGAATAAATTCTAAACTCCTTGCTCCGTCATACATGTCTTCCATGATCTGCGTATTAGCTTGCTAAGACAACCACAACAAAATTCCACAGACTGAGTGGCTTAAACAACAGAAAAGTTCTCACTGTACTGGAGGCTGAAAGTCCAAGATCAAGGTGTCAGCGGGGGTGGTTTCTCCTGAGGCCTCTCTCCTTGGTTGCAGATGATGTCATCATATGGCCTTTCCTCTATGCATCCCTGGTGTTTCTTTCTTATAAGGACACTGGCCATACTGGATTAGGGTCTCTTCCCCCAGGTGGCACCATTGGTAAAGAACCTGCCTGCCCGTGCAGGAGGCGTAAGAGATGTGGGTTTGATCCCCAGGTCGAGAAGATCCTCTGGAAAAGGAAATGGCAACCCACTCCAGTATTCTTGCCTGGAAAATCCCACGGGCAGAGGAGCCTGGTGGGTTCCTCCTGTCCAACTCTTCTCGACCCCATGGACTGTAGCCCACCAGGCTCCTCTGTCCATAGGGTTTTCCAGGCAAGAATACTGGAGTGGGTTGCATTTCTTTTTCCATGGGATCTTCCTGACCTGGGGATCGAACCCACATCTCATGTCTCCAGCATTGCAGGTAGATTCTTTACCTCTGAGCCACCTGAAAAGCCTAATTTGATTAATACCAGGCAGTAATAAGCTGGTTTCCATTTCCATCTGCAGCTAATTTCTCATTGTTACCCAATGATACAGTTTCCAAGACTGAAGATTAGCTGGAGATGGCTGATTGAACACAGCCATACATACCACCCTTCCTATTTCCTGCCTCACATGTTCTTAAGGATCCCTGCTGTATTTCATGTCTCTACATGAAACCCATAAAAACATAGGAAAGCAATAAAGAGTGCCACCAGAAGAGCAGATTATACATGAATTCCTATGAGATAGAAAGCAGATGGGATCAGATTGATAGAAAAACTGGAGCAAAGAAAAACACAGCTTAAACATGGATAGGGAAAAAAAAAAACTACTACCAAAGAAACTAGAACATTTGGGGGATATTCTAAGCTCAGTCAACAGACACCTGGAACCGGAGGAGGTGCTGGGGTAAGAGATGGGATATCTGTATGCATGAAACCCAGATCAGCGCTTGCTTCCATAGCACAGAGTAGAACTGGAAGAATATCAGAAAGATTAGCATGGCCCCTGCACAAGGATAAAGTGAACCTGTGAAGCATTACATATTTTTTTATAGTATCACCCCACAGATTACAGGCTAATCACAAAGACAATGTATTTTTACAAAGGAAAGAGCTGATGGTCACCACCCTACGCAAGTGATCAAACCTAACGCACTATTGATGGGGTAATCTGATAGCATGTGTCAACAGATGTCGTGCAGCATAGTGTATGCTGAATCCCCTGTGAAGTGTTCTGCCAAAACAGTTAACCTGAATCCAATCAAGCCTCTAGATTCAACCTTACAAGAAATATGGAAGTGAGTGAGGTGGGTTTGAGAAAAAGCAAAACGACATTAAGAGGAAACAAGTAGACAGAATCAGAACGTGGAGCCTCCTAAGAGTAAAATAGGGAATCAGGTGCATGGACTGTAAGACAGAAGCTTCTGACCTCAGAAAGAATTAAGAGGATGCTTCGAAACCTTTTCAAACATACAAAAATCTCCCTAGGAATCTTAAGGGCCTACCTCATCACTCCTCTCAGCTAGACAGTAGTGCTTCTAAAACTTCTAAGGGGATGGTCCAATAGCAGCTGCAACAGGGAACTCAGAAAAAAAAAAGAGGCATCCCTTGGTATTCCCTGATAGTGCAGTAGATAAGAACCCACCTGCCAATGCAGGGGACATGGGTTTGATCCCTGGTCAGAGAAGATTCCACATGCCATGGGTCAATTAAGCACATGTGCTACAACGGCTGAGCCCATGCTCTCGAGCGGTGGAGCTGCAGCTACTAAGCCTGCATGCCTAGAGCCTGTGTCCCGGAACAAGAGAAGCCATGCACTGCAACAAAGGGTAGTCCCTGACCCCCGCAGCTGGAGAAAAGTCCATGCCCAGCAGTGAAGACCCAGTGCAACCAAAAAGAAATAAATAGATGCAATAACATGTTTAAAAAGGCATCTCTCAAAGAGCCTGAACCTGATATCATAACGGAACAAGACTTTGGAGAATGCTTGAAAAGGGTGTGTGTATCCTACATGCGAGAGAAAGCCAGATAGAGACAGTCTTTAAATTACGACGGTTCTACTTACATTTTTTCATTTTTTTACAGTGGTGCAATATGCATTCATCAGGAACTGTTCTTCAAATTTTGAACTTTGATCTCTTCCCAGCCTTGGTGGTGTGTGGTACGATCCTTTCATTTGATGCTGAGCAATGGCAGCAAGCCCAAAGCTCCCGGACAGCTGAGCGATCATTGGCGGTGAACAATAAATACACCTATAGTCTGTACTCAGACACCCACTCTGTTTTCACTTTCAGTGTTCAATAAATTACACAAGACATTCAACGCTTTATTATAAAATAGGTTTTGTGTTAGATGAGTTTGCCCAACCATAGAATAATGGAAGTGTTCTGAGCACTTAGGGTTTCCCTTGTGGCTCCCCTGGTAAAGAATCCGCCTGCAATGCGGGAGACGTGGGTTCAATCCCTGGGTTGGGAAGATCCCCTGGAGAAAGAAAAAGCTACCCACTCCAGTATTCTGGCCTGGAGAATTCCATGGACTGTATAGAACATGCGGTCTCCAAGGGACGGACATAACTGAACAACTTTCACTTTCCGAGCACTTGTAAGGCAGGCAAGGCTAAGCTATGATGTTGGGTAAGTGGTGTATTCAAAGCATTTTCAACTTGTGATATTTTCACTTTATAATGGGTTTATCAGGATGCCACATCATCAATTGAGGAAGATCTGTCATTTGTGGCCAGAAGGCAGACCTGGGTGGTTTTTAAAACATAGCTTCAAATTCTTTGAAACTGGGTGGACTTTGTGACTACTTCAAACAACAGGGTCTGATAAAAGTGATGCTTATGTGACTTCTGAGGCTAGGTCATAAAAGGAACAAAGTCCTGTTCACCAAAACACTCATTCTTGGAGTCATGAGCCATTATATAAGAAAACTACTCTGAGGCTACCATGTTAGAGAGGCTACGTGGACATGCTCTGGTGGGCATTCCTAGCTGGGAGGCAGCATTCCAGCCATCGCAACCACGGTGTCAGGTACGAGAGCAAAGCCATCTTTCGATCCTCCAGCCTGTCCATCTGCCAAGTGAATTCCACCACTGACTATTGTCAATGTCATGAAAAACAAAGAATCACTTGATTGAGCCCTGCCTAAATTTGTGAGATATAAAATAGCTGGTTTAAGCCACTGAAGTTAAAAATTTCTTTATATAGACAGGCGGAACATGACATTCTCCAAAATGTCAGTGTGGTGGCGCAGTAGATAAGCATCTGTCTGCCGACACAGGGGACCTGAGTTTGATTCCTGGTCTGGGAAGATTCCACATGCCACAGAGTAGCTAAGTCCGCACACCAGAACTACCGAAGCCTGCACTGCTCTAGGGCCTGCGAGCCACAACTAATGAGCCCCTGCGATTTCAGCACTGAAACCGCATGCGCCAAGAGCCTGTGCTCTGCAAGAGAAACCACCACAATGAGAAGCCCAAGCGCCACACTAGAGAGAAGGCCCCACTCTCTGCAACTAGAGAAAGCCCAGGTGCAGCAACGAAGACCTGGCACAGCCAAAAAAAAGTCAATGAAATGGGTGCAGGAGAAGATGGTGGGTCTGTTTAGAGGGTTACAGCAACCAAATACAATGTCAGCCTTGATTGGCTCCTGGTTCAAAAAACTCAATGGCAAATACTTTGGGGGAAAGTAGATAATATTTTTAGGAAATTATTGTAAATTTTGTTAGATATGATCAAGGTATTGTGGTCATATAGAAAAGTGTCTTTATTTCTAGGAGATACTTTCTGAAGTAATTATAGATCAATTGTCATTTTGATCACAACTCACTCTCCAACGGATCAGCAAAACAATCTTAAACACACATGCGCACACACACAAAGTAAAGATAGCAAAAGGTTAACAATTGTTTGAATCTAGGAACTAAATATATGAGTGTCTGTTATACAATTCTTTTAACTTTTCTGAATGTGAACATTTTTGTAATAAAAAGCTGAGAAAAAAAAATCAAGGGAAATTATGAAAATGTTCCCAACTTCGTTAGTCATCAAGGAAATGCAAATTAAACCCAAAATGCAATACCACCCACCAGAATGGCTAAAATGAAAAGGACAGAAAGTGTTGGCAAGACTGTGAAGCAAGTGGAATTCCTTCATAGACCACTGGTGGAAGCATAAATGGTACAACCATTTTGGAAAACTCTTGGCAGTGTCTACTAAAGCCCACGGATATCTACCCTATGATTCAATTACGCCTCTCCCAATAGAAATCCATATTCATGTTCATCCAAAGATATATGCAAGCACTATTTATAGAGGTCTCCAACTGAAAACTACCCAAATATACATCCACAGGAGAATGAATAGATAAATATATACACATAAGATAGGATGCTATACACCCTCAAGAAGAACAAACCACAGTCACACAGGACAATGTGGATGAATCTCAGAAACATGCTAAGTGAAAGAAGAAATAAATAAAACCAAAGAGTACATGCTGTATGATTCTGTTTGAATAAGATGTATTCTAACAGCTTAATAAAGACAACACAAGTCTATAGCAATAGAAGTCAGGAGAGCTACCTTTGAAGGTGTAGTGACCGAAAGAGAACTTAAGGGCCCAGGATGTTGGTAATGTTCTCTTTCTCAATCTGGGTGCTGATCACAAGGGTGTGTAAAATTTGAGCAGTTTTCTGTATCCTCAGCCTGTCCCTCTAGAAATGCTGGGTTTCTGGTATTCTCCTCGCTTTTCAAGTCCATTCATGCCTCAGTGTCTTTGCCATGCCAGTCCCTCTGCTGAGATGCCAGTCTACCTGTCTCCACCTGGCTAGTCCCTATTCTCCTTTCATCTCAGCTCAGAGCTTCTCTCCTGCACAAAGCCCTCTCTAACCTCCAGATTCAGCTCAGTGCCTTTTCCCGTCTGTCCTGTAAAGTAGCTTCCATTGTAGACAGTTATGCTAATACTTCCTGGATTGCAGTGAAATTCTTTGGCCTCATCTGCTAGACCACAAGCTCCTTGAAAGCCGAGGTTTTATTTATTGACATGACTGATATTTGGTGACTGTTTTCTAAAGTGCCTCAACTAAAGCTCCCTAAATATACATGAATGAAATGTGTCATGACTTCTACATTGCTTTAAAAAAATTTTAATTATTTATTTGGCTGCCTTGGGTCTTGGTTGCGGCATGCATGATCTTTTCTTTGCGGTGCATATCTTAGTTGCTCCAAGGCACATGGGATCTTAGTTCGTGACCAGGGATCAAACCAGCATTCCCTGTATTGCAAGGTGAATTCTTGACCACCTGATCATCAGGGAAGTCCCTCTATATTGTTTTTAAAATACATCCTGGAGACTGGATTGAATTTTTTTTAAGTGATATTATCTAACTGACATATGAAAACAAAATACTCTTCTAATTTTTAGGGAATCACTTTCAGTTTTATAAATTTGACTTTATTTTAAGCAAAGTTTCAATTCCTCATCTTAAAATTCAACTATAACAAAAAGATATCCTTTTTTTAACCTATCCAATTAACAAAGATTTTAAAAAATTGAGAAGACACTGTGTTAGATAATATCCTCCACTTTGGAGGGCAGTTTCAGTTCAGTTCTGTTCAGTTCAGTCATTCAGTCGTGTCCGACTCTTTGCAACCCCATGAATTGCAGCACGCCAGGCCTCGCTGTACATCACCAACTCCCGGAGTTCACTCAGACTCACGTCCATCGAGTCAGTGATGCCATCCAGCCATCTCATCCTCTGTCGTCCCCTTCTCCTCCTGCCCCCAATCCCTCCCAGCATCAGAGTCTTTTCCAATGAGCCAGCTCTTCGCATGAGGTGTACTGAAACACCAGTACTTTGCCAAAGTACTGGTGTTTCAGCTTTAGCATCATTCGTTCCAAAGAAATCCCGGGGTTGATCTCCTTCAGAACGGACTGGTTGGATCTCCTTGCAGTCCAAGGGACTCTCAAGAGTCTTCTCCAACACCACAGTTCAAAAGCATCAACTCTTTGGCGCTCAGCCTTCTTCACAATCCAACTCTCACATCCCTACATGACCACTGGAAAAACCTTGACTAGACGGACCTTAGTCGGCAAAGTAATGTCTCCGCTTTTGAATATGCTATCTAGGTTGGTCATAACTTTTCTTCCAAGGAGTAAGAGTCTTTTAATTTCATGGCTGCAATCACCATCAGCAGTGATTTTGGAGCCCAAAAAAATAAAGTCTGACAGTTTCCACTGTTTCCCCATCGATTTCCCATGAAGTGATGGGACCAGATGCCATGGTCTTCGTTTTCTGAATGTTGAGCTTTAAGCCAACTTTTTCACTCTCCTCTTTCACTTTCATCAAGAGCTTTTTAGTTCCTCTTCACTTTCTGCCATAAGGGTGGTGTCATCTGCATATCTGAGGTTATTGATATTTCTCCCGGCTATCTTGATTCCAGCTTGTGCTTCTTCCAGCCCAGCGTTTCTCATGATGTGCTCTGCATATAATTTAAATAAGCAAGGTGACAATATACAGCCTTGATGCACTCCTTTTCCTATTTGGAACCAGTCTGTTGTTCCATGTCCAGTTCTAACCGTTGCTTCCTGACCTGCATATAGGTTTCTCAAGAGGCAGGTCAGGTGGTCTGGTATTCCCATCTCTCTCAGAATTTTCCACAGATTATTGTGATCCATACAGTCAAAGGCTTTGGCATAGTCAACAAAGCAGAAATAGATGTTTTTCTGGAATTCTCTTGCTTTTTCGATGATCCAGCGGATGTTGGCAATTTGATCTCTGGTTCCTCTGCCTTTTCTAAAACCAGCTTGAACATCAGGAAGTTCACGGTTCACATATTGTTGAAGCCTGGCTTGGAGAATTTTGAGCATTACTTTACTAGCATGTGAGATGAGTGCAATCATGCAGTAGTTTGAGCATTCTTTGGCATTGCCTTTCTTTGAGATTGGAATGAAAACGGACCTTTTCCAGTCCTGTGGCCACTGCTGAGTTTTCCAAATTTGCTGGCATATTGAGTGCAGCACTTTCACAGCATCATTTTTCAGGATTTGAAATAGCTCAGCTGGAATTCCATCACCTCCACTAGCTTTGTTTGTACTGATGCTTTGTAAGGCCCACTTGACTTCACATTCCAGGATGTCTGGCTCTAGATGAGTGATCACACCATCGTGATTATCTGGGTCGTGAAGATCTTTTTTGTACAGTTTTTCTGTGTATTCTTGCCACCTCTTCTTAATATCGTCTGCTTCTGTTAGGTCCAGACCATTTCTGTCCTTTATCGAGCAGTTTAGCTACTATCAAAATATAAAGTGAACATGTTCTTAATGTAATAACTTTATTTCTTGAATTTTTTCTATAATATCCTACACGTGTATGAAAAGACATGTACAAGGACATTCACTGAAGCCTTGTTCTTCATAGCAAAAGATTAGAATCAACTAAAGGCCAGTGTGAAGAAAGCTGAGTGCCAAAGAATTGATGCTTTTGAACTGTGGTGTTGGAGAAGACTCTTGAGAATCCCTTGGACTGCAAGGAGATCCAACCAGTCCATTCTGAAGGAGATCAGCCATGGGTGTTCTTTGGAAGGAATGATGCTAAAGCTCAAATTCCAGTACTTTGGCCACCTCATGCGAAGAGCTGATTCATTGGAAAAGACCCTGATGCTGGGAGGGATTGGGGGCAGGAGGAGAAGGGGACGACAGAGGATGAGATGGCTTGATGGCGTTACTGACTCAATGGACATGAGTTTGAGTAAACTCCAGGAGTTGGTGATGGACAGGGAGGCCTGGCGTGCTGTGATTCATGGGGTTGCAAAGAGTTGGACACGACTGAGCAACTGAACTGAACTGAACGGAAAGGCCAGTCAATAGGATGCTGGTATAACAAGGTCATTTTACTATGGAACACTACAAAGCCATTAAGAAGAATGAGGCTGAGTCACATGACTCATATGATATCCAAGTCATATTCTTTTTAAAAAACTGTTGATTTTATTGCATAAGTGGAAAAAAATCCCATTGCAATAAGGCAAAAAAAGAAAAAAGGAAATAAAAGACACAACATGGAAAGTAAAAAATAACATTCTACTTTCAGAAAAAATAATGGCAACACCCAATGCTGGTGAAAATACAAAAAAACTGGATTGCTGATAGGAATGTAAAATGGTCATTTTTAAAAAGTTTGTTAATTGCTGACAAAACTAAACATACAATTACCATATGACCCAGAAATTGCAATCTTAGGTATTTACCAAGAAAAATGAAAACTTATGTTGTAAAAAAAGAAACTTGTACATGAATGCTCATAACAGCTTTATTGATTCAACCTGGTGGTCCAGTGGTTAAGAATCTACCTGCCAATAAAGGGGACTTAGTTTTGATCCTGATCTGGGAAGATTCCACATGCCATGGAGACACTAAGCCTGTACCTGGGCCTGCACTCTAGAGCCCCAGAAATGAGAAGCCCGCATACCACAGCTAGAGGGTAGCCCCTGTTCACCGCAACTAGAGAAGGCCAGAGTGCAGCAGTGAAGACCCAGTGCAGCCATAAACAGATAAATCTGAAAAAGGAAAAGAGCAACACGAGGGACTGCCCTGGTGACCCAGTGGCTAAGGCTCTACACTCCCAACACAGGAAGCCTGGGTCCAATCCCTGGTCAGGGAGCTAGATCCCATGTGCTGCAACTGAAGAC
The DNA here is from genome assembly GCF_032405125.1 of Capricornis sumatraensis. NCBI lineage: Eukaryota > Metazoa > Chordata > Mammalia > Artiodactyla > Bovidae > Capricornis > Capricornis sumatraensis. The sequence continues at coordinate 31,939,462 of NC_091088.1, read as the reverse complement.
CCAGCACGGCCAGATTAAACGAAAAAGAAGAGTAACATGAGAGATCCCTGGAGTAATGGAGCTGTTCTGTATCTTGACTGTGGTGTTGGATACACACACCTACATGTGTGATAAAATTGTATGGAGCTAAATACACATAAAGGAGTGAGTATAAGTGAGGAAATCTGAATAAGGTGGATGGAATCTATCAAAGTCAATATCCCGGTTGTGGTTTTATATAACAGTTTTGTAAGATGTTAGCATTCGGGGAAACTGGGTTCGGGGTACACAGATCTCTCTGTATTATTTCTTATCATTGCATATGAACCTACAATTATTTTTAAAAGTTTAATTTAAAAAAGCAAGATGCAGAACATTGTATGTAGCATGATACTATTTTTGTAAATAGGATGGGGATCTATAAATATGCTTGCCTTTGCCTATTCATAAAATATGCATATTAATGAAACTGATAACTGGTTTTCTTAGGAAGGTAAACTAGGAGGCTGAAGGGAGGAGAAGGGAGACTTACTTTCCATCATAAAAACCTTTGCATGGCTTGGTATTTTAAACCTGTGCATGTGTTACTTTTGCATTAAAAACCTCAAGAAATTTAAAAACAGAGCAAATGTGAAATTTGAATAAATATTTTTTATATAATGAAAGCAAAGATGAGCACTTATAAGCCATCACTTTATATTCCATAAGCAAAGATCCTATGCTCCTTTTAGTGGGGAAATAGTGGCTGGGCACATGCCAGCAGCCTGTACCCCTCTCCAGGAGGCCACCTGCACCTCCTAATTTACAAATCCAGGGAGGGTGTGAAGGGGAGGGTGTCACTGCTCCCCACGTCCTGACAGGGCACCATTTTGCAACATTCTGCTGCTGCCTGTATAGACAGCCTGAGACCCGGCTTCAAGCCACAACGGCTCAGCCCCAGGAGAGGCTTTTGTCTTCCGAAATATCATTACACATCATTTAAAATTTTAAATCAACCCTTAGACCCAGCCACGTAGGTGTTCTTATGTATTAACATGTTGAGTTGGAGGGCGTGCTGAAGATAAAGAAGGCCCATGCTTCTGCTGGATGTGAAAATGCCACTCCCGTCCATTTCCGTGAAGCTAATGGGGCTGTTTGACCTTTAAAAATGGAGCCAGTTTATTTAGCTTACCACGATCAATATCATGTCATCGTTACTGAGTTCTTTTAACTCTCTGGCAGTTGATCATATTTGCCTAATATCTGTTGATGAAGCCTCTGCTTAGGAGATGCAGATTTTTATTGAGCAAAACAAAAAAATTTAACTGAACCATCTATAAAAACACACTTTAAAAATCCTGCATCTCACCCTAGCAGTGGACAAAAGACAGTATCACACAGGTAAGACTTAAAATGTGAGATTTAAAGTACAAAAACGTAACTTGTTTCCATGATGAACAGATCAATAACTTTTTTTTTTTAATATCTTTCCCTCCCCCCATCTCCAACCAAAGATCGAAACTATTTCAGACCTGAAAGATGCTCAAATCTGTCAGCGCTTAGCAGCTGGGAAGCCAATGCAAATAGAACATGACACCTCCCCAAAACCTACTGTTCCTGTTCTTACCAAACAACAAGCCACGTTACAGACCGTGAAAAACATAAGCCTTGTTGGTTACACTGACAGTGATCCCCAAAAAACGTGTTTAATGCCAGAAACTGAGCATTCCGTTTTCTTGCAAGCAATGCAGTGTGAAAAGAAATATATAGAAAAGCGATAACTTTGGCAGCTCTCATGTTTAAGAAGTAATGCACAAAAACACAAGGGAAGAAACAGATTTCAGATTTACTGAAAATTCACGATTTTTGTGAAGTTTCTTGTTAATGGAAAACCCTCTCAACTTTGTAGGAGTTAGATCTTTAATGCACTTTGGAATTTATGAAAAGACCAGGCTGAGGCAAAGCCTAAGTGTGGGAGAGTCACCTTCAGGGTCTCCTATGGACATGGATTCTGTCACTGGGACTGGCCACTCCACTGGGGACCTCTGAGAGCCACCTCACTTTAACCTGCTCAGTCCTTGGAGGTTGAGAAGGAAGAGCCACCTTTCCTGGAACACCAAAATCTTGCATCACTGGTGGTAGCGCCCTTGTCTGCTTCGGCTGACGTCTTGGCTTTCAATACACCAGCCTGGTTCATGTCTAGGGTGATCAACTGTCTTGGTTTCTCCAGGGACTGAGGGGTTTTTTGAGACACACGACTTTCAGTGTAAAACTGAGCTAGTCCTGGGACTTCCGTGGTGATCCAGTGGCTAAGACTCTGAGCTTGCAATGAGGGAGGCCCAGGTTCAACCCCTGGTCAGGGAACTAGATCCCACATGCCACAACTAAAGATCCTACGTGCCACAATTAAGACCTGGTGCAGCCAAATAAATAAATAAACTTTTTTTTTTTTTTTTTTTACTGTTTCAGATTCTTTTAATTCTGAAGAACTCTATCAAATTAGTTATAATAGTTTTGATGTGGTAGAGAAAAGCAATTCCAATTACCAATAACAATGCTGAAATTTCTGTTTTAAACAGTATTTAGTAATAGGTAGAGCAGTAATTTTCAAACATCTTAGACCGCAACCTGGAATAAGCAGTATATTTTACGTTGTAATCCAGTTTACAAGAACACATATTAAAAAAAAAAGTTTCCTGAAATAATGCTGTTTCTAGTGGTATGCTCTGATATTTTCTTTTTTTTACTTTTACTTTATTTTATTTTTACTTTATTTTGCTTTACAATACTATATTGGATTTTCCATACATTGACATGAATCAGCCACGGGTATACTTGAGTTCCCAATCCTGAACCCCCCTCCCACCTCCCACCTCCCACCCCATGTCATCTCTCTGGCTCATCCCCGTGCACCAGCTAAATAAACATTTTTAAGAAGAAAACTGAGTTAGTTCCAGATTAAAGACTTAAACGTAAGACCTGAAACTGTAAAACTTCTACAAGAAAACATAAGGGAAAAGCTTCATGACATTGGGTTTGGCAATGACCTCGTGGATGTTGTCCCTGTCCAGTCATGTCCGACTCTTTGTGACCCAGTGGACTGCAGCACGCCAGGTCTCTATGTCCCTCACCATTTCGTGGATATGACACCAAAAATCTGGGCAAAAAAGCCAAACAAAAAAAAAAGAAGAAGAAGAAGCAAAAATGGGACTACACCCAACTAAAGAGCTTCAGGGCAACACAGCAAAGGAAACAATCAACAGAACTAAATGGCAATTTCTGGAATGGGAGGAAATATTTGCAGACCTTATGTCTGATAAAGGGCTAATTTTCAAACTATATAAGAAGTCATTCAACTGAATAGCAACAACAAAAAACTGATTAAAAATGGGCAAATGACTTGAGCAGATATTTCTCTAACTAATGGGTACACACAAAGGCGCTCAACGTCACTAACTATCAGGGAAATGCAAATGAAAATCACAAATGAGCTCTCACCTCACACCTATTATGATGGCTATTATCAGAAAAATAAAAGATAACAAGTGTTGGCAAGGATGTGGAGAAACTGGAAATCCTGGGCACTGCTGGTGGGAATACAAAACGGGGCAGCCACTGTGCAAAACAGTATGTAGGTTCCTCAAAAAATTAAATATAGAACTACCATATGATCTAGAAATCCCACTTCTGGGGACATATCCAAAAGAACTGAAATCAGGATATTGAAGAGATAATCTGCAGACCCACATTCACTGCAGCATTCCTCACTCTGTTCAAGATATGGAGACAACCCAAAGGTCCACCAGCCGATGAACAGACAGAGAAAATGTGGTGTGTACGTACAATGGAATATCATTCAGTGCTAATAAAAGAAGGAAATCCTACCATTTGCAACAACACTATGCCAATGAAATAAGTCAGTCACAGAAGGACAACTACTGCTTCATCCCACTTCCATGAAGTGTCTAAAATAGTCAAACTTACAGAAGCAGAAAATAGAATGGTGGTTGCGAGGGGATGGGGGAGGGGAGCATAGGGACTTGTTCAATGAGTAAAAGTTATAGTTACACAAGATGAATAAGTTCTAGAGATCTACAGAATGACAGAGTGCCTATAATTAACAATTATGGTGTTTTGCACTTCAAACTTTGAGTGCAAATATGATGGGATGTGTTCTCAACACACACACAAAGAAAAGGGATACAGTGAACTTTGGAGGTGGTAAGTTTATTTCTTTAATTGCAGTGATGATAAATCATGGATGTTTGCATATATACACACTCTTCACAATATTTACATCAAATATGTACATTTTGTCCATGCTTATACTCAACAAAGCTGTAAACATTTTATGAGTGTTCTTTAGTCAGTGTCCTGCCATAGATCTGAATAATCTCGATGATTTTGACATGGCGATCACAATTTGATGCTAAAATATAAGATCAAATTGGAAATGTTCAGCCCCCGCCCCCCCCCATTTTAAGACTAGAATATCAGACTTCCTTAAAAATAAAAGCAACCCAACTGAGCCAGTCCCATCCTCAACAGCTAAAAGGTAGAAGCAATTCAAGTGTTCACTGACAAATAAATGAATAAACAAAATGTGGCCTGTCCATACAATGAAATATTACTCAACCTTCAAAAGTGAGAAATTCTGACATATGCTACAACATGGATGAAACTTAAGGACATTATGGGAAGTGAAATAAGTCAGTTACAAAAGGACAAATACTGTATGATCCACTTATATGCGGTCCCTAGAGCAGTCAGACTTAGAGATAGAAAGGCGACTGGTGATTGCCAGGACCTGGGGGACAGGGGGAGTTGCTTGATGGGTGCAGAGTTTCAGCTGAGGAAGACAAAAACATTCTGGACATGGATGGTGCTGATGGCTGTACAACAGTGTGAAGGTACTTAATGCCGCAGTATATATTAAGGCACACGATGTATACAGAATGCACTTAAAAAAAAAGAAATTTAAAAAATACAAGTAAAAAGTAAAAAGAATATACTTAATGCCACTGTACACCTAAATCTGGTTAAAATGGCAAATTTTGTTATATATATTTTTTTACCATGATGCAATTTTCTTAAAATTAAAAAACAAAACTGAGTCAGTGCTAGGCAAGCCATGTCTTACACCTTGGTGCCTTTTCCCCTCTGCCCTTCCATCATATGGTAGAAGTGTTTTGATTCACCCACTCATTCTAACCGCGGTCCCATAGGTGGAGAATCCCCTGTCACAGCCCCTGCTGTTGGAAAGGCAGGCTCTGAAACATAGGCTGTTACTCTCCCTCCAGCCTGGGATACAGCTGATTGGATGGGCAGACCCCTGATCCAAGCAGAGCATGGGCTGGACCAATCAGGTTCCTTCCTTGACTCTTGCAGTATTTGACACAAAGTGCAGCTGCCGTCAGCACTGGACACCAGCTTGGAGAAACAGAGAAACTGACAAGAGGGAGTGGGATGGAGAGGGGACTCCTTCTTGAAGGCTCGCAGATTCAGCCTTCTTTTACATGACGACTCTGTTCTTATGACACCCTCCTTTCACTCAAGCTGCTTGGACAGGATTTCTTTCCCCAGCTTCCCAAATGCCAGTTGTACTCACTGAGAAACCTTCTGTAGTTAGAACCACTTGATAAAATTGAATTTTATCTGCATAATTATAATAAAAATAAACCCCAGGGAAATCACAGAGCCTATCACTCTCAGCGGTCTTCCATGGTAGCTCAGACGGTTAAGAATCTGCCTGAAACGCAGGAGACCCAGGTTCGATCCCTGGGTCGGGAAAATCCCCTGGAGAAGGAAATGGCAACCCACTACGTTATTCTTTCCTGGAGAAACCCATAGACAGAGGAACCTGGCAGGCTATATTCCATGGGGTCACAAAGAGCTGGACACGGCAGAGTGACTAACACTTTCACTTTCATAGCTCTCAACAGGGGTTGATTTTTGCTTCCCAAGGCCTATTTACTAACTTAGAGACAATTCTGGTCGCCAGAACAGGAGGGAGAAGGTATATAGTCCACTGGCTTCTGGTAGATAGAGACCAGGGATGTTGACCAGAGCAACGAATTAGCTGTCTCAAAATGTCAGCAATGACTAGCTTGAAAAACTCTGCTGCAGAGAAATGGAGCCTTTAGAAAATGGGTACAAGAATTTATTAAAGCCCTTAATTTCCTAAACTGAAAACATTTGAAAGTATTTCCAACCCGCACAGAGTCGGACACGACTGAAGCAACTTAGCAGCAGCAGCAGCAGCCAACCTCTGAGACAGAGAGGATAGAGGATGTGGGTTGTTTTTACCAGCTCAGAATCTGTTCACTGTTGAATTGTCCTTAGAAAACCGCCCTTCCCCACTCTCAGTCCTTGGGGTTTCTGCCAAATTGACCTGGGTGGTCATGGAACTCAAACTGTCCAATCAGAATATCTACAGTTCCCTCCCTCCTAGTCCCAATAGAGATGGGGTAAAGAGACGGGTATGTGACCAAACCAGACCCATCGTGGGACCAGAAGTGTGCTCTTCAGGCAGGAGATGCTGGGAAGATAACTCTGGTCGCCTGGAGGGCAGCACCTGACTAACCTGGGAGCTTGCAGGGACAGGGGTGAGCTGAGAGGTGGGGCGGGTGAGGCCGGGTCCTCCTTCAGGTGCTGGGTCTAGCTATGCCAGAGCCATCCCTTTCGGCTTTCAGTGACATGATTGGGTATCTTTCAATATTGACTTAGGCCACCTGAAGTTGGGTTTCTGGCATTTAGTGGCTCAAATAATATCTCCACCACAGGTTTAGCAAAGCACAGGAGAGACTCATATATATATATATATATATATATATATATATATATATATATATATATATATATATATGTAAATACTATTTGATAGTCAATACTATTGGATATTTCAATACCAATATTGATATTGATATCAATACTATTTGGTATTTCATTATTTTTGCCAACAGAAGATTCACATAGCTTGCTCCCATCCTACCTACCTCATTCTCTGTTGGTTTCCTTCCAATACCCTCTCCCAGCCTTACTGTCTTCGGCCTTTTGTGCCTGCGCTTCTCTTTGTACCAGTGTCTACCCTGCTGGCCCAGAGAACTGAGTGGAGGCTCAGGCTTCCTGAGCACCTCCCAGGTGCCATAATACTGCATCTGCCTGCCCTTATCGGATCTGCATAACAACTCTCTGTGTAGGTACTATAATTTTTCTCATTTTACAAATTATTAATTTGCTCAAGATATCTCGACTCACAAGAGGTTAACTTGGATTCAAATGCAAGTTTGTTGGGGTCCATTGCCTGTGATCTTAACTGCTATACCACACTGTCATCTATTTTCTCATTAATTAATTTACTTTTGGTGGTGCTGGGTCTTTGTCGCTGCACACGGGCTTTTCTCTAGTTGAGGTATGGGGGCTTCTCATTGCAGTGGCTTCTCTTGCTTCGAAGCACAGGCTCTAGGCGCGCAGGCTGAGTGGTTGTGATGCACAGGCTTAGTTGCTCCCAGGCATGTGGGATCTTCCCAGACCAGGGGTCAAACCTATGTCCCCTGCATTGGCAGGAGGATTCTTAACCACTGGACTGCCATGGTAATCCACCATCTATTTTTTTTTTAAGATTAATTACCTGACTCAGAAAACACATCTATGGAATTCAGTTAAGACATTTCTTGGGTCTTTTATCCCTGTTGTGTTAGTCGCTTAGTCATGTCTGACTCTGCAACTGCAGCCTGCCAGGCTCCTCTGTCCATGGGATTTCCCAGGCAAGGATACTGGAGTGTGTTGCCTCTCCTTCTCCAGGATATCTTCCTGACCCAGGGGTCAAACCCGGGTCTCCTACATTGCAGGCAGAATCTTTACTGTCTGAGCCATCATGGAAGCCCTTTAAAGGAAATCCCTAAAGAGGCTTAAATATGAAGAAAGCTGCAACTTTTCAGTATCTATGACTTAGCTTTTATAATCTCAAGGCATTTTCTCATAAAATAATGGTTGGCAAATTTCCGTAAAAGGAAATGTACCTTCCATAGTTCTGGGCTGGTCTGCCAGCTGCTTACCCTATGTAAACTTTTAAATCACTGTTTGACAATGCATATGCGATGCTTAGCAATATTTGATGCCACAGGGCTCTGTGTCAGCATTTCTGAGTCATGGCTGGGTACCTATAACAGCCAGTGACATATGCTTTAATGGGGTCTGACTCACTAATATAAGCCTCATTAACTTGACAGAATTTGTTTTATAAAATTGAATAGGACTCTCTGAACTTTGATTTTTTTCATCTCTATATATAACAGTGATAGGAGTTCAAAATTATCCCCACAGCCTCATGTGACTTCTTCTTAGTCATTGCCTAACTGCTCTCCTTTCATCTGAGTGAAATTTCTTAAAAGCATAGTATTATCCCTTCTATGCCCACCTTTTGCTCTGAATGTACTTCTCCACCTCCTACAGCCTGACTCTCTGGCTTCTGCTCCATCCTTGTCACTAAGTGACGTGAAGCCACTCAGTCGGGTCCAACTCTCTGCGACCCCATGGGCTGTATGTAGCCCACTATGTTCCTCTGTCCATGGGATTTTCCAGGCTAGAGTACTGGAGTGGGTTGCCATTTCCTTCTCCAACCATCCATGTCACTACCCACAATCACCAAGATCCAATGGACCTTTTGCAGATGTTACCTGGTTTGGCTTCTCAGCAGCACATCACCTGCCACTCCATTCTTCTGGGTGTTTTTTTCTCTTTTGCATTTCAGGATAGCATTCCTCCTTGGTACTTGGTGTAATATCTCCTTGGTATTTCTCTTGTCTTTCAACACTAACTTGTAGTCTCTCTTCCTGGCTGCATTTTTCCTTCTTCTCTTTCCATGGAGATATTCTGTCTTCACTCCTTTCTCTCTTTCTAGTCTAAACGTTATCTTCCACGAATCTATCCTCTACCCCAGGGTTTTGAAGCTCTCTCTCATGTAACCTGAATAAATCTTTGCCAGTGCCCATCTCAGCTTGGTGTGACATTCAAAGAAACACACCCCAGTGAACAAAGTTAATTAAAAAGGCTTCCAGCATTCACTTCTATACTTTAAAGGACATCAAAAGAGATCTGATTCTTAACCCTAGATACTGCCTCCCCAAATTCTCTTTTCTTATTCTACAGTCATTTAAAAGAATAAAGCAAATTTGTATGTACTGGCCTAGAAAGCTAAAATGATTAGCATACTCTCTCAGCATCATACTGGAAATCTTAGCTAATGCAATAACACAAAACAAATTGATAAAAGGTATACTGACCAGGCAGAAATAAAACTGTCTCTGTTTGCTACTGCTGCTGCTGCTAAGTCGCTTCAGTCGTGTCTGACTCTGTGCGACCCCATAGACAGCAGCCTACCAGGCTCCGTCCCTGGGATTCTCCAGGCAAGACACAGTTGACATTATTCACTTAGGTGTAAACGTAACAAAATACGTATAAGATCTACATGAGAAAAACTTCAAAATTCAGATGAAAGGATTTGAGGAGATCTAAATAAGTAGATATTTCATGTTCATGGATAGGGAGTTCAGTATTATCAATATGTCAGTTATTCCCAACCTGATCTATAGATTCAAACACAATATCAGTCAAAATGTCAGCAAGTTATTTTGTAGATATCAACTGATTCTAAAGTTTGTATGGAGAGACAAAAGACTCATAATAGCAGACAAAATACTGAAGAAGAAGAAGAAAGTAGAGGACTGACACTACCTGATTTCAAGACTTAATATAAAGTTACAGTAATTAAGACAGTGTGGTATTGGCGAAAGAAGAGACAGATCAATGGAACAGAATAGAAAGTGCAGAAATAAATCTCCATAAAGACAATCAACTGGTCTTTGACAAAGGAACAAAGACAATACAATGGCACAAAGACAGTCTTTTAAACAAGTGGTGCTGGAGTAACTGGACATCCACATTCGAAAAACCTGAAGCTAGACACAGACCAGAGAAGGACCAGGAAGTCTGGCATGCTGCAGCCCACGGGATTGCAAAGAGTCAGACACAACATAGAGACTGAACGACAACAACAGACGGAAATCTGACACCTTTCATAAAAATTAGCTCCCCAAAAAGGATCACAGACCAAGATGCAAAATAGAAACTGCCAAACTCCCAGAAGAGTGATCTGAGCAAGAGAATCAAGAGGGAGGAGCAAGTGAAGCTGAGAGGAAGGAACACCCACTGCAGACGGGAGGCAATACCATCTGGTCCCCAGAGTTGGGTTGCCTTCTTCCTACCATGAACTCCTTCAGTCTCCATCAGGCTGCCTGGCGACTGTTTCTGTGAGGCACGGCAGGGGGGCACTGCCTGGTGAGAGTCTGACCTTCCCCACTGCCAATGCCTTCATGACATGCCCCAATTACCAGCCCGAATCTGTGTTCTTGGATGGCACCACCGGCTCAATGGACATGAGTCTGAGTAAATGCTGGGAGCTGGTGATGGACAGGGAGGCCTGGTATGCTGCAGTCCACTGGGTCACAAAGAGTCAGACACAACTGAGCGACTGAACTGAACTGAACTGATCTGTGTTCTTCCAAAGCCTGACTGATATGGATGCTCTACATGGTTGCCTGATTTAATTTTCACAAGGACACGAAGGCTCCCACAGGTGAAGCAACTTCTATCCCTTGCAAGTGGTGAACTGCATTATAAACTCAGGTTTGGGTGGCTCAGATGGTAAAGAATCTGCCTGCAATACAGGAGACCCAGGTTCCATCCCTGGGTTGGGAAGATCCCCTGGAAAAATAAATGGCTATTTACTCCAGTATTCTTGCCTGGGAAATCCCATGGACAGAAGAGCCTGTCAGGCTACAGTCCATGGCGTTGCAAAGAGCTGGACATGACTGAAGGACCTACAGTTTCCCAGAGAGGGGAAATCTACATGCAATGGGGTCTTAAAGCTGCTGATGGTGCAGCTCTGCCCCAGGCATTCTAATGCCTGGTGTCTTCATTGATAAGGCAGTGAAGAAAGCCAACTGTGTCAATCCCAGACTCTTCCTGGGCTACGCAATGCAGGCTCTTACTCAGCATAGGCGTAGTTTTTATAGATTATGTTTCCCACTGCAGAAGTCTACAGCTCTTCATTAATCTTCATAATGACTGTACCAGATGGCATCCCAAGCCCTATGTGTATGTAACCAACTTGGCGACAAGGATAATAGGAGGGGTGAAAAATACTAGATCATAACTATGGTGGTTGAATGAATTCTAGTCTATTCAGTTATTGCTTTGTCTGCCCTGAACTTCCTTCCCCACCCTTTTCTGGAATTGCTTCTCTGCCCACTTAGCCATATGGTCTGTATAAAAGATTCCACACCCTGGCTAGAGTTAAATGGATCATAGATGCTCATAGATCATTCCTGCTTTTCTGCAGTCTGGGATAACATGGTACCCCCACCTTCTCAGCCTTTGGTCCACACATGGACATTTCCAAAGTCAGGCCAATCAAAGCCTTTCTGTGGGTTTATTAACCTGGGAAAACTAAGAGGGAAGTTTAAAGTGTGGAGAATGTCCACTCTCTCTCCACTACAAATGTGGTGAACTCTGTAATTTTTTAACAAGTTAAAAAATTTGTTTATTTTATTTTTTGTCTGCTCCGGGTCTTTGCTGCTGCATGCAGGCTTTCTCTAGTTGTGGCCAATGGGAGCTACTCTTCATGGCCGTGCATGTGCTTCTCATTGAGGCGGCTTCTCTTGTTGCAGAGCCTGGGCTCTAGGGTGCGTGGGCTCAGTAGCTGTGGCACATGGGCTTAGTTACTCCGGGGTATGTAGGATCTTCCCAGACTGTGGATTGAACCTGTGTCCCCTGCACCGGCAGGTGGATTCTTAACCACTGGAACACCAGGGGAGTCCCTGTCGTTTATTTTTATTATGGTAAAATACACATAACAAAATTTACCACCTTAGCATTTTTAAGTGTACAGTTCATTGATCTTAAGTACATTCACATGACTGAATAACTCATCTCTAAAACTCTTTTCATCTTGAAAAATGGAAGCTCTTGTACTCATTAAACAGTTACTCCCCGTTTCCCACCCTTGACAACCACTCTTCTGCTTTCTGTCTCTGTGGATTTGACTATTCTAGGTACCTCATATCCATGTCATCACACAAATTCTGCAGTTCTGTAGTGGCTCAGTTCAGTTCAGTTCAGTCACTCAGTTGTGTCTGACTCTTTGCAACCCCATGGACTGCAGCACACCAGGCTTCCCTGTCCATCACCAACTCCCGGAGTTTACTCAAACTCATGTCCATTGAGTCAGTGATGCCATCCAACCATCTCATCCTCTGTCATCCCCTTCTCCTCCCGCCTTCAATCTTTTCCCAGCCTCAGGGTCTTTTCCAATGAGTCAGTTCTTTGCATCAGGCGGCCAAAATATTGGAGTTTCGGCTTCAACATCAGTCCTTCCAATTAATATTCAGGACTGATCTCCTTTAGGAAGGACTGGTTGGATCTCCTTGCAGTCCAAGGGACTCTCAAGAGTCTTCTCCAACACCACAGTTCAAAAGCATCAATTCTTCAGCGCTCAGCTTTCTTCAGAGTCCAACTCTCACATCCATACATGACCACTGGAAAAACTAGTGGTAGTTTACCCTCCAATAATGATTTAAAGGAATTTCACTGGACTGAAATTGCTTACAGTTTATAAACACTCAAAGCATATTATATTCTGATTATTCAACCACTGTCAGACCATCAGCCCACATTTCACTTTTTGGAATTTCCCAAATGGGCCACAGTAGACAACATCTTCATTAACCTTCATAATGACTGTACCAGATGGTATCCCAAGCTTGAGTGTTTATAACCAGCTCAGTTTCAACCTGGTGACAGTTCTGCTTCAAAGGCTGAATCTGTACACCAGGGGCCCTACACAGGGATAGTTTGCCCTCCCCTGAGAACACTTGGCCATGTCTGGAGACATTTCTGGTTGTCACACTGGGGCAGAGAAACCCTTGGCATTGGTGAGTAGAGGCTAGGGGTACTGCTAAACAGCCTACGATGCATGACGTGCACGTGTGCTAAGACACTTCAGTCATGTCTGACTCTGTGACTCTATGGACTGTAGCCTGCCAGGCTTCTCTGTTCATGGGGATTCTCAGGCAAGACACTGGAGTGGGTTGCCATGCCCTCCTCCTGGGGATCTTCCCACCCAGGGACTGACCCTACATTTCTTACATCTCCTGCATTGACAGGCAGGCTCTTTACCACTAGGGCCACCTGGGAAGCCCAATGCACAGGACAGTCCTCCACATATGCCCACAATTATTAGCCCCAAATGTCTGTAGCCTTGGAATTAAGAAATCCTATTCTCTACAGTGTTGACATTTCCCTGCTCCACACTGACCACGCTTTTCCAATCAGGGAATCATAGTAGACGTTATGGGATTGATAAACGCCTCCTTTCCCTGAAAGGTGTCCTAGGGAGTTCCCAACAGCTTCAGTGTATTACCAGCAAAATTATTTCTGAAAAGTTACACTACAAAAGCTTCCCCTGGGGAAGAGGGGTGGGATGAATTGGGAGATTTGGACCGACATATATACACTACCATGTGTAAAACTGATAGCTAGTGGAAGGCTGCTGTACAGCCCAGGGAGCTGAGCCGAGTGCTCTGCGGAGATCGGGCTGGGTGGGATTGGGAGGTGGGGTGGGAGGGAGAACCGAGAGGGAGGAGGTATTTGTATGCATACGGCTGATTCACCTCATTATACAGCAGAGACTAACACGACATTGCAGAGCAACTACACCCTGATAAAAAGGTAACAACTGGAAAAGTAAAGAAAAAAAATTCATCTTGTCTAATAATTCCTAAACTTGACCTTATGGGATGCTTTTATGACCTCTTCCTATCTCTTACTCTACATTTTTGCCATTTTACAGTGGAAACCAAAAATTGTACCGATATTCCAGCTCTTTGGGAAGGCGATGGTCAGGACCCCTTTTAGTTATTGTGCGAGAGCAATCTCAAATGGTCTCCACACTAACTCCATCATGCATCAATTAATCGGAAATATGTAGGACTCAGATAATCCTCTCCACAAAGCAGCCAACAGCCTATGATGAGAAATTCTCAAAATCCCAGGTAATGGTATTGCTCTGATCTCTTGAGAGCATAAGCGGAAGTGAAACGAGGCACTTTACACATTACTTATGAATTCTGATTTGGAAGGAATCAAGACTAGCCCCAGAACCCACAGGCTAGTCAACGACTAACTGAAGCTCTCAATTTAAGTTTGTGACATAGTTCACGAGTCCCCAAACTCTGGGATCTAATGCCTGATGACCTGAGGTGGAGCTGATGTAATAGTAACAGAAATTAAATGCACAATAAATGTACTGTGTTTGAATCATCCCAAAGTCAGCTCTCTCTGACCCCCAGTCCATGGAAAAATTATCTTCCACAAAACCAGTCCCTAGTACCACAAAGGTTGGGGACTGCTGATATTAACCTCCTCATGTGATGCAGTGAGGTACCAAGCTGTGTGTAAGTGTGTGCTGTGTGACTATTTCATCAGTTAGGATTCTTATTATTGTTTCAGAAGACCCAGCCCCAACTGGCTTAAACAAAGAGAATCCACTGACATAACCGAGCAGCTCCCCGGGGAACTGGCTTTGGGACCTTAAAGTGAGACACTCTGGCCCCCACCTCTGGGTCGATTGGCTCTGTTCTGCTCTGGGGTTGACTTCATTCTCAGGCTTCATGTTGAGGTGCGGTGGTCACAGCTCCCCACCCTGCCCTACCCTTCCATGTTCAAGTCCAGCAAGAAAAGAGAAGAAAGGACACTCATCTCTGCCCTAGAGCTCACCCACAGCCACAGGGCCCCTCAGTGGGGGCACATGCCACCCCTTGATGGGAGGGCAGGGTCTAGTACCCTCAAGCACAGCACTAAGAGTAAGGAGGGGGTGGCCCTTGGGGCAAATTGCTGTTAAGAGCAGAAGGGGAAGTTGATGCTGGGCCATCAAAATAGGAAATGATCACCATTAGGGGAAAAAATACAGAAGCAATAATGAAGTAAAGTAAAAGAAACCACTAGGCAAGCTAATCTTTTAGCATTTGTGTGCTTAGTTGCTCAGTCATGTCCAATTCCTTGCGGGTCACAAAAGTGGACTGTAGCCCACCAGGCTTTTCTGGAATTTTTCAGGCAAGAACACTGGAGTGGGTTACCATTTTCTCCTCCAGGGGATCTTCCCAACCCAGCGATTGGAACCACGTCTCCTGTGTCTCCTGCATTGCAGGCAGATAGTTCATCCACTGACCCATCAGGGACGCTTTGAACAGTTTCAAAGTGTGTCTGTGACTGTTTCCTCAGTCAACCCCGGCAATGTTCCTGTGACTTAGTTAAAGCAAGTACAGCCATACTCTCTCTTCTTAAGGGAGGAAATCAAAATTCCATGTGGGTTGCATGATGTCCTTGGTCACCCTGAGACAACAGCTGAACTATAAGCCTGGTCTTAGGCTCCTGAAATGACTTTCTGTTTATCCTGAGGACAGAAGTGCTTGGTTTAAGGTTATCACGTGAGGTTTTTAATACGCTATTTATTTTTGACAGTGCCGCGTCTTTGTCGCTGGGCTTGGCCTTTCTCTAGTCTTGGCCAGTGCAGGGGGAGCACTCTCCAGTTGCGGTGTGAGGACTACTCGTTGCCGTGGCTGCTCTTGTTGCAGAGCACGTGCTCTCGCGCGTGGGCTAGCACATAGTAGTTGTGGTGTGCAGATTTAGTTTCCCTGTGGCATGTGGAATCCTCTCAGACCAGGAATTAAACCTGGGTCCCCTGCGTTGGCAGGTGGGTTCCTATCCGCTATACCACCAGGGAAGTCCTATGAGATTTTTTTAATTAATAAAAATTTTTAAGTAGCATTGACTGTTGCTACTTCAGGGAGGTGAAAGAATCGACCACACAGAAACCCAGATGGATTCCTAGACGGGTTCATGGTCCTTGTGATGCAACTAGAGTGCTTCAGGGAATCATTTTAGTCCCAGTCTGGCTGGAAGAGCACAAAGTGTTTGATGAAGATGTAAGTAACTGGGACTGGACTTTCAGGTTGTCTGTGAAATCATAAAAGTCTCAGCAAATCATAGAAAATATAAAAGTCTTTAAGAAGATGGGCACTCTCTGCCCTTGGTTTTAATGTGAGCTGTCGTCCAAGGGCAGCCCTCTGCAGACAAATGGCCTTGGGCCAGAGCATTGAGGTTTTGGGACGTGAATAGCCATCAAGTCATCACCCTGGAAGTAGCTATTTTCCTCGTATTCTCTAAGGGGTTAAAACCTTTCTGAAAGGTTCTGGATGGAGAGAGCCTTTGTGGTTTGTTTGGTGGTGCTTGGAAAATTTCTTGTCTCTGTTCTTAATTTTAGAGCTAGCAGCTGTCACTGCTTTGTTCTAACAAGTCGGTAATTTTCCATGCCCCTTGCTTATTTGTATTCTCTTTATATATCTAATCACTCTCCCTGCAAAAGCTTCTGACTTGATCTTGTCACTTTATTCACCCTCAGGGAAGGTGGGTGTGTCATAGAATCCATCATTTAGCCTTTTGTCATTTCTGTAACTCAGTAACCACTTTTCAAAAACTTAAAGCTTTTTTCCTTCAGACAAGGGTCACCTTTTACTCCACCTGTATGCATAATAAAATAGAAATGGTCTTACATTGTTTGATAGAGTTTTCACACACCATGTTTTATAGGATATGACATTCAATGCTTTTCATCTTAACAAGAAGGTTGCTTTTGGTCTGTTTCTTATCTGTCCACTTATTTTTTTATGATTCCACGGGTGCTACTACAATTTCTTGGAAGTGTTTGACAGGGGATATTGTTATTTTATTTTTTTATTTTAATTTCATATGATCTGAGATTTGCTTCAAAATAACCCAGACGGTCAAGAAGGGATATAGGCTCATGAAACCAGACTGCCATGGTAATTGTTGAAGGGGTTGGTGGGAACATAATGGTCCATTATACTACTTTCTCTGTCTTTATGTATGATTGAAATTTTCCATAATAAAAAGTTTAAAATTTTTTTGCAAAACTATTTCTAATAACTTCCCTTTAATAAAGATGATGCCGAGAGCACAAATATTGCCACCCATAGGTGGGAAATATATTACACTTTTCTCTGATAAACCAGTTGCAACACCACAAAGAAACATTTATTATAATCTTCATCTCCAACCTACTGAGCAGTAACTAAAATGTTATTGTCAATGTTGTTTTCTCAGAACTCTCTATAAATCTGAATTGTCAGGTAAGACACTCATAGATTTCATTTTTTTATACAATCTGTCTTAGTAAAACTAGTGTTTGAAAAAGGTCCAAGAAAAAAAGAGAAAGAGGTCAACTAACATTTCAGTATAAAGATACATGATTTTTTTTAAATCTGAAAATACCAAACCAGAATAAATAAAAATGTATTTTTGATACTTCAGATGCTTTTGGTGGCTTGGGGAGAGTTTATATTTTAAGTTCTCAAGTTCATGTGGACTCTATATTTTCAAGTGAATCCACACACACACAAAAAAGTGCTTGCTTTCAAATTTGAAGAAAATGGAAGAGAAACTTCTTTTTAAAAAGTCTTTATTGAATTTGTTACAATATTGCTTTTGTTTTATATTTTATTTTTTTGACCACCAGGCATGTGGGATCTTATCTCTCCAACCAGGGATCAATCTTGCACCCCCTGCATTGGAAGGTGAGGTCTTCACCCCTGGACCACCGGGGAAGCCCTGAGAAACTTCTTTAAATCATATATAGTTGACATAAGTAACTTTATGGATACCATAAATAAGTGACAAAAATAAACCCGTTGGGGATTAAGCAGGATGTTCTGTAAACTGTCCTTGAAGTGTTCCATAGTTCTGATACTGGGATAAGCACAAAGTTGCTATCAGTGTTTATTTCAAGCCTCCCTCCCTCCCTTCTCTTGTGGTTAGAGTTACATGTTCACTAATCCTCCTTTGTTTTCTGAGGCATAATTTTATTCTTGGTCATCTTATATGCCTTTCAGATAATATTTATGATACCCTTTGGCCTATAAAAATTCCAAGAGTAACATTCTTTCATGAGATGACCATGCCTAACATTTTCCTTTTGTTAATTGTTTCTGTCAAACCATGTCTACATCCTTCCATTCTTTACAAGGTATTCTGAGAAGGACGGAATTTCACCCACTAATGAATATGTGTTACACTGGTCTTGTAGGCCAACATTTCCCTCAAGCTTTCTATTTCTTATATGGTGCTGCATGTCAATTATATCTCAATAAAACTGGAAGGAAAAAATGAGGAAGGATTAAAAAATAAAGAGCCTATACAACTCAATATAAACAAATAACCCATTTTAAAAGGGGGGGGGGGGGGCAAAGGATTTCAATAAACGTTTCTCCAAAGAAGATATAGAAGTGACTGATTCATATATAAAAGGATGCTCAACATCACTATTCAGGAGGGAAATGAAAGTCAAAAGAACAATGAGATACTACTTCACACCCATTAGGATTGCCAACACACAAAGCAAACAAACAACGACAGAAAAGAACAAGCATTGGTGAGCATGTGAACTAAACAGAACCTTGCGTACTGCTGGTGGGAATGTGAAATGGTGCAGCTGCTATGCAATACAGTGCAATGATTCTTCACAAAATCAAACATGGAGTTACCGTATTGTTCAGCAACCCCACTTCTGGGTATATAATCAAAATAATTTAAAAGCAGGGGCTGGAACAGATATTTATATACCCATGTTCATAGTAGCATGAATCGCAATAGCCAAGAGGTAGAAGCAACCCAAGTGTCCATCAACAGACAAATGGGTAAACAAAATATGGTCCATACAGACAACAGAATATTATTCAGCTTTAAAAAGGAAGAACATTCTGCCATGTCTTACGACATGGATTAAACTTGAAGACATATGCTAAACAAAATATACCAGTCCCCAAAAGAAAAATATTCTATGTTAACACATATATGTGGAATCTACAAAAATAGTACAGATGAACCTATTTGCAAAGCAGAAATAGAGACACAGATGTAGAGAATAAATGTATAGATACAAAGTGGGGAAGGAGGATGAGATGAACTGGGAGACTGAGATTGACTGAACTGAAAAATGGATTCCAACATACAGGAGATGCAGACAAATACTGTTTGATTTCACTTATATGAAGAACCTAGAATAGTCACATTCATAGAGTCAGAAAGTACGTTGGTAGATGGCAGGGGTGGTTGGGAGGCAGAGAATGGGGACTTAGTGTTTAATGGGGGCAGAGTTTCAGCTTTGCAAGATGAGAAAATTTCTGGAGATGGAAGGTGGTGATGGTTATACAGCATGTACTTCGTGCCATTATACACTTAAAAATGATTCAAATGATAAATTTTATGTTATTTAAATTTTTACCACAATGAAAAATAAAAGCTAAAAAAATTAATTTGAACATAAGTTGCAAATTTTAAAAATTGTTAAGTTGTTGAAAAAGGAAGAATTTTTGAAAGCAGGAACAGGGAAAAATGCTATTTTAAAGCATAATGTTAATTCTTACCATTTCTGAAATTTTCCTTCAATCATATTTTCAGAATTTCTCTCTGGACCTGGCATTGTACAAGATACTGACTGGATATTGTAGGCACACAAAACATTAGCCTAGCATTTGAGGAGAAGATGACATTGGTGGGAAAATAAGATATGTGTGGGAAACAAGTAACAAGAAAAGGCTGTATGAGATTAAATTTACATGAATGATACATAGAACAAGTTAAGGGGAAAAGAAAAAAATTTCATGAGGTCTGGGTCTAGAGGGGAAAAGAGGCCTAAAAATGAGAGGTTTGAAAAATCTTGATGTTGCAGTGAATATATGAAGTCAGTTCTTCAGTTTGGAGCCATCTCTATTTATTCAATCAAACAACAAATACTTATTAAACACCAATTTTGAGTACAACAGGGGACTGCAGAATTTATTCTTTAAAAGCTGTTTTCATAAACAGTTTATGATCATTAAAAAAAAAAGACAACAAAAAAGGAATCTTCTGTAAACTCACCTTTCCTTTGTTTTTCACACTGAAGGAACTAAGTTCTATCAATGATCAAGAGAACTCTCTTAGGGACTCGGTCAGGAGCCGTTCCAAGGCAATTTCTGATGTGCACAGTCCCACTGAGTTGGTCTGAGTCATTGGGATGCAACGGAACAAACTCCTAACCAGATATAGAATCTGCCACCTCTAGCCCAGCTGCGCTACTCAAGGTGACCAGGCAAGTCACCGACCCCAACTTCTGCAAACTGAGGGAGTTGGCAAGCAGTTCTGGCCTTTCCAACTCCAACATTACCCACGGGGTCCTTTACCATTTGTCCTCAGGGCTAGAACAAAGAATTTAACTGTTACCGACTGATTGATTTAGCTGCACTGGGTCTTAGTTGCAGCACGTGGGGTCTACCTTCCTGACCAGGGATCAAACCTGGCCCCCCTGAATTGGGAGCACAGAGTCGTAGCCACTGGCCCCCCAGGGAAGTCCCAGTTGTGGTTTTCCTTGTGGCAACAACATGGAGCTCAGTCAACGACTGAGGAAGACAGGACAGGAGAGAAGGAACCCCAGCAGAGAAGAGCTGCCCCACCCTGCCAGGCAGGTAAAGACAAACTCCCCCAAGACAGATCTGAGACAAGCAGATGCTCCATCCAAGTGTCTCCTCTTGTCCAATACTTTCCCCTAACCTAATGCGCGGAGAAGGCGATGGCACCCCACTCCAGTACTCTTGCCTGGAGAATCACATGGATGGAGGAGCCTGGTAGGCTGCAGTCCATGGGGTCGCTAAGAGTCGGACACGACTGAGCGACTTCCCTTTCACTTTTCACTTTCATTCATTGGAGAAGGAAATGGCAACCCACTCCAGTGTTCTCGCCTGGAGAATCCCAGGGACGGGGGAGCCTGGTGGGCTGCCATCTCTGGGGTCGCACAGAGTCAGACACGACTGAAGCGACAGCAGCAGCAACCTAATGCGTGGTATGCAATCCCATTCTCAGCTGTGCTTCTGGAAAATCTCCTCTGTGCTCTAAGCAAGGAGGCCTATCGCCATCTTCCCAAACAAAAGTTTGAAACACTACTAACTGGTACAAATTCAAAAGGATTATATATCCACCATCTTTAAAAATAAGTTTTATTATAGCTTTCTGAAGCTTGAGTTGGCATTTTTATGGACAATGCAAGCTTACAAACACTCATTTTTGTGTGTGTGTGTGTGTGTGTTTACTTTTTATTTTGTTTGGGGTATAGCTGATAACAATGTTGTGATAGTTTCAGGTGAACAGTGAAGGGACTCAGCCTTACATACACATGTATGTAAACCTTCCTCCCATCCAGGCTGCCACATAACATTGAGCAGAGTTCCATGTGCTACAGTAGGTCCTTGTTGGTTATTCATTTTAAATACCGCAATGACAAACACTTCATTTTTGAGAATCTGTTCAAACTGACCTTAACACAGTTTAAACACCATTTCTGTAGGGGACCTTCTTTTTGCTCATTCATTTACTGAGTCAAGAGACTCGAAATATAACCCCAGCTGCCTCCCCATGGCACTTGACACCTCTGGGCCTTTGGGAAATAATGGGTTTTGAGGGTGTTCTGTTGGTTGGTTTGTTTTGACAGCAAGAGAACTTCCATCAAAGGAATCTTACCTTTTATCTCCAACATGGCAACAGGTGCTCGGATAAAGAGTTCCCTTCTCAGCCTCCAAGTTCTGTCCCTAGGATGTTGCAAGGGAAATAGAGAAGCAACTGGAAATCCAAGTTTCTATGAGACAGAAATAAGTTTCTAACAATTGCTCCCACCTAGGGCAGCACTTTCCTGCAGTCCCAGTCAGCCTGCTCAGCCTCTGTTTAAGTTCATTGAAAAGAAAGTCCAGGTGCTAAACGGCCTTGGAAAATGAGGCAAATGAAAAAGCCACTTGACACCAGTGAAGAAAAAGAAAACACCAAAATTTTACGTTTTTAACGTTTTCAATAAGTTGACAGAAGTTGGCCCCTACCTTCCATCTTCCCTTTCCTCCCTCCCTCCCTTCCTCCCCACTCTCCCTCCTTTCCTATCCTTTCTTTTTAGAGCACTTGCTTCTAAAAACAGTGATTAGAAACCAGGGCTCCCTGGTTTGCTTTTGAACACTTCTGTCTTGCTATTTGCAAACAACAGCTTCGCTGCCAAGGAACCCTCGGCAGAGAAACCTTTTCACTCGTTGATTTTCTTGAGTGCACGTCTGGCTGCCCTTTTGACAAAGGTGACTGTAGAATGTTGCGAGCAAGACCGCCCCCTAACGATCATTGCCCGTAACTGCCGGTGTGGCATTTGGTTGGCGGCGCGACTTGGGAGATGAACACGAGGTGGCTGGCAGGACTTTCTTAGACATAGGATGAGCGACTTCACTTCACTTCAGGATGGGTGATAATGTTCATCTGGAAATAAACGTGAGCCCCAAACTTACCCAGCTGAGGAAAAAAATGTTCCCATTTCTGTTGCAACTCTGCTGGAATCCTCTAAGCCTCTGGAACAACATTTGTTGTCCAGAATGAGTGTTTTACAAACTCGTGAAATGGAAGCTCTAAAAATATGGAATTTTGTAGAATTATGAATGCTTATATTTTCAAAATCAATCTAACCCATAAGTTCTTC
Organism: Capricornis sumatraensis; assembly: GCF_032405125.1. Lineage (NCBI taxonomy): Eukaryota > Metazoa > Chordata > Mammalia > Artiodactyla > Bovidae > Capricornis > Capricornis sumatraensis. The sequence continues at coordinate 31,916,832 of NC_091088.1, read as the reverse complement.
TTTGGGTCCACAGGAATAACTAACCCCTCATTTTGGGAAGTGGGGCATCAGCACTGACCAGTTTTTACCCAGCACCGCTTACACCCAGGTCCTGGTGAGGTGTTGTGAACAAGAATGCTCACCAGGTCCCTTGCCTCAGACTGCACAAAGACACATTTCAAGCAAATATTTGTCATTTAGGGCACATACTTTGACGTCAAACAAGTCTGTGCTTACATCTCAGCTCCACTACTTATGTTGGCTGTGTGACCCTGGGTAAGTTGTGTAGCTTCTCTGGGCCTCAGTTTGCCTCATCTTGGAAATATGGACAAGAAATTCTACCTCCTATAGTTGTTGTGAAGATTCAGTGAGATGATATGTGCTAACATCTTGAATAAACTGTTTGGCCTGTAGTAAAAAATTAATGTTATAGCTATTCCTATAAGTAGATTTAACGTATTTACTGGCTTTCCCCCTTGACTTGTAGGGATGAGTTATTTCCAAAAGTTTTGCTTTTTATTGATCAAGGTTTTTAGAGCCACTTCAACCCTGTGTATGGAGACAGACAAGCCTTATGCTTCCCTGGTTTTCCAATTTCAGGTGAGGGAAGAGACTGCTGCAGCCCCGCAAGAGGTCACACTACACAGTCCTTGAAATTGACCCTGACGCCAGAATCTATACAACTTTGGTTTATCTAAATCATTAGTGCCGGGACTTCCCTGGTGGTCCAGTGGCTAAGACTCCAAGCTCCCAATGCAGGGGGCCTAAGTTCAATCCCTGGTCAGGGAACTAGATCCTGCCGGCTACAACTGAGAGTTCAAATGCTGCAATTAAAGCGTGCTGCAATGATCAACCAAGCAACGAAGACTGCAGATCCTGAGTGCTGCAACTAAGACCTGGCACAGCCAAATAAGTAATTAAATAAAACATTTTTAAAAATAACTAGTGTTCGTCGAACTTTGTTTTGAAGCTGAAGAAGTGCTGTGTGAAAATTGTGGGTGGTTTTCTATCTCTGGGAATTGAGTGACCATTTTTAGAGCATTTGCCTTTCTTTGCTTGGGGAAAATCACCAGGATGACTTTTAGTCACACAGATATAAAAAGTTTGTGGTGGCAACTGCGTGGTTGATTGTAACTGAGATACCAATGCTTCAGCAGGCTGTCCTGTGGAGTCATGTGAATGGTAAAGGCAGCTACAGCTTGACTATGTCCTTACAGAGCAGGGTTAGATGGTGTTGGGCCTTAAAGATGGATTCCGCCTGCACTATCTCTCAACATAATGACTTGTTTTGGGGGAACATGAGTGCCCCCAAATTGCCCACAGGCTGGCCCAGGCAGGAAGGATCAGGAGGAGCTTGGCCTCACCTGAGGGATATGAGGGCACTGGGGTTCAGGGGTCTCTCTTGAGGGGAAGGGATTGTTCCTACGTTTGATGAAGGGTCCATTGTCAGGCGCTCCTGAGGCTGACAGATAGGCTGGCTGGCCAACATGGAGGAAGAATGTACCGAGATGGAGAGGGGGACATAAAGAGAGACAGATTCCTTGAGCCTCTAAATTAGACTGTCCAGAGCCAAGGTTTGGGAACTTCTTAAACCAGAACCACAGTTTGGGGACCACTGTTTCAGTGCAGTGGTTGGCAACCTTGGCTGCATGTTAGAATCACTGGGAGAGCTTATATATATACATACATGTATGTATATCCAGTGTGTTTTTGTATAGTTACTTGCTTAGTTGTGTCCTACTCTTTGCGACCCCATGGACTATAACCCACCAGGCTCCTCTGTCCATGGGAATTCTCCAGGCAAGAATACTGGAGTGGGTTGCCATGTCTTCCTCTAGGGGATCTTCCCAACCCAGGGATCGAACCCAGGTCTCCCACATTGCAGGCAGATTCTTTACCATCTGTGCCACCCAGGGAAGCCCATGAATGCTGGAGTGGGTAGCCTATCCCTTCTCCAGGGGATCTTCCTGACCCAGGAATCGAACTGGGGTCTCTTGCAAAGCAGGCAGATTCTTTACCAGCTGAGCTACCAGGGAAACCCAGATATCCAGTACCTACCCAAAATAATTGAAAGCAGATGCTAAACAATACTTGTATACAGATGTTTGTAGCAACAACAACCAAGTTACTAGTGATTTGTTATTATTAGTGATAATAACAAAAAGGTAGAAACTACCCACGTGTTTATTGATGGATGATGAGTAAACAAATTGAGGTATATCCATGTCATGGTATATCATTCAGCCTTAAAAAGAAATGAAGTACTGATATAGGCTGGTGCAGTGATTAAAAAGAAAAAAACCCACCTTCCAAAGCAGGAGATGCGCAGGAGACACAGATTTGACCCCTGGGTAGGGAGGAGCCACTGGGGAAATGGCAACCCACTCCAGTATTCTTGCCTGGAAAATTCTGTGGACAGAGGAGCCTGGGAGGCTACAGGCCATGGAGTCGCAAAGAGTCAGACATGAGTGAGCAGCTGAACATGCACCCAGGTTCAGGCTACAGCATGGATGAAGCTTGAAGACATTAAATGAAAGAAGGCTACAAAAGGTCTCATCTTGTGAGATTCCTTTTTATATAAAACATTCTTTTATGTGAAATACCGAGCTAAATCTATAGAGATAGAAAGCAGATTGTGGTTGCCAGGGGGTTGGGTAAGGGGAGGGTGAAGAATGTCTGTATCACGCATACCAGGTTTTGTTTTGAGGCGATGAAGGTGTTTTGGAACCAGAGTTGGTGGCTGCACAAAACCGTGAATGTACCAAGTGCCACTTAATTGTTCTTTTTTTGTTGTTCAGTTGCTCGGTCATGTCTGACTCTTTCTGACCCCTTGGACTACAGCATGCCAGGCTGCCCTGTTCTTCACTGTTTCCTGGAGTTTGCTCAAACTCATGTTCTCTTTAGCATGGTTAATTTTTTGTGATGTGAATGTCACCACAATAAAAAATTACAATGATATTTTAAAAAGTATATAAATGCCCAAGGCCCCATTGCAGACCAATTAAACCTGAGCCTCTGGGCTGTGACCAGAAACGTGTGTGCTGAGAGGCTCCCAGGTGACTCCAGGGTGCAGCCCGGCCTGAGAACCACATCCACAGGGGACTCGCTGCCGATTTCCCAGCAGCACTTACGCCACACCTGACCTGCTCCAGATCTCAAGCCGGTATCCTCTCCTCAGGAAGATGTCTTCAGGGGTCTCGCTCCTCCTGCCCCTTCCCCCTCCTGCTCCTGGACACACGGGACTCACTTCTTCCGGAGCACTCCCTGCCCTCGCTGCCTGTGAACTTCCTGGAGGTGGGCACCAGGCCTTGCTTTGACTCGGTTTCCCCAGGGCCCAGCACAAGGTCTGGCCCAGCAGAGAGCTGCAGAAATATAGAGTGAACGTGTGTGAGGGAGTGAGCAAAGGAGTGTGGGCTCTGCAGGTGGGTGGGCGAGGGAATGAATGAACCACCTGTCCCTTGTGTGTCTTCCATCTGCTCAGCTTCCCCAGAGCTTTCAGAATAGAGTTTCTGAAAGTTCCTGTAGGAGCGGGACTTTCATTCCACCTGCAGGCTTATCTCTGCCAAGTTGAGGGATAAGTAAGTTTCAAACTTCTCAATTGTCAAATTTCTCACATCATTATATCTAGAGCCTCCTCTGTGTGCCTTTTGGAATCAAGGACTGCATGAACGCACTGGTCCTGCCCGAGTCCCACACCCGGCGTCTGATTCAGTTGGTCTGGGGTGGGACCAGGGTGTGGTGCGGGGGGCCAGCTTTTAAAAGCCCCCAGGTGATTCTAATGTGCCAATATCACAAACTACTGTATGCCTGCTTGGTTGCAGTATTCTTTTTTTAATTGTAGGAAAGTTGCTTTACAATGTCGTGTTGGTTTCTGGCGTACAACATGAGTCAGTCATAATTATATATACATACAGGTGGTCACTGAGTGCCGGGCTGGGCTCCCCGTGCCATACAAAACACCTGGATATCTGTTTTATGCACGGTACTGTGTATGTGTCAAAGCTGCTTTCTCAATGTGCCCCACTCTCCCCTTCCTCTGCTCTATCCACAGGTCAGTTCTCTACACGTGTCCCTTTCTTCCCTGCTAATACATTTATCAGTTCCATTTTTCTAGATTTCATGGATGTGCGTTAATATACAACATTTGCTTTTCTCTTCTGACTTACTTCACTCCCTATAGCAGGCTCTAGGTTCACCCCCCTCACTACAACTGTTTCAAATTTGTTTCTTTTTATGGTAACATTCCATTGTATATATATTCCCCATCGTCTTTATCTGTTCCTCTGTTGAAGGACATCTAGGTTGCTTCCATATCCTGGCTGTTGTCAATAGTGCTGCAGTGAACGCTGGAGTACATGTGTCTTTTAGAATTGTGGTTTTCTCAGGGTAAATGCCCAGTGGTGGGATCGCTTGGTCATATGGCAGATTTACTCCTAGTTTTTTCAGGGTTTCAGTATTCTTGGCTCATTTGATTTTGATAGTGCTATTCAGAAACCAACCTAAGTTTCCCTCGCATAGAAGCAAAATGACATATAGCACACACATGAATATGTTCTAGAATTTCATGCCACACCTCTGAATGCCATCACCTTCAGAGTCAGACAGCCTCCTGGGCAGATGATCTGCTTCCCTGTCCACAGGCTGAACCAGGCATTTCCCGGGGGAAAGGAAAAGGCTTGGGCAGTTTGTTGAAGAAACAGTTTGTTCTGTGTAAAAGAGAGAAATCTTTAGGGACCTGGAAAAGCTGAAGGGTTATATCTTTCTTTCCTGTAAATAAAGAGAAAGAGCAAGGTGAAGCCAGCCTCGCTCGGACACACCAAGGCTTTCTCATTCACATGCTCCGCATCATCTAGTGAAAGGCAGCAACAGCACAATTCATATTTCCAGCTAAAATGTTTTTAACTCCATATGTTTGTTTTGTTCAAAGTATTATACCTTGTTGTTGAAGAAACATAATGCCTAACCACCTTGTTTTAGTGAAATAAAGCTTAAATATGTGTTGTATTGGGCGATGTTTGTTGTTTCTTAGCACAACGTGACAAGACAGAATCCACTTAAATATTTATGATGAATGCTAAAACTAGGTATGATACTGTCCAGTGATTTCACAAACACTGGCTTCCCTCAGTTTGGATTTTTAAAAATTTTATGGTAAAGTACACATAATATAAAATTGGCCATTTTAAAGTGTACAGTGGCATTCAACAGATTAACAATGTCAACCATTTAGTTCCAGAATTTTTTCATCACCGCCAAATCCATTAAGCAGTCATTCTCTGTTCCCTGTCTTCCCATATACTTATTGTATGATTCCGTTTTAATGAAATATCCAGAAAAGACAAATCCATAGAGATTGCAATCAGATTTTTGGTTGCCTGAGGCTACAGAGGTGATTGTCAGGGAGAAACAGGGACTGTCAATAGGTATGGATTTTTTTTCTTAGTGGTAACAAAAATGTTCTAAAATTGATTATGGCGGTAGTGCACAAATTTGTGAATATACTAAAAACCACTGAATTTTAAATTGAGGTGGGTGAATTGTATGATATGTGAATTATATCTCAATATATGCTTTTAAATAAACAACAAGAAAACACTTAATTATCAAACTGAGTCTGAATAAGCCTCAGTTGTGATAGTTGTTTTAATTTTTTTGATTTAAAATTTTTTAATCAAGATGCAATTGACATATAACACTGTAAGTTTGAAGCGTTCCATGTTTTGGTTCAGCCCTGAACAACCCAGGCATCAGTGACTCCAATCTCAACCCTTCCGCTTCCCATCTGTAACTGAAAATCTGCTAATCCAAGTATAACTTTACAGCCGGCTCTTTGAATCCATGGTTCTGTCTTTGGATTCAATCAACCCTGGATTGTGTAGTATCTATTTCTTGAAGAATACCCCCATATTAGTGGACCTGCATAGTTTAAGCTTGTTCAAGGGTCAACTGTAATATGCTTTTTCTTACACTAATGGTGGCTCAGATGGTAAAGTGTCTGCCCACAATGCAGGAGACCTGGGTTCGATCCCTGGGTTGGGAAGATCCCCTGGAGAAGGAAATGGCAATCCACTCCAGTACTCTTGCCTGGAGAATCCCATGGACATAGGACCCTGGTAGGCTACAGTCCATGGGTCACAAAGAGTCGGACACGACTGAGGGACTTCACTTTCACATTCAGTGGGGGATAGGGGTGGATACAGCATAGATACACTGGACAAAGGGATGATTCACACCCTAGGAGGGATGAGATTGCTCAGACTGGCACCTAATGAAAACTTAGGAACTGTTTATTCCTGAAATTTTCCATTTTCCAGTCATGGTTGACCGAGGGTAACAGAAACCTTGGAAAGCAAAACTGAAGATACGGGGGTGACAACTCTATTGTTTTCTTAATCATCATTCTTATGATTTGGAAGAAAATGGTTGTTTTTAAAAAGGATTATTCAAATGTCAAGTTATCACCTTCTTATCCCGATGGTATGATCACTCACCTAAAGCCAGAGATCCTGGAATGTGAAGTCAAGTGGGCCTTAGAAAGCATCACTACGAACAAAGCTAGTGGAGGTGACGGAATTCCAGCTGAGCTATTTCAAATCCTGAAAGATGATGCTGTGAAAGTGCTGCACTCAATATGCCAGCAAATTTGGAAAACTCAGCAGTGGCCACAGGACTGGAAAAGGTCCGTTTTCATTCCAATCCCAAAGAAAGGCAATGCCAAAGAATGCTCGAACTACCGCACAATTGCACTCATCTCACATGCTAGTAAAGTAATGCTCAAAATTCTCCAAGCCAGGCTTCAGCAATACGTGAACCGCGAACTTCCAGATGTTCAAGCTGGTTTTAGAAAAGGCAGAGGAACCAGAGATCAAATTGCCAACATCTGCTGGATCATCAAAAAAGCAAGAGATGTTCCAGAAAAACATCTATTTCTGCTTTTTGACTATGCCAAAGCCTTTGACTGTGTGGATCACAATAAATGTGGAAAATTCTGAAAGAGATGGGAATACCAGACCACCTGACCTGCCTCTTGAGAAACCTATGTGCAGGTCAGGAGGCAACAGTTAGAACTGGACATGGAACAACAGACTGGTTCCAAATAGGAAAAGGAGTACGTCAAGGCTGTATATTGTCACCCTGCTTATTTAAATTATATGCAGAGCACATCATGAGAAACGCTGGGCTGGAAGAAGCACAAGCTGGAATAAAGATTTCCAGGAGAAATATCAATAACCTCAGACATGCAGATGACACCACCCTTATGGCAGAAAGTGAAGAGGAACTCAAAAGCCTCTTGATGAAAGTGAAAGAGGAGAGTGAAAAAGTTGGCTTAAAGCTCAACATTCAGAACACAAAGATCATGGCATCTGGTCCCATCACTTCATGGAAAATAGATGGGGAAACAGTGGAAACAGTGTCAGACTTTATTTTTTGGGGCTCCAAAATCACTGCAGATGATGACTGCCATGAAATTAAAAGACGTTTACTCCTTGGAAGAAAACTTATGACCAACCTAGATAGCATATTGAAAAGCAGAGACATTACTTTGCCAACAAAGGTCTGTCTAGTCAAGGCTATGGTTTTTCGAGTTGGACTGTGAAGAAAGCTGAGTGCTGAAGAATTGATGCTTTTGAACTGTGGTGCTGGAGAACACTCTTGAGAGTCCCTTGGACTGCAAGGAGATCCAACCAGTCCATTCTACAGGAGATCAACCCTGGGTGTTCTTTGGAAGGAATTATGCTAAAGCTGAAACTCCAATACTTTGGCTACCTCATGCAAAGAATTGACTCATTGGAAAAGACTCTGATGCTGGGAGGAATTGAGGACAGGAGGAAAAGGGGACGACAGAGGATGAGATGGCTGGATGGCATCACTGACTCAATGGACGTGAGTCTGAGTGAACTCCGGGAGTTGGTGATGGACAGGGAGGCCTGGCGTGCTGTGATTCATGAGGTCGCAAAGAGTCGGACACGACTGCGCAACTGAACTGAACTGAACTGAACTGATGCTACCTAGCTCTCCAACTTTAGATCAATACACTAATGAAGAGCCATTGATTTGGGGGTGATCTTCCTCTTGCACAAGGCCCCAAAGGAGGCTGGGCTGGTGACCTGGCTTCATTAGAAGGCAGGTTTTTTTTTCAGGCAAGTCTTCATCGCGGTCCCTGCTGCAGCATCAGGTACTGAGAACAAGCAACAGGTTCCCTTGCTCACTTGCTCCCTGGGGTGAGGAGTGGTGAGCTTGTTTCTTATGTGGGGTGATGGTAGGGGCCTGAAGGGTGGCTTGGGTGGGTTGCCAGCCCTCTGGTGGTGTTGAATGCAGGGGGCACGTGCGGTACTCTGCTTTTGCTCTCGACACCCTGGTTTTACATTAGCAGACAGTTTTAACAGCAGGGCCGAGTGCTTGTTTTCTCTGTAATAGGCTACAGGAGGATGTGTAAAGTTCTCCTACTTTCCCTATTTATTTGGGACTCTTGCTGGGACTAATGCAGTAGTTCTAGTTTGATGTTTAATCACGGCTCAGAAATTCTGTTGCCATAGATACAGAGGACCAGGATGATGTCACTGTTGCCATTTGCCTCATGAGCTGGTTAAAACTGGCCTTTAAAACTTAAACTTAGTTATCTTTACTGCCAGAATAGGCCCCTAGGGAATATGCCTTAACAAAGTCATATCTTGACAATCATTTCCTTCTTTCCTCATCATTAAAACTGATTTTCTGGGTCTGCCACTGAATCCACATGGGACCTCTTTGAATCACACATTTTCTGAATCCACATTAAGATAAAAATCCTATGTGTGCCCTGCCTTCTCCCTGGAGAGGAAGGAGTAAAAGGAGGTCCTGGGAGGATGGTGACCTAATTCCTTCTCTTGGTCCCTCCATTCTCTCCATCAGTGGGATTACCCTCCAGGAGCAAAATCAGAGGTTGGGGTGGAGATTGTGAGGATCCAAGGCACACCCGCCCTTCCTCCTGTCTCTCTCACTCAACACAGCACTATCTTGTTTTGTAAATGCTCTGGAAAATAAATTCTCTAATGAAACTCACTGTGGTTTGATTTAAATAAAAATATCCTCACAAATCATGCAAAGTATGATCTATGCTTCCACGACACAGACCCACATGCACGGCTGCAAAGCTCGCAGCCCACAGCTTCTGCTGGTCCCACACTGCTGAACACACATCTTCACTCATTCCTTCTCTGGACAAATGTCCTAGAAACTGAGGAGCCAGCAGTGAATGAAAACGACAAGGAAATAGCTTCATGGAGCTACTTTAGGTGGCGAAGACTGTGTACAAAGTGAATACTCTCAGAAGTCACACTACACCCCCCTCTGGTGTCAGGTGCTGGGAGGGTGCTGTGAGTACCTATTTCTGATCTGTGGCTTGGGGTAGGAAGGGAAGTTTTGACAAAATGTTCCCAGCTTTTGTGTGGATCTCTTACCCATGAATGGATTTAGAAAAAAAAAAAATTGGTTCATTGAGTTGTGTAGATTTTCCATGTTTTCATTATGTAGAATTTTAAAATCATGCTTTTTAATATCACCAACAATCCCACCAGGAAAGTGCTGGAAAGCTGCCAAGTTCACAGAGGTCAATGCAACTTTTCCAAATGGTAATTTTCACTTGCAAGCTCAAATTTCATCATTCCCAATAAATATTTCAGTTATTTTCATTGAAATGACAGTTTCACTTCATTTATTTTTAAGAAAATGTCTGTCAAATACTCAAGTTTGAATGACCATAGTTTGTAAGTCATACTTTTGAGTAAAAACAATGTTCCAAAATGAAGGGGGATTGTTTGACTAGCAACTCAATCACAAAATGCTTCTCCTTGAGGCAACCATCATCCTTCAGTTTGCCAAAGAAGCATTTTATGCTTACTTCCTGCTTCATTATGCAGAGAATTTAAAAAGCATGTACTCTAAAGTCATGGTTTAATATAATTACTGACTTGAATGACTTCTTCAAAGATGTTATTAAGTGAAAATGTTTCTCCCCCCATGAATGTATGATAGTGAGAAACCAGTCTAAGCTCATATCTGGGACTGTAGAGGCAAATGACACATACTTTGAAGATCTCATGTTTCCACAGAGACAACACAGTGTCCACAAACAATCCTCATGCCTCAGTAGATAAGAGCCAGGACTTGGAGTGACAGAGACCTGGGTTCAGAGCCTCAGTCTTAAGCTCTCTGAGTCTCAGTTTCCTCCCTGTAAGACAGCAATAATATTACTACCCTCAAGTTTGTTGTGAGCATTAAATAAGCAAATAATATAGTAAACACACCTCACATATTATTAACAGCAGCTGTTTTAAGTGGGGAAGGTAGACTTTGAGTCTTAAGGACTATATATGTATATATATATGGTGCAGAGTTTATCAGAGTCGGGGAGAGAGGCTGGGGGCAGGGGTAGGGAGATTTCCAGGAAGAGGGTAAAAAGTTAAAAGTCACTCAGTTGTGTGCGACTCTTTGTGATCCCCATGGATTGTAGCCCACCAGGCTCCTCTGTCCATGGAATTCTCCAGGTGGGAATACTGGAGTGGGTTGCCATTTCTTTCTCCAGGGAATCTTCCCGACCCAGGGATTGAACTCGGGTCTCCTGCATTGCAGGCAGACTCGTTACCAACTGGGCCACCAGGGAACTCGGGAGACTTCCAGAAGAGGGTAGGTGGGACCATGCCTGGGCACTGCTAACTGATGTGGTGAGATTTGGTGAGCTGGGTGCTCTAGAAGAGGTGAAGGGATGAGGCTCAGGGGGTGGCAGGAATCAGGTGTGTCTGTGGCTATGCTGGGGCTTCTTTTCTGCGGGAGAAGAGATCTAGGCAAAGCTGCCTGGAGGAAGGTGACTGGCAGCAGGGTGGAGGGTGGGTTGGAGGCGGGGAGAGCAGTGAGGGGGCAGGACCCACAGGAGGTAGTGGAAGGGCTGGGGCAGAGGTGAGAAGCAGACAAGGATGCCGGGAAGAGCCTGTATTGGGGAGGACATCAAGAGCCATGCTGAGGACTTGGGGCATCATCATGACACTCTTCTTCCTTTTTCCCCATCTCACGCAATGGTCAGTCGAGGTATTTTTTGCCCCAAATTTCTCTGTCTCGGTAAGCTGATGTGGATGAATCTAGGATGTCTATTTCTGCAGTGAGTCTGAGTATCTTAACTGCAAGATATGGGTCACCAGTCTCTTCAAGTGTCCTATTTTATAGTGAGGGACACCGAGTCCTTCCTTAAATAGCTGGCGGGTTTAGAGGAGAGTGAAAAAGTTGGCTTAAAGCTCAACATTCAGAAAATGAAGATCATAGCATCTGGTCTCATCACTTCATGGGAAATAGATGAGGAAACAGTGGAAACAGGGTCAGACTTTATCTTGGGGGGCTCAAAATCACTGCAGATGGTGATTGCAGCCATGAAATTAAAAGATGCTTACTCCTTGGAAGGAAAGTTATCACCAACCTGCTGCTGCTGCTGCTAAGTTGCTTCAGTCCTTTCCGACTCTGTGCGACCCCACAGACGGCAGCCCACCAGGCTCCCCTGTCCCTGGGATTCTCCAGGCAAGAATGACCAACCTAGATAGCATATTAAAAAGCAGAGACATTACTTGCCAACATAGATCCATCTAGTCAAGGCTATGGTTTTCCCTGTGGTCATGTATGGATGTGAGAGTTGGACTGTGAAGAAAGCTGAGCGCCAAAGAATTGATGCTTTTGAACTGTGGTGTTGGAGAAGACTGTTGAGAGTCCCTTGGACTGCAAGGAGATCCAACCAGTCCATTATAGGAGATCAGTCCTGGGTGTTCATTGGAAGGACTGATGCTGAAGCTGAAACTCCAATACTTTGGCCACCTCATGTGAAGAGTTGACTCATTGGAAAAGGCCCTGATGCTGGAAGGGATTGGGGGCAGGAGGAGAAGGGGATGACAGAGAATGAGATGGCTGGATGGCATCATCAACTCGATGCACATGAGTTTGGGTAAACTCTAGAAGTTGGTAATGGACAGGGAGGCCTGGCGTGCTGTGATTCGTGGGGTCACAAAGAGTCAGACACGACTGAGGGATTGAACTAAACTGAACTTAGACACATCACATTTAATTCCAAAAAAACATCTTCTCATTCTAACCCTTGCTCAGCAACTGTTTCTTGAGCGATAAATGTTAGAGATATGATGTATTTGTTGAAGTACGATAATCTTTGTTAAGTATTTGTGAAAGTGAAAGTGTGAGTCACTCAGTTGTATCTGACTCTTTGCGACCCCATGGACAGTGGCCCACCAGGCTCCTCTGTCCGTAGAATTCTCCAGGCAAGAATACTGGAGTGGGTAGCCATTCCCTTCTCCAGGGGATCTTCCTGACCAGATCTCCTGCATTGCAGACAGATCCTTTACTGTCAGAGCGACCAGGGAAGCCCCAATAATTATTTATAACAAAATGCTTTTTTAAAAAAAATCTTTTGGCCCAGCCACACAGCATGTGGGATTGTAGTTCCTTGACCAGGGATTGAACCCAAGCCCACTGCTTTGGAAGCATGGAGTCTTAACCACTGGACCACCAGGGAAGTCCCTATAACAGAATATTTTTTAAATTAACTCTGTGCCTTTGATCTCCATAGAAGTACCAGGATTTCAGTCTGCGTCTGGTAAACGTTCTTTCCTATGAAACAGTAGTGGGTACTTAAGAGGAGGTACACAGAGACAGGAAGGCCAAAGCAAAAGATCCCTACCTCTCCCCGCCCACCCCCACCACCCCCGCCACAGTCTTAATCGATTCCTCGGGGGTATGAATGTGGCCTGTCAGATGTTTTCAATGTCTTATCTTTTCATTTTACTTGAAAAAAAAAAGCCAGAGATGAACTCACAGTCCATATCCTGTTTTACAGCTTGCTTTTCTCCTTCAATAACAGATGACCTAGGCCTTCTGGAGGTCCTGGCATGGAGCAGCACCTCCTTCTATGGACAGGACTGAAGAGTCCTGTCCATGCAGGCTTTGTTCTTAAAGGCACTAGTAGCCTCAAGCAAGGCCATCTTAACTAGGAAAAGATCTCGAGGCCTCAGATGCAATCTGCAAGGGGATCCTTGGGAAATGGGCAGCTTTTGTCCCTTGAACAGTGGTGGCCTGTGGCTGGATGTCATGGCCTTGGAAACTCTAAACCTTCAAGACAGCAAGAGGGTCCCAGATGGAACCGGGCAATCATCAGCCCTACAGTGAGTAGAAGGAGGAGGCAAGATGCGTGGGGTTTGCTGCTAGATCAGATTGTTGCCATAGGGGATCCAGAGCCCCAGCAAAACATATATAGGTCACATTTTCCATTTCCTTCAGGGCATTGGCCATTGACATTGAGAAATACAGTGACAAGCTGATGCATTTTATATGTCCAGGAAAAGTTCCTTCCAGGAAAACTAATTTTTACATTGACTCAGCACAGTCAAGCAATGATATTTCTTTAGTGTAACAGGGTTACATACAAAATCCTGTATGCTTCCATATGGAGACCTGTACAAAAAAATTTTCTGCAGAATTGTTAATATTTTAAAAATTGGAAATGCCCATCAGCATGAGAATGAATACATACACTGAAATATATTTATAGTTGGAATACTTGACCGACATTAACATGGCTGGAGTAGATCTTAAAATAACATGGAGTGAAATAGCAAGCGGCAGGGTATGTGGTGTGAGACTGTTTAAAAAACACACAGAGGCTGCCTCGTGTTTATGGATTGGTAGCAACATGGCAGTGATGACCTTGGAAAGGGAGTCATCCCAAGGTCAGGGATGACCTTGGGAAGGAAGGGAAGAGAATACCCAGTTGGGCCACATCCCTGGTCCCTGTAATGTCAATGTCTTTCTTTTTTATTGTAGGGAAAAAAATGAAGTTTACCATCTTCACCAAATCTAAGTATACAGCTCAGTAGTGTTACATATATTCCCAATGCTGTAACTCAGGCCTCCAGAACTTTTTCCTTCTGCATGACTGAGACTCCCCATCGCCAGCTCCTGGCAGTCACTACTCTACTTTCTGCTTAGAATAATGTGATTACTCTAAGTATCTCATATGAGTAGAATCACACAGTAATTTTGTGTATGTGTGACTGGCTTATTTCACTTAACATAATGTACTCAAGTTTCATCCATGTGGTAGCATGTGACAGGATTTCTTTTTAAGTTTGAAGAATATTCCATTGTGGATTCTGGATACATATCCTGGATATACACCATATTTTCTTTTTCCATTTGTCTGTTAATGGGCATTTGGGCTGCTTCTACCTCTTGGATATTGTGAATCGTGCTTCTGTGAACCTGGGTATGCAAATATCTCTCTGAGGCTTTGCTTTCAATTCTTTGGGATATTTACTCAGAAAAGGGATCACTGGATCATAGTTCCTTTTTTTTTTTTTTTTGAGAAACATCTGTACTGTTTTCCAAAGCAGCTGTACCATTTTACCTTCCCAACAATAGTGCACAAGGGTTCCAATTTTTCCACATCTTTGCCAACATTTAGTTTCTGTTACCTTACTATGTTTTGTGATGACTATGACATGATACTTCATTGTGGTTTTGATTTTCCTTTCCCTAATTATTAGTAATATTGAGCATCTTTTCATGTGCTTATTGGCAATTTGTATATCATCTCTGCAGAAGTGTCTATGCAGTTTTTTGTCCATTTAAAAATAAGGTTATTTGATTTTTTTGTTGTTGAGTTGTAGGAGCTGTTTGTATGTCCTGGACATTAACTCCTTATAAGGTATATGATTTGCTAACATTTTCTCCCCTTCCATAGGTTGCTTTTTCACTCTGTTGATTGTATATTAATTTTTTTTAAAGAAATATGAAAAAAATGAACTTTTGCTCATGAGTGTTTACTGTATTATCCTTTGTGCTTTTATTTTCAATATTTTTTAAGTGAAAAAAGGTGGTAGGAAGTCTTGAAGTCTGGGTTAAAGTTTGGGCTCAACATACTTACCTCCTGAGTCTGTTGCCTCATGTATCAAATGAAGATCATAAAATTCACCTGGCAGAAGTACTGCAAGAAGTAAAATAATAAATGTAACCCCCAGAAAATATGTATAGCCTTGCTGTCCAACAAATGGGGATCATGATTTCATCAGTCACGATGATGGCTGGTAGATGGAAGACATTTTCAATCACTTTGTACCCTCCTGTGAGACTGAAGCATGCATCCTGTTTTACTCTTCTCTCCTATTCCTCTCCTGCTTCTAGCCTCCCCCTCCCCACCACCACCCCGTCTTCTCTTCCAGTTCTCTGATTACTCCAAGCTCCAAGCTCCACCCACAGGTGGGCTGGTGTAAGGCAATAGGGAATGGTGGGGTCTGTGGCAGTCTGAAAACACTGCTGGTATGCAGCTACCTCTGAGCTCTAAGTTGCCATACTGGAATGTGGGCCCAATGTTTTCAGGTATTTGGGGTTGATTTTCTTTCTTCCTTTTGCGAGAAGTCAGAAATCCATTATTTTATGGGAAATACTTAGATTATTAAAAAATAACTTTATTTTGACTGTGCTGGGTCTTTGCTGCTTCATGGGCTCTCCTCTCTCTAGCTGTGGTGAGAGGGGGCTACTCTCTACTTACCGTGTGTGGGCTTCTCATTGCGGTGGCTTTTCATGCTGTGGACCACAGGCTCCAGGTGCTTAGGCTTCATAGCTGTGGCTCCAGGCTCTAGAGCACAGGCTCAGCAGGTGTGGCGACCGGGCTTAGACCCTCCACGGCATGTGGGATCTTTCTGGATCAGGGCTGGAACCTGTGTCTCCTGCTTTGGCAGGCGGATTCTTTACCAATGAGCCATCTGAGAAGCCCTGGAGTTTTTTTAATTGTTGGAAATCCAGTTTTATTCACCACTATGAGGTCCAGGGACGGGGGAGCCTGGTGGGCTGCCATCTATGGGGTCGCACAGAGTCGGACACAACTGAAGTGACTTAGCAGCAGCAGCATGAGGTCCAAACTGAATTCTCAGATAGGCCAATTGCAACCTGCGGAGTGCCAGCTGGTCATCTCTGAGTGACAAAGGGGCCGTGTGCATGATGCGGGGGCACAGAAGGAATGGGAGCTCTTCACGTGTGTACAGATGTGCAGGCCTGCATGTGTATATGCACATGTGCACACATCTGTACGCAGGTACATGTACATTTTACAGGCGCCTCCAGTTCTAAGCAATGAGAGAAGAGCTGGTTGCCCTGGAACATTTGGTTTTCATTCCTCCAGTCCTCAGTGGCTGCCGATGCCTTCGCTGTATGGGACCTGGGTCGATACCTCTGCTCTTAGACCCTCAAAGCTGCATCAGAGACCCTGGTCTGGGAGGTCCGTAGGTCCAAAACTCAAAGATGAAGTCCAAACCTCCTAGTTCCCTCTGCTCTACAAATCTTTAATGCCTCTGTGCACACAAACCCATGCCTGCCTTGGACTTTTCTGTCCTCTATAGAAGTTTGCTGGTGGGATCTGAGCTTGTTTATGGCAGATCCGAGTGTCAGAGAGGAACCCTCAGTGAGGCAGCGGAGCTAGCACAGCCTGCTGTTGGTCTGGCCCAGTGGCTCCAGCTATTTTGGTCTTTCTACCCTTTGGCTCAAGACTCAAATTCCAGGGAGGGGAGGATCTGATGAGCCTGCCTCGGGTCACAGGAATATTCCTGTGGGAATATCAGGCCTGTGCCGTGTTATAGCCCCAATTCACAAAAATGAGGGGATGGCTAAAAGAGTTTCCGTGAAGTTTAAAAATAATGATAAAAATAGAAGCGTGAATACTGTAATTCAGAAAAGGAGTGGCTGGAACCCAAGCGTGATTCACTTCTGATATAAATGAATCTGGGAGCATGATGAGTTTGAGAAAGCAGCCAAAAATCTAGGTGAGGCAAACCAAACAACAGCAACAAAGAAATCCAACAGTGAAATAGGAAGCACCACAGTGACTACCTGGAAATTACATTTTGCTCTACTGGGAGCCCATGAGTCCAGTTTCTAATGTGTGGTCTGCGGAAAAGCTCAAGCCTTTTTGGTTTTGAGCATCACTGCAGACTGGGTGGTCTGAGGAGCCCTCTTATTGCAAAACAGTGCAGAGGACACACCTTGGGATGACCTTTGTTCCCACAAGCTTCAGGAGAAGGTTTCAAGAAAAATGAGCTGAGACCTGAGCTGTTAACGCACTGGCTTTAGGGGCAAGTGCTCTAAGGGGCACAAATGTTAAAATACTTAACATGCAGGGAGGGTGGAAAGCCAAGCCACAGCCCCTGGTAGGGATGCTCTCTGGTGATCAGTGTGTGTGTTAGTCATTCAGTCGTGTCCAGCTAGTTACGACTACATGGACTGTAGCCCACCAGGCTCCTCTGTCCATGGAATTCTCTAGGCAAAAATACTGGAGTGGGTTGCCATTTCCTTCTCCGGGGGACCTTTCCAACCCAGGGGTGCAACCTGGGTCTCCGGCATTGCAGGCAGATGCTTTTCCATCTGAGCTACTAGGGAAGCCTAGTGGCCAGAAGTATAAGCAAACTCTCTGGAAAAATGTGTGCCCAGATTAGATCCAGAGGACTTCCTAGCTGAAGAAGAAACTCACTTCCATCATTATTAGGAAGGTACTTGGGAAGGCAAGCCATTCTAAGAGTTAACAGATAATATAGAAAACATATTTAGAGTTCCTCCACATCTCAACTAGCAGATCTTTGAACTGTCAGATACCAAATATAAAACAGATACATATGAAATGGTTAAAGAAATAAAGGGTGCGATGACAAAGGTGAGGACCAAAAAGATACAGCCAGACACAGAAAGACCTTGAAAATAGGTATTCGGGAAATAAAGGCGTTTCTTTGTTGAGTTGAAAACACTTCCAGAGGATGGCTGGATAGTAAATTAGAGAGAGAGAGAATTAAGTAAACTAGGATGTATATCCACAGTGATCACCCAGAATGCAGTCCAGGTGACCAAAAGATACAAATATGAAAAGTATATGAAGAATAGAAAGCCTGAAGCGGCAATATTTGAAAAGAGCTGAGATCATTCCAGAATCTATAAGAAAACATAAAAACACAAATCCAGAAAGTATAGCGTACCCCCAAAAGCACAAATAAAAAGAAATTCATGCTTCAACTCACCTTAATGAAAGCATAGTACACCCAAAACAAGAAGATCTCAAAAAGGGCCAGAGAGAAAGGACAGATAATTTATAAAGAAACAACAGTTAGGTTGACAGGATCCTTCTCAAAGCAGTGGAATCCAGAAAACAAGGGGAAAAACGCCTTCTGAGGATTGAACGAAGTATCTCTTAACCTAGAGCTGTGTACCACCAAAACGGTCTCTCAAGAAAAGAAGGGCACAAAGGGACATTTAAAGACTAGCAAATCCTGATACATTTTTATCGTTAAGAAATCTATACTAAAAAAATTAAAATAAAAGAAACTTGTACTAAAGAAAACTTCTAAAAGAGATTCATTGGAGAAGAGATACAGATGTAGAGATAAAGTCTAAGATACAAAATATAGTGAGCAAAAAACATGGTAAATACTGTTTAAATGCAAACAATACAATCACAATTGTAATCACAGTAACTTAAAAACTATAATGTATGGGGTTAAAGAAAGAGCTAAAATATAGAATGAGAATAGTGTATACATCGTGAGGGGAGATTAAGATGGAAGCCTTCTAAGGTGGTAGTATTATCATGGGGGAGTTAATATAAAAATTAATATTAGAGGTGATGTAGTTAAATGTGCATGGCGAGATAGCTTGAGTGGTACCTTCTAAAGAATAGAAATAGACTGTAAAAATTTTTAACCAGGAGCAAGAAAATGTGGAATAGGCAAAACAAAACATAAGCCAAAAAGGCAAGAAAGAAGGAGAGGAAGCTCAGAAAAAGCGGAACAAACAAATTTTTTAAAAAAATGAAGATAGTAAAACAATTCCAAATATACTAATAATCCCAATTAATACAGAGTATATATGCCAGTTAAAAAGACAGAAATCGCCAGACTGGAGTTCTTTTTTAAAAAAAATCCAACAATGTACTATTCATAAGGGATCCATCTGAAGCATAAAATTACAGAAAGGTTGAAAGTGAAAAAGTAAAAGCATGGATGGACTTCCCTGGTGGTCCAGTGGTTAAAGATTCACCTGCCAATGCAAGGGACTCAGGTTTGATCCCTGGTGCAGGAAGGTCCCACATGCTGCAAGGCAACAGAGTCCATGTGCCACAAATACTGAGCCCCTCTCTAAAGCCCACGAGCTGCAACTGTTGAGCCCGAGCGCTGCAGCTGCTGAAGCCTGTGCGTCCTACAGCCCGAGCTCCGCAACTAGAGAAGCCACCGCAAGAAGCCCACACACTGCACCAGATAGTAGCCCCTGCTCCCACAACCAGAGAAAGCCTGCATGCAGCAACAGAGACCCAGGGCAGCCAAAAATAAATAATAAATAAATTAAAAAAGAAGCAGCACCTGCCTGAGATTTAAAAAAAAAAAGGTAAAAGCATGGGAAAAGAAACATCAACAGATACAAAGTAGGCAGGCTGCTGCTGCTGCTAAGTCACTTCAGTCATGTCCGACTCTGTGCGACCCCATAAACAGCAGCCCACCAGGCTCCCCCGTCCCTGATATTCTCCAGGCAAGAACCCTGAAGTGGGTTGCCATTTCCTTCTCCAATGCATGAAAGTGAAAAGTGAAAGTGAAGTTGCTCAGGCGTGTCCGACTCTTAGCAACCCCATGGGCTGCAGCCTACCAGACTCCTCCGTCCATGGGATTTTCCAGGCAAGAGTACTGGAGTGGGGTGCCATTGCCTTCTCCGATAGTTATACTCATGCCAGACAAAGTAAGCTTTTAAGATTAAGGGTATTATGAGGGATAGAAATCATAAATATAGTCAATACACATTATCATGAATTCTGTATTTGCAACTTTGCCTACTCAAAGAACTTTATTTTAACCCTAAAATAAAACACTTGCAGTGCTTTGCAGTCATTCTCAAATAGACACAGAGTGATGAAATTTTGAGTCACTCAACAAGCATGTTTCCAGCTGAGGTTGAACAGCTTCCTGTTTTAGCTCATACTAGAAACAACCATCCGTTTGGCTATTTAGTGCTGTAGTTTTTGTATTTCTGTGCTTTTTGTTGGTGATTTTGCTTGTTTAAAATGGTCCCCAAGCATAGTGCTGGTGTCTAGCATCCCTATGCACAAGAATGCTTATTGAGAAAATGCATGGATTAGAGAAGCTTCATTCAGGCATGAGTTACAGTGCTGTTGGCCACATGTTCAATGTTAACGAATAAACGATATGTACTAAATAAGGTGCCTTGAGACAGAAACGCACATGAAACAAGATTACATATTGATTAATTGATGAAAACTTTATAATGAGAGGCTTATGTGAACCTAGCCTAATATTTCCCCAAGGAGCAATGGTTCAGTATTCATTAATTCAGTGTTTATCACAACTTCATAGAATACAGCTGCAGAGAATAATGACAGAGAACTGTAGTTCAATTCATCAGGAAAATATGACAATTTAAAATTTGTGTGTCTAGTAAAATGGCTTCAAAACACAAAGCAAAACTGGCTATGAGGCTAGGAAGAAATTGATTAAGTCACCATGATAGGAAGCACTTTTCTTAACTATTGATAGGCCGAACAGACAGAAAATCAGAGATACAGAAGAGAACAGCCGACAAACTGAAGGTGAACTGATGGGCAGAGACAGTTTTCATTTTCCTCAAGCAAACATGGAACAGTTAAAAAGTTTCTTATTATGTATTAAGCCAAGAGCAAGCCTCAGAGATTTTGAAGAATCAGTATCACACAGATATTCTTCAACCCAGTTGTGTTAGAAATAGCTAGAAAAAGTTAAATAGAACTAGTCATACAGTTGGAAATTTAAAAACACACTTCTAAGTAGTTCAAGAGTCAAAAATAATCATAATGAAAACAGTAAAATATTAGAAATGAACGATAAGGAAAGCACAATGCATCAAACTTAAAAGATAAAGGGAAATACAAAGTCTTACATGTTTATTTTAGAAAAGAGGGCAAGAATATCCATGAGCTGAATGTCCACCCTAAAATTTTAGAAAAAGAAGACAAAATAAACCCAATGAAGGTAGAAGAAAACAGATAATACATCTAAATGCAGAGAATAATAAACCAGAATATCAAGATACAGAGTAATAAGCCAGTACTAGTATTTTTTAAAAACAGATACTAGTAATAAGATAGAAAACAAATGTACGAAGATACCAAAAAAATTCTTTAAATAATGAAACTCAAAACCAAAAACATAAAGATCAACAAAGACAAAAGTTTATTCTGAAAGCACAGGTGAACTGGAACTCTGGAGAAACTGCTGAGAGTAGATGAGAGGCATGAATAAACAATACTAGGAACGAAAAAGGGTGTTAACTTTCATAATACAGATTTTAAATCATAGTGAGTGTTAGTCCTTCAGTTCAGTTCAGTCGCTCAGTCGTGTCCAACTCTTTGCGACCCCATGAATCGCAGCACGCCAGGCCTCCCTGTCCATCACCAACTCGCGGAGTTCACTCAGACTCACGTCCATCGAGTCAGTGATTTAATTTAAAAGCAAACAAAATGGAAAAGTTCCTAGAAAAACGTAACTAACCGAAGTGCCTCAAGATGAATAGTCAGCATCGTCCTGCTGCTGCTGCTGCTAAGTCACTTCAGTCGTGTACGACTCTGTGCGACCCCATAGATGGCAGCCTGCCAGGCTCCCCCGTCCCTGGGATTCTCCAGGCAAGAACACTGGAGTGGGTTGCCATTTCCTTCTCCAGTGCATGAAGGTGAAAAGTCAAACTGAAGTCGCTCAGTCGTGTCCGACCCTTAGTGACCCCATGGACTGCAGCCTTCCAGGCTACCTAGAGGCACTAAAAAAATTAAACAGCCTTTAGAAATTCACCCACAAACAGCAGACATAGACAGTTTTCAACTGAATTCTGCAAAATTTCAGAGAACATGTCATTTCTATCTCCCAAAAATTCCACAGGGCCTTAAAACTGATAAAATGAGAGAGGAAAATTACAAGTCAATCTAACCCACAAACACAGATGCCAAAAAGGCTATATAAAACATTGGCAAATAGTAGTGTATAAAAAGATAAAATATTAATCCCTGAATTTAAGTGGCTTGAGAAATTCTGTCCATTTTATTAACCACACTAACAATTTCAAGAATAACCATATGATTATCTTGTGTAGTTGTTCAGTCATGTCTGACTCTTTTTCTACCCTGTGGACTTTAACCTGCCAGGCTCCTCTGTCCATGGGATTTCCCGGACAAGCATATTGGAGTGGGTTGCCATTTCTTCTTCCAATGATTGTCTTAATTGATACAAAAAAATTATTTGACAAAATTCAATCCTCTGTTTAATCAAAACACCATAAAGAAATCAAAAGTGAAAACATAGGCCACAACTGGTTGAATATATTCACAATATGTACAGTGAACAATATTCAGAATGTATCAAGAATTCTCACATACCATTAAGAACTCAACAGAAAAAAAGGGCAAAAGACACAGGCATTAACTCTGGAGAGAATAAGCATGTGGGGAAATAACCTTGACCTTATTAATAATTAGAGAAATGAAAATTAGCAATGAGATATCACATATAACTGTTGGATTGGCCAAAAATTAAGGCTGACAGTAGCAAAGGTTAGAAAGGGCATAGATCAGCAGGACCCATATATGCTTCTGGTATGAGTCCAAATTGTTACAACCTCCTTGGAAAACAATTTAGCCTTATCTTCTAAAGATAGATATATCCTAACAGATTGAGAAAGGAGTACTTCAAGGCTGTATATTGTCACCCTGCTTATTTAACTTCTAAGTAGAGTACGTCATGAGAAATGCTGGGCTGGATGAAGCACAAGCTGGAATCAAGACTTCTGGGAGAAATATCAATAACCTCAGATATGCAGATGACACCATCCTTATGGCACAAAGCATAGAGGAACCAAAAGCCTCTTGATGAAAGTGAAAGAGGAGAGTGAAAAACCTGGCTTAAAACTCAACATTCAAAAGACTAAGATCATGGCATCCGGTCCCATCACTTCATGGCAAATAGATGGTATAGAAACAACGGAAATAGTGAGAGACTTTATTTTCTTGGGCTCCAAAATCACTGCAGATGGTGACTGCAGCCATGAAATTAAAAGATGCTTGCTCCTTGGAAGAAAGGCTATGACCAACTTAGGCAGCATATTAAAAAGCAGAGACATTACTTTGCCAACAAAGGTCCGTCTAGTCAAAGCTATGGTTTTCCACAGAGTTGGTGATGGACAGGGAAGCCTGGCGTGCTGCAGTCCATGGGGTCGCAAAGTGTTGGATGCGACTGACCTGAACTGAATGGAACTAAACAGATCCTCTGACCTAGGAACCCTACTTCTAGTATATACACCCTAGAGAAACTCTTGCCCATATACTCAATATGTAGTTTAAGCATGCATAATGGATGAACTGATTATTATTAAACAAAGAGTAAGAGAAAAGATAGAGAGTGGAATACATAGACAGATACAAGATAATGGTAATGTCCTAGCTCTTGAATGGTAGGTTTGACTTAATATATTTATAAATATATTTTTATACTATAAATTTATTTTTACTAAATAAATATATTTGTGAGATGTTCTTCTTAAAACTTAAAGTTGAAAGTTTTCATTAGGGAAATTTACATTGATACAGCTACATGTGGTACAAATATTCACTATCAGCCAGTCTCAAGGATTGATTGGGTAATTTGACTATCAGGTTTGTGTGAGTGTGTGTGTGTGCTCTCAGTCACTCAGTCATGTCTGATTCTTGGTGACCTCATGAACTGTAGCCCTCAGGCTCCCCTGTCCATGGGATTTTCCAGGCAAGTATACTGGAGCGGGCTGCCATTTCCTTCTCCAGGGGATCTTCTTGACCCAAGGATTGAACCCTCGTCTCCTGCACTGGCAGGTGGCTTCTTTACCATTAAGCCCACTGGCAAGCTGGCCAGTGGTTAATAAAATCCTCTTTATTTTGATAAAAATTGAAAAATTCTTGCATACAAGTTCCTTCTTTAAGGGTTAAGAACATGGGAATATTCTATGTTATGAACTTGATAGTCTATGTTAAACCCTTCTGGGAAGATTTAAAATATTCTATGGATAATCTCTTTCATGAAAAACCTGCAAATCCAACATACATATCTGAAAATAAAATTTCCAAATCATGGCATGACATCATTGAAACATTTTTGTCATTTTCAAACAAGCATGATGACCTCTTTGATACATAAGTTAGAGTTTTTTTTCCAGAATGTGGGCATTATAATGCTTTCTTTAATTTAAAACTCTTGCTTTTTTTTTTTTCCTAAGCAGAAAAGATATCTAAATGGCAAAAGTCCAATTCAAAGTTTTTCTCTTCATAGCAGACATCATATCATGCCTGGGAAGTTTTCAGTGAACATGATCATTAATGAAAAATACCTCAAAGAGAAGGCAGCATGAACTATCGACAAAATTCCTGTCCAAGAGACGTTGTAGGACAGTAGAAAAGTCTCCCCATGCAAGTGAGCAATAACTATGACATATTGGGCGAGGAGATATTTTGCTTTAACAATTTAACAAACAAGGGATGAGTAGGAAGCAACACTGGGGAAATTGTGGTTCATAAATAAGCAGTCATGTAAGGATGTGAGAGCTGGACCATAAAGAAGGCTGAACACTGCAGAATTGATGCTTTTGAATTGTGGGGCTGGAGAAGACTCTTGAGAGTCCCTTAGACTGCAAAGAGATCAAAGCTGTAAATCCTAAAGGAAATCAACCCTGAATATTCAGTAGAAGGACTGATGCTGAAGCTGAAGCACCTATACTTTGGCCACCAGATGGGAAGAGTTGACTCACTGGGGAAGACCCATATTCTGGGAAAGAACGAGGGCAAAAGGAGAAGGGGACAACAGGGTATGAGATGGTTAGATGGACCGACACAATGGACAGGAATTTGAGCAAACTTCTGGAAATGGTGGAGGACAGAGGAGCCTGGCTTGCTGCAGTCGATGGGGTCACAAAGAGTCAGGCATGACTTAGAGACTAAACAACAACCAAATGAAGTGCTTGATTTTTTTAATTCTGTTAATTCCACAAGAGATTTTTGAAGTATAGTAAAGCTCTTATTGGCATGTTTAAAAAAACATTTTCAACATAGCGGCAATGGGACATGAAGAAATGTTTTCCAGAGGGAAAAGCAACTAAGTGGACTAGTAATCCAACCATTGCTATCTCCCAGGATGAAGCTTTCAGTTTCCTAGAAGAAAATTTCAGCCCAGGTTTTGAGCTTGATGGGCTGGCCCCTGAGCATGTGAGAACAGCCACCACTGAAAAAAACTCTCTGTAATTTTGGAGTCCATGTTTAATCTGAATATGCTGAACTGAATATCTGATGGAAACTCCAGAACACACTGTGATTTCGGATGCCCTTTAGCTGAGAGTTAAGATTTTCTAACTTAATGAAAATAAAGAAAACAAGTTAAAAAATGACAGGTTGAAAAACTGAATGTTTCATGCTGCCACTGTCCTGAGCATGAAGCCCTTGGTGTAAGATTGCAAATGAATTTCCTCTTAATATAAAATAAAAATTTTATTATTATTAACCTTAAAGAATCAAATAATTATTTTAAATGTTGTGATGAATTTTTTAAAAATTTACCTAAAGTTGACAGTCTATATTAAGTGGCCCAGAGAGGGTGAAAATTTGAGGCCCACTGTCTATAAGGTTGGGCTTCCCGGGTGGCTCTCAATGCAGGAGACGTGGGTTTGATCCCTGAGTCGGGAAGATCCCCTGGAGAAGGAAGTGGCAAACTGCTCCAGTATTCTTGGCTGAGAAATCCCATGGACAGAGGAGCCTGGTGGGCTACAGTCCATGGGGTTGCAGAAGAGTAGGACACGACTTAGGGACTGAGCTCGCATGTGCACGTCTGTAAGGTCTGCTGGACACCTGTAGGTTTCTAAGTCTTTCTTATTGTGGGTTATGCTAGCTCCCTCCTACGAGGAGACAGTGTTTCTGGCAGCTTGCACATGGCTTCTTTTCATGCAGAAATTTAAGAAGGAATCTGGAGGGAGTTGACATCTTGGGTACTAACGTCAGCATCCCCATTCTTCAAGAGCAGCCCCCGACTTTGCCCCGATCACTGTTTCTACTTCCATCCCCTATCAAGCATGTGGTCCAGGCTGAGAAATGCCGACTTGGAGCTGGTTGACCACCCTGGAGTTGGAAGGATCCGGCTGGAATCCTGCCCATGTTTCCCAGGTGTTCGGCTCTAGGGAAGTGACTGTCCCACCTTGAGGCATGGTGTTTCCATCTGGAAAGCTTGGGTAATCCCCTCATCCTGGCAAGGGTGATTGTGAGTCCTGAATGAGAAATTGTGAAAACTCTTTGAGATCTGCAGTATGCGGAGCATATTGAAGGATCAGCAACTCCGGTTTCTCCCACTGCCAAAAATCTTCCCAATTCCATTCTCCCTCCTTGGGGTTGGAGGTGATGCAGGCTGGCAAGGCACACGGGATGGGTGTCAGGGAAGCCAAGAAGGGAAGGAGGCAGTGGTTTCTCTCTCATCAGGCTTTGCTTTCTATCCAGCTATCCTTTACCTATCAGTCATTCATCTGTCTAGTCAATGCCAGCAGCCCTCTGGGTCTGTGGAATTACATCTGACCACAACGTTGTCAACACTTTTCTGAAGTCCTGGCCCTGTACTGAAGCCCGGGCTGTTTGGAGCGGCTGGAGTCCAGATCCACCTAGCAATTGTGGTCTGGCAGGGCACTTCTGGTAGCTCCACGTGGACCCACAAGCTGGGGGGTTAAAGAAAACTGGGCTGAGCCTCCAGGAAACCACACTAGCAGCATAAGAATGCGGTCGGGGTTGGAAAAACCAAACCCTCCCAAGTCGTGGTCTTCCTCCCTCCAGTCGGACAGACTCATGTAGACACAGGGCGGATGCCGAGGAAGCAGACAGAGCGTGGTCGTGACCGGACAGGGTGCTATGACCTGGCGAAAGGGAAGTTGTCTCAGCCAGACTTGGGGAGAGGCAGGGTTCCAGACTAGCCTGGCCAAGTTCATGAAACAGGCCGGCTTTTCATCCCCACTCCTCCCATGTCCCCGTGTCCAGATGTTTGCTTGGTGGCTCCATGGTAACCGTGATGCCACAATGGAATATTCTTCCCAAGGTGCTAGAAGGAATCCCTCGGTTGAGCTCTGCGGTACAAGGTCAGAGTGAGTTCACTTCTCCTTTTGCAGGAGCAGTTCACGGAAGAACTCTGAGAACCATCCTGACGGCAAGAAACATCTGGCATCATGAGCGGAACATGGTGACTGAGAACAGCGTGTGTGGGTTCCTAGGGCCCTTGTGCATTGTCTGAGGTGAGGGTAGGCCTGCTGGTGCAGGGACGGAGGAGCACGCCTGGGCTTTGAGCTCCAGCTCCACCACCGGGCAGCCTTGGCTGACCTTGGGTGGGATTCTTATGGTCTCTGAGTATCAGTTTCTGAATCTGTAAACTGGGGATGAGGGCTTCAATCCCTGTGTCAGGAAGATCCCTCGGAGAAGGAAATGGCAACCCACTGAAGTATTCTTGCCGGGAAAAATCCCACAGACAGAGGAACCTGGCAGGCCACAATCCATGGGATTGCAAAGAGTCAGACATGACTCAGCGACTTTACACACACACACACACACACACACACACACACACAATGGGGATGGCGACGGTGTCCACTTCACAGGGTTACTGTGTGAATGAACTGAGCGAACTGCTGGGGCGGTTACTATGTAAAAGTCTGAACAGTCATCAGTGAAAAGAAACCCAGCATTACTTAAGCCAGCAGAGTTTGATGTGCTCAGTTGCTCAGTTGTGTCTGACTCTTTGAGACCCCGTGGTCTGTAGCCCACCAGGCTCCTCTGTCCATGGAATTCTCCAGGCAGGAATACTGGAATGGATAGCCTTTCCACTTCTTCAGGGGATCCTCCCAACCCAGGGATCGAACTCAGGTCTCCTGCATTGCAGGTGGATTCTTTACCATCTGAGCCACCAGGGAAGCCCATAGGAGGGGCAAAACTAGGGTGGGCTTTTACGGAACCTCCACTTTTTGCTTTTCAGCAGCATCCTATGGCTACAGAGTTAAGGCAAGGGTTGAATTCCACGAGTCAAAAAATAACCTTTTTCTGAGACCTGACACTGTGGGGAAACCTGGGGACCCTGGCTGGGTTGTGCAGAAAACCAACCAGCATGGCTGCCTCCTCTCCTTGGGCCATCTTACGAGTCACTGGCTGAAGATTGGGGCTGGGCAGCTGGTCCTGGCCTCTTTACTGCTCGGAACCAAAGAACAGGGACCTGACAGGTCTGATTCCCGTGTCTCTGAAGTTTTGTGGGTGGAAAGGCAAGGGACAGGGACTCCGATACAGGGGTGGGAGTGGGGGACGTCACCACCTTGGGGAGAAGAGGAAAAGGCCAGGCGCTCGGCACTTCTGTGTTCACAGCTGCCCATGGTGTCTGCCGCGGCCGTCTCTGGGGATGGCAGCGATGAGAAGGGCGCTCCTGCTCCTGCTCTATGTCTCCCACGCATCTGCCAGTGAGTGTGCACTCTTTGCTCTTCCGTCACGACTTTAGCTGACCGTGTGACGTGGCAGGTGGAATCATCCTAGAAAAGGAAACTGTCCTTTTAAAGTCCAGAGAGGGACTCGGGGGCGGGTGAGTCACGCCGCCTTGCTCTGGGCAGCATGAGTTGGTGGAGGGAACCAGGGGACGAAATGGAACATGGTGGGTGGATGTAGGACACTGGACTTGAGCAGCCTGGTGTCAGGACTAGTCCTTGGTGACAGTCTGGTCAGGAAAATAAAGCTTAGGCTACAGAGAGGGCCCCCTGGGGGGCAGAGGGGGTTGACATGAGCTCCTGGCTTCCCACTCACCGCCCCTGCCCCTGCTCTCCCCAGGACATATCCTCCAGGCTCCATCCTTCCTGAGCCAGAGTTGGGGGGCGAGTAAGGGGAGGGCAAGATGTGTCTTATGTACTTGGGAACCAGGCCTTCCAAGTGTTTCTATTTCAGCTTCGGATGAAGGCCTTTATCCTTAAACTTTTAACATTACCTCTAAACTGATCCCCAGCTGCAGGGCTGGGCCCAGGGGCAGGGAGGTGCCTTAGAGGCTGCCTGGCAGAAGTGGCAGCTGCAGTCACCTCCCTGATCCCCAGGTTATAGATTCCAGCCTGGAACGGGGTAGATGGTGGGGCACCTGACGAAAGCAGTCTCTGTGCCAGCTCCTGCCACCCCAGCTGGCTCTCTCCTGTCTTCCTGGAGCTAAATAGGAGACATGAGAGAGCTCCCCATGCACACATACACACACACCAAGCAGACCAACTTACCTTCCTGGCCTCCTCCACCTCCTTGCAGGCCAAGGAGGTGGAGGTGAAGTCGCTCAGTTGTGTCTGACTCTTTGCAACCCCGTGGACTGTAGCCTACCAGGCTCCTCCGTCCATGGGATTCTCCAGGCAAGAATACTGGAGTGGGTTGCCATTTCCTTCTCCAGGGGATCTTCCCAACCCAGGGTTCGAACCCAGGTCTCCTGCATTGGAGGCAGGCGCTTTAACCTCTCAGCCACCAGGGAAGCCAGGAGACAAAACACAGAAAGGGCCTCTCCGCCCCTCTTAAAAAGCCTCAAGCAAGTGACCTGGGGCCAACATTTCATCTCTGGGACAGATTTCCTCATTATATCCTGGCCTTTCAAGGATTTTATAAGGTCATGAATGAATGAATCAGCCAACTAGAACTTTGAAAAGGTAAAAGTCATCACACACGTATAGCTTCTTGCTGCATGAGGATGGGTTGTTTATGCCTTCCTCACCACAGATGGCCAATATCCTGTGGAAAAACAAACAAAGCAGAATTCCTATCTCTGGTGACCCTGAAGCACTTGATGGCCTTGCAGCCATCATCCTGCTAACAACCAGCTCTGTCACTGTTCCAGCAAAGTCTCCAAGTGTCAGCTCACAGAGATGTGAATCTGATCACATGGTGCCCTGGCATGGAGTGGTCCTTTAATGCTTGCACTGAATATTCAGTCAACTCCAGCATCACGGTTTGGAAAGGCTCTGCCACTGGTGCTCACCTCAAAGGTCACCTCCTGCAGGAAGCCCTCCCAGACTTCATGGTCTGGGCAAAGTCCATGTCCCCTCTTCTATGTACTCTGGGGACAGTCTCTTGTATCACAGATCTCTCTGTACACTGTCACTCTTCAGCATGTCTGTCTCCCCATGCATTGGGACCTCCCCTGGGGTGGGGACAGGACCGTGAAATCTGTCCCGTCAGCCCAGTCCCTAACTCAGCAGGGCTGCATGTGTAGTTAGATGAATGGATGAAAAGGAAGCCACCAATGACCTGACCTTGTTAGCCGGTGCTACCCACCACGTGACACGCCAGGGCCCAGGACCACCAACTTAGAAACACACGCTGGGTACTCACATAGTGGCTGCCAGAGCAGTGGGGGTGGGTAATGCCATCATCCACTGAGCTCAGCATTATCAGTCATGGGGACACACCTCTCCTCTTGTGAGAGGTGTGTGTTACCCCACCTCTCATAAAAGGAAACTGAAGCCCAGAGAGGTGAGTGGCTCTCCCCAAGTCCCAACGCATAGGGGCCAACTGGACTTGGGACACAGTGTCCAGATAATAGTTTTAATCTGGCAGACCCCAGAAAGGGTCTTGAGGACTCCCAAAGATCCCAGACTACACTTTAAGAACTGCTGATATATATGAAAGATTTCAGATAAACAGCTTAGGATAAGCTAAGTGGGACTTCCCTGGTGGAAAAGGAAGGGAATTCTTTTTCACTGAGCCACCTGGAAGCCCCCAGTGGTAAAGAATCTGCCTGCTAATGCAGATGTAGGTTCAATCCCTGGGTCAGGAAGATCGCTTGGAGAAGGAAATGGCAGTATTCTAGTATTCTTGCCTGGAAAAGTCCCGTGGATAGAGGAGCCTAGCGGGCTACAGTCCATGGGGTCACAAAGAGTTGGCCCCAACTTAGCAACTAAACAAACAACAACAAATCTGCCGAGTGCTAAGCTTGCAATAGAGGAGAGTGATCATCGCTAGCCTAACATTTTCAGATTCAAAGATGTCACCAAGGGTCTTTGATGGGGAGGAAGACTCCTAGGAAAATAAACGAGGGTGGTATGGTTATGGCGAGCCAGAAAAAGTGGGGGAAATGGCAGGAGAGCGAGCAGGTCCTGAGGTTGGATGTGGCAGTGGTAGTGGCGGCCACAGGCCTCCAGCTGCTTGCCCGGCAGTCAGGCCCCTGCACACCCCCTCCAGGTTGCGGCATCCAGAAAAACAACATTGCGGTCACTTCCGAGGAGGGTTTGGTCGAAGAGCAGGAGTTCCCGTGGGTGGTGTCGCTGCAGGATTCCCAGTACACCCACCTGACTTTCGGCAGCATCCTCAGTGAGTTCTGGATCCTCAGCATCGCGTCCACCTTTCAGAACAGGCCAGTACCCCAGCTTTGGAGCTGACACAGCCCACCGAGGCGGGGCGGGCCCCGGGGGACTCTGCTTCCTACTCTGCTTGGGGAAGCCTGGAAGGTGGATTCCTGGTGTCAGGGCAACACGGCTTTTTTTTCTTTAACCAGCTCAGGGCTTGCCATGAGCTTGGGGGTCCTAAAACCACCAGCTGCCAAGGTCGGCACAGTCTGTGTCTTCTCTGTGGTAAGGACTAACAGCTGCACCGCTGTGGAATGAAAGGATGCGCTCGCCATCCTCTGTAGGAAGGATATTGGCTCCCGCTTTATGTACTACAATCACAAAGGCACTGACTCTTGACACTAGAGGTCCTTACTGCTTATCTTGTTAAGGGAACTGATAAGAGTCCTAACAAGGAGTCTTGTTAAGGGAACTGATAGTTCAGTTCAGCTGCTCAGTCGTGTCCAACTCTTTGCAATCCCATGAATCGCAGCACGCCAGGCCTCCCTGTCCATCACCATCTCCCGGAGTTCACTCAAACTCACGTCCATCAAGTCAGTGATGCCATCCAGCCATCTCACCCTCTGTCGTCCCTTTCTCCTCCTGCCCCCAATCCCTTCCAGCATCAGAGTCTTTTCCAAGGAGTCAACTCTTCACATGAGGTGGCCAAAGTACTGGAGTTTCAGCTTTAGCATCATTCTTTCCAAGAACATCCAGGACTGATCTCCTTTAGGATGGACTGGTTGGATCTCCTTGCAGTCCAAGGGACTCTCAAGAGTCTTCTCCAACACCACAGTTCAAAAGCATCAATTCTTCGGCGCTCAGCCTTCTTCACAGTCCAACTCTCACATCCATACATGACCACTGGAAAAACCATAGCCTTGACTAGACGGACCTTTGTTGGCAAAGTAATGTCCCTGCTTTTGAATATACCATCCAGGTTGGTCATAACTTTCCTTCCAAGGAGTAAGTGTCTTTTAATTTCATGGCTGCAGTCACCATCTGCAGTGATTTTGGAGCCCCAAAAAATAAAGTCTGACACTGTTTCCACTGTTTCCCCATCTATTTCCCATAAAGTGATGGGACCAGATGCCATGATCTTTATTTTCTGAATGTTGAGCTTTAAGCCAACTTTTTCACTCTCTTCTTTCACTTTCATCAAGAGGCTTTTTAGTTCCTCTTCACTTTCTGCCATAAGGGTGGTGTCATCTGCATATCTGAGGTTATTGATATTTCTCCTGGCAATCTTGATTCCAGCTTCTGTTTCTTCCAGCCCAGCGTTTCTCATGATGTACTCTGCATAGAAGTTAAATAATCAGGGTGACAATATACAGCCTTGACATACTCCTTTTCCTATTTGGAACCAGTCTGTTGTTCTATGTCCAGTTCTAACTGTTGCTTCCTGACCTGCATATAGGTTTCTCAAGAGGCAGGTCAGGTACTCTGGTATTCCCATCTCTTGAAGAATTTTCCACAGTTTATTGTGATCCACACAGTCAAAGGCTTTGGCATAGTCAATAAAGCAGAAATACATGTTTTTCTGGAACTTTCTTGCTTTTTCAATGATCCAGCAGATGTTGGCAATTTGATCTCTGGTTCTTCTGCCTTTTCTAAAATCAGCTTGAACATCTGGAAGTTCACAGATCATGTACTGCTTAAGCCTGGCTTGGAGAATTTTGAGCATTGCTTTATTAACATGTGAGATGAGTGCAATTGTGTAGTAGTTTGAGCATTCTTTGGCATTGCCTTTCTTTGGGATTGGAATAAAAACTGACCTTTTCCAGTCCTGTGGCCACTGCTGAGTTTTCCAAATTTGTTTACATATTGAATGCAGCACTTTCACAGCATCATCTTTCAGGATTTGAAATAGCTCAACTGGAATTCCATCACCTCCACTAGCTTAGGATAAGTTTAAAACACTTAAACCTCTGACCTTAACCATGAATGTGAAAGAAAGAAAGTGAAGTCGCTCAGTCATGCCCGACTCTTTGCGACCCCATGGATAGTAGCCTGCACCAAGCTTCTCTGTCCATGGGATTTTCAAGGCAAGAGTACTGGAGTGGGTTGCCATTTCCTTTTCCAGGGAATCTTCCCAACCATGAGACTGCCACAAATATACGCACAGAGAGAAAAGGCTTGAAGGAAATACACAAACACTTGAAGAGTGCCCATCTCTGGATGCTCAGAGCACCCATGATTCCTGTTTTCTTCTTTGAACTTCTCCGTATTTTCCAAATGGTTTACGGTAAATGGACATTCTATTAAACTAGATTAAAAAAAAAAAAACCACTATATGTGCTATATATATTGCCCTCCAGAGAGGTTGTTTTCTACGTAGTGTATTCATTACTGCTATTTTCTATCTGATCTGCTGGTTCGGTTGATTTCCTTTTTGACTCTGGGTTTTATTAAAGACCATTTAAAAATATCCAGGCGATAGGATGCTTTGCTTTGTTTTCCAACATGATTTAATTTTGAGTTAGACGGCAAGGTGATCTATTAAGGAATTCGTTCATGTTGTCTTCGTGGTCTACTACGTGGTCCATGTGACTATTTTCCATAAGTAAATTTAAAAGTTCCCCTCTGTCCTTGGAATATAATTTAATATATAAAATTGGAGCATGAAGTCTACTTGATCTTTCCTCGGCTGACCAAGGCAAATTACAAACTCCTGGCTTTTTCTCCTTCTATTTCCTGGAATTTAATTCATGAATATTGGGTCGCTTGTTGCAGTAAATTCTTCATTGTAGATCGAATTCCTTATCACCACGAGAAGCCTTTCTTTGTCTTGTTGCATGCTCTTCTGCTTTGATATTCAGAATAAAACTCCTGCTTTTTGTTTTTAGATTATGTCTTCTGTTTTTCTTGCTTTCTGTTTTCGTTATATGGCTTTGTTTCATAGGTCTCTTCTAACAGATTTGGAAAGCTTGAATTTGTTTTCTTACAAATGTGTTCATCTTAGAGTTACAATTTCATGGAAAATACCCAAGTCTTCTGTTTCTCTCTGGATCATCCTCTCAAGACTCTCCCATGGTTGATGCCAGAATTCCTGTCTTTTCACTCTTTCCTTCTCGCCTCACTACCACTCAGTGTTAATAGGTTATTTATGTACTTTAATGTCTGCACACTTTTGTTATTTCATATATTAGCTGTAAATAAATAACAGTTTAGACTCCCATGAAAGGTAAGAAAATTGGTGTACCCAACCCACCCCTGCTTTCTTTTCAGTTTTTGTTACACCATTTGATTATTGCCAGGGTTTACATTATTACTCCAACCTATGGCTTTAAAAGTTTTTCTTTCATTTTAATTTTAGACCCATAAATAAATAAGCATAGAAGAAAGATCAGAGAAGGCGATGGCACCCCACTCCAGGACTCTTGCCTGGAAAATCTCATGGATGGAGGAACCTGGTAGGCTGCAGTCCATGAGGCCGCTAAGAGTAGGACACGACTTCACTTTCACTTTTCACTTTCATGCATTGGAGAAGGAAATGACAACCCACTCCAATGTTCTTGCCTGGAGAATCCCAGGGACTTGGGAGCTTGGTGGGCTGCCGTCTATGGGGTTGCACAGAGTCGGACACGACTGAAGTGACTTAGTAGCAGCAGCAGAAGAGAGATAATCAGCCATAACATACCAGATTATCTTCAGGTGGTAGGCTATATACTTGTAAGATAGAAGAATCTTCAAAGGATGATGGCACAAGTGTAGGGGTTCAGAAATGATTTCCTGACAAACTATTATAAAATTGATAAACGATAAGGTCTTACTGTATAGTGTAGGGAACTATATTCAATATCTTGTGATAAGTCATAATGGAAAAAAATACAAAAAATAAAATGTTATTGTAATATATTGTATACAATATATGGAATACATTTATATGTATGAAATATATTTCATATATAATATATGAATGTTTCATGTATTTCATATATAATCTATGAAATATATTTCATGTATATAATATATAAAATATTATATATTATATATATATAAATGGAATCACTTTTCTGTATACCAGAAACTAATACAAGATTGTAAATCAACTACACTTCAATAAAACGAAAAAAAATTTCCTGGGGACATGGTTCAAAAAGGTGAGTAAAAAGTAGCCCTAGGAAGAGGAGTTGGATGGAGCCAAAAAATCAATAAACATGAAAACAGGGAAGTGTGAAGCTTCCTCGGTGCCTCAGCTTCTCAAGACCTCCTTGTTCTCTCTCTCCAGGAAGGATGCTGTGGCTATAATTGGTATAGCTAAGATGGATGCAAAACTGATTGCTCATGAAGAGTATCCTATCAACACCATAATCATCCATGAGGACTTCGACAATGAGACAATGAGAAATAACATAGCCCTCCTGAAGACAGACACGGCGATGCAATTCAACAGCCTGGTCCGGCCCATCTGCTTCCTCGGCAGAAAGCTGAACAGGCCGCCACTCCTGCTGAACTGCTGGGTGGCAGGATGGAACCCCACATCTGCAGTTAATGGCTTCCTTCTCCTAGAGGAGGCTGTGTGTGTGCCAGCGGTGGGGGTGACCAGGATGAACCATTCCAGGGCTTAGCTCTATAATTCAGGTGGCCTGAGGTTCTGGAGTTGGGCTGGAACCCCCACTGAACCGGTCAGGATTCCCAGTGCTTGCCCTCTTTGAGGTCACTTTTACATTTGGTCCTTTTTCTTTTATCCTTACACCAAAATTGGACATACATGGGTAGCGAACGCCTGCAATGACTGCAGGGTTACTGAGGGGCGAGGGGACATCATTCCCTGAACCAGAGCTTTCAGTCCTCTTCTCTGAGCCATCCTTGTTTTCTCTGACTCTTGGGAAGCAAACAAGGAAAAGCAAAGAAAGGGTAAACGTTCTCTGCCTGCTTTCACATTCAGGCTGTTTGCTTTCACAAAGGTAGTCTTCAGTAAAAAGCCAGACACAGGTTGTGATTTCTGTGAGGGAAAGGGGGTTTACGAGAACATTCCTTGTTGACTCCCATCTGGATATGTGAGCTCTAGTTGAGCTGACCTGGGGGGTGTCTTCCTGTTAATAATTCTTGTGCTCTCTGTTGCGTGGTCCAGACAGGAAATCACATGACAATGAGTATCCTGAGGAAAATCTCCGTGAAAGACATTGACTCGTGTCCCTTAAACATAGGGCAGAAAACAGGATGTGGCAACCACCTAGAGATGGAGACCGACGCCGTCTGCTTGGTAAGAACATGGTGGAACAGAAGCTGAGAGTAAGCAGAGGTTACTTCATGGGGAGGGTTGGGGACGCCCCCTGGCTGGATGGTGAGCTGCGTGTGGTCAGGGACTGTCACTTGGGATTCACAGATATCTCTAGGATGAGCAGCACTTGGCAAATAAGCTCAATAACTCCATAATAATAATAATAGATACAGAATAAAAAATCAAATAATAATAAAAAGCTCAATAACCATCTGCTGAATGGACTAACCAGTCACCATTGTCGGTGTGAAATACTAAGCATGGCTAAGTAACATGATTTTTCATGAGCTAAAAGTTTGAAAGAATGAGACCCAGCCACACATGGGGATATGTGTTGAGTGTGCTTACAGCACAGGCTCACTCTATTTGGCTCCTTTGGAACCTAGACTGATGCTATTGCTCATCAGTCACGGGGTTTCTTTTTTCCGATAAGAAGCCCTGCCCTCTACCTGGATGTGGGCTGTTCTACTACCTCAGGGAAATGCACAGAATTCACAAACACCTGTCCATGGCCCTCGTATCTGTACCTGGGAAAAGCGTGGCTTACCAGGGCCACACAGTTAATACACATTAAAGACGAGAACCCAGGTCTGCCAGACTTCCAGACAAAGTTTCCCTCCTCTATTCCATCAACCACTTTTCTCAAAATAGTCTTCAGGATTCCCCAGTGGGAAAATTTTTTCAGAGGGCTAAGGGAAAGTTTTTTTAAGAGAAAGGGGAAAAAATACTTAGATGTGGACAATTCTTTCTCAAAGTCATTTCATTGCAAAAGCATGAAGGACTGCCTTTCATGAGACAATAAGTTTGCCCTTCCAAAGCTGGTTTAACATTTATCGAGTGTTCTACATTGTACTGCAATGTAGTCCCTGGGGTCACAAAGAGTCGGACCCAACTGAGCAACTGAACCAACTTTGTACTGAGCTCTGTCAGATGCGGGATTGTAGCAACTTCTTAGAGAATGTGTTAAAATGCAGAAGAAGATGTAGCTACTTAACAAAATCCTGCCATCAGCCACTCCGTCAATCTAGAGCCACACTTAATCAGATCTAGATGCTATCAGTTGTAGAGCACACTATTTTTTATGTAACATTGAGAAGGAAAAAATGCTGGAAGAAAAGTGCATGAAAATTCTGGAATCAACTGATTAAAAGACACATTCCATTGCAAAGATAGGAAGTTTTAAGAGACTCTTAGATGCATAGGAATATGGTAAACTTCTTTCAGGCTTCCCCAGTGGTTCAGTGGTAAACAATCCGCTGTAATGCAGGAAACTCCAGTTTGATCCCTGGGTCAAGAAGATCCCCTAGAGGAGGACATGGCAGCCCACTCCAGTATTCTTGCCTGGAGAATCCCCACGGACAGAGAAACCTGGCGGGCTACAGTCCATGGGATCGCAAAGAGTCAGACATGACTGAAATGACTTAGTACACAGCACACACAAACTGCTTACAGTCTAAATGATCACTTCTTTAAACCACCCACAAAATTCAGATTGGTTTTTAACGGAAGCACACCTGTAGACAGTCCTTTGCTTTTTAGAATTATGCTTACAAACTGTCTCAGAACATCAGAAAAAAAAAAACAAAAAAAAAAAACAGTGCCTTGTCCAGCTAGAGTCCCAGGAATTGTGTTCTAGTGTCCAGGGGTCCTCAAAACCACACTTCTCACATGTAGAATAATTCACCCAGGTTCAGTGTCTGCTCTGGGCTTCCCAGATAGCTCAGTTGGTAAAGAATCCACCTGCAATGCAGGAGACCCCGCTTCAATTCCTGGGTCGGGAAGATCTGCTGGAGAAGGGAAAGGCTACCCACTCCAGTATTCTGGCCTGGAGAACTCCATGGACTGTATAGTCCATGGGGTCTCGAAGAGTCGGACACGATTGAGCGACTTTCACTTTCGCTTTTCAGTGTCTGCTCTAATGAGTCCCCAGAGATCCAACAAAAGCAGAATCGCTCTGAATTCACCCCTCCTTCTTCCCAAACTGTTAGGGCTTTTGCTGAATGTTGAGGCTGAGGATCGCCCAATGAAAGGGTCGCTCCCCCAGAAGATGAGGTGAGACTGCTCCAGAGGAGCAGCTGGTACTTTTTGACTCCATTGCGTGAGCTGCAGAGGTCTCAGCCTTACAGGTTATGGAGAAGAGAAAAAGCAGCGTACTCTATACCTGAGTGGAACAGCAGCTTGCAAAACCACCCAAGAGCCAGGGATGGCGACCACATAATCATTTGTCAAACTATTTGTCCTGAATTGCATTCCTTTTCTTCCTCAAGCTGTAAAAGCACAGTTAAAACAAACTGGAAGTGGGTCTGGTGAACACAGTGATTACTCCATGCTTGGCCAGAAACCCTCTGTGCCCCAGGCAGACACAACAGGGTGCAGATGAAACAGCCTGTTCACCAGTCCCAGGAGGACTGGCCAGAGCTCTGGGATGAAGTTTCTACCTTCTGCTGTTTGGCAGCAAAGGATGAAAACAGTAGAGTGTGAAAAGCTGAAAAATGAAGAGTTCCACACTCAAGCACCCCGTTCCATCTGATGAGAGGCACAGAATGAAATCTAGAATGTTATCCTCACGTGTGTGTGGCCGTGAGACAACCAGGGAATTATGGCAGCCTTGCCGAGCGTGCCTCCCCTGGTCCTGCTTGCGGAGTGGCTCTTGCCTTCTCCTGTTCGTTTCTGTTCTGGCATGGCTTCCTCAGAAAAAGGAGGGTTCAGTGAAAGAGGCTGCAAACGTATAGACACACAAGAAGGCTCAGGCACCGAGGCCTGGGGATGGGCAGGGACTGACGTGACCACTTTTGCGCCTCTCTGATTCTCATGGTTCAATCTGTTCAGATTGTTTGCCATTGTCAACTGTAAGCCCCCTCCCCCATGCCTCAGTCCAAATAGTGAGAGTGAAGTGTAATCGCCCAGCCTTCGATGAGAAAACCACTCCCGCCTGGACCAAGATGGACCACGGGCCAGGGCTGGGGAGCAGGTATTCCTTTAAGAGGAGGCTTGGGGGATGGGGGCGGGAGAGGACAGTTAAGATAAATTATTCCTAGTTGCTGCCTTGTTTTTTTTTCCACATTTCTCAGTTTTTCGTGTAAAAACGATGGCCTTTTCTCGACACCAGGGTAATAGCAGCTAATTGTTTACTGAGTGCATCCTGTAGGTCAGACGCTGTGC
Source organism: Capricornis sumatraensis (assembly GCF_032405125.1). Taxonomy (NCBI): domain Eukaryota; kingdom Metazoa; phylum Chordata; class Mammalia; order Artiodactyla; family Bovidae; genus Capricornis; species Capricornis sumatraensis. The sequence goes on along the minus strand of NC_091088.1, from coordinate 31,877,015 downwards.
TAGGACTTCTGCCGGTGTTACAGAGGTGGACTGAGTCCCCAGTTTAGCTCAGAGAATTGGGTAACCTGCCAGGGTTACACCTCCAGCCAGGTGTGTCAGGCTCCTGCCCACTCACCTGAAGGGAGATCAGATCTGCAGGGCAGAGCTCCTGAAGCCAGGAGGACAGCTCTCTAGAGTCTTGGATGGGGATGGCGGGGGCAGGGTGCCTGGCTGACAGTTGCCAGGCTGATAAATCTGAGTCCCGCCTGGTGGCATATGCTCCCCCACTAGTCTGACTCTGACCCTAGCTGGACTGTGGGTGGGTGTGAGCAGCTTAAATCTAAACAAAACAGAGAAGAGAAGGGGGAAAATGGGCCCATTCCAGGCCAGAAAGGAACAAAATAACATCTGAGGAGTGAGAAACCAGAGAGAGGGTGGGTTTATTCAAAGTCCTAGAAAGGGGCAAGAAAATGAAGTGGGAACCAGGAAGCTACAGGCAAACTGCAGGAGCCTTCAATTTGTATGATAAAAGGAAAAGTCATCTTGTTGGAATTTGTGGGGACAGTGGCCTAGATGAGAAACAGTATCTTATAATTTACCTCATTTCTAGTGAGAACCAGCTAGAACAGGCCAGAATAGTGTAAAACTTTTCTAGAACAGAGAGTAAATAGCACTAGGACATATTTTTTACAGAGAGAGAGAGAGAACGAGTTTGTTTCCTAAGACCTGAAGCCTTCTGTCCTTTATCACAGGGGGACCCGGGAAACCCAATGATGTGCCAGCTGAAGGAAATGAGTCTGTGGGTGCTGAGAGGAATCCTGTCCCAAGGAGGGGAGAAATGCCCGGGCCTGTTCCTGTACATCAGGGTGGAAGACTACAGCGACTGGATCACGTCCAAAACCAGGAAGACCAGCTCTCCCCTGTCTTCCTTCCATCACTGGGAGAACCCCAGCCCTTTACCCAGATACTCATCACGTGATCTCGTGACACAGAGGAAACAGGCTAGGCTGAGCCAGCTTGCGTGGCCCCGACTATCCTTCCAAGGACAAGAAAGGTCCACCGTGCATTCCACGCGTTCACTGCCAGACAATGGCACTCAAATGAGTCTAGACTTCCGGGAAAAGGGGCGGAGGGAGCCAGGCAGGTCTGAGATGGCCATCCAGCCCATGTACTATGACTACTACGGTGGGGAGTTCATGGCGCATGCGCCCCCTTCAGGCCAGACCAGGTTACATCAGCCCCAAGAAATTACCTTACTTTTTCTTTGCGCTCGTTTTCTTTGGTAATGGGATGTTCGTCTAGGAGCTAGCCCTCCAAACCGAAGAGGAAGCTCAGAACGCTGAGTGCCAGGCATTCACCATGCTGTTTCGGTGTCTCTTTTTGAGAGTCGCGCAGCTGGGCGGCCGTGGACAGGCCCGCTCTCAGACTTGGGCCGGCTCCCTCTCCTCTAGCCCCACTCCCGCGAGCGGGAAGGTCGCTTTCGTGTGTGCTTGTGAACTAAACGTGGGCTAACAAGTGTCAAACCATTAGAGTGCCCTGTGGTTCTTTCAGTGTTCACGGGTTCCCGGGGCCAGGCTGTGAAAACACTTCCCTAGGGGGCTGAGGTGGCCTGGGAGGTGACTGGCAGCCTGGCTGGAGAGTTGGGGACCCCAGCCAGCGCAGGGAACAGTGAGCGGACCCCATGACTTAGACAGGAGCTAATAACTTTAATGGATCACTTTTTGGTCGGCAGCGGTAGCTTCCTTCTGGCTATTTCCCAGGGCCGGAAATTGCCTGCAACTGCTCATTGGTGTTTTTCATCTTATTCCAAGCTTTGCGGTAGCCTTTCAAGGACATCTACAAAAGGAGAAAGGGGGAGGGGGGAGAAGGTCATATGAGACAAACGGATTGTACCAATCGTACCCGCATCTAGCCCTGTGGCGGCAAGGATGACCTTGTGTTGGGTGCAGTGTCTGCGTGCCGGCGGTGGCCACCGGCCACCTTGGGGCATCGGAAGATTCATTGTTTCTGTTCCGTGAAGTGAGAAGTTGCAGGCTCCTGCTGTGATTCTCTGCTACTTCTTGGCCCCAGATATGATGGGCCCATGTTTGGACCCTAGTTTATTATCCTGCTGCCAAGTGACCACGGGAAAGGCAGAAAGAAGCACCCTGGAAAATGTACCTGGGGTTTACATGCCAGAGCTTCCAAGACTGGGTTTTTGCGCTGCTCTAAGGATGTCTCTAGTGTCCCGTGTGTGCAACCTGGCCTGTGGCAGTCTCAGCGCTTCCCTTTTGTCTTTTTTTTAGACGGCAGCGTTTCATTTGCACTTTTCCTTTTTCTTCTCCACAGCTCACAATGGGCAAGGGGGCTTCCGGGCACACTGTACCGTATGAAAAGGCTGCGGACTTAGTCAACGGAAAGACCCATGTCAACTGTGTAAATGCATGGAATCAGGTTCTGAGTGATATTAAAATCCATTATTATCTCATTTTTTAAAAACCTGGCTTATCCATGTATTAAATAGCAATCACTTAATTATCCACGGTGGGGAGAGGGACTCAGAAGCTTCCAGAATTCAATAAGAAAATAAGCAACTAAAAGCACACTATTGCTACAGAGTGTCTTCCTGATAACCTGAAAAGGCCCTGTCTTTAACAAGAAAAAGGAGCTTTAAGGAAAAACTTTTTTCAAGAAGTCATCTTTTATTTTGGTGTAAACACTGAAGCAATGACTGAGATTTCTCAGACATTACACATCCAAACACCTGCATTCTTAGCTCAGAAAACAAAATCCTAAACAAAAGATGGGGGGGCAGTGCATAAGACATTGAGGGGTCTTGGGGCTCACCTCTGCGATCTCCACTTTCCTCTCCCACATCCTGATGGTCTTCTCCAGGTCCCCGTTGCGGATCTTCTCCCGGATGTACATCATCACCTGTGGAGCTCGGAACTCAGACAGCTGCTTCCGGAGCTGCATGTTCAGAGCCAGGGCCTTGGCCCGGTCCTGGGTGGGGGAAGGGACCAATTAGACTGTGGGGCTCCCTTGGCAGTTCCAGCCTCCTGGGACTTACTGGCCCTGGCAACTCCCCCTACTTTCAATGTTGTTCTAAAAATAACATTTACATTTTCAAAGGAGTGGGTGAAATCATAAGATTCTGACTTTTTACAGATCCTGACATGTTTGTCCAGTTCAGAAACACTAAGTTCAGTCTACACGGTCTTTCTTCCTCCCTTCCTTTTTTCCTTTTTCCTTTCCTTCCTTTATTAAGGAATGTGCTTTACTTTTGATTGCTTAGGGGCTTTTTTTTTTTTTTTTTGCAAAATATATATAACATAAAATTGCCCGTTTTAACCATTTAAAAATGTACAGCTCTGTGGCATTCAGTATACTCGAATTGGTTTGCAGCCTTCATCACAATCTGTCTGCAGAAGTTTTTCATTTTCCCCAACTGAATCTCGGTATCTATTAAACACTAAACTTCCCATACCCTTCCCTAACTGGCCCTGACAACTACCATTCTATTTTATGTCTCTATGAATTAAAAAAAAATTTTTTTTTGGTCTCACCGTGTGGCTTAAGTGAGCTTAGTTCCTTGGACTGCTAGGGGATTCCTTCCCCCATTCTCTCTGAATCTGACTACTCTAGATATAAGTGGAATCATACAATAGTTGCTCCTGCATGACTGTCTAATTTCACTTAGTGTAAATGTCTTCAGAGTTCATCCATTTTGTAACATGTCAAAATTTTTTCTTTTCTAAGGATGAATAAAATTCTGTTCCATGTATGTACAGCTCATTTTGGTTATTCACCCATCTGTCAATGGACATTTGAATTGCTTCTACATTTCGGCTATTGTAAATAATGCTACTACAAACCTGCGTGTACAAATACCTGTTGTTCAAATTCCTGCTTCCAAATTATTTGGGGTATATACCTCGAAGACAACTTGCTGGATCATATGGTTATTCTGTTTTTTTTGAGGAATCTGTCTTTTTAAATTTTATTTTTTTAAATTATTATACAGTAAAACTAGTCCTTTTTTGAGTGGATTTTGAATTAGCATTGTCCTTTTAACAATTGTTTTGAATAGGCAACATATTCAATCCAAATGGTATAAAAGTACACAATGACAAGCTCCCATCCTACCCCTGTCCCAGCCGCACAAGTCCCCTTCCAAGAAGCATATACTGCTTTTAGGTTTCCTGGATCCTTCAAGAAATCTCTCAGTTCAGTTCAGTCGCTCAGTCGTGTCCGAATCTTTGCAACCCCATGGACTGCAGTACGCCAGGCTTCCCTGTCCATCACCAACTCCCAGAGCTCGCTCCAATTCATGTCCATTGAGTCAGTGATGCCATCCAACCATCTCATCCTTTGTCATCCTCTTCTCCTCCTGCCTTCAATCTTGCCCAGCATCAGGGTCTTTTCCAATGAGTCAGTTCTTCGCATCAGGTGGCCAAAGTATTGGAGTTTCAGCTTCAACATCAGTCCTTCCGTTGAACACCCAGGACTGATCTCCTTTAGGATGGACTGGTTGGATCTCCTTGCAGTCCAACGGACTCTTTAGAGTCTTCTCCAACACCACAGTTCAAAAGCATCGATTCTTCGGTGCTCAGCTCTCTTTGTGGTCCAGTTCTCACATCCATACATGACTACTGGAAAGACCATAACTTTGACTAGATGGACCTTTGTTGGCAAAGTAATATCTCTGCTTTTTATATGCTGTCTATGTTGATCATAGCTTTTCTTCCAAGGAGCAAGTGTCTTTTAATTTCATGGCCGCAGTCACCATCTGCAGTGATTTTGGAGCACCCCACTAACAAAAAAAAAAAACTGTTTCCACTGTTTCCCCATCTATTTGCCATGAAGTGATGGGACCGGATGCCATGATCTTAGTTTTCTGAATGTTGAGTTTTAAGCCAACTGTTTCACTCTCCTCTTTCACTTTCATCAAGAGGCTCTTTAGTTTTTCTTCGCTTTCTGCCTTAAGGGTGGTGTCATCTGCATATCTGAGGTTGTTGATATTTCTCCTGGAAATCTTGATATGTTTGCATGGATAGAAATCTCTGTATTTACTTTTTATGACCCAAAGAGTAGCCAATTATATTCACTTTTTAAAAATACAATAACAGGAAAATTATTAATGAAGGGATATAAATCATTATTTAGAACTATAATAAAGTCTACAGTTTATCAAGCACCTTCACATACACAACTCCTTTCAGTTCTCAATGATCCCAGGAGGTAGGAAGGAATCACTGTCTGAGACTCGGACATATTAAGTGATTTGCACAGAAATCTCACAAATTTTATCACTCTCAAACACCTGCTACCAAATTCCAGACTTTCTCAATGTTAAAGTAGATGGTTGTGATTATCTGCTTTGAGCCTCAGTTTCCTCATCTAGAAAACAAGACTAATCAGATAACCTACATAGTGGTTATGAGAATCCAGTGAAACTCTTAAGCGGCTGTCAGCTCTTAGCACAGGGTATGGTACACAGTAGCACTCAGTAAATTTTAAGAATAATGATCATACAAAGTTGTATCAATTCAATACCCCCCTTCAGCAATATAAACATGTCTGCAAGCCGATGAGTAAGGCAAGAGCCAAAGAACCTCTTCCCTTTTTGGAACTAATTTGGTTTTAGTACAATAAAGTAGAAATCTGGGGGAAAACAAAAGTAGAATATATAAAGTTCTCCTAAAAGGAATTGGCATCTCTGGGGGCGCCTCATATTAAACCTGGGATCACTGGATACTTTGAAATAATAAACTCAGCAAATGTGCCGCCTGGAGACATCTTGTGGTGTGGGGAACCGGCCAGTGGATGGCACTGTTTCACCTGCCCTAGGCACCAAGGAAGCATTTATTGGCTTCAATAATATTCTGGGCTTCCCCAGTAGCTCAACTGGTAAAAGAACCCATCTGCAATGCAGGAGATCCTGGTTCGATTCCTGTGTCAGGAAGTTCTCCAGGAGAAGGCATAGGCTACCCACTCCAGTATCCTTAGGCTTCCCTGATGGCTCAGACAGTAAAGAATCCGCCTGCAATGTGGGAGACCTGGGTTCGACCCCTGGGATGGAAAAATCCCCTGGAGGAGGGCATGGCAACCCACTCCAGTATTCTTGCCTGGAGAATCACATGGACAGAGGAGCCTGGCAGGCTACAGTCCATGGCATTACAAAGAGTCAGACACAGCTGAATGACTAAGCACAGCCCAGCAATACTAGTGCTTGTTGATCAGTCTTCCTTAAAGACTCCTTTTCTTTTCTCCTCCATCTTAAAACTGAGACTCAGAAGCTTCTCCTCACTCCAGTACTCTTGCCTGGAAAATCCCGTGGATGGAGGAGCCTGGTAGGCTGCAGTCCATGGAGTTGCTAAGAGTCGGACACGACTGAGCGACTTCACTTTCACCTTTCACTTTCATGCATTGGAGAAGGAAATGGCAACCGACTCCAGTATTCTTGCCTGGAGAGTCCCAGGGATGGGGGGAGCCTGGTGGGCTGCCTTCTATGGGGTTGCACAGAGTCGGACACGACTGAAGTGACTTAGCAGCAGCAGCAGCAGCAGAAGCTTCTCAAGCAAATCTCCAGGTAGTTGGTAAATAGATTCAAATCTTCTCCCCATGAACAGCAACATTCCAGGGGAGACACTCTGCAGTGAAGAAGTTTATCTAGGATGAAGCTGGTCTCCAGCTGAGTATACAGTCTCAACTCTGCCAGCTTTTATCCCTAAGAGATTTCTCCAGAAGCATCAGCTTAGATCTCTTCTAGATCATAGAAGAGGCACTTCTGCTGCTCCATTTCCACACTTGTTTCTCTCCAAGTAGGGAAGCTGGGAGGTACAATCTCTGTACAAGATAATCTTCGACCCTGTCATACTTGAGAAGCTGAAGAAGAAGTGAAGTCACCATCACCCATTCCAAAATCCAAAACCTTAGTGGTGGTTTTGTAGGACAGAAGAAAGAGGACTGGATCTTCAAGTTCTGACAGCTCCTTATGCTAGACACTTTGCTGAGCTTTTCGAGTGGGGCCCCAAGAAGGGTCCTCCTGCCTGGGGTTGTTGGAGCCAATAGAATGAGAACGCATTCACTTCAAAAGCAGTGGAAGGTTTTCCTCTTTGCTTAAATAAGTGAGATCTAGGAGGACCCACTCCAGAGCACACCGCTCCCGACAGGCTGCTTTATGGGGATCTTTATTCACTTTTATTTATCCAACTTTTTTCTCCCCCTCAATAAATCTTGAAGGATCTGCTGTATCAGCACATAAAGAATTTACTCTTTTTCAACAGCTGCATAATTTTCCACTGTACGGATGTACCATAATTTAACAAGTCCCCACCCCAGTCACTTAGCTTCTTCATCTCTTGTTACAACAAACAGTGCTGTGATTACAAATCTTTGGGGTATACATTATTTTGTAAAAATGCAAATATATCAGTAGGATAAGCTACTGAAAGTGAAATTGCTTATTCTAAGGCAGTGATTCTCAACCTGAAGTTATTTCCCCACAGGAGACATTTGGCAATGCCTGGAGACATTTTTGCTTGTCAGTTAGGGGAGTGCTACTGGCATCTAGTAGGCTGAGGTCAGGGATGCTACTGAATACCCTACCGTGCAGAGGACAGACCCCACAACAAAGAATTATCTGACCCCAAATGTCAGTAGTGTCTAGGTTGAGAAACTCTGCTCTAAGCATGTGAGTGTACACAATTTACGGTGCTGACTTGCCTTCTCTTATAATGATCAAGCCAATATACTTCTGCAGCAATGTTTGAGACTGCCTGTTTTCCCTATTCTCTCCACACAATCTTACTATTTCACCTTTGTTAGTTTAATGGAGGAAAAATAGTACCTCATTGTAGCTTTACTTTTTCTGACCCTTATGGGTGAAGAGGAACATTTTGAATATGTTTGAGGTTTTTTAGCTTTTTTGTAAACTGTTTAAGTCTTTGGCTTATTTTTCCTACTTTTTGTTAGATTTTTCCTATTAATTTCTAAAATGCATTTATGTTTTAGGAAAATTAGCTCCTTGTGATGTTAGATAGAACATTTTCCCAGTTACTTATCTTTTGGCCTTACTTACGATGGTTTCTGTCATGCAGAAAAATTTTTATTTTTATATAGTTGACTTTATTGATTTCATGGTTTATGGGCTTTACATTTTAAATGTCTTCCCCATTCCAAGATCATAATAAAAATGTTCCCACTGTATAAATTTAGGACTTTAATGGCTTTATTATTTACATTTAAATTTATGATATGACTGGATTAATTTCACCATTACATATAAGTTCCAAGTTAATTGTTACTAACTGAATAATCTGTTGTCTTTTATTACAATGTCACTTTTATCATAAACTAAATGCATCAGTATTAATGTATACTTATATGAATTGGCTTATATTTTTTCTTTGATCTTCCAGTCTATTCATGGTCTTTTTTTTTTTAAATGGTCCTGTTTTAAATACTGTAACCTCATGACATGTCTCAGTATCTGGTAGGGCTAGTCTCCTCCTTATTAAGAATTTTAATTTTCCTATTTTTCCAAAAGAATTTTTGAGTCAGTTTATTTAAACCTTCCAAAAACTTTTGTTATTTTAATTGGAATACTGTTATTTCACAGATCAACTTAAATAGAACTAACATTCTTATGATGTTGACTCTTCCTAACCTAGTGTGTTATTTTGATTCCTTGCTTCACAAAAGAATCACCATCCTGTGACACTGGCATCACCTGGGAACTGGGTGAAAATGCAGACTCTCAGGCCATCTACCCAGTCAGAAGCTGCTTGTAACAAGATTCCCCATTTATTGATTGTCTTCTTCTGGTTTGAGAAGTGCTATTTTAATTCAGTTTAAGACAACCTAATAAAATTAATTTTTTATTAACTTGTTTTCAGAATGCAGTAAAAATTTGTCAGGAAGTATACAGTGCATACCTACTATCTGTCTAGCATGACACACAACTGTGGGGAGACCTCAAAATATATTCAGAACCATCAGCGGACACTCTTGTGAGGATGATGATTAAGCATTAAGCACTAGCTAGGAGGGATATGTTCAGAAGAGCAGGGACTGCAGTCTCACCCAGCACCCCGCTTGAAGAGCAGGGTGAAACTACAGGAAAGGCAGCCCATTGTTCCCATACCCAACTCCGGTGCAATGGTGCAGGGGAGAGGCCGTAAAACAAAGAGCTCCGGAATGTGGCCTAAGAAATGAACTTTACTTGGAACAGTGTGGGGATATCATGCCTAAGGACTTTGTGGAAAACAGTGGAGATCTTTGGGGTGAGTGGTTAAGATCAATCTGATAGTTCCAGTAGAAGTAGCAACAAGCAAAAAGTAGATTAGTTAGATCTTTAACTTAACCAGAGAAAGAGAAAATTAAGAAGAGCCTTCCTGAGAGTCTCTTGGACTCAAGGAGATCAAGTCTGTCATTCCTAGAGGAATCAACCCTGAATATTCATTGGAAGGACTGATGCTGAAGTTCCAATAATTTGGCCACCTGATGAGAAGAACTGACTCATTGGAAAAGACCCTGATGCTGAGAAAGATTGAGAGCAGGAGGAGAAGGGGGTGACAGAGGATGAGATGGTTGGATGGCATCACTGACTCAATGAACATGAGTTTGAGCAAACTCCAGGAGATAGTAAAGGACAGGGAAGCTTGGCGTGCTGCAGCCCTTGGGGTCGCAAAGAGTTGAAACAACAAATATGTGGTTAGAGCAAGCCTCAATGACTGGCAATGCTTTGCCCCTGTGATCGAGCCTGATGTTAATTAGATCAAGAATGTGGAGCAATTAACGTCTCAGGGTGTTAAGGGAGTAGAGCCATCAGCTAGTAATGAAGGAGGCTAACAGCTAGGTGTGGTACCAATAGAGGCAGACCAGCGCGAGGTTTAGCTGGAAGATGGAGGCGTCAAAGAGAACTCAGCTGAAATCACCCTGGTTGTCAGGGAGATAGACTCCGTGAGCAAGGCTGTACCCTCTGAGGAGCCACATCAGAGGCTACTAAGAGCAGGAGAGGGAGACTTTACTGAATAGTGCAGCCAAATCACTAAGCAAGAAGCAAAAATGATAACAAGACCAAGATATTGTTGCTAAAATATATTATCTAAAATGTCCAGTTTGCAAGAAAAATTATGAGATAGGAAAGAAACAAGGACGTGTGATCCACACAGGGATAAAAAGAGGCAACTTAAACTGCTTTTCAGAGAATCCAGAAGAAGGGCTTGGCAAAGTCTTCAAAGCAGCTATCATGAAGATGATAAAGAAACTCAAGGAGGGAACTTCTCTGGTGGTACAGAGGATAAGAATCCTCCTGCCAGTGCAGGGGACAGGGGGTTGATCCCTGGTCCGGGAAGATTCCATGTGCTGAGGGGCAACTACGCTCATGCACCACAACTACTGAGCCTGCGCTCTAGAGTCCGTACTCAGCAACTACTGAGCCCACATGCTGAAGCTACTGAAGCTCATGCCCCTGTGCTCTGTAACAAGAGAAGCCATTGCAATTAGAAATCCTTGAAGAGTAACCCACACTCGCCACAACCAGAGAAAGCCCATGCAGCAACAAAGATCCAGTGCAGCCAAAAATAAATTAAATAAATAAATCTAAAAAAAAATTGGGCAAAGGTCTTGAATAGATATTTTTCCAGGAAAGACAGACATGTAGCCAAAAAGCATATGAAAAGATGCTCAATGTCGTTAGTCATAAAGAAATTCAAATCAATACCACTTCCCACCTATTGCAAAGCATTGAAGAAAGCACCTGAAAATAACAAGTGTTGGTGAAGATGTACAGAAATTGGAACCCTCACACATACATTTTCGATGGGAATGTAAAATGGAGCAGCCGGTTTGCAAAACAGCTTGGCAGTTTCTGTAAATGTTAAACATAGAGGTACTATATATATATAGGGCTTCCCTGGTAGCTCAGTGGTAAAGAATATGTCTGCAATGTAGCATGTGGGCATGCTAAGTCTCTCCAATTGGGTCCAACTCTTTGTGACCCAATGGACTCACCAGGCTCCTCTGTCCATGGGATTCTCCAGGCAAGAATACTGGAGTCGGTTGTCATGCCCTCCACCAGGGGATCTTCCCAACCCAAGGACCAAACCCAAGCCTCTTACGTCTCCTGATTGGCAAGCAGGTCGTTCACCACTAGAGCCACCTGGGAAGATCCTATGCTGCTGCTGCTGCTAAGTCGCTTCAGTCGTGTCCGATTCTTCGCGACCCCATGGCCTGCAGCCTACCAGGCTCCTCCATCCATGGGATTTTCTAGGCAAGAGTACTGGAGTGGCTTGCCATTGCCTTCTGCAAAAGACCCTATGAGAAAAGGCCAATTCACAGAGACACGAAGCTGACTAGTAGTCACCTGTGGTTACCTAACAGAGGCAGAAGATATAAAGAAGAGGTGGCAAGAATACACAGAACTGTATAAAACAGATCTTCATGACCCAGATAATCACGATGGTGTGATCACTCCCCTAGAGCCAGACATCCTGGAATGTGAAGTCAAGCGGGCCTTAGGAAACATCACTACAAACAAAGCTAGTGGAGCTAATGGAATTCCAGTTGAGCTATTTCAAATCCTAAAAGATGATGCTGTGAATGTGCTGCACTCAATGTGCCAGCAAATTTGAAAAACTCAGCAGTGGCCATGGGATTGGAAAAGGTCAGTTTTCATTCCAATCCCCAAGAAAAGCAATGCCAAAGAATGCTCAAACTACCGCACAATTGCACTCATCTCACATGCTAGCTGGAGAAGGAAATGGCAGTCCACTCCAGTATTCTTGCCTGGAGAATCCCGGAGACGGAGGAGCCTGGAGGGCTGCCATCTATGGGGTCGCATAGACCTGGACACAACTGAAGCGACTTAGCAGCAGCAGCACACCCTAGCAAAGTAATGCTCAAAATTCTCCAAGCCAGGCTTCAGCAATACGTGAACCATGAACTTCCAGATGTTCAAGCTGGTTTTAGAAAAGGCAGAGGAACCAGAGATCAAATTGCCAACATCCGTTGGATCATGGAAAAAGTAAGAGAGTTCCAGAAAAACATTTATTTCTGCTTTATAGACTATGCCAAAACCTTTGACTGTGTGGATCACAATAAACTGCGGAAAATTCTGAAAGAGTTGGGAGTACCAGACCACCTGACCTGTCTCTTGAGAAATATATATGCAGGTTAGGAAGCAACAGTTAGAACTGGACATGGAACAACAGACTGGTTCCAAATCGGGAAAGGAATACGTCAAGGCTGTATATTGTCACCCTGCTTATTTAACTTATATGCAGAGTACATCATGAGAAATGCTGGACTGGATGAAGCACAAGCTGGAATCAAGATTGCCAGGAGAAACATCAATAACCTCAGATATGCAGATGATACCTTCCTAAGGGCAGAAAGCGAAGAAGAGCTAAAGAGCCACTTGATGAAAGTGAAAGAGGAGAGTGAAACAGTTGGCTTAAAATTCAACATTCAGGAAACTAGGATCATGGCATCTGGCCCCATCACTTCATGACAAACAGATGGGAAAACAATGCAAACAGTGGGAGACTTTATTTTGGGGGCTCCAAAATCACTGCAGATGGTGACTGCAGCCACGAAATTAAAAGATGCTTACTCACTGGAAGGAAAGTTATGACCAACCTGCTACTGCTGCTGCTAAGTCGCATCAGTCGTGTCCGACTCTGTGCGACACCACAGATGGCAGCCCACCAGGCTCCCCGTCCCTGGGATTCTCCAGGCAGGAACACTGGAGTGGGTTGTCATTTCCTTCTCCAATGCATGAAAGTGAAAAGTGAAAGTGAAGTCGCTCAATCGTGTCTGACTCTTCGCGACCCCATGGACTGTAGCCTACCAGGCTCCTCCATCCATGGGATTTCCCAGGCAAGAGTACTGGATTAGGGTGCCATTGCCTTCTTCGATGACCAACCTAGGCAATATATTAAAAAGCAGAGACATTACTTTGTCAACAAAAGTCCATCTAGTCAAGGCTATGGTTTTTCCAGTAGTCATGTATAGATGTGAGAAAACTGTATAGATATAAAGAAAGCTGAGCACCAAAGAACTGATGCTTTTGAACTGTGGTGTTGGAGAAGACTCTTGAGAGTCCCTTAGCTCTTTTTCGTGGCGCCTCGGAGGCTGTCGGCCGCTTCAGAATGAAGCTGAACATCTCTTTCCCGGCCACTGGCTGCCAGAAGCTCATTGAAGTGGACGATGAACGAAAACTTCATACCTTCTACGAGAAGCGTATGGCCACAGAAGTTGCTGCTGACGCTCTGGGTGAAGAATGGAAGGGTTATGTGGTCCGAATCAGTGGCGGGAACGACAAGCAGGGTTTCCCCATGAAGCAGGGTGTCTTGACCCATGGCCGAGTTCGCCTGCTTCTGAGTAAGGGGCATTCCTGTTACAGACCAAGGAGGACTGGAGAGAGAAAGCACAAATTTGTGCGGGGTTGCATTGTGGATGCCAATCTGAGTGTTCTCAATTTGGTCATCGTGAAGAAAGGGGAGAAGGATATTCCTAGACTCACTGATACTACAGTGCCTTGTCGCCTGGGTCCCAAAAGAGCTAGCAGAATCCGCAAACTTTTCAATCTCTCTAAAGAAGATGATGTCCGCCAATATGTTGTGCGAAAGCCCCTAAACAAAGACGGTAAGAAACCTAGGACTAAAGCACCCAAGATTCAGCGTCTCGTGACTCCCCGAGTTCTGCAACACAAACGCCGGCGTATTGCTCTGAAGAAACAGCGTACTAAGAAAAATAAAGAAGAGGCTGCAGAATATGCTAAACTTTTGGCCAAGAGAATGAAGGAGGCCAAAGAAAAACGGCAGGAGCAGATCGCCAAGAGACGGAGGCTGTCCTCCCTGAGAGCTTCTACTTCCAAGTCTGAGTCCAGTCAAAAATGAGGTGTTCTGAGAGTGACAAATAAAGCAGACCAGACACCAAAAAAAAAAAAAAAAAAAGAGAGAGTCCCTTGGACTGCAAGGAGATCCAACCATTCCATCCTAAAGGAGATCAGTTCTGGGTGTTAATTGAAAGGACTGATGTTGAAGCTGAAACTCCAATACTTTGGACACCTGATGCAAAGAGCTGACTCATTTTAAAAGACCCTGATGCTGGGAAAGATTGAGGGCAGGTAGAGAAGGGGACGACAGAGGATGAGATGGTTGGATGGCATCACTGACTCAATGGACGTGAGTTTGCGTAGACTCCGGGAGTTGGTGATGGACAGGGAGGCCTGGCGTGCTGCAGTCCATGGAGTCACAAAGAGTCGGACACGACTGAGAGATTAAAGTGAGTGAGTGAGTGGTTGGTGGATGGGAATGAGGTGAGGTAAAATAAAGGATGTCTAGTGGATTCAGGGTTTCTTTCTGAGATGATGAAAATGTTCAAAAATACTCAAGCTGGTGGTTACACAACTCTGGGAATATACTATAAGCCACTCAAATCTACACTTTAAATTGATACATTATTTCATACATGAATTATATCCCAATTGAGCTGTTTTTTTAAAAGTTAAGAAAATGAAAATATACTAAGTAGTTAACGCCAGGCTTTTAAAGATTGATCTCACATTTCACTTGTCATCTAAGAAGTATCAACCCAAACAAAGAAGGACCACAGGAATTCCGCATAGAGAGAATACACAGATCTTTGCTTTGATTTTGTTATAGACCACTCTGTACTGAGACCGGCTTTTTTTTTTTTTTTTTTTTGCAAAGGATTCGGGCTCTCCACCAAGAATACGATGCGGACGCCACGGCAAAACTGAGTCAGATGTAGTAATCTTGTGGCTTCGGGACTGTTGCAGGCAGTGTCGGGGACACTTCAGACTCATTTGAGACAATGACAGTATTAACTGAACAGATGGATGGTTGTAAGAGGTTGACAAAGCACCCTGTCTGATCACCGCAACAAAGGCTGTGACATCTTTTGCCGGGATACGGAAACTGAGTTCTGTCTCCTTCAAAGGCTTATTCGAGGCTAAAGACTGGCAACACCAAACCTGATGCCAGGCCTTCAGAATACAAGTCCAGGGCTCATTGTCCCCCATCTTCCCCCCAAAGTCACTTTGGAGGATCCCAGGTGCATTTAGGTTGCGGGAATTCAACTCTATGTGCTCAGCCAAATACTGAGAGCACTCAACCCCGGTGCAGATGGAGGGAGCTCAGATGTTCACATGGTGACCGCAGGCCCTGGAGGGCACTGGGACGGAGGTCACAAGTCTACCATCTGAGCAGCCATCATACCAAGTGAGAGCTCCGTGTTTAAAAAGCTTTCTCTCCTTTGCATAGAATGTTATCATTTGCTGTGCATTCTTTTTCTTATATTGGTTACATTATTACACACATTGTACATGTTTTTGCCAGGTTGAATACACTATACTTTGAATTTGGTACCTTATGAGTCACTTAAGGAATTCTCAAGGGTGATTTGGACTCTGTGGTTTCTAGATGATTTCTGACTCTAGATTCTAACCCAGCAGTAATTAAAATGCCAACACCATGGACTGGGAGCCTTCTCCTCTGATGGCCCAGAACTATTTTGATTTTTCTGATCTAAGGCTTTTCTAGACAGAAACCAAGGTGGCTGACTCAGATTCCTTGTTGACAGGAGGAGAAAAACACAAGAAAGAGCATGTTTTACCCTCGCCTACCTCCTCTGCTTGTAGGGTTTCTTTTTCAACTTTTTCAAGTAACTCTTTTCTCAGCAAGAACTCCTTGGTCAGATTGAGGGACATTTCCATGGCGTGGTGTAGCTTGCTCTGCAATATAACAACACAGGAAGTCTTGAGCAAAGATGATCGCTATAGGAAAAAGAGGCAGACAACTCTTTCTTCAGCAGAATAGCAGGACCATCCAGGAACGTGGGTCTGTCCTTCTCATGACTCCAGATTTTCAGAATCCTGGTGTCTAAGAGGCAGGGGAGGACCTCGGGAGGCTTCTCACCTGCAAAGCGCCCAGACACACCTGGACCCAAATCCCACCCCACCGTTACTAAGAAAACCTCTCTAGACTTGGCCTGACTGCTTTGTAGGGTTGTGGTGCTTAGTCACTCAGTCGTATCTGATTCTTTGTGATCCCATGGACTATAGCCCTCCAGGCTCCTCTGTCCATGGATTCTCCAAGCAAGAACACTGGAGTGGGTTCCCATTTCCTTCTCTAGGGGATCTTCTCAACCCAGGGATCAAACCTGGGTCTTCTGCACTGCAGGTGGATCCTTTACTGTCTGAGCCACCAGGAAAGGCTTAACAGAGACAGATTCTGGTAAAGTGTTGAGCACAGTGCCTGGCACACGGAGAGCACATGGCCTAAGACCACCGTCATCTGGATGGACAAAGAGGTGGATGCTACTGTGAGCATGTGCGATCTCACATGTGAGGTCTTCCCAGACCAGGAATCGAGCCCATGTCTCCTGCAACGGCAGGCAGACTCTCTACCATGGAGCCACCAGGGATGCCCCAGGGGCTCCCTTGACTGAGACTCACTCATAAAACTCACAGAAGAGAAGACGCTGTTGTCTGTCTCCTTCATGGCTAAACCCTCAGCACTTAGCCCTGTGCCTAGTGTGCCACAGGTTCTCATATATTTAGTAATAGAGGCAAATTATTCTTCATATTTTTTAAATTATTTTAGAAATATGTATTTATTTGGTTGTGCTGAGTCTTAGATGTGGCACGCAGGATCTTTCATTTTTAGCTGTGGTGGCATGTGGGATCTAGTTCTCTGACCAGGGATCGATCCCAGGTCCCTGTATTGGGAGCAAGGAGTCTTAGCTACTAGACCACCAGGGAAGTCCCATTCTACATATTTTTAATGACACCTCTCACTTGGGTGTTTGACATTAAAATGAAAATGATCCAACCTGCTGCCCATCCATCCGTAAACATACTCCTGGATTTTTAGCAGTTTTTTGACAATTCTGACTGAGCACCTGCTTTGCCATTGTCCTCAGTGCTAGGGACACATCACTGACCAGTCAAGCTCTGTCCTGGTAGGCAGTCACAAAAACCTGCTTCTGAGAGGGGAAGCATCGGCCCATGGTTCCCAGTGGAGTCCCCATTCAAACCCAGGTAAGCCTGACTCTACAGCTCACCATGCTGGGCCCTGCTTTCCGCAGGAGACCTGAGAACTGAGACACAGAAAAGTCAAACTGCGTCTCTCTCAGCTTCAGGCTGTGTCGCCTTAGGTCTCCTGTAGGCGTCTCCTCCCAGCTTCACCATCTGCTTGCTGTTACTCTCAGCAGGCTGACAGGCACCCTAGCCCCTGGGATTCTCACCAGAATGGCTCCCATCCTGCCCACCACGGCCTGTGTTCCAGCTGCTTGGGTTTCACCATCAATCTGCACAACACGTTCTGGAGCTCAAGACGAGGGCCTGGCTGTCGTATTAATATTTTATAGACAGTAGCTCCACTCCAAAGCCCTGACTTTTCCCCGCAAGACCAGACTGGCCCTGGGCCACTTAGTTGATTCCTCAGGATCAGATCAAGGTCCAGTGTGATGTAACCACATACCTCACAGCTCTCCAGCTGGACACAAGAATTTCAGAATGTGAGCACGACCTTGCCTACACACATTTTGCCAGCGGAAGGCAGTGGGTAAGGCGGGACACACACGGGACTAGGAGCCCCAGCTCCGTCACAGCCTGTGGCTTGAATCCAGCAATTGCTCTCCCCCTTTCAGCCTCGGGTTTTCATTTGTAGAAGGAAAACATTGAACAAACATAAGCCTAACATAAACACATTCGAGTTCACGGTTTTAAATGACACCGCGTGGGCCAGATGAAGTTTGCTTGTGAGCTGCCCAAGTCCGTGGCTGCTGTGGCCACCAAGGCACGAGGCCAAGGGTCAGCAACCTTGTTCTGCAAAAGGTTAGATGGGAGATATTTCAGGCTTTGCAGGCCAAGAGGCAAAACTGATGCTGTACAATTATATTAACAAGAGAAAAAAACAAACTGCCACAATTGCTTTATTGATAAAATTCAAAATGAAATAATCAAGTAAAATATTTTGGGATATCGGTCTACAAATGAGAGGAATGAAATTTCTAGGGGAGAAATCAATTTTACTTAATTGGGTATCAAAGAGAGTGTTCTCTATCAAAATCAGTTGCAAATGTTCTTCTGTAAAAACCACCCTTGTCTCCTAGGCCAGTGGGCAGGATAGATGGGCCACTGTATCAGACAGTTGCCAGCAGAATGACCAGACCACCTGGTCTGCCAGGAACAGGCCATGCTCATGCCCATAGTCCCTGCTTAATCATCAATATTGCCTCTTTCTCGCCAAAGACAGTTCTGTGTAGATAAGGAATTATTTAGCAGGTTTTTTTAAAAAAATTTATAGCTAAGATGATTTCCTTTGCAGAGTTTAAGCAGGGAAGTACTTATTGTTGTTTAGTTGCTCAGTCGTGTCTGACTCTCTTATGATTCCAGGGATTGTAGCCCACCAGGCTCCTCTGTCCATGGGATTTCCCAGGCAAGAATACTGGAGTGGTTTGCCATTTCCTTCTCCAGGGCATCTTCCCCGTTAAGACAGGGATCAAGTCCAAGTCTTCTGCATTGTCTTTACCACTGAGCCACCAGGGAAGCCCCAGGGAGGTAGTTATTACAGACTAAATTAAATAGAGCCCTAATTGTGGCTGGTTCTTAAAACTCACAGTGCATAAAAATCAGCTGGGGAGTTAAGAAAATGTATGGCTCTCACCTCCTAATTCAATTGGTTGGGGTTGAGCTAGTGTGTCTATCTTTAAAAAAAAAAAAAAAAGGCTCCTCAACTGGTTTTAACACATAGTCAAGGTTATAGAGACATTTGGGGGATTTTAGGAGATATGGCCGGAGAAGGCAATGGCAACCCACTCCAGTACTCTTGCCTGGAAAATCCCATGGATGGAGGAGCCTGGTAGGCTGCAGTCCATGGGGTCACAAAGAGTCGGACACGACTGAAGCGACGTAGCAGCAGCAACAGCAGGAGATATGGATTTGTTGGGAGAAATCAGAGAGCAACAGGGGAGCGTAGAATGCCTAGGCTCTCGGTGAAGCCACAGTGATGTCCCAGAACCTTGCTGTGGCTCGGGAAACCCCAGGCACCGGGGCATGAGCTTGGACCTTACTTTGTACGCGTTAAGGATCTGCAGGGTGTTTCCAGATGCCAGCTTCATCTGGATCAGCTCTTGATTCCTTGCTTCAATCGTCTCTAAAAACTGAGCATTCTCAATCTTCAGCTGCTGGAAGTCAACGTCGTGGAGGGCCTCGCCTACCTCTTCCTTCTACAGCTCAGAAAGAAGAGTAACACAAGCCAGAAAGACAAAAACAAACATACATTAATGCGTAAGTGTGAAATCTGAAAAAAATGATAAGAGGAACCGATGTGCAGGGCAGGAATAGAGGTGCAGATGCAGAGAATGGGCTTGTGGACCCAGTGGGGGAAGGGCTAGGTGGGATGAACTGGGAGCCTGGGAGCGACATGTACATGCTGCTGCTGCTGCTGCTGCTAAGTCGCTTCAGTCGTGTCTGACTCTGTGCGACCCCAGAGACGGCAGCCCACCATGTATATGCTACCGTATGGAAAAACAGATGGCTAGTGGGAACCTGCAGTATAGCAAGGCAGCTCAGCTCAGTGCTCCGTGATGACCCAGAGGGGTGGGATGCAGTGAGAGGGCCTGGAGGGGTGTATGTACACGTACAGCTGATTCACTTCATTGTACAGCAGAAACTAACTCATCTTTGTAAAGCAATTATATGCCAGTAAAAAAAATAATAAAGAATAGAACATGGCCGAAAAAGAAATGATGTGAGGTTGTGACTCCTATATCGCCATACATTCAATTTCAGGTGAGCTTTTGGAAGTAGGTCATCATTCAGTCATTCTACAAACTTGGAATGGGGATCTGCTTGGTGCCAGGCATGGCCTTAGGCCCTAGGGATAGAGATCTGAGTAAATACAATACTCCCATACTCAATGACAGTTCACAGGCAGGTCACAGCATGGTGTCGTGGGACACACAGGGGCAGCATGCAAACAGAAGCCCCTCCAGGCAGGCCAGGAGAGTATGGAAGGCGGGGTCAGGGGAGGCTTCCCCGAGGAGGTGGTGCCTAAACAGGGCTGTGAAGGAAGAGGCCATTAAAGGTTGTTTTCAACCTGGAAAACTCAGAATAAGCAGCTCATAAATGCCTTTCCTTTGATCACATGACGTTTCTGCACTCGGGGTATATTAGTGCATTGGGTTTCCTCCCTAGCCCTCACCCCACCAGCTGTCCCACCAGCTCTACGGCATCTCACATCTGTGGTCACAAAAGCCAACCTCGGGACTGCTCCCCACACCCACTCGCTATTCAAGCTGTATATCTCCTAAAAGACATCTTCTTCCCTTCCCCCCGAATAACACAACAATTTCCCTAAGCCCTAACTTGACCCATCCTCCAGCTCAAACTGTTCCCATCTTCCACACCAGAAGGCAACCCGTGCCTCCACTCAGTCTCTGGATTTTGTGGCTCCTGGTTGCGGCTTCTGTGGTCTCCGTCTAGCAGTCGCGCATCTACGCCTTTTCTCACCATCACCTCTCCCTGTGAGGCTGTGAGGCCAGGACCCCGTCAGTGTCATCTCTGGGTAGCAATGGCTTTCAGGTTCAAGGTCAGCCATCTGCTTCCCCTCTCATGCTTCTGGATGCCTGAGCTTGCATGAAGCCCAGAGAACCAGGAACTCGGTATCAGGAGGCACGTTCTGAAAACGTGCTGGGGCCATGTTCTTTCTTCCACTGAACTCAACTCTCCTTCGCTGACATCTCCACCCCGGCTCCAGCCTGGGGACCCTCCCAAGTGGCGTGGTCCTTTCCCACAGTAGCCAGAGCACTTGGAGGCAGCAGCTACAGCCCTCGTGGGCCCCTGTTCCTCAGCCCCATGAGTCCCAGGTCCCCTGATGTGTTCTCGGTTCCCTCTCCTACGTGGACTCTAGTTTGCAGATTCCTTCAAGCATGGAGCTCTCCGTGAGACACGGTGCTCCAGGTGAGGTTACTCAGAACATCAGAACAGAGGGCAGAGAGACCACCCCTTTGTGGGGGGGGCATTGTGGAGTGCAGCCTAGGCCACAGCATGGCCCCCAACTGAACTGACTGTATCAGCTGCTCCACGACCAAGCCACCCAGGACCTGTGCAGGTATTTGGAGGGAATCAAAGTGAAGGATCTCACATTTGTCCTTAGTTACCTCATGTGTTAAAGTTGCCCCCAACCTGTTGAGCCTTTGGGATCCCAAGTCAATTAATCCACAGGCCCCAGATATTAATTCTCCTGCCCGACTCTGTGTCACTGTCAGCGGCCACCTCTGATGCATACGCCATTAGTGACTGCATTTGGGTTAATGACAGAAATACTGAGCTCAGAGAGGAGGGAACCATGTAGCCACATTCCAGAGGCCTTGTGCCATGCCTGCCTTTAATCAGGAGCCTTTTGGATCAGCTGCTCGAAGACTTGGCAAAGCATACTCCGAACTGTGCCACCCAGGCCACACTCCCCCAAAGGGTCAACAAGTATGTCATGAGGGGTGTTTTATATATGGTTTTCTTTCTTTATTTTTGGCTGTGCTGGGGCTTTGCTGTTGTGGGGGCTTTTCTCGAGTTGAGGCGAGCAGGGGCTACTCTCTAGTTGCAGCTGGCGGCCTCTCATTGCAGCAGCTTCTCTTATTGTGGAGCATGGGCTCCCACACAGCCTTCAGTGGTTGTGGCACCTGGGCTCAGCAGTTGTGGCTCCCGGTCTCTAGAGCACAGGCTCAGTAGTTGTGAGTTAGTTGTTCTGCGGCATACGGAATCTTAGTCACTGGACTGGGGATCAACCTGTGTCTCTTGCATTGGCAGGTGGATTCTTTACCACTGAGCCACCAGGGAAGCCCCATGAAGGTCTTTTAAATTCAAGCCAGCTCCATTACAGATTTATCAGCATTGAAACTGTATTAGTTTCCTCTTGCTCCCGTAAAAAATGACCACAAATGCAGAGATTTAAAACAATAGAAGTGTATCCTCTTACAGCTCATGAGGTCAGAAGTCTGAAACAGTTCTTTGCATTAAAACCAAGGAGTTGGCAGGGTGGCATTCCTTCTGGAGGCTCTAGAGTTGAATCTGTTTCCTTGCCATTACCAGCTTCTACAGGCAGTCTGCACCCTTCATTCATGATCCCTTCCTTCGCTTTGATCTCTGCTTCTATTCCCACATCTTCTCTGTCTCACCCTCCTGCCTCCCTCTCCTAAGGACTCTTGTGATTACGTTGGACGCACTCAGATACTCCAAGATATTCTCCCCATCTCAACATTCTTGATTTCATCACACCCGCATAATCTTTATGCCATGTAAAGTAACATAGTCACAGACTCCAGGATTTAGGACATGGACATCTTTGGAATTTGGAGACATGGACATTTTGGGGAGGATGTTGTTCTACCCACTACAGTAACCTTGAAAAAAAAAGAAAGAAAGACAAATCCACATACCTGCCTCAATTGTAAAAGCAACTTCTTCCTCTGGACTTTGAGCGAAACATTTTTCAAACGTAATTTATCCTTCATGTTATCCTAAAAAATAAAAGCAAATTTTAATCCATTGTCCTCCTTCTTCCCTATCAGCAGGTCTGCGACTGCAGAATTAAACTTTGAGCCCTAACATGCAGTCACTTATTTTTAACTCTTTGATGTCTACTCAAGCTGGTGTTGCTACGATACCCTTGCTCGTGAGCAAGCAGCAGAGGAAACTGGGTCTGCTCTATACAAATTTTCTATTACTTTTAAATTCAAGATAACTTGAGTATATTGTTGGATATAGGGGCCTTTCCTGACAAAATGATCTTATGATTCCTTGATCTATTACCCTCTTGGTAATTTACATTATTTTTTATTACATATAACATGTTAGGGTTAGTACCACTACCTATCTGCAGGATCCAAAGCTTGATAGGCTGCAAAATCTTTGAAAGTAAAGGAACATTTTGTCTCATTCTTACACTAATGGAACTCAGAGAAATTGAGGTTTACTTGTTCTACACTACGTAGTCACCTGACTAAACAGGCTCACACTTTTCTCAACAAGACAGCAGGTCTTGAAACAAACGAGAAAATTAAAAGGAAGAAGCTGATCTGAGATAACTATGAATATCCATTCTGCCCGTTTGATTTTGGCTTTGATAAACTCGCATTTTAAGACACACACGCTTTGAGGGACACAAAAAAATGTTCATATGTGGGCAACAGTTATGGTGGACCAAATGGACTGGGGCAGCCTCACGTGGACCACTTCTGTGTCATCGTTCTACGAAAGTATTCCCCTCTCTAAGCTCCAACCAACCACCTGTCAACTCACTCTCCGACGATTCATGTCCTCAATGTACTTCATCACTTTCTGAGTGGCCAAAATACTCCCTTTCTTCTTGGATATGGTCTTTAGAATATCTTTTTCAAACTCATGCACTTCTCTCTGGACTTCGGTCCATCGAATCTCAGCTTCCTCGATGATGGCCTGGGGGAGTCAGTGCAAAGAGAGGACAGTTTACAAAACTTCTCAAGGAGACATGCATCTAAGGAAACCTAAGGTCTCAGGCCTATTTGGGTCCCAATGCCTAACGTTTCTTCTTAGTCTTAGGAAGATATCCTGAAGATACAAATGGGACCATATGAACCTTGTTATTAAAAAGCATGCCTCAAAAAAGTTACAGTATCTATATATATAAGGAGAAGAACAAACAAAAAAGGGCCTCGAGTATCTCCAGAAATATGAATTTCCATATCTGAAATGTTATTTATCATTAAAATTATAACACTAATATCTATCATATATCACCATATCATATATATATATGTATATCATACATCATATATATACACCATATCATATATATATTACACATATATAATATCTGGGAGGTTATATGCCAAAACAATAACCACAGCTGTATCTGGAAAGATGGACTAGGAAGGAGGCAGAGAAGCACTCTTACTATATACTTTTATAATTTGAAAAAAAAGTTATAATGAATCTATGTATTGATACAAAAAGACACTATTAAGTGAAAAATACAGTTCACAAAATAATATGATGCCTTTTTATAAAGACATTCATATATACATAGGAAATCTAAACTCTAGGAGACAAATACAGGAACCAACAGTAATTACCTCTAGGTGGATGTTTTCAAATATTTCTCTTTTAGCTTACCTGCATGTTTAAATTTTGCTACAACAGAGATTATCTTTAAATTTAAAAATGCAAACACGCATATATTATTTTAAGAATAAAATGAGTAGCCACAGAGCAAATCATCTTTGATCAGGCTCTTTCACTGGGCACCAAGGAACAAAAGCATCTTCCTTTGCTGGCCAGCATCTGGCCATAGGCTCCTCCCTCCCCATAAACTTCACAGGCCAGAACATCTATCCACCTTAAATGCTACTTTCTATACATTACTGGAATGCAAAAGTAGGAAGTCAAGAGATATCTGGAGTAACAGGCAAATTTGGCCTTGGAGTACTAAATGAAGCAGGGCAAAGGCTAACGAGTTTTGCCAAGAGAACGCACTGGTCATAGCAAACACCCTCTTCCAACAACACAAGAGAAGACTCTACACATGGACATCGCCAGATGGTCAATACTGAAATCAGATTGATTATATTCTTTGCAGCCAAAGATGGAGAAGCTCTATACAGTCAGCAAAAATAAGACAGAGAGCTGACTGTGGCTCAGATTAAGAACTCCTTATTGCCAAATTCAGACTGAAATTGAAGAAAGCAGGGAAAACCACTAAACCATTCAGGTATGACCTAAATCAAGTCTCTTACCACTATACAGTAGAAGTGACTAGATTCAAGGGATTAGATCTGATAGACAGGGTGCCTGAAGAACCATGGATGAGGTTTGTGACATTGTACAGGAGACAGGGAGCAAGATCATCCCCAAGAAAAAGAAATGCAAAAAGGCAAAGTGGTTGTCTGAAGAGGCATTACAAATAGCTGAGAAAAGAACGGAAGCAAAAGGCAAAGGAGAAAAGGAAAGATAAACCCATTTGAATGCAGAGTTCCAAAGAATAGCAAGAAGAGACAAGAAAGTCTCCCTCGGTGATCAATGCAAAAAAACAGAGGAAAACAATAGAATGGGAAAAACTAGGGATCTCTTCAAAAGAATTAAAGATACCAAGGGAATATTTCATGCAAAGATGGGCACAATAAAGGACAGAAATGGTATGGACCTAACAGAAGCAGAAGATATTAAGAAGAGGTGGCAAGAATACACAGAAGAACTGTACAAAACAGATCTTCATGACCCAGATAATCACGATGGTGTGGTCACTTACCTAGAGCCAGACATCCTGGAATGTGAAGTCAAGTGGGCCTTAGGAAGCATCACTATGAACAAAGCTAGTGGAGGTGATGAAATTCCAGTTGAGCTATTTCAAATCCTGAAAGGTGATGCTGTGAAAGTGCTGCACTCAATATGCCAGCAAATTTGGAAAACTCAGCAGTGGTCACAAGACTGGAAAAAGTCAGTTTTCATTCCAATCCCAAAGAAAGGCAATGCCAAAGAATGCTCAAACTACTGAATAATTGCTCTCATCTCACACACTAGCAAAGTAATGCTCAAAATTCTCCAAGCCAGGCTTCAAAGGGACATGAACCATGAACTTCCAGATGTTCAGGGTGGATTTAGAAAAGGCAGAGCAACCAGAGATCAAGTCTCCAACATCTGCTGGATCATTGAAAAAGCAAGAGAGTTCCAGAGAAACATCTACTTCTGCTTTATTGACTATGCCAAAGACTTTGACTATGTGGATCACAATAAACTGTGGAAAATTCTGAAAGAGATGGGAATACCAGACCACCTGACTTGCCTCCTGAGAAATCTGTATGCAGGTGAGGAAGCAACAGTTAGAACTGGACATGGAACAACAGACTGGTTCCAAATTGGGAAAGGAATATACCAAGGCTGTATATTGTCACCCTGCTTATTTAACTTATATGCATAGTACATCATGAGAAATGCTGGATTGGATGAAGCACAAGCTGGAATCAAGATTGCCAGGAGAAATATCAATAATCTCAGATATGCAGATGACACCTTCCTTAGGGCAAAGTGAAGAAGAACTATAGAGTCTCTTGATGAAAGTGAAAAAGAGGAGAGTGACAAAGTTGGCTTAAAACTCAACATTCAGGAAACAAAGATCATGGCATCTGGTCTCATCACTTCATGGGAAATAGATGGGAAACAGTGGAAACAGTAAGAAACTTTATTTTGGGGGGCTCCAAAATCAGTGCACATGCTTATTGCAGCCATGAAATTAAAAATGCTTACTCCTTAGAAGAAAAGTTATGACCAACCTAGACAGCATATAAAAAGCAGAGATATTACTTTGCCCACAAAGGTCCATCTAGTCAAAGCTATGGTCTTTCCAGTAGTCATGTATGGATGTGAGAGTTGGACTATAAAGAAAGCTGAGCACTGAAGAATTGATGCTTTTGAACTGTGGTGTTGGAGAAGACTCTTGAGAGTTCTTTGGACAGCAAGGAGATCCAACCTGTCAATCCTAAAGGAAATCAGTCCTGAATACTCATTGGAAGGACTGATGTTGAAGCTGAAACTCCAAAACTTTGGCCACCTGATGCACAGAACTGACTCACTGGAAAAGACCCTGATGCTGGGAAAGATTGAAGGTGAGAGGAGAAGGGGATGACATAGGATGAGATGGTTGGATGGCATTACTGACACAATGGACATGAGTTTGAGTAAGCTCCGGGAGTTGGTGATGGACAGGGAAACCTGGCGTGCTGCACTTAGGGTCGCAGAGTTAGACATGACTGAGCAACTGAAATGAATTGATACATCACTCTCCTGCTCAATTATCCTCACCGGGGTCCTGCTTTCTAAAACATCAGAGAGAAACCCCTGTGCCTACTCAACCTGATTTCCTAATACAGCCCCCGAACCACCTTCTCCTCTAACCTCACCAACCTCCTAAGGGTTATGAACTTGCTGTGAACATTCCCACCTCCACTTCCTTGTTCATGTCATTCACCTTACTTAGGGGGCCCTTGTTTTCCTATTCCTTCAACAGCAGCCGCCATTCTTCACATGTCAAGTCCTATGTCCAGCCCTACCGCCCCAACATGTCTTCTCTGACCACTCTAACCCACACCATGATGTTTAATCACACAGTTCAGCATGTGAGGACAATGCTACCACATCCTGAGCTCCTTTAACATGTTAGAATTCAATGCAGCGTGTTGGGAAAGAGAAAGGAGGAGAGCGGGGGAAGGGCAGGAGAGGTTTACGCCATAGAGATGGTTCTATCAATGGGGACATGAGTTCACTATCTGTCCCTTTCAAGGAAATGAATATGATGCCTCCATTAGAAGTGGAAAAAATTTAGAAATAGAACAGAAACATCTATTTTTTCATACAAGATCGCTATGAAATGCAAGCCAGCAACTTCATCCTATTGGCAGCCAAATGAACAGTGATGTTTCTTCCTGTTGGAAAACTGACCACCTTGGTCTCCCATATGACGTGAACCATCGTCATGGATGCAGCTCAGGGAGGGTGACGAGGGATTTTTCACTCGACTCACTGACTTCAACCTCAAGCCCCATATATCGTTAAGGAATTATTGTGAATTTTTAAGAGCATTTATGGTTGGATGGCATCACTGACTCAATGGACATGAGTTTGGGTAAACTCCAGGAGTTGGTGGTGGACAAGGAGGCTTGGCGTGCTGCGGTTCATGGGGTCGCAAAGAGTCGGACACGACTGAGCAACTGAACTGAACTGAACTGATGGTTGTTGATTATGGGTTTTTTTTAAAGAATCCACATCTTAGAAACGTATATTGAAATATTTACAGATAAACAGTATCTGTAAGATCCCCTTCATAAAATAGCGCAGTGGCCAGTTACAAGGGGGAAGTTGGGAGGGATACGGAGGGAACCAGAGCAGCCGCATGTTGGCGACTGCTATGTGCGGGCACTGAATGCATGAGGGTTCACTGCACTAGCTTCTCTACATTTGCGTCTTTTGAGATTTTTCATTTAAAGAGTTTAAAATTTTTTTAATTTTATTTATTTATTTTTAGTTGTGCTGGGTCTTTGTTGCTACATGAGAGCTCTCCCTAGTTGCGGCAAACAGAGGCTTCTCTCTAGTTGCAGTACACAGGCTTCTTAATGGGGTGCCTTCTCTTGTTGTGGAACACAGGCTCTGAAGCCCTAGGGCTTCCACAGTTGTAGGGCTTCAGTAGTTGTAGTTGCAGGGGCTTAGCTGCCCCATGGCCCACAGAATCTTCCCAGACTAGGCATCGAACCTGTGTCCCCTGCATTGGAACGCAGATTCTTAACACTGGAATATCAGGGAAGACCAAAAAGTTTAAAATTTGATATCCCCTCAAGCAAGTGGTAAGTTCCTTAAAGGCAGGTCCTCAGTTTATTTTATCCGAGTGTGTTTCTCTCAAAGCACCAACAATCACATGAGCGTAATAAAGATGCTTCTTGCAGAGGCAGAAGCGGGGAGCCCAGGGAGGACGGCCCACTGGAAGGCCTACCTCGTGATGCTGCAGGTCGCGCTCAGCATTCGCTCTCATGTGCCTGATCTCATCCTTTGTGTCTTCCAGCTCCTTTTGCACAAGTTCCAGTTTTTGGTCCACACTGAGGCCCATCACACGTTCCATGCCCATGCGGGACTTGGATTTACGCCTGCTTCGTAACTGTAACACAAGCAGTACAAAGCCATTGTCAAGTAGGAAGTGGTAAGAAAGCAACCGAGGGTGGGTATCAAAAGGACCACTCGAACATGCTAGAAATCACTCTGAATGATGGCCAGAGCAAACCAACTCCACGATAAATGATGCTGGACACTGGGTCCGAGGTGATGTTCATTTCACAAGTCAACCTAAGGTACTGCACAAAATATTTCAAAGGTCTCTGCTCGACAATGAACGGAAAATAAGTAAGGGGAAGTGTCTTGAGTGTGGGGAAACCCTGAACTAAAGTAAATTGCTACAGACTAGCAATCAAATCAGTGTCAGGGAAAGCCTGGAGCTCAGCGCTTCCTGAGCTGGATATAAAAGAGAAAATGCACTGGGGGCCAAGGTTTTCAGCAAAAAACAGACAAAAAATGTTGGATTTCCTAGGCATTGACATGGTCGGATGACATTGTCAACTCAACGGACGAGTTTGAGCAAACTCTGGGCGATAGTGAAGGACAGGGAAGCCTGGCGTGCTGCAGTCCATGGGGTCGCAAAGAGTAGAACATGACTAATCGACTGAACAGCAACAACAGGGCAATGAAGCCCAAGGTCAAAAGCAGGTGACCCAGGAAGTGTGTGGACCTGAAGGTGGCATTGTTTGATCCTCAAAAGATAGACCCCCACTCCGTACTATTTTTTTTGAGTCAGCTTCCCTTTTTTATTTTAAGTGGAGTATACTTGCTTTATAATGTTGTATTAGTTTCTGCTGTACAATGAAGTGAATCAGTTATGTGTATACATATATCCCCTCCCTCTTGGGCTTCCCTCTCACCCTTTCTACCCCACCCCTCTAGTTCACCACAGAGCACTGAGCTGAGCTCCCTGCGCTATACAGCAGGTTCCTGCTAGCAATCTATTTTACACATGGTAGTATATATATGTCAATCCTAATCTAAAGAGAAACCTTGGAGGGAAAAGAACCAAAGTTAGAACAGGGAGAAAGTCATATGCCACTTGGCCAAGAAGGGCACAGCAAAGGCAGATAACAAATGTTACTTGCCTCTAAAGGGGCAAAGCGCTTTAAAGAATTCTTAGATCTCTCTTGCATACCTGTGCAATTTCTGCTCCTGCTATTTTGATTTCTGATAATCGTGGAGGTCGCTGGTCTCTGGACTCCAGTTTACTGTAATATTTTTCAAACATCTCTGTCTCAGTTTTGAGAGCAGAGTTTCCATAGCTGCAAAACAGAGAGTGCCCTTGAAAAAGTTCCACCAACTGGAGTTTAAATCCCAAGTACCTAGTATTTAACACTTACTAGCTTTGTATGACCTTGTAAGATACTTAACTTTTCGGTGCCTCTCTTTCCTCATCTGTAAAATGGGAATAATAATAGCACCTATCTTTGAGATTTGTGATAAGGAAAGCAAAGACTCTGGGACAGTGCCTGGCACACAGTGAATGCTATTTACATACTCTCTATATTTTTTTAATATACATCTAATGAGCCATAAAGTGCAGAGCACTAGGATTACAGGCATACATTGGGGATATATTGGATTCAGTTTCAAACAACTGCAATCAAGTAAATAGTGCAATAAAGTGAGTCACATAATTTTTTGTTTTTCTGGTGCATTAAAATTATGTTTATATTATACTGTAGTCTACTAAGTGTGCATGCCATTATGTCTAAAAAAGTACATACTTTAATTAACAATGCTTTGTTGCTAAAAAATAAAAAATAAAAACGGTAACCATCATCTGAGCCTTCAGCAGGTCATAATCTTTGCAATAGTAGCATCAAAAAAATCAGTGACCACAAATCACCATAACAAATATAATAATATAAAGAAAAAGCTTGAAATATTTCAAAAATCATGGAAATGTGACAGAGATGCAAAATGAGCAAATGCTGTTGGAAAACAAAGCATCAATATGCTTGCTCAATGCAGAGTTGCCACAAACCTTTGTTTTGTAAAAAACACAATGTCTGTAAGGTACAATAAGGCAAAACGCAATAAATTGAGATATGCCTATATACTGAAAATTGGTACAAGGTTCATCTTCAAATATCTTCTAACCCATCTGTGAAATTCCTTCTGAATTAATACTGAATATTTTATTTTTAAATTTTACTTTTGGCCGCACTGGGTCTTTGTTGCTGCAAACAGGCTCTCTCTAGTTGCAGCAAGGGGCTTCCCTCCAGTTGTGGCGCACGGGCTTCTGACTACCGTGGCTTCTCTTGTTGCAAAGCACAGGCTCTAGGTGCACAGACTACAGTAGTTGTGGCTTTCGGGCTCTTGAGCATACCAGGCTCAGTAGTTGTGGTGCACAGGTTTAATTGCTCCGTGGCATGCAGAATCTTCCCAGACCAGGGATCAAAACTGTGTCCCCTGCATTGGCAGGCATATTCTTAACCACTGGACCACCAGGCAAGTCCACTACAGAATTCTTGAAGTTACACACATCCACAATCTTCAGAGGTTTCCTTTGGTTTATATTTCTCAGTTCTTTTATTTCCAGCCACCCAGTGGATGAAGTATTATTCTCTAGAAGTCTATTATAAAAGGTAGGAACACTTTGAACAGATGGTTTTTAAACATTAGAGATGACAAAGCTAGTTTATCCTGTATATCCCAAGACTGTGTGTGACCCTTTCAACTTATCTAACATACCTGTATGTTACATGAGTGTACAGGGCTTCCCTGATGGCTCAGCTGGTAAAGAATTTGCCTGCAATGTGGGAGACCTGGGTTCGATCCCTGGATTGGGAAGATGCCCTGGAGAAGGAAAAGGCTACCCACTCCAGTATTCTGGCCTGGAGAATCCCATGGACTATATAGTCCATGGCGTCGCAGAGTCAGACACAGCTGAGCAACTTTCACTTTCACGATGGTAAAGAACCCATCAATGGTAAAGAACCCATATGCCAGTGCAGGAAATGTAAGTTCAATTCCTGGGTGGGGAGGGTCCTCTGGGGAAGGAAATGGCAACTCCCTCTAGTAGTCTTGCCTGAGAAATTCCCTATGGACTGTAGGGTGGCAAAGGGTCGGACATGACTGAAGCGACTTAGTATGCACTCATGGGCTATAGCCCGCCAGGTTCCTTCTGTTCCATGGGGTCACAAAAGAAGCCGGACACAACTTATAGACTGAACAGCAACAGTATAATACACACATTATGTATGTAAGTGTATATATAAGAGAGAGAACAGCTTTGATATTTTCATATGGTATTGAGCTGAACATCTGTTTACTGTGCTGAAGATCCTGTTTGGCTGAATTTTAATATTAGTGGGAAAGATTCAACAGAAAAGCCTGATACATCAAAGCATCTTTCTTTTTCAGCATATGTCATGTCCCCAGTATAGGCTATGGAGTTGCACCAAAGTCTTTTTTTAATTAATTTTTTATTGGAATATAGTTGATTTACAAAGTTGTGTTAGTTTCTGCTTACAGCAAACTCAGTTATACATATACATATATCCATTCTTTTTCATTCTATTCCCATATAGGTCATTACAGAGCCTTGAATAGATTTCTCTGTGCTATATAGTAGGTTCTTATTAGTTATGTAGTTTATATATAATAGTGTGATCTGTGTCTTAATTTTAGCTCTGCCACTGATTAGCTGTGTGACTGTAAGAAAGTGACTTAACCTCCGTGTCTGTTTCCTCACCATCTTACTAGGGTTATTTTGTTATTTTATTAGTTCATATGTGCAAAATACTTGGCACATAATAAGCACTCAAGATTGTAGCTATTTTAGTAATAACACCTCAATTCTGACCTAAACTATTTATAAACATTTTGCAGTAACAGCTATTCAGCTGCCAGGCCAGGATGTTCTATGCGAAACCAGTAAGTTGTACAACTAACCTCAATTATCTCATAGAATCTTGATATCCAGTTTACTCGCTATCAGTTCAGTTCAGTTCAGTCACTCAGTCGTGTCCGACTCTTTGCGACCCCATGAACTGCAGCACGCCAGGCCTCCCTGTCCATCACCAACTCCCGGAGTTCACTCAGACTCACGTCCATCGAGTCAGTGATGCCATCCAGCCATCTCATCCTCTGTCGTCCCCTTCTCCTCCTGTCCCCAATCCCTCCCAGCATCAGAGTCTTTTCCAGTGAGTCAACTCTTCACATGAGGTGGCCAAAGTACTGAATCATTCCAAAGTACTAGCATCATTCCTTCCAAAGAACACCCAGGACTGACCTCCTTCAGAATGGACTGGTTGGATCTCTTGCAGTCCAAGGGACTCTCAAGAGTCTTCTCCAACACCACAGTTCAAAAGCATCAATTCTTCGGCGCTCAGCTTTCTTCACTGTCCAACTCTCACATCCATACATGACTACTGGAGAAACCATAGCCTTGACTAGACGGACCTTTGTTGGCAAAGTAATGTCTCTGCTTTTCAATATGCTATCTAGGTTGGTCATAACTTTTCTTCCAAGGAGTAAGTGTCTTTTAATTTTATGGCTGCAATCATCATCTGCAGTGATTTTGGAGCCCCCCAAAATAAAGTCTGACACTGTTTCCACTGTTTCCCATCTATTTCCCATGAAGTGATGGGACCAGATGCCATGATCTTCATTTTCTGAATGTTGAGCTTGAAGCCAACTTTTTCACTCTCCTCTTTCATTTTCATCAAGAGGCTTTTTAGTTCCTCTTCACTTTCTGCCATAAGGGTGATGTCATCTGCATATCTGAGGTTATTGATATTTCTCCCGGCAATCTTGATTCCAGCTTGTGCTTCTTCCAGCCAAGCGTTTCTCAGTAGATATTAAAACAGACTGGTAAAAATGTAGACAATTGGGCTAGTCCTTCTTTGCTGTTCACTTCTATGCTTATACTCTGGTTCAGGTATTTTGCTTTATAATAAAAGTATCTCAGTAGCCTCCCTTCTATCTGCTTCCACCTTAATTTTATTATAGAATCTTAGCATTGGAAAAGGACTTAGAGGTTACCTGGTCCAAGCTGTCATTGCACAACAGAGAAGTGGCTAAGCACACAGCATGGTACCAGACAGACCCACTAGGCTGAAGCTCTAGCTTCACCAATTACCCTCTAGGCTTCGCATCTTTGTCTCCACCAGTGGCTTGTTAGTGCCCTGAAGGTGGAGGTACGAGAATAAAGAGCAAAGGTAGGCGCCTTTACCACTTTTTTTTTTTTTTTTGGGGGGGGGGGCTGGTCTCAGTTTCCTCAGCGTTCAGCGTGGACCTGGAGTACCAACCTCGGAGCCCACACACTGAGTAGGGACCACCCTCAGAATCCGGCCGGTGGGTACCTGAGCTCTTCCACCAGCCCACACAACTGGAAAACAGGCAGATCGCTCTCTTCCTGGCCCGGTGTCTCCGAGGCAGAAGTCTCAGAGTCGTCGTCCGTCATCACTGCCGAAGCTACTCTGGTCAATACCGAGTTGCGGCCAAGAGCGCCGGGAACCAGCGACCGCTTCACTCAGGCTGCGACCAAGCAGTGCGTTGCCAGGGCGACCCGACGCGGTAGTGGAGGGGCGGGGCTTCCGGAGACCCAGTCCAGCGCTTCGGCCAGCCCAGGGCAGACCAAAGCGAGATCGCTGTCCTTGGACTAGATACCTAGGTGCATTCGCTGTTTACTTTTTTTCAACAGTATACTTAAAACGATGATAATAAAAGCTGTTTGCTCAGCAGTTACTAATACCCTTGACACCATGTTGAGCATAGTTTATAAAAATCCTTGCAACAACCTTGTAATAGTATCTATTCTCCATTTCCAAATGGAGAAATTGAGACCCAGAAAGTTCATTGAATTGGCAGGAGTGTCTTCCTTCTTCCACCTCACTGTGAGGCCTCGACTCTGTTCACCATCTGGAGCTTCATACATCCTCACTGCAGCTTCTCTCAGATACCAATAATCTGCATTGCTGGAAGGGAAAAACTTGGCTGATTATTAAATGGGTATAAACTTAAGACGTTTCTAAATAGGCATTGATCATATTAGTATATGATCCTGAGTATCTTGAGGGGAATGTATGGAGCAGACCATTCAGTATGTCAAGGAGCGCCTGGTTAAATGAGGAGACAGCCCCTAAACTAACTGTTGAAACCTGAAGTGATGGTGGTGACAGTGTTGTGGCTCACGCCACTTTATAGTCATCAACTCATTTCATCCTCAGAACAGTCTTATGAAGTTGGTATTGTTCTCTTCCTCTTACAGATCCGGAAACTGAGGAATATAGTAGCTTAGATAAGTTGGCTGGGCTTTCCTGATAGCTCAGTTGGTAAAGAATCCACCTGCAATGCAGGAGACCCAGGTTCAATTCCAGGGTGGGGAAGATCCCCTGTAGAAGGGATAGGCTTACCCACTGCAGTATTCTTGGGCTCCCCTTGTGGCTCAGCTATTAAAGAATCCGCCTGCACTGTGGGAGACCTGAGTTCCATCCCTGGGTTGGGAAGATCTCCTGGAGAAGGGAAAGGCTACCCACTCCAGTATTCTGGCTTGGTGAATTCCATGGACTGTATAGTCCATGGGGTCACAAAGACTCGGACATGACTGAGTGACTTCCACCATTCACCATTACTTTCACCAGGACCACTCTGCTTGGTCCTCTCACCATTTCTGCCCCCTTAGCGTAACAGTTCTTAACAAGGGCCAAGGGGCAGCTGTTTTGCATCCCCCGTTCCCACTAGGAGACATTCTGCAGAATCTGGAGAAATCTTTGTTTGTTATAACTGAAAAGGGTACCTTTGACTTCCAAAGTTTAGAAGTCAGAGATAGTGCTTGCAATTAGTTTCCCAAGGCTGCCATAACAAATTGCCACAGACAGAAATGTGTTGCCTCACAATACTGGAGGCTAGGAGTCCAAAATCAAGGGGTTGTCAAGGCCAGGCTCCCTTGGAAGGCTCTAGGGAAGAATCCTATCTAGCTTTTGATGTTTCCCAGCAATCCCTGACATTCCTTGCCCTTTAACTCTGTCGCTCCAATTTCTTCCTACCTCTTCACATGGCCTTCTTCCTTGTGTCTTGTGTGGCCTCTCCTCTTTGTATAAGGACATGCAAGGATCATTATTTCAAACAAGGTCACATTCTGAGATTCCAGATGGACATAAATTTTTAGGGATGCTTTTCCACCCACCACAGTAATTCCCCTACATACGAATGAGCTCCATTATGAGAGGGTGTTCATAAGTCCAACAAATTTAGCCTAGGTACCCAACTAACACAATCGGCTATACAGTACTATAATGTATTTATAATATTAATACTTTATACACAAGTAAGGCAACTGGTCCCATCACTTCATGGCAAATAGATGGGGAAACAGTGGAAACAGTGTCAGACTTTATTTTTGGGGGCTCCAAAATCACTGCAGTTGGTGATTGCAGCCATGAAATTAAAAGATGCTTACTCCTTGGAAGAAAAGTTATGACCAACCTAGATAGCATATTGAAAAGCAGAGACATTACTTTGCCGACTAAGGTCCATCTAGTCAAGGCTATGGTTTTTCCTGTGGTCATGTATGGATGTGAGAGTTGGACTGTGAAGAAAGCTGAGTGCCAAAGAATTGATGCTTTTGAACTGTGGTGTTAGAGAAGACTCTTAAGAGCCCCTTGGACTTCAAGGAGATCCAACCAGTCCATTCTGAAGGAGATCAGCCCTGGGATTTCTTTGGAAGGAATGATGCTAAAGCTGAAACTCCAGTACTTTGGCCACCTCATGCGAAGAGTTGACTCACTGGAAAAGACTCTGATGCTGGGAGGGATTGGGGGCAGGAGGAGAAGGGGATGACAGAGGATGAGACGGCTGGATGGCATCACTGATTCGATGGACATGAATCTGAGTGAACTCCGGGAGATGGTGATGGACAGGAAGGCCTGGCATGCTGCAATTCATGGGGTCGCAAAGAGTCAGACACGTCTGAGCAACTGAACTGAACTGAACTGAATACATAAAAAGGGGCTTCCCAGGTGGTGCTAGTGGTGAAGAACCTACCTGTCAATGCAATAGATGAGAGTTCGATTCCTGGGTCGGGAAGATCCCCTACGTGAACGTGAAGTCGCTCAGTCGTGTCTGACTCTTTGCAACCCCATGGACTGTAGCCTACAAGGCTCCTCTGTCCATGGGATTTTCCAGGCAATAGTACTGGAGTGGATTGCCATTTCCTTCTCCAAGGAATCTTCCCAACCCAGGGATAGAACCCAAGTCTCCCACATCATAGACAGACGTTTTACCGTCTGCGATCTCAGCCAAAAGGCCCTGGAGGAGGAAATAACACCCCACTCCAGGATTCTTGCCAAGAGAACCTCAGGGATAAAGTGGAGGAATACAGTCCGTGGGGATGCCAAAGAGTCGGACATGACTGAGCATCTGAACAATGTGTAAAAGACAGACAAACACAGGACAGTCAAGTATGCCACAGCACAGCCACACTTGTAGAGGATGCATGTACATGACAATGTATGTCAGACACATGAACTAACTTATATGATTGGACATGAAAGTTCGCAACTTGAAGGTTTGTGTGTGGGGGACTTGCTGAGCTCTGTTAAACACTCTTCAAGGCACAGGACAAGCTCCCCTAACAAATATTTATATCAAAATATCAATAGTGTTGAGGTTGGGAAACCTGACTCAGAGAGAGGCATTTCTTCTTGGGGAAGAAAGGAGAATATGTCTGCTAATCTAGGTAGGTACAAACAGAAAAGGTCTCAGAGAGGCTCAAAGTCCAGAGGTCACCCTCGCCCTTTGTTTTCCGGGGACCACTTCTTCCTACAGACTTCAGCATCTCCATGTGGATGCTGCCCCCTGCCTGGCATATTTGTAGCCTCTGCATTTTCAGTTCAGAATCATAGGATCAGATCCATCCAAAGGATTAAGCTTCAATCAGGACTCTGACTTCAGAAGCAGACATTAGTGTTGCCTGTTTTTCTATTTATACAAATGGAATTGTGCAGCACATACGCCTCTGTGTCTGGCTGCTTTCCCTCGCCGTCCTGTTGATGAGAGCCAACTGCATTGATGTGGGTAGTTATAGATCACTCATTACTGCGGCTGCACGATATTCCATTGTGTTTGTCCATACCACTGTCTGTGAGCTTTGGAGGGGTTTCCAGTACAAGGCTATTGTCATAAGCACCGCTAAGAACATTTACCACTAGTAAATGTCTTCTGGGAACGTGTGTACACATTTATGTTAAGTACACACTCAGGAGTGCAATTGCTGGGTCATAGTCGGTTCAGCATTAGTCAATATTAGTTGATACTGCCAGTTTTTCGAGTGATTATACCAGGTGTTCTTGGCTTCCCTTGTGGCTCAGCTGGTAAAGAATCCGCCTGCAATGCGGGAGACCTGGGTTCAATCCCTGGGTTGGGAAGATCCCTTGGAGAAGGGAACGGCTACCCACTCCAATATTCTGGCCTGGAAAATTCCATGGACTATACAGTCCATGGAGTCGCAAAGAGTCAGACATGACTGAGCAACTTTCACTGTCACTCACTTTTTAAAACATTCAGTGACATAGGGCACTGTGCCTTCCTGCCCCAACGGTCAGTCATTTGTTCACATGTTTATGAAGCCTGGGTGTGTGCCAGGCACTGGATGAGCTGTTGGAATGCCAAGGTGGAAAAGCCATGGGCTAGTCTTGGCCTTTGTGCCCTGAGATCTATTCCTTCCCCTTCATCTTCCATGTAGGGGGTGGGGTGGGGCAGGGGCTGACAATGAGCCATTCAGTCTGCATTTCCTAGGCTCCCAGGGCAGCTGGAGGGCCCTGTCTGGAGCCCAGTGGCCAGGTGAAAGGAAGAAGCTTGGGGCACAGCGGTGGGAGGTGGAGGTGGGAGGATGGAGCTCTCCTCTCCCCCTGCCTTTGTTGTTCAGTCACTAAGTTGTTTCTGACTCTTTGTGACCCCGTGGACTGCAGCACGCTAGGCTTCCCTGCCCTTCACTATCTCCCAGAGCTTGCTCAGACTTGTGTCCATTGAGTCAGGGATGCCATCCAATCATCTCACCCTCTGTTGTCCCCTTCTCCTCCTGCCCTCAGCCTTCCCCAGCACCAGGGCTTTTTCCAAGTTGTGGCCACATCTCTTCCGCAGCCCCCAGGGGACAGGCCAGTTGTGGTTGCAGCTTCTGCAGGTGACAGTGGCCCTGGTCTCCAGTGACGTCACCTGCCCCCTTGTCCCTCCAGCTGTGAGGGGGCCATAACTTCCTACTCTCAGCAGCTCTTTGGCTCCCCTCCACTCTTTCACCACGTATGTATCTAAATCCCTGCAGTCGTGTGCTTTTCAGATGCTAGAAGTGGTTTCTCTTCTGGTTGGATCCTGACTGATCCTGGCAGGGGCCTGCAAGGCCAGTGGGGAGATCTCCAGGCAGAAGGACAAGTCTCCTTCACCCAGACCATGGCATTGATGGTGACAGATGAGACCTGTTGTGGGTTGGGGCGGGGGTTCTGTTAGACATATGCTAGGTTGCCTGGGGAGTCAGTCACCATGAGGACTACTGCCAAATAAAGGCAGCTGCTTCTTCCAGACTGAGGAGTGATGTCAGCAGGCCTATCTCAGTGTCCTGCTGGCTGAGGCCACTCCCTCCAAGGTATCCCTCTATCTGGTTCCCTGGACCAGATATCCACAGGCTGGTCCTCAATGTGAGATGCTTCCAGTGGCTGTTTACATTTGTGGGGAGTAGCCTGGGAGTGGAGAATAGAATCTTAGATCTCATGGTGATCCCAGTGCCTAGGCATCAGTTCAGTTCAGTTCAGTCACTCAGTCGTGTCCAGCTCTTTGCGACCCCATGAATTGCAGCACGCCAGGCCTCCCTGTCCATCACCAACTCCCGAGGTTCACTCAAACTCATGTCCATCGAGTCGGTGATGCCATCCAGCCATCTCATCCTCTGTCGTCCCCTCCTCCTCCTGCCCCCAATCCCTCCCAGCTCTTCGCATGAGGTGGCCAAAGTACTGGAGTTTCAGCTTTAGCATCATTCCTTCCAAAGAACACCAAGGACTGATCTCCTTTAGAATGGACTGGTTGGATCTCCTTGCAGTCCAAGGGACTCTCAAGAGTCTTCTCCAACACCACAGTTCAAAAGCATCAATTCTTCGGCGCTCAGCTTTCTTCACAGTCCAACTCTCACATCCATACGTGATAGCCTTGACTAGATGGACCTTTGTTGGCAAAGTAATGTCTCTGCTTTTCAATATGCTATCTAGGTTGGTCATAACTTTTCTTCCAAGGAGTAAGCGTCTTTTAATTTCATGGCTGCAATCACCATCTGCAGTGATTTTGGAGCCCCCCAAAATAAAGTCTGACACTGTTTCCACTGTTTCCCCATCTATTTCCCATGAAGTGATGGGACCAGATACCATGATCTTCGTTTTCTGAATGTTGAGCTTTAAGCCCACTTTTTCACTCTCCACTTTCGCTTTCATCAAGAGGCTTTTTAGTTCCTCTTCACTTTCTGCCATAAGGGTGATGTCATCTGCATATCTGAGATTATTGATATTTCTCCCAGCAATCTTGATTCCAGCTTGTGTTTCTTCTAGCCCAACATTTCTCATGATGTACTCTGCATAGAAGTTAAATAATCAGGGTGACAATATACATCCTTGACATACTCCTTTTCCTATTTGGAACCAGTCCGTTGTTCCATGTCTGGTTCTGTTACTTCCTGACCTTAGGCATAGTAGGTACTAAAATTATTCACACAAGACTGTATAGGAACTATTCTGAGCATTTGAAATGTCTTAATAAAAGTGCTACTATGATTCCACTTTACCAATGAGGAAACTGAGGCGTGAGGAGCTAAAGTAGCTGGTACTCAGTTGATGTCTGTTGATGACAATAGCCTCAATAATTTGCATGAAAGTGAAAGTGAAGTCGCTCAGTCGTGTCCGACTCTTTGCGACCCCGTAGGCTGTACTCTACCAGGCTACTCCATCCATGGGATTCTCCAGGTAAGAATACTGGAGTGGGTCGCCATTTCCTTCTCCAGGGGATCTTC
Source organism: Capricornis sumatraensis (assembly GCF_032405125.1). Taxonomy (NCBI): domain Eukaryota; kingdom Metazoa; phylum Chordata; class Mammalia; order Artiodactyla; family Bovidae; genus Capricornis; species Capricornis sumatraensis. The sequence continues at coordinate 31,836,390 of NC_091088.1, read as the reverse complement.
CCAACCCAGGGATCAAACCCAGGCCTCCCACATTGCAGGCGGCTGCTTTAACCTCTGAGCCACCAGGGAAGCCCAATAATTTGCAGAGCAGAGTGTTTAAAAACACTGGCTTTGGAATTCAAAAGACAGTGCTTAGAATCTGGATCTTACCCCATGCTAGAGTGTGACCTTCCTCAGATTCCTTCTCTGTAAAATGAAGATAATCATGCCCACCTGGTCGGGGTCCTGAGAGGATTAAAAAATGGGTGAGTATCAATGGTAGTCGAGCTTGCAAAATTTACATATGTATAATATAAAATTGTGGGATTCCCAGGTGGCACCAGTGGCAGAGAACCTGCCTGCTTAAGCAAGAGACAAGAGATGTGAGTTCAGTCCCTGGGTCAGGAAGATCCCCTGGAGGAGGGCATGGCAACCCACTCCAGTATCCTTTGCCTGGAGAATCCTGTGGACAGAGGAGCCTCATGGGCTATGGGTCTACAGGGTCACAAAGAGTCAGACACGACTGAAGCAACTTAGCACACACACAGCACAGTATAAAATTGTACTTTATTGCATGTACACTACCTTTCAAGTTTCTCAGTTATGTACTTTTTAATTTATGATTAGTAATGGACTGAAAACAAATTATAGCCTTCAGATTTAAAAAACCAACAATGAACTTATTTTATCTAACAAAATAGTATTTTTGATGAATTTTCTTATGTTATCCCAGACGCTAGCCTCAGATCATAAGTTACCCATTTGGGGATCACAATAATAATCCCACTCTATGAGGTATATTTTTAATACAGCATTATTATTATTATTATTATTTTGGTCGCATTTCAAGGCTTTTGGGACCTTAGTTCCCCCCCCAGGGATCAAACTTGTGCCCCCTGCAATGGAAGCACAGAGTTTTAACCACTGGATTACCAGGGAAATCCCAATATTGTGCAATTTTAAAATTTTGATTTTGAAATAAATTCAGCTGCAAAATATAATAAAAAGTTATCATACACCTTTTGCCCAGATTTTCTACCTTCTCCAAATATTAACATTTCACTACATTTTCTTCATCATTTACCTCTCTCTCCATGTGAAAGTGAAAGTCACTCAGTTGTGTCCGACTCTTTGCGACCCCATGGACTATACAGTCCATGGAATTCTCCAGGCCAGAATACTGGAGTGAGTAGCCTTTCCCTTCTCCAGGGGATCTTCCCATCCCAGGGATTGAACCCAGGTGACCCGCATTTCAGGCAGATTCTTTACCATCCGAGCCACAAGGGAAACCCAAGAAGACCAGGGTGGGTAGCCTATCCCTTCTCCAGGGAAATCTTCCTGACCCAGGAATTGAACTGGGGTCTCCTGCATTGCAGGAGGATTCTTAACCAACTGAGCTATCAGGGAAGCCCCTCTCTCTATATAAATATATATATAAAACAAAATAGACGTTCGTCTATATTTTCCTTACCCAAACATTTTTCTTGAAATGTTAGAGAGTAGTTACAGACCCCATATGCTTCTTTATCCCTAAATATTTCAGGGTGTGTTTCCTAAAAGCAAGGATATTATCTTATAAGATAATGTTAATCAAAACATTGTCATTGATTTCACACTGTTATCTAACACAGAGATCTTATTTAAATTTTTGTCAATTGCCTCGCTAATGTCTTTCTAGTAAAACAGACACGTGAATTCTTCTGGTCCAGACCTGCATGTAGTGGTCCTGTGTCTTCAGTTTCCTCTGATCGGGAACAGTTCCTTGGTCTTTGTCTTTTGTGACCTTGACATTTATAAAGAGTCGAGGCCAATTATTTTGATCTGTGCTCCTCAATTCAGGCTTGTCTGGTGTTTCGCCACGATTAGATTCAGGTTCTGTCTCTTGGGCAGGAAAACCGCAGAAACGATATGCCATTCTCAGAACAGTGTGTCAGGAGGCGTTTGATAGTGTGTGATTTCAACTTTGGTCACTTGACTAAGGTGGTGCCTGCCAGGTTTCTCTGCTTTAAGGTTACTGAATTTCTCTGTCCTTTATAAGCATTTTGTGGAGAGACAATTTATGTCTGTAAGTACTCTATTTCTCATCGTACTCTCACCCACCATCACTGGTAATACTTGCCTGAACAAATTGTTACAGAGACAGCTGCCAAATGGTGATTTTTCTAATCTTAGGAATCTTACATTTATTAGTCAAGATTGTACTTTATTTATTTATATCTGTATGGACCTATGAATTCTGTTATTCTACGATTTGTAATCCCGTATTATCATTATTTACTTTAACGCTCAAATTATCCCAAATTTGGCCAGTGGGAGCCCCTTCAAACTGGTTCCTTCATCCTCTTAACATATCTGCACCATTTTCTGTGTGGCTGCTTAGTTTCTGGCAAACTAAATGTTCCTCTACATTTCCCTTACCCAAATCTAGAAACAGCCATTTCTCCAAATAGTCCTAGTTTCTTTCAGGAGACAATTCATCCTTCAATCTTTAAAGGGAAGAAGGAGAAGAACAAGGAAAAGGAGGAGGAGACAATATGTCCCAAAAGGGGGTGAGGGGTGGGGGTTGTACATATTGCAGTGGGTGTTTAAGTGTTTACATTTAACAAATCAATAGTTTTTTAAAAAAGAATATGATACAAATATAATTTGATCCACATTAGACCGTTACACCAAAAGTCTACATTTGAGGTTTTTCCTGAATATGGGTCTAAATTACTTCTCTACCTCCCCAGCGTACTCCCTAATAGCCCTCTACTATGGAGAAGGAAATGGCACTCCACTCCAGTACTCTTGCCTGGAAAATCCCATGGACGGAGGAGCCTGGTAGGCTGCAGTCCATGGGCTCTCAAAGAGTCAAGCACGACTAAGCAACTTCACTTTCACTTTTCACTCTCATGCACTAGAGAAGGAAATGGCAACCCACTCCAGTATTCTTGCCTGGAGAATCCCAGAGACAGAGGTGCCTGGTGGGCTGCTGTCTATGGGGTCGCACAGGGTTGGACATGACTGAAGCGACTTAGCAGCAGCAGCAGCATGGTGCTCAAATGAAGAGGAAAAGAATTCCACAGTGATGGTGAGTCTCAGCGCAGCTCTGTCTTCTCTCTCTGAACCCCAACCTTGACCCCCACCCTCAGAGCAACTTTGCTAATATCTGTCTTATATCTTGATACATTGGGATTTTACTCTGTTTTATTTGGGGAAGTTTTAGGACAGTGAGGTGGGGAAAGTGGTTAAAAAGAGCCAGGCTGGCCCAGTGGTTAGGACTCCACACTTTCACTGCAGGTGGCATGGGTCCCATCCCTGGTCAGGAAACTAAAATCCCACAAGCCACATGGTGTGGCTAAAAAAAAGGAAAAATCAGATATCCTGGTTTCAAATCCTGTCTCTGTAAGCAACTTAATATCTATATGCCTCAGTTTCCTCATCTGTAAAATGGGCATGTACCACCCCCAGAGGATTTTGGAGAAGGTGGCCCCATTTGATGTATGTCAAGCACAGAGAACTGCAGCTGGCAAGTGAGAGTATGATTACACACGATGTTGGTGGTTGTCATGACTTCATACAGAGGCTGCTGCCCTTAGAGACAACTTCTCAATCTTTTATTCCCTGCCCCCAATGAGTGGTGCTCACAAACTATCCCTCATGGCCCAGGAAGATCTCCACTCTGAGCTGCCTTTATCCCCGAGTGCCTGCAGGCAGCTGTGTATCAGTCAGAACCCTTTCTGGTGCAAGTGAAAGAATCCCAACTCCAGCCTGCTTACACAAAACAAAATCCATTGGCCATAAGGGTGCTTCCCACCTTCAGGCATGGCTGGATCCAGGGACACAATTATGCCATCAAGATTCCAACCTCCTCCATCTCTTCTGGCCTTACTTTTCCTCTATGTTGGCTTTGTTCTGAATCTTCGCTCTTCTCATGTGGCAGCAAGATCATCAATAGCACCAGGTTTAAATCCTACCAGCTGAGCAACTCCAGCAAAGAGAGAGAGTGAACTTTTACCCAGTAACTCCAACAAAGGCCCTGGGGCTGATGACTATTGATCTGCTTGCGTCATATGCTGTGCTGCTGCTGCTAAGTCGCTTCAGTCGTGTCCGACTCTGTGTGACCCCATAGACGGCAGCCCACCAGGCTCCCCCATCCCTGGGATTCTCCAGGCAAGAACACTGGAGTGGGGTGCCATTTCCTTCTCCATTTTCTTCCCCATATGCTATGCTAGATCTCTTCTATTTGCTCTCCACCCTGCCCCCCCTCCCCACACCATAGCCACTCCCCACCCTCTTCATCCCCCTCTGTGCCCTGGGGGACTAACCCATGTAGCCTATAGAATCAGGCTCTCCTGCCTTCTGGGTTGGGGTTGGGCTCAGCTAAGTGGGTAGAGTCAGGATGTGTATTTCCAGCTCCTTCTCTTCCAGTGTGGGCTGTCTGTGTGTCTCCACCGAGGGTTCCCTGTCCCTTCTTCACATAGCCCTGTTCCTCCTGGGTCTAGTCGGCACTCCCTCTCCTCGCCCCTCAGGCTACAGGAGGTGACAGCTCCCTGCCGCCGCAGGTCCAGCAGCAGTTCTTGCTGGGCTCCCTACATCCTGCCTTCACCGTAATAAAGAGGACTTGATTACACGTTCCTCAGTGACCCAGTTGAATGTGTCACCTGTGTCCTGCCGATGCACACGTGAAGCCTGTCCTAATCAACCACAAAAGAAGGGACAGATAGGGTGATAAAGATGTGAGTGTCATAATGCTTCGTAAACCTCAAAGCCTCAGAGTAACTTGGGGGTGTCAGTTTGTAAGTCAGGAATTTCTCTCAGTCTTGGTTTCAGCCTCTATCCTCTGAGTTCCACTGAATGGCAGGATGAGGAAGAGGGGACTGGATCTGGAGTCCAAAGCCAACCACCCCCCTCCCTCTTCTATCTCCCACTAGCCGTGTGACCTGAACAAGTTACTCAGTCTCGCTGAGCCTCCCTTGAAGTGAAGAGACATTGCCCGCCTCCCCCAAAGGTTGCTAGCAGAACTGATGGCTGCAGGGAGGGACTGCTGGTGTCGGGAGTTCTCTGCTCTGTGTGTTGGGAACATCTAGGGTACCCACAGGCGCCTCCTTCCTTCTTCCATGTGCCTCTGTTTGTTTCCCTTTTGCCCACCAATGGTCTCAGTCCTCTGCCAGCCACTCTCTGCATGACCTCAGAGGTAACCTCCTGTACCAGGAGGCAAGGAGAGGCGATGGGCCAGGCTGAGAGGACACTGCCCTCAGCTACTAACCTGCCTCTCAGATAAATGGTCTGATCTCGCCAGGCCTCAGTTTCTTCCTCTGAGAAATGGACATATTTATACCACTTCCTTCTACCTCACAGGTGGCCCTGAAGCCAAATAAGAAAATAACTATACTTACAAGATCTTTTAAATAAAAGGTCACTAGGGGTCTCCCTGGTGGTCTGGTGATTAAGACTCTGTGCTTTCAACACAGGGGACATGGGTTCAATCCCTGGTCAGGGCAATAAGATTCCACATGTCACATGGTCAAAGTGACTAATGAAGCTCAATGGATGACAAAATCCTTTCATTAGCCCAAACTCGCCCCCACCCCCGAGGCCCAACGGGTCCCCAGATCCCTATTTTAAGGCTCTTTCCCAGCACCCCTCTAACCCTCCTCTTCAGCCTTTGCTTTAATCAATGAACCTTGCACAACCCCTTTCCAAACCCATCCCGGGCTGACTCAAGAGAGCTTTGTGCAAAGGCCCAGATTGAAATGGTCCCTTGTTTCTATTGATTTATAAAGGACTCCTCCTTTAGGATGGCTGAAACGGGGCACTCTGTAGGCTGCAGCCCCAGGGGCGGCTTGCAGGACAGGAGAGGAGGGAATCACCTCCACCCGTCCTGAACAATGAGTCACTCTGTCAACATGCCCATCTGATGTCACAGCTGGTTCTACCAGATCCCCCTGGAGCCCGCCCCACCCTGGCCAAGCTGGAACCCTCAACGCCCTTCAGTGTCAAAAGCCAGAGACACAGGCCAGCCAGGACTACCAGGACCCCAGAACCCCATTCTACTCAGAAGCCATTCAGATGATCACAGTCAAACTATTATTACTGAATGACACAGAGGAAAAAGAGGAAGTTTTATCTCCCTCCCTGGCCTCCTTCTCAAGCCAGTCTCCAGAGGAAACCACTATTAACAGCCTGGTGTGGGACATTTCAGATGCTATATAATACATATGCAATTTTGTTCATTACAACATTTTAAAAAATTTTCTATGTTGGGGACTTCCTTGCTGGTCTAGTGGCTGAGACTCCTCACTCCCAATGCAGGAGGCTGGAGTTGGATCCCTGGTCAGGGAACTAGATTCCACACGGCACAAGTAAAGATCCCACAGGCTGCAATGATCAAAGATACCTGCCTGCCTTGACTGGGAACTGCCCCAGTCAAATGGACAAATAAATATTTTAAAATAAATGAATAAAAACTTAAAAGTCCTGTGTACTCTGCCTATTCATCCTTCTTTCCAATCCCTGGCAACCACTCCCTTTACTGTCAGCACAGTTTTGCCTCTTCCAGAATGTCCTACAGGTGGAATCCTATAGTACGTAGCCCTTTCAGATTGGTTTCTTTCACTTAGTAATATTCATTGATTCTGTCATATATTTTCATGCCTAGATTGCTCAAGGTTTTTAACACCAAATACCATTCCATCGTTTGGACGTACCACAGTTTATTTCACCATTCACCCACTGAAGGACATCTTGGTTGCTTCCATGCTTTGGCAATAATGAATAAGGCTGCTATAAACATCTGTGTGCAGGTTTTGGAGTGTGCTTGCTGAATCATAGGTAAGAGTATGTTTCGTTTTGTAAGAGACCACTCAATTGTATTCCAAAGTAGCTGTACCGTTTTGCAATCCCATCAGCAGTGAATGAGAGGGTCCTGTTAACCCACATTGTCTCCAACACTTGATGTTGTCAGTGTTCCAGATGTGGGCCACTCCAGTAGGTGTGTAATGACATCTCAGAGTTCTAATTTGCATTTCCCTGATGACATGCAGTGTAGAGTATCTTTCCATATGTTTGTTTGTCATCTGCATGTCTTCTCTGGTGAGATGCCTGTTAAGGTCTTTGGCCCATTTTTCTTTTTATCGTTCTGTTTATTTACTTATTTTTGGCTATGCTGGGTTTTTGTGGCGGTACAGGCTTTTCTCTAGTTGTGACAAGCGGGGGCTACTCTCTAGCTGCAGTCTGCACGCTTTTCATTAGGGTGGCTTCTCCCGTTGGAGAGCACAGGTTCTAGGGTACACGGGCTTCAGTAGTTTCAACTCCCAGGCTCTAGAGCATAGGCCCAATAGTTGCGGTGAATGGCCTTCGTGGCCCCACAGTGTGTGGGATCTTCTTGGAGCAGAAGTTGAACCCACGTCTCCTTCATTGGCAGGCGGATTCTTTACCATGGAGCCACCGGGGAACCCCTGGCCCATTTTTTCAGTTACATTGTTTGATTTCTTATTGAGAGTGTTGAGTTCTTTGTATATTTTGTGGGGTTTTTTGAACAAGAATAAAATAGTATTCATATGTATATGTATACATATATGTGGAGAAGGAAATGGCAACCCACTGTAGTATTCTTGCCTGGAGAATCCCATGGACAGAGGAGCCTGGTGGGCTACAGTTCTAGGGGTCACAAAGAGTTGGACACGACTGAGTGATTAACACACACATATACATACATGTATCACATTTTCTTTATCCATTATTCTGTTGATGGATACTTAGATTGTTTCCATGTCTTGGCTATGGTAAATAATGCCGCAGTAGATATGAATCTATAAATTTTGGATAACATTGCTTTATCAGATGTGTCTTTTGTAAATATTTTCTCCCAACCTATGGCTTATTTTCTTATTCTCTTAATGTATATTCAACTTTTAAAATTTAATTTTACAAGTAACACAACATTTTACCTTCTCTGAGAAAAAAAGAAGAAACAGAACAAAATCTGCCTTGAATTGTATCCCCCATCTGAGTCCACTCTGCATGGCCCAGGTGTTATGCCTACCTCTTCCAACTGTCTTCTTCCCTACTTTTCTCTTTGTGCTTTTATTTGTACATATTTCTATTCTTATGGGGAATACATAGCTCTATTTTGTGTGCTTGTGTTTTACGTAAATGCTGGCATATCATATTTAGTCTTTGCTAGTCACAGTCATGCTGAGTCTTGAAGATCCAGCCATTTCAGGACCTACCCAGCTATCTCGTTCTTGTAGTCCATTCAGTGACATATCACAATTCATTCAGCCTCTTCTTACACATGGATACTTGGGTGGCTCCCAATTTTTTCTTCTGTCCCTTTATAAAAGTTATTATTTAAAGTTTTGATCAGATTCATGCATGTTAGTGATATTAAAAATTAAATAACAAAGGATGAGATGGTTGGATGGCATTACCAACTCAATGCACAAGCAACTGAACCATGCCTGAAACAAAGTTTATCTGTGCTGTGCTCAGTCATGTCCATCTCTTTGTGACTCCATAGACTATAGCCCACTAGGCTCCTCTGTCCATGGAATTTTTCAGGCAAGAATACTGGAGTGGGCAGCAGTTTCCTCCTCCAGAGGATCTTCCCAACCCGGGCATCATCAAACCCAGGTCTCTTGTGGCTCCCCCTGCATTGGCAGGTGGATTCTTTACCACTAGCGCCACCTTATAGCAAAAGTCAGTAAGCATTCCCTACCCCACTGCCCCCCACCTCCACGTATATACACAAACCCGCTGTTCCGGAGTCCTGCGCTTCTGAGAAAATGACTTACTCCTCTTTCAGCTGTTTTTCTGGTGCTTACCTGCATATTTATAAACAAGATGCTTATGTTCTATTTCCTGATTTATCAACATGACCTTCTGCCTTCCTGTGGTAGATGCAGATTTCTTGCTTTATATGCACCCGACCTACCTGCTTGCCTCCCCTCTCCTTGTCCTTCCCATATAGTTACATGACAATTTTCTGGTTAAGTCAGTATTTGAAGTATTTTTTCTTGCCAAGCAATGGTTCTCAACTCTAACTGCACCCAGGGAGCTTTCTGGGGGGGAGCTGTGCTGGGTCTTTGTTGCTGAACGTGGGCTTTCTCTAGTCACGGAGAGCAGGGCCTACTCTCCGGTTTCAGGGTGAGGGCTTCGCATTGCAGCGGCTTCTCTTGCTGCGGAGCGTGGGCTCTAGAGCGGGTGGGCTTCAGTACTTTTGGTGCCTGGGCTCAGTAGTTGTTGTGCACAGGCTTAGTTGCTCCGTGGCATGTGGGATCCTCCTGGACCAGGGATTAAACCTGCATCCCCTGAACTGGCAGGCAGATTCTCAGCCACTCGACCACCAGAGAAGTCCCCAGATCCTGTTTGTTTGTTTTTTTTCTCCCCCGAGTTTTTTCTTAAAAACCAGGATTTGTCAGCTTTGGCAGAATTCCAGTTGTAATCAGAGAATTCTTAGCTGTGGGCAGGTCTGTGAGTTGGAGGATATTTCACAGCATCCTTGGCCCCTGCCCACTAGGTGCCAATAGCATTTCTCCACACACACACACCACCATCCCGCCCCCAGTTATGATAAGCAGAAATGTCTCCACACTTTGCCTAATGTCGCCTGGGGCAAAATCACCCTCAGCTCAAAACCGATCTGAAGTTCTCTTAGCAACAAGTGACCCACTTAGCTGTTTCTTCTTCCTTTGTTTCTGGTAAAACCAGTTATTTATGATTTTTGAGGTTGTTGTTCAGTGGCTCAGTCATGTCCAACTCTTTGTGACCCCATGGACTGCAGCATGCCAGGCTTCCCTGTCCTTCACCATCTCCTGGAGTTTGCTCAAACTCATGACCGCTGAGTCGGTGATGCCATCCAACCATCTTGTCCACTGTTGCTCCCTTCCCCTCCTGCCTTCAGTCTTTCCCAGCATCAGGCTCTTCACATAAGGTGGCCAAAGTATTGGAGTTTTTTCAAGGACAGGATGTATATTCTCAGCCTGCCATTCTCCTGGGTGCCCAGATAAAGGGTGATTTTTCTCTTCATTTATTCCCAGATTTTTTTCTATCAAGTTTATTTGGGGGTTTTCTTTTAAATAACTTTGAGAAACTTTCAAATGTAATACATGTTTATGACTGAAAGTGGAAAGATACAGAAATACCCGGGAAAGAGAATTAAAATTTTCCCTTTAGGCTCCCTCAGATACACTGATAACATTCTTTTGGTGGTTCTCCTTAAGCCCTTCTCCTGGTCAAGGAACTAGATCTCATGAGCTGCAATTAAGACCCAGCACAGCCAAATATTAATATATAATTTTTAAAGTGTTTTGCAATCAGTCTCTGCTCCTGCATCCAGAGAGCTACTCCTTATTCAAGTTCTGATGGGTTTATACTGATTAAGGTGACCACTTGTCCATATCATTTTTTATATACAGAAAATGACCTCTGTTCCCTGTTAAAGTATAACTTTAAGAACATTCAAAACACGACTCATACAAATGAGCTGCACGCAAGATATGTTGAATTTGTTAGTGAGGGAAACAGCAGCATGGGGAAAGATGGTTCAAAGAGGAATCAGACTAAAAGGGGTTATCTAGTCCATCAGAAAATTCATGCTAAAATCAGTTTACTGGTTAGAGACAACATTAATCACTATTCTACAGGGCAATAAAACTGTGACCTTTGGGGTTATCTTTTCTATCAGGCAAAAATTATTTGCATCTCTACCAAATTCTACAAGTTAACAAACAACTTTGTAGAACGTGGGCTCCAAGCAACAGGAAAGTTTAAGTTGAACAAAGGTACAACTCCAGATAGTGAAATAATTCAGAGGTGGCCAGTTAGATAATGCTCCAGCATGAGCTGAAAGGAGATGTAGTCCTCCTTTTGCTCGATTTCCGAGTTTGGGGTAATTTTTCTTAATATCCCTGTTCTGTACCCTGGCTCCCCAAGCAAATCCTGCACAGTATTTCCCTAAGGGAAAGTGGACATGGATTCTTTGGTCTCCTTGAAATCTCTCATCTTCCTCCTATTCATCCACATTCTGGAAAGGTAAGACCAGTCCCCAGGGACCTGGGTATTTCCAATGAGCTGCTGTATACAGCAAGATTTCCTAGTCAATATGGCTGACTCCTTCCTTTCTTTCCCTCTCTCTTTCTTCTTCCTTTCATTTTCTTTAACATGTCATCCTATACTTTGATTTAACATGCTGATTTTCTTTTTTTTTTTTTCAGGCCACCCTGTGGGACTTGTGGGATCTTAGTTTTCTCTGATCAAGGATGGAACCTGGACCCTGCTAGTGAAAAGCACAGGGTCCTAACCACTGAACTGCCAGGGAATTCCTTCTTCTTCCATTGTTACTTGCATTAAAAATATAGAGAGAGATGCTATTTTCAAATATCTTTGGACATTGATTTCTAACATAATTCCACAACTATACGAGAACAGACTCTGTATGATTCCAATGCCTTTAGACCATGAAATGTTTGCCCCTTGTTTTATGTCCCTGGATATGTTTCAGTGTCTCCTAGTCTATGGTCTATAGGAGCTTGAATAGAATTTGTAGCCTATTGTGTGAAAATTGTATAGATCTTAATTATGTTGAATTGGTTCATGGTGCTTTTAAGGTCTACTATAACCCTAACCCACTCCAGTAGTCGTGCCGGGCAAATCCCATGGATGGAGGAGCCTGGTAGGCTGCAGTCCATGGGGTCGCTGAGTTGGACATGACTGAGCAACTTCACTTTCACTTTTCACTTTCATGCACTGGAGAAGGAAATGGCACCCCACTCCAGTGTTCTTGCCTGGAGAATCCCAGGGTCGGGGGAACCTGGTGGACTGCTGTCTATGGGGTCACACAGAGTCAGACATGACTGAAGTGACTTAGCAGCATCAGCATATCCTTCTGTATATTCATTCCATTAATTGTTGAGAGTTTGATGTTGAAACTCCAACTAAAACTCTTAATCCATCTACTTTAAAAAATAATTGTAATGTATACTGGAACTAAACTTTGTTCTGCATTTTCCAAGTCTTCTGTAAATCTGTTATACTTTCATAATATAAAAAATAAAAAAGGAAGAGATAAATATACATATATAAAACTGCTTTACTGAGATATAACTTACTTACTATATACTTATTTAAAGTGTACAATTCCAGGGACTTCCCTCCTGGTCCAGTGGTTAAGACTCTACGTTTCCACTGCAGAGGGCACAGCTTTGATCTCCAGTCAGAGAACTAAGATTCTGCAACCCAAAAAAAATGATATGGCCATAAAAATTTAAAAAGTGTACAATTCTATGTTTTTTGGTTTATTCACAAAATTGTGCATTGTTTTAAAACATTTTTATCACCCCACAAAGAAACCCTATCCCGATTAGCAATCACTCCCCATGACCTCCCAGCTCCTGGCACATGGTCGTCTACATTCTATCTCTGTGTGGTTGCCTATTCTGGACATTTTCTGTAAATGGAATCATACAACCTGTGAGGGTTTTTTTGTGTCTGGTTTCTTTAATTTGGCATTGTATTTCCAGGTTCCATCAATGTCACACCCTGTGCCAGAGCTTCATTCCTTTTCATTGCTAAATTGTATTCCATTGGAGAGATAGGTCACATTTTAATCTGTTGATGAACATGAATTGTTTCCATTTTGGGGATCTTATGAAAAATGCTTCCATAAAATTTAGTTACAAGTTTTTTTGTGGACACATGTTTCCATTTCTCTTGGGCATATGCCTAGAGGTATGATTTCTGGAACATGTGGTAACTTTATACCTGACATTTTTAGGAGCTTCCAAGCTGTTTTCCCAAGTGGCTACACCACTTTACATTCCCACCAGCAGTGTAGGAGGGTTCTAATTTCTCCACATCCTTGTCAACACTTGTTATTATCAGTCTTTTGATAAAAGCCATCCTAGTATTACCTAGGCAGGTTAATTTGCCCAGTGTGCAATAAGCCAAACACTGAGATACCAAGTTTTACCACAAAGAAACGGTTTATTTATGAGGTAGCCAAGCAAGGAGACAGGAGAACAAGTGTCAAATCTGCCTCCTCACCGGAGACGGCCTTGGGATATTTATGCAATAAAGAAGCAGGTTGGTCTTGCTGCTGCTGCTGCTGCTAAGTCACTTCAGTCGTGTCCGACTCTGTGCGACCCCATAGATGGCAGCCTACCCGGCTCCCCCATCCCTGGGATTCTCCAGGCAAGAATACTGGAGTGGGTTGCCATTTCCTTCTCCAATGCATGAAAGTGAAAAGTGAAAGTGAAATTGCGCAGTTGTATCCAACTCTTAGCGACCCCATGGACTGCAGCCTACCAGGCTCCTCCGTCCATGGGATTTTCCAGGCAAGTGTACTGGAGTGGGGTGCCATTGCCTTCTCCCAGGTTGGTCTTAGGAACAGGGAAAAGAGGAAGGGAAAAGATGAGGTAATCAGTGTTCCATGCAGATCTGTCTGAGCTACATGCTTCTTCATGGGATGCATGTTCAAAGACAGAGGTGTTTAGAGGGTACAAGGAGGATTGGATTGGGAGTTCAGGATGAGCAGATGCAAACAATTATATTTAGAATGCATAAACAACAAGATCCTATTTTATAGCCCAGGAAACTATATTCAATATTCTGTAATAAACCATAATGGAAAAGAAAAAACAAAAAGGAAAAAAAATGGAGATCACCTTAACATGATCTAAGAGTGGAGTTTTCGGCCATCTGACATCAAAAGGTCACTGAGCAGAAACTCATGCATGCTCAGTTGGAGCATCAGTGGTCCTGCAACCCCTTCCAGGGCCCCAAACTGAGCTCTTGTCTAACATTCGGAAATGACTTGTCTGAGGAGACACATGTGCTGACAAAGCAAGAGATTTTATTGGGAAAGGGCACCCCAGTGGAGAGCAGTAGGGTAAGGGAACCCAGGAGAACAGCTCTGTCACATGGCTCGCAGTCTCAGGTTTTATGGCAGTGGGATTAGTTTACCAGTTGTCTTTAGCCAGTCATTCTGACTCAGAGTCCTTCCTGGTGGTGCAGGCCTTGTTCAGCCAAGATGGATGCCAGAGAGAAGGATTCTGGGAGGTGGTCGGACACGTGGTGTCTCCTTTTGACCGTTCCCAAACTCTTCCAGTTGGTGGAGGCTTATTAGTTCCATGTTCCTTACCAGGACCTCCTGTCGTAAAACAACTCATGCAAATGGTTACTATGGTGCCTGGCCAGGGTGGGTGGTTTCAATCAATGTGCTTCCCCTAACAGTCCCATCCAGTCTTAACCTGCTCAGCTCTAACTAGACACAGCTGACTCCAAGTTTCTGGGAAACAACTCCAGCAAAAATCTTATTGTCTGGGCTATGTGCAACTTGAATGACATGCAAGGGATTTTGTAGCAACATATTACCTTGATTGGTGAAGGCAAGTTACAGGTGTAATGGCTTGAACTCTGATTATTCATGGTTTCACCAATGGGTCTGAAATGGTACCTCTTTGTGCTTTTGTGGTCTGGCCTCTTAAACCAGCCTTGCTCAGAAACCAATTTTGCAAACCAATCAGGACTTCAGCCCAGTGACCTCAAGGTTTAAGTCTCTCTTGGGGAGAGGAGCCTGATGTATAAGTGAAAACCACGCTGCTGAGCCATCTCATAGTTGGGGGCTCCCGAAGGGCCAGGGCAGCTAAACCACGCCCTGACCATCTTGGGGAAGGCACCTAAAACTCGTGGTCTTCTAGCCAAGTGGTTCTTGTGGTAAATGGAGGCGGGAAATACCCAGGTTGTTGTGGGAGGCAAAAGAGAGGAGGAATATAGTCTGTCCCTGGGCTGGACCCCTTCAAGGAAACTCCAGACCTCTCTAAGTTGTCCTTTGAGTACTGGCCAGAACAAAATGACCTCCTTCAACACCCTGCCACACTGTCAGAGACCCCACCCTTACCCAGTGCTAAGTAAATAAATTGCCACCTTTTAGAAAACGTGAATGCTTCTGGGAGGAGTCGGCATCTCGCTAGATGTCAATAGCTTATTGTGAATTAGTTTATCAGATGCTCACCCACATTCTGCAGAGACGGGGCTCAGAGGAAGTGGGAGTTTTGACTCACTGGGAAGGGTGGAGGGGACAGGTTGAAAGGGGTAGCTCTGCTCAAGGGGTAAGGTTGCTGGAGGCTAGGACGGGGCCAGAGTTGGAATAAGAAGCCTCCTGGGTAAGTTTTCACCTCCATTCATCAACTGATAAACAGTGATCATGATTAGTTTATTATATGTTCCACATTGTGCTAAGCGCTTTGAATACAAATGTTCTACTTTATTCTTTTTGTTTGTTTGTTCTGTGCTTTCCGGATCTCAATTCCCCTGACCAGGAATCCAGCCCATGCCCCCGGCAATGGAGGCAGGGAGTCCTAACCACTGGACCACCAAGGGAGGTTCCTCCTGATTCATTTCCTAACAAGCACTTCTGGAGCGCCATATGCCACCACCGATCTCTCACACCCCACATGCTACATCTAATTTATTACAGATTCCGTTGGCTCCCCCTGAAAAATGATTCTGGAATCTGACCCTTCCTTACCACCTTCCTAGCCCCGTAGCTCACCCATTGGTTTATTGCAGGGGTCTCCCACTGGTCTCCTGGCTTCCATATTTTCAGTCACAGCAACCCTTTTAAAAAGATTCCTCTCCTGCATGCAGAATGCTCCAATGGCTTCCTATCTCAGTTACTATAAAAACTGAAGTCTTCACCACGCAGGGTGCTGCTACCTGAACTAGGCCCTCTTACCTGGCAGATGTCATCTGCTTACAGACTCACCTACAGGACTCCAGCTGCTCCTCAGACACACCCATGGGCTTGTGCTCACAACAAGGACTGCAGCCTTCTGCCTGCAACACTCCCAGCATCTTCATGTCTCAGCGTAAACGTTGCCTCCTCGGAGAGACCTTTCTTACCACTCCCTCCTCCATCTAAAATGGCCTGCATGTACCAGGTTGCTGGCTGTCAGAAAAGAGGGTTACGAATGGAGAGAGGGAGAAAACTAGGATGAATTCCATGGCGTTAGACTGGAATTGGAGATATGGGGAAATCCACATTGCGCTAAGTGCTTTGCATACAAATGTTCTACTTTATTCTTTTTGTTTGTTTTATGCTTTCTGGATCTCAGTCCCCCTGACCAGGAATCCAACCCATGCCCCCTGCAGTGGAGGCGGGGAGTCCTAACTCATGGTTTCCAATATACACAGATATAGAGAGCAACAAATACAGAAGGAAATGAGGTGTGTGGATGTGAGTGCACTCATGTATGTACTCACACAAGCACACACACGTATTCTACATATATATAGCATATATATATTATATAGCTCAGTCCACACAAGAAGGCTCATTCCAAAAAGAATGTGCATACATTGCACCCAGATCTTGGTTTCTAAATACTCTTCTCCACTAAAAGGAATCAGGACACCTTGGAGAAATTCCAGGTGTCCTGGCCTGGGACAGGGAAAGTACAAGATGCACTTGCAACATTTTTTTTTGGTGCCAAAAAACTTCGAAAGGACACAGGCGCCAGCTTGAAGGAACTCCTACTAGCCAAATAAGGGACAGTCTTAACATCAAAATAAATAATGACAAGAAGTGATTATAACTCATAGAATAAAACAGGAATCTACGGGTTATGAATTCATACCAATGGTGGTGCTTTAGTCACTAAGTCGTGTCCAACTCTTGTGACCCCATGGACAGAGGAGCCTGACAGTCTACAGTCCATGGGATTCTCCAGGTAAGAATACTGGTGTGGGTTGCCATTTACTTCATATCAATATAAAGAAACAAATGGGAAGTCTGATGAAGACCAGGATAATTACAGTTTTCAAAACACTTCCCTATAGAATACATATCCCTTAAAAAGGTAAAAAGAGTGACTTTACAGTGGAGAAATTTGGCAGACACTACCATGATAATTGCTTCCCAGTTGGCACAGTGGTAAAGAATCCACTTTCCAATTCAGAAGATCAGAAGACTCTGTTTTGATCTCTGGGTTGGGAAGATCTTCTGGAGAAGGAAATGGCAACCCACTCTAGTATTCTTGCCTGGAAAATTCCATGGACAGAGGAGTCTGGCAGACTACAGTCCATGGGATTGCGAAGGGTTGGACACAACTTAGCAACTGAGCACACACACCATGATAAGCAAGTGATTGAAGTTAGTACCTCAGGTTAAGGGGACGATAGACTTCTAGGCTGCAGTCCATGGGGTCGCTAAGAGTCGGACACGACTGAGCGACTTCACTTTCACTTTTCACTTTTATGCATTGGAGAAGGAAATGACAACCCACTCCAGTGTTCTTGCCTGGAGAATCCCAGAGATGGCGGAGCCTGGCGGGCTGCCATCTATGGGGTCGCACAGAATCGGACACGACTGAAGCGACTTAGCAGCAGCAGCAGCAGGCTTCTCTGGTGGCTCAGTGGTAAAGAACCCGCCTGACAATGCAGAGATTCAGGTTCTCCCTGGGTCAGGAATATCCCCTAGAGAAGGAAATGGCAACCCACTCCAGTATTCTTGCTTGGGAAATCCCATGGACAGAGGAGCCTGATGGGCTATAGTTCAAGGGGTAACAAAAGAACTGGACATGATTTAATGACTAAACAGCAACAGCAAAATGGGACGATAGAAATGATACGTCACCTGACTGGATGCTACAAGAACGTGGCATTATTTCTGTAATATTTCTGTCAAGACTATACAGTCTGAATCAAATCATGAAGAAATATCAGATAACCCCCAAATGAGGATGAAGCTACAAAAGTACTGGCCCATAATTTTCTAGAACAAATTGAGGAACTGTCCTCAACTGAGAGAGATTAAAGAAACATGACAATGGTTACTGTATGGCAATGGATGTTATCAAGACTCAATTTATGTCCTTTATATCTCAACTTGAAAAAATGAGCTGACTCATTTGAAAAGACCCTGATGCTGGGAAAAATTGAAGGTGGGAGGAGAAGGGGATGACACAGGATGAGATGGTTGGATGGCATCACTGACTCAATGGACATGAGTTTAAGTAAACTCTGGGAGTTGGTGATGAACAGGGAGGCCTGGCACACTACAGTCCATGGGGTCACAAAGAGTCAGACATGACTGAGCGACTGAACTGAACTGAAATGCCACACGAGGTCCTGGAGGAGATGCTTTTGCCCTAAAGGATATTAGTGGGGCAAATGGAAAATTAGGACGAGGGTCTAAGGATTATGGTGTCAGCAGAAGGAACCAATTCTTGAGCTAATTAGGGTGAGTCCCTGCCTGACTCCACGATGGTTCCAGCAACGCCACAGGGGTCTACTGCGCTTGCCACCAGGGCCATCTTCTCCCTCCCATCTCTCTCACTGTGGTCTGGGTCTCCTCTTCCACTTTTTCAGTGAACAGATTGGTCCCCAGTTAGGGGTGTGGAGTTGTGATTTTCCTCTTGGGCCTGGAAGTCCATCCACAGGAGCCTCTGTTGTATACTGTGCTCTTGTGAGTGGCAGAGGTGGCAGCCCCTCCATTCGCAGGGTCAGCCCAATACTAGCATTTGGGCTTTCCGTGTCATTGTCCAGTCAAACAGAGAAAGGCTTCCTCAAGCATCCAGAAGATGATGCCCTTTCTAAAACAAAAAGCAAAGCTTGCAAGTACATCATCTTTTCGTTTAGTTGCTTCTTTATTGGTTTATGTGCGTGTGTTTTTTTCTTATTCCTCAGGGTATATCCCCTAGAATCTATTGGGGGAAATAAAAAAGTATCAAATCTCAGGTTCAGCGTCTTCTAAACAGAGGCGTCATGGTGGCAGAGTAGGGACTGGAATCCAAGGGGAAAAGTCCAAAATCAGGAGGATTCCACCAGATCCTTTTGCCTCCAACACTCAGAGCAGCTGGTCCTTCTGGAGAGCACACTTTTCTCATTTGCAATAATACCAAAGTGATAAACACATATCTGGGATTTCCACGGGTGACAAACTCACAGGGACTGCTAATACCACTGTGCTTTATTTGTTTTTACTTTTGTTTTTCTTACGACATCCATAATGGAAGGAAATGCTAAATTTTATTTAGATGTTAGTGAATAAAGATGTAATTTTTTTTACTCAAGGTTCTGAACCCACTGAATTCTAGCACACTTACCCAGGTTAAGGAGCCTCCTACACACACACACACACACACACACACACACACACACACACTGGTTAGTACATGGTAAGCCTGACAACCAAGAAATGGCTGCAGAAAAGGACCCACAGAAAAGCTAAGGAGGAAATGATTCAGACTTAATTCAAGACAAGATGGTGGAAGCGAGCTGCCAGCTGGACTTGGTGATGGATGAGAGGTGGGAGTTGATGGTAATTCTGGACAATTTGGAAGAGCAGTTGGTTTGCCCAGACGAGGATAAAAGTTTGTGAAGTACAATGGTCTTGCCAGGGGATGTGGTGGCTATTACCAGAGTTCAGCCAGTGCATGAATGTTAAGTCAGTCAATCAGGGTCTCACTCTTTGAGACCCTATGAGCTGCAACCCGCCGGGCTACTTTGTCCATGGGACTTCCCAGACAAGAATACTGGAGCAGGCTGTCATTTCTTTCTCCAGGGGATCTTCCCGACCCAGGGGTGGAACCCTCGTCTCTTGCATCTCCAGCATCACAGGCAGATTCTTTACTGTCTAAGCCACCAGGAAGCCTCCCCACCTTTTCACCTCCCACTGGTGAAAAGCTCCCATTAACCCATAGGCATTGGGAGAAAGGCCAAGATAAGTCAACAGCCACTAAACATTAGTTATTTCTTCAATTATATAAATAAATGATTACAAGACTCAAAGGCACTTAATGTATCTCCTTGCAGTCCCTTTTCTACGCAGTTGTTACAAGACTGGGAATTTACCTGCAAAATAAGTACATACATTTTGGTGCAAAGCAAAGCAGAAAAGCATATGTTGTATTCCATGTTCCATGGAACAACAGACTGGTTCCAAATAGGAAAAGGAGTACATCAAGGCTGTATATTGTCACCCTGCTTGTTTAACTTACATGGAAGAAGTTAAATATAGGCTGGAAGAGCACAAGCTGGAATCAAGATTGCCGGGAGAAATATCAATAACCTCAGATATGCAGATGACATCACCCTTATGGCAGAAAGTGAAGAGGAACTAAAAAGCCTCTTGATGAAAGTGAAAGAGGAGAGTAAAAAAGTTGGCTTAAAGCTCAACATTCAGAAAACAAAGATCATGGCATCTGGTCCCATCACTTCATGGGAAATAGATGGGGAAACAGTGGAAACAGTGTCAGACTTTATTTTTGGGGGCTCCCAAATCACTGCAGATGGTGACTGCAGCCATGAAATTAAAAGACGCTTACTCTTTGGAAGGAAAGTTATGACGAACCTAGATAGTATATTGAAAAGCAGAGACGTTACTTTGCCAACAAAGGTCCGTCTAGTCAAGGCTATGGTTTTTCCAGTGGTCATGTATGGATGTGAGAGTTGGACTGTGAAGAAAGCTGAGCACCGAAGAATTGATGCCTTTGAACTGTGGTGCTGGAGAAGACTCTTGAGAGTCCCTTGGGCTGCAAGGAGATCTAACCAGTCCATCCTAAAGGAGATCAGTCCTGGGTGTTCTTTGGAAGGAATGATGCTAAAGCTGAAACTCCAGTACTTTGGCCACCTCATGCAGAGTTGACTCATTGGAAAAGACTCTGATGCTGGGAGGGATTGGGGGCAGGAGGAAAAGGGGACGGCAGAGGATGAGATGCCTGGATGGCATCACTGACTCAATGAACATAAATTTGGGTGAACTCCGGGAGATGGTGATGGACAGGGAGGCCTGGCATGCTGCAGTTCATGGGGTTGCAAAGAGTCGGACACGACTGAGCGACTGAACTGAAATGAAGATAAAAAGGCCCGGAAGGAATCAAACTGTGGGAGTGTGGAAGAGAAAGAAGACACTGTTCACTTTTGACTTTGCTGACTGAGTTTCTTGAGGAATATTTAGTAACTATATTCTACTGTTTCTTGTAGAGTTTCTTGTTGAGTTATGAGCTTCTTGTTGCTGTTACAACAAATTACCACAAACCCGGTGGCTTAAAACAACACAGGTCTATTATAGTTCAAGAGGTCAGAAGTTTGAAATGGGGGTCATTGGACTAAAATCAAGGCTTCCTTTCTTCTGGAGGTGCTAGGTGAGCATCCATTTCCTTGCCTTTTCCAGTCTGTAGGCTGACTGCAATCATTGCCTCGTGGACCCCTCCGCCTTTCAAGCCAGCAATTGCATCATCCTGACCTCTGCTTCCATGTTCACATCTACCCGACTGACTCTCCTGCTTCTCTTTGTCATTTATCAGGACCCTTGTGATTACATTAAGCCCACCTGGCTAATCCTGGATAATCTCCCCATCTCAGAGTCTTTTATTTAATTGCATCTGCAAAGACTTTTTCCATGTAAAGTAACATAGTCACATGTTCACAGGTCACAGAGATTAGAAAGTAGATCTCTTTGGGGAACAAGGCAGGGATGGTGGTATTATTCTTCTATCACAATTACTTGTGTAATTTTTTAAAAACCTTATATAATAAAATTTTTCTCATCACTAAAAATCCCTGATAACTGTAATTTCTAATGATGCCTATATTTTACTGTAGGGATACACCACTGTTTATTTAATTGGTTGCCCCAATTGGGGATCTTTAGGCTGTTCTACATTTTCATGATTTTAAAGATGATAATTCTCTTTAAGATTTTTTTTTAACATGGGCCATTTTTAAAATGGTGCTTCCCTGAAGTTCAACCGGTGAAGAATCTGCTTGCAATTCGGGAGACCTGGGTTTGATCCCTGGGTCAGGAAGATCCTCTGGAGAAGGGAATGACAATCCATTCCAGTATTCTTGACTGGAGAATCTCATAGACAGAGAAGCCTGGAGGGCTACAATTCATGGGTTCACTAAGAGTCGGACACTAAGTGACTAACACTACACTTAGCTTCATTCTAGTTTAGTACTTTACCATAGCTTAAATGGTAAAGAATCAGCCTGAAATGCAGGAGACCACGTTTCGGTCCCTGGGTGGGGAAGTTCCTCTGGAGAAGGGAATGGCAATCCACTCCAGTATTCTTGCCTGGAGAAGTCCATGTACAGGGAAGGCTGGTGGGCTACAGTCCGTAGGGTCCCAAAGACTAGGACACAACTGAGTGACTAACACACACATAACATTTTTTAAAGTGTCTATTGGATTTGTTACAATGTTGCTCCTGTTTTATGTTTCGGTTTTTTGGACCCAAGGCATGTGAGATTTTAGCTCCCCAACCAGGGATCAAACCTGTACCCACCCCTTTGGAAATAAGGAGTCTTAACCCCTGCAAGAATACACAGAAGTACTGTACGAAAAAGATCTTCAAGACCCAGATAATCACTATGAACAAAGCTAGTGGGGGTGATGGAATTCCAGTGGAACTATTTCAAATCCTGAAAGATGATGCTGTGAAAGTGCTACACTCAATATGCCAGCAAATTTGGAAAACTCAGCAGTGGCCACAGGACTGGAAAAGGTCAGTTTTCATTCCAATCCCAAAGAAAGGCAATGCCGCAGAATGCTCAAACTACCACACAATTGCACTCATTTCACATGCTAGCAAAGTAATGCTCAAAATTCTCCAAGCCAGGCTTCAGCAATACATGAACAGTGAACTTCCTGATGTTCAAGCTGGTTTTAGAAAAGGCAGAGGAACCAGAGATCAAATTGCCAACATCTGCTGGATCATCGAAAAAGCAAGAGAGTTCCAGAAAAACATCTATTTCTGCTTTATTTACTATGCCAAAGCCTTTGACTGTGTGGATCACAATAAACTGTGGAAAATTCTGAGAGAGATGGGATTCCAGACCACCTGACCTGCCTCTTGAGAAATCTGTATGCAGGTCAGGAAGCAACAATTCAAACTGGACATGGAACAACAGACTGGTTCCAAATAGGAAAAGGAGTACGTCAAGGCTGTATATTGTCACCCTGCTTATTTAACTTCTATGCAGAGTACATCATGAGAAACGCTGGACTGGAAGAAACACAAGCTGGAATCAAGATTGCCGGGAGAAATATCAATAACCTCAGATATGCAGATGACATCACCCTTATGGCAGAAAGTGAAGAGGAGCTAAAAAGCCTCTTGATGAAATTGAAAGAGGAGAGTGAAAAAGTTGGCTTCAAGCTCAACATTCAGAAAACAAAGATCATGGCATCTGGTCCCATCACTTCATGGGAAATAGATGGGGAAACAGTGGAAACAGTGTCAGACTTTATGTTTTGGGGCTCCAAAATCACTGCAGATGATGACTTCAGCCATGAAATTAAAAAACGCTTACTCCTTGGAAGAAAAGTTATGACCAACCTAGATAGCATATTCAAAAGCAGAGACATTACTGTGCTAAGGTTCATCTAGTCAAGGCTATGGTTTTTCCAGTGGTCATGTATGGATGTGAGAGTTGGACTGTGAAGAAGGCTGAGCACTGAAGAATTCATGCTTTTGAACTGTGGTGTTGGAGGAGACTGTTGAGAGTCCCTTGGACTGCAAGGAGATCCAACCAGTCCATTCTGAAGGAGATCAGCCCTGGGATTTCTTTGGAAGGACTGATGCTAAAGCTGAAACTCCAGTACTTTGGCCACCTCATGCGAAGAGTTGACTCATTGGAAAAGACTCTGATGCTGGGAGGGATTGGGGGCAGGAGGAAAAGGGGACGGCAGAGGATGAGATGGCTGGATGGCATCACGGACTCAATGGACGTGAGTCTGAGTGAACTCCGGGAGATGGTGATGGACAGGGAAGCCTGGTGTGCTGCAATTCATGTGGCCGCAAAGAGTCAGACACGACTGAGCGACTGAACTGAACTGAACTGAACCCCTGGACCACCAGGAAAGTCTGTAAAGATGATGATTTTCATGATAAACACCTTTAGGTCTTTGGAGAGATATACTGAATCTGAAATGAGTTAAGGAAATGGACTTGGTGGTTAGAAAGACCAGCATTCAAATCCAGGCTCTGCTTCAATTATCCATGTCACTGAAGTCATGGTTTCCACAACTGCAAAAAAGGAGATCCTTACAATAGCCCCGATCTCGCTGGATTTTTAAACAGCTTTCTTGAGATATCATTCACATACCATACAATCCTGTCAGTTA
This sequence comes from Capricornis sumatraensis, assembly GCF_032405125.1. NCBI lineage: Eukaryota > Metazoa > Chordata > Mammalia > Artiodactyla > Bovidae > Capricornis > Capricornis sumatraensis. Next base: position 31,812,296 of record NC_091088.1, on the reverse strand, counting down.
AGGGGTTAATTCAATGGTTTTTAGCCTCACGGTTTTTGCAGGATTCAATGATATTGAACACACAAATTTTAATACTATTAATAATTCTCTGCTCATAATTTTCATCATTTTCTTGGGCTAGGTTCTTAGAACCAGCAATATAGCATAAATGCCTGTAAACCTCTCAAATATTTTGGAAATAAGCTTTGTGAAGACAGAAAGTGTTATTAGGACAGTTTTTTTAATTTGGGGGGTTGGGGGTTATTTTTTAGTATTGGATAAAATTTAGGGGCACAAATGCGGGTACAAAATTCTTGGGGTGGTTGATTCAAGATGCTCTCTTTCATTCTCCCTTGTGTAACCCTGAATTAGACTCATCCCCAAGCCCCCACACAGAGAGTAATTAGGGGAAGTCGATTCAGGTTCATGGAATGTCCCTTCCCTGTTGGCCACCCTTGTGAAGCCACTAGCCTGTCCTTCTCCATACCCAAGTGAGTCTTATTCCTTCAGTAAGAGCTATACTGGTACCATCTCCAGTTGCCCATCTTAATTGACACCAAGCACGCTGCACAGCAAACCAGCAGGAAAGAGAGGAGATGGATCTCTCTACCAAGTCCACTGTGTGCCCAACCTACCTACGAGAAACCACAAATGCATATTCCATTTGGCCGTAGGAGGGCTGACTGCAGGTTTCAGAGCTGAGTTAGCGAAGTGTCAGCCAAATCCAAGGGCATGTTGCACCAGACTGTTGTGTGGGTGAGTCTTCAGGCATCCCGCAGGTGTGGGAGCAGGTTACGTGAGATGGGTGTGCGTTAGGTGGTGAGGGTTGAAAGGAAGGTGCAGAGATGGTGGGTGGGGCCAGAGGTGGGCGAGGGTGGAGGTGAGGAATGGGGCCGCAGCTGGGGTTGGACCTAGTAGTTAGACCTGTAGCTTGGAACCATTTTTCGGTCATGGCTTCCTTTGAGAATTCTATGGATGCTAAGGAAAGAATGCACACACCCAAACACATACACACACACACACACACACACACACACACACACACACACACACACACACACACACACATTACTCCACAAATTTGCATACAGCATCAGGTTTCTGAAAACTGAGGAACTTCAGCCAAAGGCTCAGGATTAAAAACCTCTGTCTAGACTAGTTCACAGGGACTTGTCAGAAAGAAACCCTAGGGCTACACTAAGAATCTGAGAACGTTTGTGTCTTCTTCTGTAACAGAGGCTTGCAGGCTTGGGAATTAAACTCCAAAGCCCACCTAACCCATAAATACTTCATTTTCTTCCAGTTTTTATTTTGAAATTTTTCAAAGTACCAAAAAATCACAAGCTCATGTGATCTTCAATCACACTCTTTAATTGTCAACATATGGTCACCATGTTCCCTTAGTCTCTCTCCTCTCCCTATGTATGCGTGTGTACTCACGAACCCATGTTTTTCTGGAGAATCATCTGAGAGTAAATTGCAGAAGTTATGTTACCACATCCCTAAACACTTGGCTTGTAACTCCTAAGATCAGGAGAGTCACCCGCCTAAACAAGGCAATCCTCACACTCATAAAATTTAACATGGACACAATACTTTATGTAACTTACATCGTATATTTAAATTTCCCCAGTAGTCCCAGTAAGTGCTGACCTTTTAGCTGTATTCTTTTTTCTTCCCTTCCTCCCTCCCCCCACCTTTCCTATCTTTTTTTTTAAATTCAGGATTTAATCCAGGATGATACACTTCATTTAGTTATCTCTCTCAGGCGCCTTTGATTGAGAGCCCACAATTCCGGAGTTTTGTTTTCTTGTTTTCTCTTGTGACAGTGACCTTCTTGAAGAGTGTAGGTGCTGTTTTGCAGAATGCTCCCCAGTTTGGATTCAAGTTCAAGTTTTGGGGCAAATGCTGTGTCCCTTCTTGGTGCATCATATCAGAGGGTCAGTTGGTCCCTTATTGATGATTTAAGTTCGATTCATGATTAGAGTGATGATCTCCACGATCCCCTTTGTAATTAATGCATGCTTTGTTATCAGTGAATACAGTAGGGTAACACTGTATTCAACGAAAACCTTGAGCTGTGGCAAATGCTGGGTGAGCCAGCGGTAAGTATCTACTCAGTCTTTGTTCTCAAGCTGTTTTTTAAAGTGGACAATGTCCTAGGAAACTGGCTACGAAATATACAGTTTTCTGAAGAATGTGGGTGGGTGCTGATATAGAGCAGTATCAACTCCAACATTAAAAATGAACTGAAACCTGAGACTTGAAGAGGAAAAAGGAGTCAAGCACAGGAAGATGGGAGTAGAGGGAGTGGAGGTGACCCTGGCCACGCTTGGAGGCTAGAAAGAACTGAAAGAGGGGTGCATGGTGATCTCCAGGAGGGAAAAGTCATAGGAGAAGGTCCTGATCTGATCCTAATAATATTGAGCATGTAGCACGTGCTAGACACTCAGATTTTAAGAGTTTTACATGGTTTGTTGTTGTTGAGTCTCTAAGTCATATCCGATTCTTTTGTGACCCCCCCAGATTGTAGCCAACCAGGGTCCTCTGTCCATGGGATTTCTCAGGCAAGAATACTGGAGTGGGTTATCATTTCTTTCTCCTGGGGAATCTTCCCGACCCAGGGATCGAACCCATGTCTCTCGAATTGGCAGGAGTATTCTTTACCACTGAGCAACCAAAGAAGCCTCTTTTACACAGCTTCAGTTCAGTTCAGTCGCTCAGTCCTGTCCAACTCTTTGCGACTCCATGAATCGCAGCACGCCAGGCCTCCCTGTCCATCACCAACTCCTGGAGTTCACTCAGACTCACATCCATCGAGTCAGTGATGCCATCCAGCCGTCTCATCCTCGGTCATCCCCTTTTCCTCCTGCCCCCAATCCCTCCCAGCATCAGAGTCTTTTCCAATGAGTCAACTCTCCTCATGAGGTGGCCAAAGTACTGGAGTTTCAGCTTTAGCATCAGTCCTTCCAAAGAAATCCCAGGACTGATCTCCTTCAGAATGGACTGGTTGGATCTCCCTGCAGTCCAAGGGACTCTCAACAGTCTTCTCCAACACCACAGTTCAAAAGCATCAATTCTTCCGTGCTCAGCCTTCTTCACAGTCCAACTCTCACATCCATACATGACTACTGGAAAAACCATAGCCTTGACTAGACGGACCTTAGTCGGCAGATTAATGTCTCTGCTTTTGAATATGCTTTCTAGGTTGGTCATAACTTTTCTTCCAAGAAGTAAGCATCTTTTAATTTCACGGCTGAAATCACCATCAGCAGTGATTTTGGAGCTCAAAAACATAAAGTCTGACACTGTTTCCACTGTTTCCCCATCTATTTCCCATGAAGTGATGGGACCAGATGCCATGATCTTCGTTTTCTGAATGTTGAGCTTGAAGCCAGCTTTTTCACTCTCCACTTTCACTTTCATCAAGAGGCTTTTTAGTTCCTCTTCACTTTCTGCCATAACAGTGGTGTCAGCTGCATATCTGAGGTTATTGATATTTCTCCTGGCAATCTTGATTCCAGCTTGTGTTTCTTCTAGTCCAGAGTTTCTCATGATGTACTCTGCATAGAAGTTAAATAAGCAGGGTGTCAATATACAGCCTTGACGTACTCCTTTTCCTATTTGGAACCAGTCTGTTGTTCCATGTCCAGTTTGAATTGTTGCTTCCTGACCTGCATACAGATTTCTCAAGAGGCAGGTCAGGTGGTCTGGAATCCCATCTCTCTCAGAATTTTCCACAGTTTATTGTGATCCACACAGTCAAAGGCTTTGGCATAGTAAATAAAGCAGAAATAGATGTTTTTCTGGAACTCTCTTGCTTTTTCGATGATCCAGCAGATGTTGGCAATTTGATCTCTGGTTCCTCTGCCTTTTCTAAAACCAGCTTGAACATCAGGAAGTTCACTGTTCATGTATTGCTGAAGCCTGGCTTGGAGAATTTTGAGCATTACTTTGCTAGCATGTGAGATGAGTGCAATTGTGTGGTAGTTTGAGCATTCTGCGGCATTGCCTTACACGGTTTAACTTCCCCATAGCCCTATGAAGTAGGTGCCATTACAGTTTTTATGCTATAAAATCTACAGCACAGAGAGGTTAAGTTGTTGGCCCAAGGTCACAGAGCTTGTAAGTAGCAGGGCTGGGATTCAAACCTGGGATGGATCTGACTCCACAGTCTGTGCTCTTAACCATATCAAAAAAGGAGGAAACAGTCTCATCTAGAGAATAGAATATGAAAAAAAGATTAGAACAAACTGGGCTGTGCGAGGAAGTTGTGTTGATAAAAAAAAAAAAAAAAAAAGTGGTATGGGAAAGCAAGACAAAAGGCCCAGAAGATTATAGAGAGAAGAATGTTCAGGGCTAGAAAGCAAGATAATAAAATAGGCCAAGGTTTGGTTGGCCACCCCACCCTCAGTCCATGCCCAACCCCCAGCCCAACCCTACAGGCAGAACTCTCACAATTCCTCTCCTGGTGTGGTCCCAAACAAAACCAGAGTATTTACATGATCTCAAAGTATCGCTTATTAATTATGGAGGGAAAAATAGGAGCTTTACAGCGAGCAACCTGGCTGACTCCAGCTAAACGAAGTGTCCGATGTGAACATACAGAGGGGTCTTAGGGAAGGTTCTGGAAGGGAATTTTGGGGACAGTGTATGAGAAGGGTTTTATGAGGAAGGTGATAGATGAGAGAGACGGGCAAGTCTTGAAGTTCAAGGGTCTATGGGTGACCGGTCACGGTCCATTGAGGGGAAGACGGCGTGTCTCTGGGAAGGAAGGGGAAATCTTATGACGGAGGGGTTCTGAGAGCTAAGAGCAAGTCATTAGGAAGGGACTTGTTGGGAACAGTTTGGGTGACAAAAAGGTCACAACAGGGTCAGTCCGGGAGGTTGGGGTGGGTAAACTCTGGATGACTAGAGGGCAGAGCGTTTGGGGCAGGGGTCTCTAGGGGAGTCCTAAAACGGTTTACGAGGCAGAAGGCCCCAGGGCCACAGCCTGCAGCTGGGGTCGACCCTGTGGGGAGCGCGGCGGGCCAGACCCTGGAGGGGGAGATTGGAAGTGGGCCTTGAGGGGCGGGGCCGGGGCGGGGCCGGGCCGCCGGGAGGGTCCCCCCGCGCTGCAGGGGGCGCTGTGAGCCTGGGCGGACCCGGGCCGGGCGGCGGCCGCTCCTAGTGAGTGCGGCCCCTTTTCCGGGTTTCCTCCTCCTCCTCCTCCTTCTTCGCCGCCGCCGCAGCCGTCGCTGCCCCTTTCCCGGCCGGCGGCTGCCGCTGCTGGTGCCGCCGACAGCGCCGCCGCCTCGGAGCCGCGAGCCGAGCGGAGGCCGCCGCGGAGCGCGAGCGCTGCCCGCCCCGCCGCCCCGCCGGCCGCTCCAGGGCCGGGCCGGCTCGGCCGGCGCCCCCCGCGCCCCCCAGCCCGCCCGCCCCCGCGGGCCCGGCCTGGCGCGGCCGCCCGCCGCCGCGCTCCTCCTCCTCCTCCTCCGGCGGCCCGCTGCCCGCCGCCTCCTTTGCCCGTCGCCCCGCGCCCCTCGCCGCGCCGCCACCCTCGGCGCCCCGCGGCGCCCCCCGGTCCCGCCCGCCATGCCCGGCCCGGCCGCGGGCAGCAGGGCCCGGGTCTACGCGGAGGTGAACAGCCTGAGGAGCCGCGAGTACTGGGACTATGAAGCTCACGTCCCGAGCTGGGGGTAAAGCCGCCGCAGCCCCCCTCCGGGCCCTCGCACCCCCACCCCCGCCGCAAACCGCACTCGCCCCCCGTGGTCTGTCTCCCCGCTGGCCCCGCGCCTCTTCGGCTCTGGGGTGGGAAGCAGACCCTCCCCACCATATTCTCGTCTCCCTCTCCCCGCTTCTCGTTCCTTCCTCTCAGCGGTGCGCACCCCTCTCACCTCGGGGAATGCTCTCTTACTGACAAGTGTAGGGATCCAGGGACCAGAGCCTGGTGGAAGTGAAGGAGCAGCCCTTCCTTCTCACGCGTTGGGGTTTCTGTTGGGGTGGGAAGTCAGCAGCTGTCCTCTTGAGCTATTAAAATTCTCTGCCTTTTTGAGGTTTTTGAAATGAGGCTGGGTGGGAGGAAATTTTTTAAAGACGTCCAGATTCTCAAAGCGAGCGCTGCCTACCTTGCGGGAGTGAAGTAATAAGGCAGGTGCTGTGGGCAGAGGGGCACTTGTGAGCCTCCAGGATGGATGCTCTGATCCCACCTTGTCTCCCCCTAGTTATGAGGGACTAGTTAGGTTAGGAGCTACGTCCAGTGAAAAGAGCCAAGTTTATGTTGTGGCTTTCATTTAGGGAATAAGTTATGGCATGAGGTATATAGACACTTCCAAGTGCTTGATCAGTGGAAGCGCCTGGATGAGGATGTGTAGTGGGCATAGCCGTGGTTAACCCCAAGTCCTGGCATTTATGTGTCCTTCTTGTCTTTCCCAGTAATCAAGATGATTACCAGCTGGTTCGGAAACTTGGTCGAGGAAAGTATAGTGAAGTATTTGAGGCTATTAACATCACCAACAACGAGAGAGTGGTGGTAAAAATTCTCAAGGTGAGTGTCTTATGAGTGGCATTAAAATTTCTTTTTCACAGGTCAGAAGGATACAAACTACTCCAACCACATTCTAGAATGAGCAGGACAAACTCATTTTAAAAACCTTCTGCCCCATGTCCCTCTGCTACTCCTCCCACAGCTGTTTTTGTTTGAACTTTTTTTCCACACAGACCTTTTTCAAATCTAAGCATGGTAGTTCAGGAACATCCTTGTTCTAAAATGTAATTGTGGGCTCCCAAAGTGAATATTCCAAAGAGCCTCCATTTGTTACAAACTAAATAGGTATTCACATGCAAGAAGAGCCTCTTCATGAAGAGCCCAGTTGATACAAAGGCTCCTTGAGCACTGAATTTGTTATTCCAGAAAGAAAGATGGAAACAGAGTAGCTTCAAAGAGGAGTTTGAAGGCTGAGTGGAAGGAAACACCCCAGTGAATAATTGCTTGTTTTTTCTCCTTTGGTGCTAAACGGTTCAGATGGGGTACATACAGTGAGCTAACAGGGCCAGGGAGGTCATAGTTGCTTATCAGCCAGTAAAAGTGAAGTTGGGAGCAGTAGAGAGTACGCTTAGAATCACTAAAATAATGATTGGAACAAACCAGCCTGAATCTGGTTTAGCAGCCTAAGTTTGTAGCAGATACACACTTTGTCATCTCTTGGAGACATGATCTTACTAAGTATGAAGAGTTGGCTAAATTCTCTTCCAGGTAACTGGTTATATAGCTTTGATAATGTTTTACAGGGTGGACTAAAAAAGAGTTCTTAGAATCTGTGAAGGGTATTCATCATTGCCAGATTATTTCATTTGTGTGCATGTCATTTAGTGAAATCTTGAGGTGACCAAAGAGTTAATTAATATAAGCACTTTTACACAAACAGGAGTTCCAGTATAGCCATTTTGGAGAGATTCTGTGGATAAGAATATAGGATTGAAAAGCTGTTTTTGTCATCTTAAGTAGAGTTAGGGCAGCTGTGTCCCTATTTAAAAAGAGGGGTCAGGCTTGGACTGTCTGAAAATCGCTTTTCAGAAAAATGAGTGACTCTACTGATACTCAGTACCAGTCTAGCCTAGTGATGAAGAGACAGGATTATGATTGAGAGAAATAGCCAAGTTACTAATTTATGCTGTCAGAAACGCTGGGGGTAAGAAGTAAGGAACTGATATTGAAAATGTGGAGTTTTTTACTCTCCTCTTCCCTAAATATGAGTTGCACCCACAGAATCATGTCATCTTTTTTGTTATTGTATTTCTTCACAAGCATAAATATTTAAAAAGATGCTTTCTTCAGAGAAGTCACCTGGGAAAGCCATACAGCTTTTTTCTTAGTATATTAGCATAAATGTTTTTACTATAAGCTGGTTAAAAATCTCTCTAGGAAGTAAGCAAGACATAAATTGAAATTAGGAATATCCACATTCCATTGCTGTGCATTTGGAAGGACGAACTGCTGACACTAAAGCAATTTCAGAAAAGTGTCTAAACTTTCACATGATGGCAGCATCTTTAGAGTAAGCGTGCAGCTTCCTGTGGTGTCTTTTTGGAAAAGGAACAACATTGAGGTGTACATGGAAGTAATAGTATGTTCAGTTAGAGAAGCGTCACATTGCTCTTTGGTCATCTTTGTATAGAACTTCATAGCCTCAGTTACTAGATGGTTTTTTCCCTGCTCTGAAGGTGCACAGGATATGTTTAGGGAACCCTGTATGGAAGCCGAAGGTTATATTTAACCCACAAGAAATGTAGGCACAGAGAAACATACCTGACATCACTGTGTTGAAGTAACCCTCAGCCAGGGCTCCTGTTTGCTATTTCTCCCTGTCTCTTACTGCTCATTTTGGCATTGGGCTGTAAGATCTTAACGTTGAGCACAGAAAAAGTTCCACTGTTCTGAAATAAGACTTGGGAGGCCCCTCTAATGTTCTAGCTGGCTCAGTGTTTCTTGTATCTTTTCCACACAAGTCCTTCTTGGGGTACAGCCCACACCACCTTGTTTCTGCTGATGAAAAGTACACTCACTTTTGTTTTTCAAAGCACTGTGACATTTCTATCCAGATTTTGTTCTGTCTGAAGGATGGGCTGAGAAACTACTGATGGTATTGTTGGCTTTTCTCTTTCCGACAGGCTGAATTAAAGTAGATTAAAAATATTGGGTTTTTTTGTTTGTTTTAAAAAGAATAGGGCTTTTATCCAAAGTTATGTGCCCCTATTCAGATAAGTCAGAGTTATGACTAATCCTACTATTGTCATGTTTGGCCACGGGAAATTAGTTCTTTAACAGAATGCCAGTTGCTCATAATTTGAAGGACTCCAGAAAGAGCTTGCTCTTCATCTTGGCCTACTGGATTTCAGCCGCAGGAAGGAACTTCTGTGCTGATGTGCACATGGTGACCGAGACAGAGTACGTTCTTTGAGGACAGGAACGGCCTGCTTCTTTGGTGAATGTTTCTATCCAGTGCTTTCCAGCATATGAGAATGGTTGGATGACGAATGACCACAGAGGAATTTCTTATCTCTTCATTTACATCAGTAGATGTCTAAACATTAATAAGAGGTTTTAGGAATTTAGAAATTGGTGAGCAGAATGTTTCTATCTGGCCTGAATTGAGATTCTGAAACAGAAATCTTCAAAGAACACTCCCAATCAATAGAGAGGTTGTGTCTTTTTTTGGCAGAAATTGTTTTGAGAAGGGGGAGTGGTGGTCAGGGTTAATATAGCAGGGCAGAAAGCCACTTTCATGCCTAAAGTTTCATCTTTTGATTTTGAGAAATCATTTTTTCAGTTCCTTTGTAGTACCTTTTAGAAGAGCGTACACAGAAACAAAAGCATCTGGCCACTTTGGACAACTTTTAGCACTTTGTGAGTATCACCTCTGTATATGGATGTCATCTCTTCTTGAAGTCCTTGGGAGGCTGCAAATTCAGCTGTTTTCCAACTAGAAGTTAAAAGCAATACCAGATTTTAAAAAACAAAAGTGCAGGTTTTTGGACCCATGCTGCAAGTACTGGAAATCCTCATCTTAGGCTTCCTGTTGGTATTACTTCATACAGAGTTTGTCCGTTCCCTGCCACCACCACCCCCCCCCCAAATTAATTATCAAGCTTCAAACAAAGCGTGGTGGTAATACAGGTTTAACTTTGTACTGTCAGGAGGTAGTGTTAAAGATGATTGATCCCAGATCCTTTTTAGTTACTTCACAGTGAGCTGGTGCTATGGAGGTTTATGAAAGTGATGTTTTTTCCTATTTCTACTTTCTCAGCTGGTAGGTTTTTTGCCCTCTGTTTGCTTTATTAGGCAAGTGTACCAAGACATCCACTACGTGAAACAAGACATTAATACTAATACGTCTCTCGGTATAAAAAGAGGATTGTTAAAGTATTAAAAATAATACAAATTTTAAAAATTGTGACTGAGTCAGTGCTGTATCCAGCGCTGCGAGTGTGGGGTCAGAGATGCAGAATGTGGCCAGCCTGTGGGACAGAATCACATTAGGGGAGCATAGACATTATTAGAACCCAAACCTGCTTTTACAGATAAAGCAAGACCCAGGAGAGCCTGCAATTTGCTCAGGGTCCCATGGCCAGTGAGATAGAAGCATTGAGTTCATGACCTTCAGTCCCTGCTGCAGAAGCTTGGTAGACGTGAGAGGCACGAATGGGACATCAGCTGGGTGTTTTGAACTGACCTGGAAAGATGGACGAGCATGCACTATAAGTCAAATGGAATTTGTTTATTTCTAATGATTTTTGGAGGTGTTCTTCTGGAAGGAAATACCTGACATCAGTGGGTTGCTGCTTGACATGTTGGGTAGATGAAAGCCTGGAGAGCTATAGGGACTCGGACTTGGCTTCTCTGGTTTGTATCCACAGCAGCATATTTAACATATAAGTGAAATGTTACTTTCCTTTCTTGTTTGACATCATAAGGACCGGTGCTTTTATACTTTTTTTTTTTTTAACATATACAGTACCTCCAGGTCTCATCCTAATCACTTGCTAAGAGGGCAGAGCCAGTAGGAGAAAGGACTGTACCATCCTCTCTGTGAGATGCAAAAGGCCTACTATGTGACTCACTTTTAAATTAAAATTTTTTTAAATCCTGAGGATAACAATTGCCCTCAAGAAATTGATCATGTATTGGGGAAGATGAGAGTTGAAAAATCAGGGGGAAATTTGTTGTGAAGAATAAACCCTGCACAAATAATGTTGATATTTAGGTCAGTTGCAGTGGGTTCTGCCAGGGTAATAAAAGCCATCATCCAGACTGAGCATTCTTTCTGTTCTATCCTGCAGTCCTGACAACCATTGTTCATTGTAATTGTTTATTGCAGGTGATGAAATTAAAATCTTTGTGGGGCAGTTGTTGATTTGGTAGTGGAACAAAAGTAATCCCAGGTTTGAAGGTTCTGAGCTGTGTTCCTGCCTTCCTTGAATGTATCAGTTAAGTTGTGCTTGGAAAGAAATTAAAACAGGACTTTGCCTGTTAATATTTGCTGGGATTTATTGAGGTCATAATTCTTAATGCCTTTTTAGACATTAGCTTGCAAATTCAGTCACAATTAAATGCTAGCAGTTGGAATCATTCTCAGATCCGGCTTTTTAAAGATCAGCTCTGAGTAAATATATAGGACAGATAACTTACTTTATCAACTTTCGTCTTTCTGAGCAGCCATCACTAAATTGGTCTTTGTTTTAAAATGTTTAATGTTGCTGAATAGGGAAAGAGAAGCAGGACCACATTGAACAAGATTTGAATCACATTCAACCAAGACTGCTGACTACCTTGGGACTCTTCACCTGAGGGCAGAAACCTGAAAAAAATCTTATTTTTCTTTCTTTTCAGAGCTCTTGCACAGAAAATTTTAAAGGCGTTTTTCTGCTTTAAATACTCTCTTTACGTGTATGCCAAAATACCTTTATTATTAAAACTTGAATTAATACTTTAGTTTCTTTTGTTTAGCTTTTTTATCTACTAGACTTTGAGTATAAGTTTTTTTGTTTTTTTAATAGCTAAACTGATTCAGTTAGAGCCAGATAGTCTCTGAATTGGGATAAATGAACCTTAGGTGAGAGAAGGGCTTTTAATCTAACATGCAGATGAAATGTGAAATGGTGGAAATGTATTTTCCACTTTAGTGGTGGTGAGTGAGTGTGGACAGTAGGCTGGAGGATTAGAGCAGCCTTATTTCTGTAAAAATTCATGGTCTATCTTTCTTCAGATGCCAAGGATCCTCCCTTATAAATTCTAACTTTTTCCCTTGAATTCTATTTATAGAATGTAAATCATCGCGGTCATAAATATCTGGGCATTCATTGGTTTTTCGGCTTCTGGAGGTCTCCCAGGTTCAGAGGAGTAAGCTTGAGGCTAGAGAGAGTTGCCTGAAGCCTGGTTCCTGTAGAGACTTGGTGCCCCTGCTCTGGAGTGAGTCTCCTGCACCGTTCATCACTCCTCTTACAGTCTGTCAGTCTTTTCTCAGTATGTGAGGACTCCAGCTGCAGTGTGGCTCCATTTTGCCACTTCAGATTTGTCCTGCTGTCCCCAGTCTGACAGGTGACAATTGGGCAGTCAAATGTGCTTCACTTGTTCTGTGAGTTACCTTAAGACATAGTGAAAGATACATTCATCTGAACTGGATTATCCAGGAACTGCGTGCCTGCCGGATACGTTGCTGAATAACAGAACAAGGCAAGGCTCTATATGGGACATTGTCATAGGAGCAGCTTATTTAATGGTTACCTTGTACTTGTTCACTTTTAGAGGGAGAGGGGGCTCTTGGTGAACACAGGCTTCTGGCCGTTGTTTTTTTTCTCCCTCTGTTGCCACTCCCACAGATTTGTAACTACTATCCAGGAGTGGATGATAACTCTAGAATTTGTTGGGGCTTCCCTGGTAATTCAGTGGTTAGGATGCTGAGCTTCCATTGTGGCAAGGGACAGGTTTGATCCCTGGTCGGGGAACTAAGATCTCACATGCCTCACAGTGTGGCCACAAAAAACCCCAGAATTTTCTTATGTTGAATATACTGGTTGCATTTGATTTTTCTTTTAACTTTTTGACAAAATTTCAGACTACTGAAAAATTGCAAAAGTTCCCATGTATCTTTCATGCAGATTTCTTAAATATCCTTTTCTCTCTTTTATTTATATATATACACACTTGTTATACATACAGATATGTATGTGCTGATATATACTTCTTTTACTTAAGTGCTTGAAAGAATGTTATTTATCCCTAATTTCCTATATTTCCTAAAAACAAAAGCTATTTCTTACATAACTCAATGCCATGATCAGAAATCAAAAGTTAATATTGATGCATCTACAACCTCTGTTCTCATTTGCCAGTTGTCCTTGTAATGTTCTTTATAGCAAAGGAAAATCCCAGATCATGCGTTACATTCAGTTGTCATATTTTTTTTAATCTGGAGTACTTGTTCAGTCTGTGTGTTTCATGACATAAACATTTTTAAAGCTTGTAGACTACTTATTTTGTAGTATGTCCTTCTCTGGCTGTTTTCTGACCAAGTTTGTACTTGATGTTTGAGTGCCTCACTTTTCCAAAGTATTGAGTTCTGTAATTATGAAAAAGGGAAATAGTAAAATTCCTAAGTGGAATGGAGAAAGAACCACAGTAGCCAGATCTGTTCTACTGAGAATGCTGACAATGGAATGGGCGCGATTGTGGCAGCTGGCTTGGAAGAATGCAGCCAGACTCCAGCCTCTCAGTTGAGCGCCCTCCTACAGGTGATGCAGGTGCTCTGTGTTTTACAGTTCCTCTCTGGTTTGTGTTCAAAGCTGTAGCTTGGTGACCAGCAAGAGATGCTGGTTCCTCTGGCTTGTGTGTATCTTGCGTTTCACCCATCCCACTGCCGCCGCCACCACATAGACACGGTCTTTTCCATCTTTTCCATCACGGCTAACCCACGGGGCCGTCTTTGTCTTTGCCTGCACTGCTGTAACAGTGTCTTGCTGGGGCAGTACTCCTTTTCCTAAGTTACGGTGCTCCCATGGCCACACTTGGGGAATGAAGGCCCGGTGGCGAAGAGTGAGGCCTGCAGAGTCAAGCTGACTAGATTTGAATCCTGCCCCTGCTCTTGACTGCTAGCTGTGTGATCTTGGGCAAATAGCTCAACTTGGCTGAGTCTTCTACATAGGAATTTTGTGAGAATGAAACATGAAAATAATGCACATAACATCTATTGACTGCTTCCTATACACTAGTTGCTGTTTAAGTACTTGATAAAGCATAATTGATTGTGATAATGCTTATTTTTCTAGAGCTGCTTTAATTATTCTTCAGACTCTTTAGCCCATTTATGACAAGAAATAACATGCATAATGCTGACATTTTTGATTAAGGTTTCCGGTTTGCCTATCCAGCAGATTGAAAGGTTAGTGGGTAGCAGGGGTTTTCAGTCACTGCTGTGTCAGAGATTGGTCTTTTCCTTTGCTGATCCATCATCTCTTCCTTTAGGAATGGGGTCTGTTGGGAAGTTTTACTGGCTCTGAGCTGATTTCAGAGTCTAGATATTAAGGAAATGGGAGTGGTGACAGGAAATGGGAGCCAGCAGCTGGGAAACAAGTTTGTAACTTGATGTCAGTGAACTGGTCTTCACTCCTAGAAGACAAAATTACATGCGACCCGTTGGAAGAGCAGGTGTCTTAGCAGTTTGTTTCAGTTTTTCCATTTATGAGTGCATGATAGACAGCTGTTAAGAGCTATAACGTTTTCCATTGGGCAGTTAACTAGTAAACATTTTATTTTTAAAGTATGACATAGGCATTCAGAATTTCATGTGTCCTAAATGTAACTACTTAAAAGATTTGACATGTAAGCTGTATGAGTCTGTGAATTATTTCATGTAATCTTAAAAATTCTTACGGCCAGGCTCCTCTTAAACCTCATTTTATTCCCCCATCTCTTCTAGTTTAGACATGCCCTTGTGCAAGATAGTGCAATAGCCATTTGATAGAAACAGTGTTCTAAAGTTTTATTTATTAACTTCAAAAGGAGTCTTACTTCTCATTACTCTTGTATATTTAAGCCAGTGAAGAAAAAGAAGATAAAACGAGAGGTTAAGATTCTGGAGAACCTTCGTGGTGGAACAAATATCATTAAGCTGATTGACACTGTGAAGGACCCTGTGGTAGGTGCCTAGCTGTTGAAGGGGAGAGGTGGGGGGCTGGTGTGTGTGTGTGTATGAGAGACAGAGAACCTGAAAATAATGGGAAACATTGTTACAATATGCTGGGAATGATTGTGTTTGTCTTTACTGCTAAAGGATTTGAAAACCAGAAAAAATCATGGTGGCCCAGTGATACTACCCACTACCACTTTTATGGAACCTTAAAGTATTTGTAGAAAAAAAATCCCTTTCCCAGTTTTATAGCCTCATTATTTTGATTCAGTCCACAAACGTTTGCTTCAAAGCTCCCTTATGCTCCTGCTTTTCTCCCAACTTTGAAAGCTTATTACTGCCAATTAACATTATTTTACCTCACTTAAGTAAGCCTGACATTTGAAAATCTGGGTTTACAGAAGGAGATAGGAAGTGTGGCCATGTGGACACTTCCCGTGGAGAACTGAACAGATCACAGACCCCTTCAGGTCACTATCTTGCTGTTTCTCATACTGGTCTTTAATTTGGCATCCACCATTAGGGCTCACATGGTATATGCAGATGCAGTTTAAATATTTTTATTAAAATGCTTAATTTTTAGACATTTAAAATACGCTATTTAATTTTGTTTTCTCTCCTCCTCGGAAATAACCTAACCTTAAGTATTTATGATTAGGCAAGCTTCCCATCCAATTTCTGTTCTTTTACCTCTTGTACCTGAAAATTTTCTCTGTTCTCCCATGATAGCTTTTTAAGAACATGTTTGCTTCTGTCTGCTGAAGACATTCTCATAATAATGTAGCTAGCACGCATTGAACCCTTACTATGTGCCAGGCATTATTCTGAGTGTTTAATGCAATTATATCGTTTAATCTCTACAACAGTCCAGTTGGGTAGGTACCATTATTGTCCACGTTGTCACAGTGTACAGATAAGAAAACTGAAGCCTGCAGAGGTTAAGTAAGTTTCCCAAGATTACAGTTTTTCTTTTGGATCCTAAAAAGATTGAGAAGGATGGTTACATGCTAGATTATACCTAACTGGCATTAAAAATATATCCCAGCCTGGGCTTCTCAGGTGGCTCAGTGGTTAAGAATCCTCCTGCCAATGCAGGAGACGCAAGAGATGCGGGTTTAATCCTTGGGTCGGAGCGATGCCCTGTAGAAGGGAACGGCAGCCTGCTCCAGTATTGTATTCTTGCCTGAAAAATTCCATGGGCTACAATCCATGGGGTCGCAAAAGAGTCAGACACTGCTGAGCACACGCATACACACACAAGTTGCAAAAGGAGGAATAATGACTGTTAAGTGGATGAACATTAAAGTTTACTATGTTTAAAAAAAAAAAATGTATCCCAGCCTAATCAGTTCAGACTGATTTTACAGTAACTCAGGACTGCATGATCCTTGGAAATGGCCTGCATTGTGAGCCAGTATGTAGTTTTTCACCTAGTGCATCTCTATTTTGCTTTATATGTGTGTGTGTGGGTGTGTGTATTAACAAAACTTAGCGGTTCCTGTCATTATTTTTGTAATGTTACTTAAAGCATGCGTGTTTTACATGATACATAATACAAGTAAATCAAAGTGAATGAAAACCAACGGGAACCCTCGTCCCCTAACTTTTAGGGGGACAGGCTTGCTTCGAGCCTGTAGAGAGATCTGGTGGTCTTGTTGAAACCTTTCAACATTGGGCTAACAGGGAATCCTTGGGCTGCTCCTTGTTCTGGTAAAGACATGCATGTGTGCACTGTGGCCTGTTTGCTTTGTAACTATTACCTACTTCGTTGAGCAGAACTGCACAGTCATAAAGATTTTCATGATCTTATTTCTTCTTATAGCCTTTTCAGTTCAGTTCAGTCGCTCAGTTGTGTCCAACTCTTTGCAACCCTAGGAATCACAGCATGCCAGGCCTCCCTGTCCATCACCAACTCCTAGAGTTTACTCAGATTCATGTCCATTGAGTCAGCGATGCCATCAGCCATCTCATGCTCTGTCGTCCCCTTCTCCTTCTGCCCCCAATCCCTCCCAACATCAAAGTCTTTTCTAATGAGTCAGCTCTTCGCATGAGGTGGCCAAAGTACTGGAGTTTCAGCTTTAGCATCATTCCTTCCAAAGAAATCCCAGGGCTGATCTCCTTCAGAATGGACTGGTTGGATCTCCTTGCAGTCCAAGGGACTCTCAAGAGTTTTCTCCAGCACCACAGTTCAAAAGCACCAATTCTTCAGCACTCAGCCTTCTTCAAGCCCCTGCTTTTCTCTCAATTTTGAAAGCTTATTACTGCCAATTAGCATTATTTTACCTTACTTAAGTAAACCTGACTTTTTGAACATCAAATGTTGACCATTTTATACTCATTACATTAAAATTTATAGTGCTTTTAAAATACTTGATTTTATATGGTTTTGGAGGGGAGCACATCTTTGAAAAGAGACATTCTCTAACTATCCCTAGCCACGGCGTCATTTCACATTATACCTTAGTGACCATCATACACTTGGGTGGTTTTTTTGATTGTGGAAGGACTAATGGTAAATTCCCAAGACCTATGATAATTTTGTAAAATGTGTCTGGTTCATGAAACCAAGGTGAAAACTTACTACTCTGTTTGTAGTTGGCAGGCTGGAACACTGCAGAGCATATACATCTTCACATAATGTGCCAGGCCCACTGACAGGTTGGTCAGAAAATAGACTCCTAAAAAACAAAAACAAAAAAACACAAAACCTTTATAATGAAAACTGCAACCATTTACAAAAGTAAAATGAATAGTATAATGAACCTCTTTGCACACATCACCCAACTTTAGCTCAAGTTAATCAGCTTAAGGCACTTGTTTCATCTGGACCCCACCCACATCCCCACCACCCACCATCCCCAGTTTTGAAGCAAATTTCAGACGTAACATTTCAAGGGGATTCTTTCTTAATAAGCTCTCCCTAATGAGTGAATCTCTCTTTCATCTAAGTGGGATTTGGGGATGGGCCAGTATGACAGAAGCAAATTAAATTTATTGTTTGAATACTTAACGAAGCATTAATATTCTCTCTTGCAGTCAAAGACACCAGCTTTGGTATTTGAATATATCAATAATACAGATTTTAAGGTGCGTATATGCTGTTTCTTTCCGGCATGGGGTTAATGGGGAGTGGGGAGGTGGGGATAACTACTGTTGCTGCTCTGGAGCACAGGGCCCAGGAAAGCCCATGGCTGAGAGCAGGAGATAACACTGGGTGGATTTCTTACAGCATTAGTGCAGGATACAGAAAGGGGTTAGATTCTTGCAGTTGGTGAAATTAAGCATTACTCTTTGCCTTGCTTACTCTGGGAATTACTGCTAGGCTGGGTCTAAGTTAATGCCTCATCTATAATGCTCATGTTGTAGACATGATGGGTGGATGTTAATTTTAATTTTCATAGGAATCTTACATTCCTAATAGGAAGTGATAAATGGATACAGAACTTGTGTGAAAAGAGTCAGTATTGTACCTTGGATTCAAGCTATCAAATGGTGTGTGTGTTCATGCACACTGTATACAAAGCAAATGACAGAATCACTGTGCTTTTAGGAAAGCCCTGTTTCGGGGGCTTTTGTCTGTTTATAGTGCATGTTAGTTTAGACTTTAAAGTGTTTAAAAGCATGGTTTTAAGCTGATTTTTCATGAATTTGTGTTTCTTATTGTTCAAACACTGCAACCTTCTGATAAGAGATCAGACATACTGAGCATGGTAGAGCATAATATGAAAACCAATATAAAAACAAATAGTGTTGATTTTTAGGGGCTTTTAGGTGATTATAATTCTTCATCAGTGTAGAAAAGGCTTGTGATTTTGTTCTGTTGTGGAAGTTAGGAAAAAATCCAGTCAGCAGTCGAAAGACGGGGAGTGATCCTTTTGGGTGAAAATAAAAGAATTTTATCCTCACATTTACTTTTTCTTAAGTAATCACTCTAAAATAAAGTCAATTAGTGAAAATATGCACAAACGGGTATTATGCCTTATAAAAACAGTAAGCAGGTTTTATATTCAGTACAATCATCCCTTGTTATCCGTGGGAGATTGGTGATTGGTTCTAGCCCCCATCCCCAGAATACCAAAACCCAAGGCTAATATAAAAATGGCATTTATATTAAAATGGCACAGTATTTGCATGTAACATATGCACGTCATAAAAGATGGTACTTTAAATCATCTCTAGATTACTTGTTATACCTGCTACTACTGCTAAGTCGCTTCAGTCCTGTCCAACTCTGTGTGACCCCATAGACAGCAGCCCACCAGGCTCCCCCGTCCCTGGGATTCTCCAGGCAAGAACACTGGAGTGGGTTGCCATTTCCTTCTCCAATGCATGAAAGGGAAAAAATCATCTCTAGATTACTTGTTATATCTAATACAGAGTAAATGCTGTGTAGGTAGTTGGTGGAGCACAGCAAATTCAGCATTGTGGAATTTTTGTTTTTTCAGTCCATGGTTGGTTGAATCCTCGAATACAGAGGGACAGTTGTATAGCTTTTCCCATATTAACAAATTTCCTTGTGATGTAACTCCTTAAAGGTAAACTCTGAACAGTGGGATATGTATTTCTTCATTAACTAGCAGAGCAGTGCTTAGCTGGTAGAGTACTGTGCTGATACATGTAACTGATCACACTTTTGCTGTGAACAACTGAGGTTTATTAAGAATGTCTGTGATTGGGAATGTGTGTGTGTTTCTTAAGAAACAGGCTTTAATGAAACCAAACATTTTTGTAATGCAAGTTTAAAAGCTCGTCTTAATGGAACTTCATAGTGAAATCCCTTAGGTTTCAGTGCCTCTGCTTCCTTAATGAATGTTTACCAGTTACATAGCCACACATGTAAAAATTTTACTTCACCATTTTTGTACTTCTCAAGTTGATAGCTGCTTTGTTGATTTAATGACATACAGAGGATCAGTTTTGAATTCCTAGAGAAATCTGACTTCGTACAAAGGAGATGTTTTGATGGCATATATTCTCTAAAGGATTCCTTTAAAAGGAGCTTCCTTTAAAAGGATCATGGGAAATTGATGTTTTTTGAGGCTTGCATATCTGAAAACATCTTTATTTTATCCTCCCAATTAATATATTTGCCATGATAGAGAATTCTAGGTTGTAGTTAAGGATTGCCTCAGAATTTTGAAGGGATTGTTCCACTATTAACCACTGAAGCCACTGGTTTCATCTTATGTGTGATCTGCCTTTTTTTTTCTTTTCCTTATGAAAGCTCTTAGTATTTTCTCTTTATTCTCAGTCTCTGAAATTTCACAGTGATGTGCTTTCATATGGGTCGCTTTCATCCTTTGTTCTGGGGACTTTTTAGTTTAGAAACTCTGTCCATTTTGAAAAATATTTTTAATGTTCTTTTCTTCCCTTTCTTCTTTGTTCTCACTTTCTAGAACTCATTCAAATGTTAGACTTCTTATCTTGGAACTCTACTTTCTTCTCTGAATTTTTAAAAATAGTATTCTGTTCTTTTATGTTTTATGTCATATCGTCTATTTTCTCACTGAGAATATGTCCCCCCTCCCCCATTATGTTTTCTTCTTCCTGTCTTTTTCTGTTTTTCTTCCAGATTCCCTTTCTGGGGGTGTTTTTGGTTTTTGTCTCTGTTGCAGTTGTCTGAAACGTCACAGGTTTTGAACGCCTGTGCCTACTGTAGTGTTAATGAACTGACTGCTGATTGTCAGCTCTTGTCTCGAGGATGCAAGCCTGCCTGCCAGAATCTTAGTTGAGGAGAGCTATAGGAAGTGCCTGTGGACTTAAGACTTAATTTCCCCTTTCCAGTGTGATGTTGAAAACATTTTCCTACTTGCAGTTCAATCTCTCTGCCCTTTTTCAGTGATACCTGGAGTCGCCAGTTCCTGAGCCTTTCGGTAGTTTTTCAGTGTGAAGTGTTTGCTGCTTACTGGGCCCCGTCTGCTGGCAGAATGTTGGCAGAATTCTCAGCTTTTTTGGTCCGCTCAGTCAACTGGACATCTGTTTTACAGCTTCAAAATTGGTTGTCTCTTCCATTCTGTTAGTATTGTGGATGAATCCCCCCCTCCCCGCTGCTTCTTTTGCAGATATTTTTGAGGAACTTTGGGAAGAAGCAGAGGTAGGGATGGGTTGGTTCTGCCATGTTATTAAACTGGAGGTCCTTTTTGAATGTTCAAGCCATGCCATCATAGTCAACTTAAAAGATCTTAAGTATCAGGTAGCATATGTGTGTTTTGGAAGAGCAGGCTGCAACAGAAAAATCACTTTCTTTTCTGGATAGTAAACAAGTGGGGAAATTGGTTGGTTTAATGTCTGTGTTCATCAGGCTTTTTATTTTGTCCTGTGTCCATCTTATTAGGAAAGGTTTTTATTTATTTTAGAGTCTTTCTGATTTTGCTGTCAAGGTTATACCAACTTCATAAGTTAGATAACTTTTCCTTTCTTTTCTCTGAAAATTTACATAAAATGGGAATGATCTAGGTGTCTTCTGGGGTGGGGAGAAGAGACTTTGGACTACACTTTCCTTTTTAAAATATACTCTTGGTTAAAGTTTTATTCCAGTTTTATATATCTTCCTAGGTCTATTTAGATAATTATTTCTAAAGCTGTCTAAATTATATTCACATAAAGTTATTGACAGCATTCGCTTAGAACTTAAAGTTTTAGTGTGCCTATAATTATGCCTTCTTTTACATTTGTAATATTATTTGTACCTTTACTTTCTTTTTCGTCTTTTTTAAAAAACTTCAGATTGTTAGTGATCTCTTATTAATGCTTTCAAAAAATCAGTTTTTGGTTTGTTCAGATAGTTTTTGTTAAGTTGTTTATTTCCTTCTGTTTCTGCTCCTGTATTAATTATTTTCTTCCTTCTTTCTTATTTTCTTTTTTGGGTTTTCACTATTTTTCCTGTTAACTTCTTGAGTTGAAGTCAGCTCATTTGATTTGTTTCTGTCTTTCTTGATTGGTAGTAAGTGTGCTTTAAGTCTATACAACCCTGAGCACCATTTTAGCCACATTCAATGGTTATGTAACTCATGCCTATATAGTTTTCAGACTACAAGTACAAATTCCAAACATGTGAATTTGGAATTTTTCCCTCAAACCTTTTGACTTTGAAAATTTTAAAATCTACTGAAAATTGAGAACAGTAGCACAGTTAATGCCCTTTCGTTACCTAGGTTACCAGTCGGCACTGTTTTGCCACATTGGTAGTTATTTCTCCCTCTCCTCCTCCCTACCCTCTGTCTTTTTGTTGAAATTATCTTAGAGTACAGTTGTAGACATCGCGATACTTCACTCTCAGAAATGCCAGACCTGGAACTAGGTAGGCCATTTTCCTACATAACCACAATACTGTTACTACTCTTAAGAATTTTATATAATAATGCCATCTAATATACAGTATAGAGTTTATATTCAAAAGTTTTCCAGTAATTATTGTCCTGGAAATGTCCATTCAGGATCTACTTGGCTTTTTTGTTTGTTTTGTATTTTAAATGGTTCTTGGGACTTCCCTGGTGGTTCAGTGGTTAAGAGTTCGAGCTTCCACTGCAGGGGGCCACAGGTTGGATCCCTGGTGGGGAAACTAAGATCCCACATGCCCGAATGGCATGACCTCCCCCCCAACCCCGCCCCCCCCCAAAAGATTCTTTTAATTGCTTCTTTATTGATTGCATTGTGTCCAGAAAACATGATCTCTATAATTTTGATATTTGGGATTTGTTTATGGTTACTTTGTGGCTTTGGTACATGGTCATTTTTTATAGCAAGCTTGTTAATTTAGATCTTATTCAGATTTTCTATGGCCTTTTTTCCCTTGATATTTTATTTTGTGGTAGAAGTAATGGTTTGGTGGTTTCTCCTTAAAATCATCAGTTTTGATTCATATATGTCAAAACGATGATAAAAGATACATGGTGATATTTAGAATACAAGACAAAGCTTGAAAACAAGTGAATAGAAAAAGCCAGTTTCTCGAAATTGGAATGAGTAGTTATAGAAAACTCCCAAACTCAGAATTGTCTCAAGAAAGCTAAGGTACTGTTTTAAGGTAGAAAGGGTTTTTGTTGAGACATGGGTCTCAGTTTTCCATGCCTTTGGAAAAATGTAAATAAAAGTGAATATGCATTTTAAGTAAAATATATATCATTTGGGCATTTAAAAAATTTATAAGACATCCCAAATGGATTCCATCCTGAGAAGATGGTAGACCCATATTAATCCATGGAAAATGTCATATCACTCACATAAAATTAGGCTTTGACTACCTGATTATCTTGAGGCCTTATTAATGCTGTTAAGGTTTGATGTGGAGATGGTGCATTCACAAACTAGAAGTTTCCTTAATTGGGGGAACAAAATTTACTTTTATTATAGATGATTGACATTTTGTTATTTCTCTGTAAGGCATTTTCAAGTAATTTGTGGTAACTTTGATGTGCTTGATTAATTATTTGTTCTGCTTCCTTAAATTTCTAAAAAATGTTGCCCTTGGTTTCATTCTGGCTTTTGGGATTGTGTGTAAACAGTGCCTGCTGCATTCGACACCTTTCACTTTCACACTCCCCTCACTTTTTCTTCTCCCTTCGCGGGGACCACTGGTTTCTGGATGTAGACCAAGCTGTGTACGGCAGGGAATGTGCAGACTGTGTGTGTAAGTTGAGAGTTTGCTGTGTTGGTGATTCCCATGTCTGGTTGCGAACCTTCTTGAAGTGAGAATTCCTCTTGAATGACCGTTGTCAGGAATGGAGGCTTGGAATCTGAAGCTGCACTGTGACGAGACCTCAAGAACTGTCTGTGTGTGGACAGCATGAGTGAGGCCCCCTTGTGGCCGTTCCTTTCTTGGTGTTGGTTTTATATCAAGTGTTTGGTTTAGTCGCTAAGTCGTGTCCGACTCTTGCGATCCCATGGACTGTAGCCTGCCAAGCTCCTCTGTCCGTGGGATTCTCCAGGCAAGAATACTGGAGTGGGTTGCCATTTCCTTCTCCATCAAGAGGGCACTGTGATTCTCTTAAGCAGATTTCATTTTTCCCATTCTCAGACTTTCTGAGGTTAATTAAAAGGTCCAGGAAATTTCAACCTTGGGCCCTTTGAATAGTCCTGGTGTGTAACTGACTTGTAGGTCAATGCCAGTGTGTTTGAGGCTTTGGAACCAAACTAGGATTGGTGAATAGTTTCTTCCTCAGCACCTTCGTAGACTTCCAGGAAGCGTAGGGTTGTTTTGTTTTTCAAGGTCACTTACTTTATGAAAATGTAAGTAAAACTAACTTCCTGTCAGTATTTGGCAGTTGGTTAGTTAGTGTTCTCCATGTTAGCTAAGAAGAATGGAGGAGAAGTGTGGTTCTTGTGAAATTTCTCTTCCTAATTTGTCATGAAGCCTTAGTACTTGTGTTTCTTGAAGACGGTTTTAATTCTGTTCTGTTGACTAGTGAGCATCATCAAAGACATGTTTATTGACAGCCTTCTGTGTGCAAGCACAGAAATGCCACATGTGGTGTGAGGTACATAAAACATGTCATTCTGCCATGCAGGGACTTAGAATATAGACAGAGTTGTACCTGGTTATCATGATTGTACCTTGACAGCCTTGGTTGGGGGAGGGAAAGTTCAGAGGTCTTGAGTCACCAGATCAGTGACTGCCAGCAGCCACGGCACCCATTTGACCCCTCATGCATATGCAGTGTGATATGCAGGGGTGGCAGCATAGGACTCAGCGTGTAGGACTCACTGTTCACAAGCAGAGGGAGAAAGTATCTTGAGAATTCCAGGTCACTGCCAGTGCCCAGGTGCAGACGGTTAACGCGGGACACTGCTGCTGTCAGTGTCCTGTGAGCGCCCCAGAGAACAGTGGCCTGCTGGGGATTCAGAAGAGGAGGAGACCTCCGTGGGCTCTGGGGAGCCTGGGTAGGGTGGTTAGGACGCCACCGGCTCAGGTAGCCGGGCAGGCGTTCTGGATTTGCCAGAGGGAAGAACAGAGGTGAAAAACACGGGTTTGTTTGATCAGAGTGGGGAATTCCTCAGGGCTTCGGTGAAGAAAGAGCTACAAAAGCTGGAGGAAGCCCGACTCTGACTCTTGAGTCCTGTTGCAGGTGTGGTTTGGTCTCCTCCTTCCCAGAGCTGAAGAATGAGAGGGAATGTCAGTCAGGACTTTGTGATGCGTTAGACCTAAACACTATAGTCAGCAGGTGTTTTTTTGTATCAGTATTGCATTAAAAGTTATACTAGTTGGAGTAGCTGGAAATACTGTGTTGGCAGTGCAGGGACATTTGTTTTATGCCTTACGCCATTGCTTGGTATGGATACCACATGGTACAAAAGGAAAGCCTTCCATGCATGATAAAGATCCAAATAATAGCCCACATTTGTTTTCTGGAAATAGAATATTCTAGCCCTCTGAGGATTATTAGAAAATGCTCTTTCCACTTTCATGGTCTGTTTATTGACTTGAGGTTCAACTTGCCACTATCTATGGGTATGATCTCCTTAACTCTCAGAGGAAGAGCTGATTTGGCCCTTAAGGAGATGGTATCCCCGGCCTGTGTCTGTACACATAGGCTGTCGGTTGGTGTGCTTCTGAGAAGCCTTTCTTGCTATGCAGACTTGGGGGAGAACAAAATGCCTGGGTGTTTTGTTATGAGTGAGTCTGTCCTGAGCAGTAGTAGTGGCATGTTCATGCCATTGGGCCTGAAAATGGTTCCGTCCAAGCAGGGCCAACCTCCAATAGTGGAGCAGCTCCAAGGCACCACCAGTGTACTGGGAAGGATGTTTCCATTCTCTGTGGTGCTCTGAGTGAATTAGATACTCTTACTAAACTGGAGGGAGAGTTACTTATACTTAAAAGAGGAAATTTGAGAAAGAGACTTAAGTCCTGGTGGTAGAAAATGTTAGGTTTGATTCTTGGAAAATTTTTTTTTCCTAAAAAATTTTTTCAAACAGGTAGTATGTTTACATGGGTTTAAAATATTAATATATGGGCTTCCCAGGTGGTGCTAGTGGTAAAGAACCCACCTTATGCACGAACTCATGCAAGAGACATGAGTCGTGGGTTTGATCCCTGGGTTGATAAGATCCCCTGGAGAAGGAAATGGCAGCCCACTCCAGTATTCTTGCCTGGAGAATTCCATGGACAGAGAAGCCTGGTGGGCTACAGTCCATGGGGTCACAAAGAGTTGGACACAACTGAAGCAACTTAGCAAAATATTAATATAAAGTGATACACAGTGAATAGACATTCTTGCAGATACAAATACTCATATGTTGTAGTTTCCCCCCCTTTTACACAGATGCACTGTATATACACTGTTCTGTTCCCCTTGAAGAGAGTCCCTACGTGGCTTGAGTCTTCCAGTAGAGAAACAAAATAGGTTTGATAAAGGTGTACTGATTCAGTTTATAGAAGATGTGAACTGATAGGAAAAGAGTTATTATTTATTGTCTAAATAATAATAATACAGTTTCCGACAGGGGTTTGTGATGATTTAAATGAACCTGGATATGCTAGATTCTATTCTGTCTCTTGGAAATCGACACTTAAACAAACAAAATTCTCAATCCAAAACAAACTTTGGATTACCAGTTACGAAAACTGTCATTTGTGTCAGTTAGGCCTGGAATCATTTTCAGAACCCATATCCATCCATCCCTCCCTCCTTTCCTTCTTTTTTTTTTTTTAACATCTCACCCTACCACTCCTCCCCCGCACCTCAAACATTTTGCATCTTTAGTTATCATCAGTTTTTGCCTATAAAATGTTCTTTTTTCCAGCCTGAAACTGATTTTTGGAGGATTGGAGAGTTTTTTCTTTTTTTCTTATTTCGTTAAGTCTTCTGCCCTCTCCAGATGCTATAGCAGTTCATTTTCCTCGTGGTCTGTCTTGCCACCATTTTACCATGTGGGCTGATGAAGTTTTCCAGGTTCTACTGTCCACTGAGAACTCGGTTTTCTAAAGTAAACTGTGGTGCTGCAGTGGGGGTCATTTGCTTGAAGTTCATTAAGAATATGAGGACAATTGGACAACTTGGACTTCACCTCTACAATAATGTAATTGTGACTGTTGAAATCATGGAGCACTTACACAAGTTTTTAAAAGATGCAAGTTGGTGTAAATTTTTTTTTTTATATACCTTTGGAATTTCTTCCATTTTTTTCTTCTGAAGACTGAAATATTAGACCTTTGTCTTTAGTCTTTGCCTTCATTTGTTCCAAATCAGGTAGCAAGAGGTTCTGGGGTTCTTGCGTGACATAAGCACCAAGTTTACCGAGAATAATGACAGACTTCAGGATAGCACCAGGCAGTAAGGCTAAATTAACTTTCTGTTTTCTGAAATCCATTCCAGCAACTGTACCAGATCCTGACAGACTTTGATATCCGGTTTTATATGTATGAACTACTTAAAGTAAGTAACAGTCATAAACAGTGAATTTTTCTCAGGATTATTCATTAAAGGAGTTTTTTGAGAGGACATAATAGAACTCAAGAAGAATATATCTTGACACCCAGAGAATTTAATGGGTTTGAGGTGGGGGTGGGTGGGTAGCTTACTGAGGCCTTCATTGTGGGATCTTTACATAGAAACTTTCCAGTGGACCTGAGAAAAATGGCCAGGTTAGAGGTACTGGGAACATTATACCACAGATTAGAATCTCTGTCTTCATAACTCTTGTTGGTTCTTGGTTTTTAAGTTTGTTTTGTTTTTTGCTGTTTAATTAATGCTTATTAGTTTTCATTACATATCAAATCACCCCAAACTTAGTGACTTTTGGAAAACAGTTAGCTTGACTAGGGCAAGAAGGTCCAGGCTAGGATAGCAGCCGGTGTAGCTTGAGGTCTCATCCTTCAGAAAGTTGGTCTGGGCTACTTCCCGTGGTGGTCTCAAGTCCCAACAACAAGAGAGGGCAAATCTTGATAAATGTAAGCTCTTTACAAGCCTCTGCTTTTGTTACTTTTGCTAATGCCCTATTGGCCAAAGCAAGGCACGTGGCCAGGCCTGGATTCAAAGGGTGAAGTAGTAGATGCCACTTTTTCATGGGCAGAGCGTTAAGTTACATCATGGAAGGACATGCATACAAGGATGGTGGACATTTTACAGCCATCCTATTCTTGCCATTTCTCATAGTCCCTTTCTTTTTTTAAAAAAACTTTTTATTTATTTGGCTGCACTTGGTCTTAGCACATGGAACCTTCCTTACCACATGCAGGATCTTTAGTTGCAGCATGTGGGATCCAGTTCCCCGAGCAGGGATCGAACCCAGGCCTCCTGCATTGGGAGCTTGGCGTCTTAACCACTGGTCCACCAGGGAAGTCCCCATAGTCCCTTTCTTATATGAGACAACCTACCCTGTAACCTACGTGTTTAGCCCTGGCTAATTAACGGTGACATGCAAGGAGAGGCGATGAGTGGATTTTCTAGGAGACTTACTAATCCCTGGACTGAAATTTTCAGATGTTATTGATTGACTAAGGAATGATCTTTTTTAGTTTGTCTAGGTAAAAACTTAAGAATTCTAAAAAGGTTTGTACAATGGAGTAGACTAATGTTTTTTTATGGTCAGGGGTCACTAAGAATCTAATGAAAACTGAGCCACCCCCATGCATATAAAAATATACATATAACATTACATAAAGTTGTAGGATGGAATGCATGGATCTCAATTTAAGAACCTCTGGAAGAATGTAGAGGTGTCCTTAGATTAGGTCACAGCGTCCCAATAACTAATAATACACGTCTTTGCAGGCGGGTCATTTCAGTGGCCCCCAGTGTCTGATGCCCTCTCTGCCTTCTGGAGGCAGCAGCTACATGGTGGGGGTCATACTTTCTGCTAATGAGGCAGAGAATCCCAGATGAAACTTGAAAAACATCTTTCATGCCTAATGGTCAGAAACTATGAGGTTTTTAAATTGAAATAATTCCCCCAAGGAATTTAAGAGCAGTCAGTACCTCCGCAGGGAAGCCAAATAGTGAACTTGGTGAAAGAATTCATCACCTTACTATATTTGTTCAGCTGTTGCTTTCTTCAGGTATTTTTCACACCTTAGGTATTGTGGTCCTAATTAGTTTATTCCTTTGGGCAAAGACTGGGCAAAATGACAGAATCAGCACTTGCTAAGTTTTCTCAAAGACGGGGAAAAATAGGGATAGGGAAGAAGTGTAGAAAATGTTGAAGGAACTGAGGTCCAGGGCTGCAGAGTGATTGCTTGGTGACTCACTCAGGCTTCCTGTCCGAGCTCCTGGTTCAGGTTTAGGGCAGTGTGTCCTCAGGAGCCCTGGTTCCCTACACACTGCCCCAGATCCCGTGTGGAGTCTTGCTACCACTGTTAACAGAAAACAAGACAAAGAGAAAAATTAAATTGAAGTGCCATATAGGACAGTGCAGTTACAGAAGATTTCTCTCCTTGCATAGATTATATGTTCTCACCTTTTCCACCATAGTTTGGTTTCATCTGTTCTTGACCTTCATGTGAAAAGCGTCATATACTGTATATTCTTTTGTGTCTGGGAAATGCAAATTTGCATATTCCTAGAGCGCTGGTTGTATGGGTCATATTCTGGCTCATATATTCCTAGTGCCCTTGCTATTCTAATCCCAGCGGTCCTCAGTCAGGCTCACTTTGTCCCTCAGAACGTTTGGCAATGTCTGGAGCCATTTTTGGTTCTCACAATTGGAGGGATGCTGCTGGCATCTTGTGGGTAGAAGCCAGGGATTCAGCAAAGCAACATGGGTAAATCTTAGGAAAATTGTGCTGCATAGGAGAAGATAAAGTACTTACATTGTATCACTTCATTTTATGAAGATCCAGAAAAGGCAGACCTGTAGTACAGGTGGTAGAGCAGTGGTTGGGAGGAGAGGAGAGGAGAGGAGGCGGCAGACAGGATTGGAAGCTTAAGGGAGTTCTTGGGATGATGAAAAAATTCTAAAACTGGATTGTGGTCATGGTGGCACGACTTGAGGAATTTACTAAAAAACCATTGACTTGTACATTTAAAAAACTTAGCTCCATATCAGTGATCTTATAGGAAGCAATTTTCTCCCTTGGAGTCATAATCATAATTTGTGAAGCCCAACTGGCTCAGGGATTGTTTTTAAGGATAATACTAATATTAGAAGACATGTTAATCTAGAAAACTCATATGGGACACTTACCTGAAAGATGAGCCGTGTTGCAGATAAGATTGGGATGTCATTTTTCATGTCCATGTGGATCCTTCATGTGTTGTTCGAACTATTATGAGAAGTGACTCCAGTGTGGTTCCTCAGTCTGGTTTTTAAACACATCAAATTAAGCCAGCATATGATTTCTAAATCCAGGTGGCTGGTCTGTTGCTACCAGTGCCAAGTAGGAGAGGAATGCCTGAATAAGTATTAATATATCATCCCCCTTTTAAAGAAACTTCTATAATAGCCCTTGGTGTCCTCTCCACAGCCCCCTTTCTACCAGCTGCCAGCATAGTGTGCCCAGGGAGCAAGGGGTGCCTCCTGAAGCATGTTTTTTCTCTTTTACTACAGACAGTAAGACTACCCTTTGGGAGATTGTGTTCAAATCAAGCTGTCACAATGAGCATATACTTGCACTGGGGGGCACGGGTGGTTGAGGGTTTGCTTACTTTTCTCTGTGCTTTCTCATCTAATAGGCTCTGGATTACTGCCACAGCAAGGGAATCATGCACAGGGATGTGAAACCTCACAATGTCATGATAGATCACCAGCAGAAAAAGGTACCATTACAGCCAGGCAGCAACAAGCCTTTCATTGGAAGGCTCGACCCGAACTCTGGCCAGTACCTAGGTGGTTTCTAAAGACCCATGCTGTTTCCTTTGGCAGACTTATGACACTGTTATTTCTCCAGACTCCAGTGTTGGTTTCTACTTCACATAAGCGTAGCACACAAGGAAAGTAGACAGCTGACTCTTAACTGTAGTCACTTGTTTGCTGTGGTCATGGTTTTCCTAGAGGGCCTCAAAAAGAAACTACAGCTGGTGATTTTTACTTCCTTTCTTAATGACCCTCAGACCAATCTGCCTGGCCTTAAAAGTACACATGGGGCCCTCCTGTTTTTGAAACTCAGTTCTGATTGCCCCTGACTGGTGAGTAAATGAATCAACTAGTGTTAGATTAGTGAAGAGCTAGAGCAGTGCTTCAATCCTGGAGTGGGGCACATGTCCCCAACCCTTTCTGTTACGACTAGAGCTTGTAATGGAAACTGTTGAGTAATGAGGGATGTGTTAACACTTGCAGCTGGTTATGGGCACAGAAGACAAGCTTAAGCTTTATTGATCTAGAGAAATGATAAGCCAGGATAATTTAAATGTTAAGGAAAAACAACTAAGATTCCAACCAAGTGCTCTGCTCTAGAAATGACCTCTTAGCAGTTCCCAGAAGGTACATGTGCCTTTTTAAAAGCCAGTGCACTTGATAACATTTTTTATGTGGCCAAAGATTATCAGATGGGATGTGGCCTTGTTGTAAGACAGAGGCGTCTGGAGACACTCCCTTCACATGCTTTGCTTCTGTCATATTGATAGCTGCGACTGATAGACTGGGGTCTGGCAGAATTCTACCATCCCGCCCAGGAGTACAATGTCCGAGTGGCCTCCAGGTACTTCAAGGGACCAGAGCTCCTTGTGGACTACCAGGTAAAGCTGTTAATGAGGCAGCACTGAGTTCTTACATTTGCTTAGGGCTTTTCCTGGCTTTTTCTTTTTCCTGGTTTTTATTTATAGTCAGTTTGGTTACATTCAAAATCCAGTCTATATTCTACCCCAAAATGATAAAATGATAATGATGGATTTGTCTCAGCTACTTTTTTTTGGCTTTGAATTTTAAAATATCTGTAGAAAATTAGAAACTCAGGTCAGAAAAATGACATTTGTAACCCCCTTCTTTATTTCCATAGATGTATGATTATAGCTTGGATATGTGGAGTTTGGGCTGTATGTTAGCAAGCATGATCTTTCGAAAGGAGCCCTTCTTTCATGGACAGGATAACTATGACCAGGTAAGCAAACACCCATCTGACTCCCATCCATTTTGGGGCAGATGCCAAGAAAATAGCATCCTGATAGGAATGCTGTTGTTGAGCCTCTGAATACCACTCAGTGTAAGCTTTTCTTCAGGGTAAAGAATTTCACAGAATCTTATCTATGGTCCCAAAGATAGAGACAGACAGTGCTGTGTTATGCCCAGCTTTCAAGCTGAGTCTATAAAAGAGCTAAATACCTCCTTGTACAAGATTCTAGTCATTCGGTTTTGCTTTTTGTTTGTTTTTAGGCTGTGCTGGGTCCTCATTGCTGCACATGGCCTTTCTCTGATTGCAGAGAGCGGAGGCTACTCTGTCACTTTGGTGCGCGGGCTTCTCATTGTGGTGGCTTCTCTTGTTGCAGAGCACAGCTCTAGGGCTTCCGTAGTTGCAGTTCCTGGGCTCTAGAGCACAGGCTCAGTAGTTGTGGCTCATGGGCTTAGTTGCTGCATGGCATGTGGGATACTCAGGGACCAGGGATCGAACCCACGTTCCTCGCACTGGCACGCAGATTCTCAACCACTGGACCACCAGAGAAGCCCATAGGTGTTAGGTGTTATGTCCCCATAATCACCAGCTTCTAAAAGATTACTGTCATAAGTTGTGTTATCCTTTTAAAGGCATTTTGAAAATGTGCGTTCATGTGAACTTCATGTCCGTGAGTCTGCTGCCTGTCTGCCCTGGGCTCAGATCTGTATCTGTTCCCTGGAAATGTAGTGATGGGGAAGCCTTCTAATTCCTTGGTCCAGCATCCCTGCGGGCTTCCAGTGAGTTCTGTGCTCAGTGATTTGGTCAGTTTGTTTTGTGTTTCAGCTTGTTCGCATTGCCAAGGTTCTGGGTACAGATGAGCTGTATGGGTATCTGAAGAAGTATCACATAGACCTAGATCCGCACTTCAACGATATTCTGGGACAGTAAGTAAGAGAGAGAGAAAGAGGCTCTTAATTTATCCCATTTCAGAAGGGGAAAGGGTAGCCGAAATCACTTTCTGAAGCTCTTTCCCCTTTCTAATTATATCAGAATTGAGATATTCTTTTTTTCCGCCATATATATTTTAACTTGAGCTATTTTGGCATTGTTTACATCTGTCTTCTAATCATTTTACTTCTCTAAGAGAGAACCTGTTAATAGAAAATGGAAGACAAAAATCATGCCACAGGAAAGAACTTTCTCGAACAGCATCTGCTTATTTTAATGCAGAATCTTAGAATGCTGTGATTCTTCTTTGAATAAGAGGGTTATAGTTTCTTCTTTATTCTCTATAATGGGTTTTCTGTAAGAGCAAGTTTTAAAGCATATTTTCAGATACAGTACAATGGTGTTGAGAAGTAAATGTTGTGTTGACGATTTTCAGAGAGTAATTTTATGGAGCCTCCATGTTTCTGCGGCCAGCTCTCTAAATATATCTGCTAAACAGTAAAGATTACTCACCTACTTCCATGCCTCACCCAGAACTGACTCAAAGCCTGACGCATAAAACATTATCTAGAAAGGTTCCACAAATTTTGCACCAAATGTAGATATTTTAATTATGTATCCATCTCAGAGTACTGTTTTGTTTTGAGGGTGCTGGTGGGTAGGGGTGTGACAAGTGGTACCAATAACAGTGAGGTTTAACCAGCTTGTAATCAGTGCAGTACTCTAAGACTTTGCTGGCTTTAGCCCTAAAAAGGATTTTTGTGATATTTAATCTCAGAATACTAATGCTTTACTTTTCTTCTCAGACATTCACGGAAACGCTGGGAAAATTTTATCCATAGTGAGAACAGACACCTCGTCAGCCCTGAGGCCCTAGATCTTCTGGACAAACTTCTGCGATATGACCATCAACAGAGACTGACTGCCAAAGAGGCCATGGAGCACCCATACTTCTGTGAGTCTCCAGGGGCCTGGCTTGTCAAGGGGAAATTCTTCCACCTTCTATCTTTGAGGCCAGACAAGAGAATTCTGGAAATTTGGATGAATTGTCCTTGGGTTTTGGCCCCATTAATTCTAGACTCTTAAAATAACTCTGCAGATCTGTTTCTTGATACTCACAGGTATTTGCTTGTTTGTTGCTATAGTTCCCGAGTCAGGTCTGTTTGACCATTGCCTGTGACCCCCAAGTTGACAGATCAGAAGTATCTAAAATTTAGTTTTAAAATATATACATTTGTGTGGAAACCTAATCAAAGATTTTTTCCCCTCCAAAAAAACAAGTGACTTGTTGAAAATAACAAGGTGATCATAGCATATTTTTAAAGAAGGAAGTTAGTTAAATACAAGGAATTTGAGGAAAGGATAGCAAGTATGGAAAGACCTCACTAAGATTCTACCTGTATTACTGACTTCTTAGGTCTCACTTTGAAGTATGTCTGTATATTCAGTTTACGTGACTGCTTATTTATCTGCATGCATGTGATTCTCCCTCTGATAAAGTATGTCCCAGACTTTCATTAGAGACAATGTGAGGTCATTTAGTCCAGTCACAGAGGAGACTTGAGCATGAGGGAGGTTAAGTGACCTGTTGTAGTTTTCTCTCTGAAGCAAGATTAGACCTTTCAACCTGTCTCTTGCTTAACCAGTGCGCTATCTTTCCTCGATATCTTTCCTCCTCCTTTTTTCCCCCTCTGGAGATTAAGTAAATCTTGCCCAAAGAATTCATGCTCTCTGGTTGTGCGCCTGCTTGCCCATGAACTGTAGTCGAAAGCAGATTTTAAAAAAATCTTCATTCTTCAAGTGCAACTGATGTCGTCTCTCCAGGTTCCATCACAGAAAGCTATTTTTACCCTCTGAGTTTGATTGGATTAAGAACACTGATGTTTATATTATACAAATCATGATCTGTCTGCTTTTCCAAATACATGGTATACTTCCAAAAAATTTTTTATGCTGTTGCTTAAAATCCATAGATCTTCTAATGGTTCCTTTTATTCACCCTTTCCATTCTCTGAAGTGTATTATCACACGTACTTTGAAGAAATTAGGAGTTGGATATGTCATTAGTATTCAAGGAAAATAACACATAAGAAAATTAGTAGAAATTTTGAACAGTGGACAGTGGGTGTTTCTGTGCCTCTCTTTTCCCGAAATCTCAGCAGTCGCACTTGTTCTCTGAAGAGCTATGAGCTGACTGAGAGCGTCTCCCAGTCATCTCTCAGCATCTGTGACCTCTGTTGCCCTCTCAGCCCTGGTTTCCTGTGTTTCTGCCTCACTGAGGAAGGTTGGGTCTGCCGTGGGGTCTGCCCCAGCCCTAGCCCGGCTGGTCCTGCCCCTGCTGAGTGTCTTCCTGGTTTCTTGCAGACCCTGTGGTGAAGGAGCAGTCCCAGCCTTGTGCGGACAACGCTGTGCTTCCCAGTGGTCTCACGGCGGCCCGGTGAAGGCTGGAAAGCGACGGGTAATGCAGCACTGATGCTTGCCAATAAGACCGACCAACCAAACACAAACCTTGAAGGAAAACTACAGTGTGATAAAAAGAGATTCTAGCCATTCCTTCTAAACGCAAAGAAGAGTAAAGACCTAAAAGTCTGTCAAAAAGAAACTCCCCAGCACTAGTCTACAGGGAGCTGCCATTGGGCAGCCTGACGATGCACATAGTTGAGAATCTGAGGGGGACTCTCCCTTTGGAATGCATGGGAGATGAGAGACTCGGAGTTGTTGTACATTTCCTTTATTTAACAGGAGACCACTGTTGAATTAACCTGTTGAAGTCAACAAGCTCTGAATATCTGACTTCCTATCTATTCCACTGTGGTCTGGGTTTCCTTTGGTGAGATTCAGGCTCAAGTTTTAGCAAAATGTCAGCAGTCTGAACTGACACACCAGCCTCATTTATGAAAAGGAGATACTAAAACAGTGACAGTATTCTTTTTTTTCTAAACTCTTTTACAGATTCATGTTTTACGTATTTTTTTCCTTTTTTTTTTTTTAAATGACATGAGCTCTCTGGGAAATGTACCTCATCCCTGCCGTTTTCTTCTAAGTGTATTCATTTGGGAGCAAACTGCAGTCACTCTCGCCAGAGTCCCATTTGATGTCAGGAGGCATTACTTTAAACCTTGTGATGCCTCGGACAGGTCCATCTGTTCCATCAAAAGTTGAATGCTAAGTTGCATAACTTGGAGCTTACTGTAACCTTCGTTGATTTGCCTAACCTTAAAATCTTGTTGCTGTTTTTTTCATGTAGCTCTTTTCTTTTTCCAGTCTTTTAAGGAAAACTTCATTTCCCAGCACATCCCTGTATGTGCACCTAGTTTAATGCACATCTCTGAAACGAAGATTTTTTGTTCACAACTATGACTAAAGCTGGAAAGTCAGTCTTCAGGGAGGGAGGATAAAAACATCCTATTAGAATTTATTCAGGAAAGACAAATTGGGTGGCAGGGGAGGGAAAGTCCTCCTTTCCTACCCTTTACCCCTTTTTATCCCCATGAGAAACAGTTTCCCTCTATAATCAGGGTAATCTGGATTTTTGAGCTCTGATAGGTATACATGAATGTGTTGGCAAAGAAAAGTCTTTCTCACGTGCAGAAACTGGCATTAGGTGGGCAGGGCCACCCATAACCCAAGCGACCAGAGACAGTAACATACAAGGGACTTGGGGAAGGTAGTGGAGCTGCTGAGACAAGTGTCAAAGATTGGGATCCATTGTGCTAGCCTTCATGTTAAGCAAAGGAAGCTGTATTTTGTTTAAGAAGATTTAAAAAATGGGGGCTGATGTTACTCTGGGGACCTGTTATCAGCATGGTTTGCACGCAGCCCCCTGACCCCAGCTGCAGAGCCATGCCACAACTGTGGGGACCTCTCACACTGGGCTAGAGCTCAAGGTGTCTACCACCACATCACACTTTAGGATTTCTTTATTAACTATTTAATAATGCCATACATTTTTATAAGGTTAGATTGATTGTTTGAAAGCATCTGTTTACATTCCGTATTGCAATAAAATTGTATTGGTATTGGTAGCAGGTCCTATCTCTAAATGTAGATTCTATTTTTGTCATTTGGTCAGTGGGAACTTAAAATACAAATAAAACAAGATCCCAAAGCCAGGAAATGCATTCAGTTAAGGTTCTCAAACCAGTGCTTCCTGCCTTCATTGCACGTCCTGTATATTAATGTACACATTTGTTCTACCTGAAAATGAGAAGACAGCACTTCTTGGCTGAACCTATATTGATAAGGCAGGCAGCAACATTCAAGTGTTTCGGATTGCCAGACACCTTCTGACGTGCCCTTCTAGGCAACACTGAGCTGTTGCTTATTATTTATTAGGGAGATGTGCCACTGTGTGTCTTTCCTGCCCCACCCATCTCCTCTTTTGTCGCCCATTCCCTTCCCTCACT
Source organism: Capricornis sumatraensis (assembly GCF_032405125.1). Classification (NCBI taxonomy): domain Eukaryota; kingdom Metazoa; phylum Chordata; class Mammalia; order Artiodactyla; family Bovidae; genus Capricornis; species Capricornis sumatraensis. The sequence continues at coordinate 31,775,340 of NC_091088.1, read as the reverse complement.
CTTCTCTTTTTCTTTAAGTCACCTGTCTGGACCAGGCAGGGAGAGCCCGCTGAAGAGTCTTGATGAAGTAGTAACCCTGCTTCTTTTGCTTGAGTCCCCCAGAGGCAATAAAAGCATCCGGAGAAGGGTCAGGTGACTGACTTCTGCCTTTCTCTCCTCATCATGATGTAGTATGTGCAAACACCGCTCACCTGCCTGTCCTCAGGTTCTGTGACTGCAGCTTGGCAAAGGAGTAATTTTTCCATTTTATGCATACAATTTACTTTTTCGCCACCGCTACTTTTTACCTCTGTTCATGCCTTAGACATAAAGCATAACTGAGTTTAAAATGCTCACTCCTTTCCAAGGCTGGTCTTGACACCCAACTTGTGGCTGGCTGACTATGACTGGTTCTTTCCCAAACTGAACTGAGTCTAGTCCAGACCTTTCCTCTTTTCCTAGCTCCAAAACCATTTTGTGTGCAGATGGACCTAGCTCCCCTGAGATTTTAGTCTTTTCCTGGATTAGGAAGCAGTCTTGGAAAATTCAAAAGACAGATGAGAGAGTGTGTGTGTGTGTGAGTCTAGTCTTATATCTAGACAAAGCTATGGTAGATTCACCCACCCAGTATCCTTTCCAGTTAGCATATTATTTCTTAAATTCATCTCAGTAATTTTCATTAGACATTTTGTTTCCTTCATTACCTTATAACAGGTTAAAAGTGCCTAAGATAAGGATTTACTGTTTCCTAAAGAAAAGCAAAAATAATGTGGGGAACAGGGTAGTGTTACACTGTCATCTCAGGTACTGCCTATGTTCAAGAACATAGACCTGGCGTGGCGAGAACAGAAGGTTCCTGTGCCAAATAACAGATGGGTGTATCAGAGGTTAGTGGCCACAAGTGGGCCTAACTGCAAGGTTTGGCTTCAGCTGAGAAGTCCCGTGGTGAGAGCAGAGCTGATGAAGTGCTAAGGCTTTGATCAGGTTCGCTTGCAGCTCACTCCCCAGGATCCTGTCAGCTGGCCCACCCCTCTCCTGTGCTAGCCAGCGTGGGTGACTGGGCGGGAGCAGTGCACATGGAGTGTGTAATGCAGACCAAGCATTCCCAGTTCTTAGCACTCAGAGGGGTGTCAGCGCCCGTTCCAGGAGGCGCGTGGACATCGGTCCCTCTGCTGGGCGCCCTCACAGGCATTCTTCAGCACACCAGTACTCGTGAGGCTCAAAGCATGTGTATTCCCTTGCAGAGAAGGAAGGTACTCTCCATCTGATTGCTTAGAGGAGACAGAAGAGTTTGTAATCCTTGGGGCAGGGAGAGGGGGTTGTTTAAAGAAGACAGGGAATCCGTTTAAAAATAAAAGAGTGCAAAGGTAGACCTTGAGAGGAAGGAACATGACTTTTGAGGGGGGAAAGCAAGGCAGGGCACAGAGTTCAAGTTCTGGAACACGCCCTGAGATGGGCACGCCCCCACGGGTTGGTTCCAGCGGGACCACACGGTGGTGCTCTCGAGGCAGGTGCTGAGTCCCAGAGAGAGCCCGCGGCCGTGGGCCTCCGCCTGCGCCTACTCAGGGAAATGACTTAGCTTCTCCCAGGTGCTGCTGTGATGAGGATGGAAGCAAAATCATTTTGGGACACAAACAATTGGAAGAATTTTTATATATGCATTGAAATGGATCTGAGAGAGCCCCGTCGACAGTCTCCTTTAATGCCAGTTCAGGTTAATGATTCATCTAGAAACCTGTGTTACTGCACAACCATACACAGGAGAAAGCAACCTGCCCTCCTGCACATGAATAGGAGTGGATAGTAACTGATCAGAGTCAAGGCCATTGAGATGTAAACCCAAAAGCAAAAGCAGGGTCCATATGAGCAGACAAGAAGCCAGAGTTTGTTTGTCAGTGAGCTTAATAAATCTATGACTGAGTGACATCTTGCCATTAAAAAGTAACCCCAGGGTGGGGATGAGGGGAGGGTAGGTGGCGAGGAAACATCTGGCTCAAACCCAGTAATAAATGCTTTGGAGCTATATGGATGTGTCAATGGAAATAACCCCAACCAGGTATTACAGAGGCTGGGGGAAGTGATGGAATGGGATTATACAGGTGATACATACTTTTATGTAGAGATTCAACAATGTGCTGCAAATGTGATACTTAATCCTGAACTGCATGTATTGGGGATTGTTTTTTTTTTTTTTTTTTAAGTTCACTGAATCAATAAATTAACAGTTTTTCACTTGCTGGCTTTTCTTGCTGTAAATGGTGACTAAGAGGTTGGGACAGAAATCTTGACACCCAGTGGAAAGCTTGAAAAAACCTTCCAGAACCACGGAGCCGACTGTCTCCTGTTTGCAGAAAAGCAACACTGCCTGGGTTGTGATCCTTTACTAAAGAGTATTTTAGTACACCGTTGACCACCACTTTGTATCACTAGATGACTGATGTATAATTTCTATGCTGCTGCCCTTTAGAGGAAAGAAAAACGTCATGTGAAATCCTGTTTTCATAAATAAAAATGCTGACAATCACCAGCTTTGCCAAGTGGGACACAAGCCACTGCCATAAGAGGACCTTAAGCTTGTACTTCCTGTCTCTTGGGGGAGAGGAGGAATAACCCTGGAATTGAGAAGATGTGTGGGTGGGCGGTTACAGTTAATCACCTTGGTGTGAAGACTCCGTTAGCAGAAGTGGTGGAACTAGGGTGGTATGGGGACAGTCCTATTTCTTGGTACTTGCTCCTGAATTCAGGTACAACTCAGAACCTGCTGCTTGGGGTTGACTATTTTCGCTGCACAACTTTAACCTTTGTGGCAGTTTTCTGCATTTAGGAAAGAAAACCTCCCCAGCCCCATTCCTTGCAACTCAGGCAGGCACGTGCTGTCGTGTGGCCAGTGGAGTCTTGTTAGTGCCCTTGTTCTCACTGCTCCCTTGGTGGAATTGGACACTTGAAAATCATTTGCTGAAGAGTCATTTCTTTCTTGGCCTATGCACCATGCAGCCTTTCTCAAACACTAAGCAGTTGAACCCTTCCTATATCCAAAGAAAGTGGGTCATGAGATGATTCTATACAACAGCTTCCCAGGTGCACTGTCCCTTCCATTACTGCTGTGGTACCATTCTGAGATGCTGCTGCTAGAATTCCACTGGCATCTCAACCACCCACCCTCCGGTGCTGGACATGGCAAGAGGAACAAGGTTTTCAGGCCATGCCAGACAGCCACTTCCAGGGGAGAGTTAAAAATACTTGAGCTCCCATTTTGCTCTCTATTCATCTGGGGCCTTTCCCTGTGTAAACAGTCATCTGATTCTTGGTCCAAAGACATCCTGAGTAAACCGGGTCAGATCTAATGAGGACTCGAGCTGGGCTACTGAACTTGCAGCTGGGCTCGCCCAAGATGGTCAAGAGTGATGCTTCTAGATGAGCATCCTGGACCTGAGAGCAGAGGAAGGGCCAAGACTGCCTCTGTAAGTGGTGATGGGAAAGGGCACTAGTTGAAACCTGAAACCAGTCAGCCCTTACCTGGTTTTCCACATAGTGCCATGTGCAAGTCAGGCTTGTAGACTATTTCCAGCGCTCCCCAGAAGGGAGCCACTTGCCAGTGGAGGCCTCTCTTCACGCCCAGTCAGATTGATTAATGCCGTCTTTCCCCTCCTCCCGTCTCTCCCCAGGTCTGTTGCTGTTCCTCCCACTTTTCCATAAGCAGAACAAGAACCAAATCAAACGTCTTAACGTGTGTAGAGAGATCACGTTCCGTGAGCAGACACAAAACGGTGGCAGGTTTGGCGAGCACGAACCAGACCAACCGAAGGGCAGCCCACCACCGTATATCAAACCTCACTTCCGAATGTAAAAGGTTCTCACGCCTTTGGCTTCCTGTTGACTTCCTCCTGACCCAGAAAGCATGGGAAATGTGAAGGGTATGCGAAATGGTTGTTGGTTACTGTTGCTCCCCCGCTCCCTGGTTCGTCCCGTGGCCACCTGTTTTTCCAGCAGACCACGTTAACCAGCCGACCAGACTCCAGTGGGGGCACGGGGCGTATATGGCATGACGGGCGGTTACATATTATAATTTTAAAAGTATATATTATTGAATAAAAGGTTTTAAAAGAAACGTATGGTGAGTTTTCAGTGTGGAAAGGGCCATTAAATGAGACCCCCATGGCCACAGAGGAACAGAGCGAGATAGAAGAGTGTTTGAGCCAGGTTCTAGCCAAAGGGAGGAGGGCAGTTTCCAGGACAGATGAGAAATGAAAGAGGTATGTGAACCCGTCTTGGTGATGGGGCACTGCAGGTGATTCCAGCAAGACGTGGCGAGCCAGGAAAGCGGGCCTTGCCTCGAAAGCATTCATCTCCCTAGACCGCTCCTTCCAAAGCAGGTGAGTCACCCAGCCGTTCAGGTGACGGGTAGACGTTATCTCTCATGAACTCAGGAAGCTGCCTTAATCCCTGCTTTGCTTTCCACTGCGCATGTTTCAATATTCCATTCCATCCCCAAATCCTATCCACCCTGGCCCCCTACTTCAGAAAAAGCATCTGACCTCGGAGGCTGGTTCAGTTTGTTGTCTCAAGGTGGGGAAGGGGTCAGATCTTGGGTTCAGAGCCTCCTGAGAGAAGAAGCAGCCCATCAAAGGTGAAAGAAAATGGAACAGGAGCTCCAGACATGTCTGTTGAGGGAGAAAATGAAACCACAGTCAAATTTGATGTGTACCTTTCAATTTTTTTCTATGCATTTACTAACACTGAAATTATAATGGATTTTATCAGAAAGGTAGATTTCACATTCTTTTTCTGCAACTTGTGCTTTCACTGCTAGCATGTATAGATATACCTCCCCCCTTTTCGTGGCTGTATATTATTCCATTGTGTAATGTACCATAGTTGAAGCAGTCCTTTATGGATAGACTCTTACCAATACTATTGCCAGTATTGCTGCAATGAACAAATTTGCACAATATTTTTACACAATCTGTATGTTTGTGAGATAAAATCAAAAAAAAAAAAATTACTGTGCCATATCTTTTTCTTTCTTTTTTTTATTTTAGGAAGGGCATTGTTCAGAAAAAGCAGTCTTCTGTTCCCTTCTCTTACTGGTGTAGGCTGGCATCATGATGCCTTAAGCTATGGAATTCTTGGGCTCTGTCAGGCATGCCCAGGGTCTATGAACTTTCCAGGAACCTACTGGATATTTGAGACTTGAAGAAGGGGTGTTGGCTCTAATATAGAAAGTTGCAAAATAATAATAAGTGTAACTAAATGTTACTCCAATCCTGTGAACTGAGAATTCAGTATTTGCTTTTAAAAATATTTTTTTCAGGAATTTTCTGGTTGCCCCAGTGGTTTATACTCCAAACTTCCAATGCAGGGGGAGTGGGTTCAATCCCTGGGCAGGGAACTAAGATCCCACGTGCCTTGCAGTACAGCCAAGAAATAAAAATTTTAAAATGTTATTTTTCTCATGATAATTAATGATGAGTCACAGACAATCATGAAATAATCACATAATTTCAGAATCAAATTCTAAAGTTCTTTTCCCAAAAAAGTACAAGGAAAAGTTATCTTAAATATGAAAAACGGATACCTTTTAATGTTTGAAATGCTATGGAGAAGACTTCAAAAGTAAGAATGCAGAGAGGTAGTAACGTTTGAAAATATTCCTGGCCAGAGGGGGCTGGGTGGTGGAATGCATGAGCAACTCTTCGCAGAATCTTCTGCAATGTGCATCTCAAATGCATTGTTCTAAGTGCAGAAGCCAGTATCAAAAGGCTGGATGATTCTATTTATATGACATTAAGGAAAAAGAAGCTTCCCTGGTGGTTCGGTGGTAAAGAATCTGCCTGCAATGCAGGAGATGAGGGAGACAAAGATTTGATCCCTACGTTGGGAAGTTCCCCTGGAGGAGGGCATGGAATTCTTGGGCTCTGTCAGGCATGCCCAGGGTCTATGAACTTTCCAGGAACCTACTGGATATTTGAGACTTGAAGAAGGGGTGTTGGCTCTAATATAGAACACACTCCAGTATTCCTGCCTGGAGAATCCTATGGACAGAGGAGCCTCGTGGGACACGACTGATGCGACCTAGCATGCACATAGGCACAGAAGAGGCAAAGCTGTTGGTATGGAGAATGGACCCACAGTTGCCAAGGGTTAAGGTTGGGGGGTTGCGGGGTTGGGGGTCTTGACTGCAAAGGGACAGACAGCATGAGGGAATTTGAGGGCGATGTATCCTAAACATGGTGATGGTTATATGACTTTGTCAAAACCACACCCAAAAGTGTACTAAAATGTACACTTTTATGTAAGTTTTTTAAGTGTATGTAAGTTTTGTAAGTTTTATGTAAGTGTACGTAAGTTTAAAAACAAGTTTTCAAAAATTACAAAAACGTGCAGAGTTCCAACACAGTCCCCTTTGAACTTCTTTCTGAGATTAGCAGGAGCTTCATCTGTCCAGCACTGGCTCTTTTACCAATGTCTTCGGATATAACCGCTGGAGCTAGGATTCAGCAGTCTACCAGTTGAGCACCCCAGTCATTCAGGTGCTCTTCCATCTTTGCTCCCAGCTAAGGGGACTGTCCAGGCACAATTCCTCATCTAGTCTCTATACCTCCCCATTCCCATCAGCAAGGAGGGGTGAAGAACAAACTGCCTTACAGTGTGAGGCAAGTCCCTTGTGTCCTTTACTGGCCAGGTGCTTGGAGTTCTGGTCTCAGACTGACATGAAGAGATGCTGTCCACTGGTTTTTCACAAGTAACTAGGGCTTTTGTGCACTAAAAGGGATTTTTACAGTTCCAGGTGGTTTTTTTTTTAATATCTTAGTTATTAAATTGTATGATTAAAAGTCTAATTTGTCTTATGTCTTTACAAATCCTGTTACAACTACCGACTGCTTGGTTTTATATGTAAATCTGAACGTTTATTTTGGTTCATCTTTGATCGATGTTCAATTAATTCAAAACTTAATGGGTTAAACCAGCAGTCCCCAAAATTTTTGGCACCAGGGACCAGTTTCATGGAAGACAATTTTTCCATGGACCGGGGGTTGTTGAGGTGGGGGTGAGGGGTGGTTTCAGGATGATTCAAGAGCATTTTTTGTGCACTTTATTTCTAATCTAATGCTACCACTGATCTGACAGGAGGTATCCATACTGGTCTGAGGCCCAGAGGTTGGGGACTTCAGGGTTAAACCATACACGTTGCCCACATACTTAATCTAGTTTCCTTAGACAGATTGAAAGTAAACTACATATTTAATCTGTTTGATTTGCACAAACACTTCCCATAGTTAATATGAAAGATCTAAAATCTGCTGAAATCTTCCTAAGCATTCAAACACTAACATATCTAAGTCTAAACTCATAGATTTAATTAATCAAAATCTTTTAAAACATTGTTTATAAACTTAATTAAACTTGCATAGCATTTTAAAATTATAATTATAGGTCTAGTTTCAAATTCCTTTAAGCATTTCAAATTAAATTTGAAGTGCCAGATCCTCTAATCCTTTAAATGGGTTAACTATTTCAAATATCTTAAACAACAAAACATCACAATAATCAGCAATGTATTCCTCTGTTTGACATGGATTACTGACATTGTGTGTTTGATTTACTTCCCATAATCTTGTGAGTATTTTGACACCTATGCCACCAGGTGAGCTATTCTGTCTAAACACAGGACTCTAATTCGTTCATGGCCAGAGATTCTGGGCTGGCGCAGAATTGGTTGCTGCTTCTGCAGTGGTTCTACCCTCCTGCTCATATTGGGTTGGCCAAAAAGTTCATTTGGGGTTTTCCCATACAAGCTAATGTATGAAAAACCTGAACGAAAATTGTGGCCAATCCTATAGTAATAGTAATGGGATTCTCAAGACCACCCACCTCCTATCTTTTACCTCGTGCAGCTACTTTACTTTCACCTCCTCTGCATCTTTTAATGGCCTGATTAACATCAGTTGAGCTTCTGCATACACTACTTAGATCGGAATTACTACCAACTGACTCATCCACCTTGCTCTAATCATAATCGTTGAAGGAAGCAACATATCAAGATTTTTCATGTATTTAGTCCTTAGCTTTCTTGATGAAGAGAAAACAATCTTGAAGAAATAGAGTTGACCCTTGAACAACTTGGATTTGAACTACAGGGTTCACTTATATGTTGATTTTTTTCAATAACAAATACTACATGATCCAAAGTTGGTTGGATCTGAGAATGCAGAACTGGGGATATGGAGGAAGCAGTCTATACAGAGGGACAACTATAAGTTACACACAGATTTTTGACTGCTGGAGTGGATTGGTGACCTTAATAACCCCTGTGCTTGTCAAGGGTTAACTGTATAGTGTTTAACGCATGTTTCTGTGAGAGACATCTGTGGTTTAGGTTAAATTTGTTCTACATTACTTTGGAAAGAAGGCAATATCAGAGGTAACCATTTAGCACTAATCCATTCATCCATCCATTCACTGTGTATCTGTCATGCTGGTACTGTGGTAGGTGAGGGGATGTGTACCCAGAAGACACAGTCTGCCCCTGGAAGGAGCTTGCCAAAATCAAGTCTACAGTAGGAGCAAACAAACTCACTTATGTCCTCCATATCTTTGATCAAATCATCAAATCATCTTAGCCAAGGCCATAATCATAGTAAACTTTGAACCCCCCACATAAGGAAAAACTGAACAGTTTTCACGTGGATACTCACTGAGAATGAGTAGTTAAGAGAAGCAAGCACTTTCATTTTCTCCATCAGCTTGCTTGATTAATCTCGTTGGGTCCCTTCCAAGGCCCTGGCAGGGGCCTTAGAAATTTATTCAAGTAGTTCATGTGATTTTGTAAAATCTGCAAAGGTAAGCAGAAGATTTGAGTCTCATCAAAGCTGGATCTAAACAGAATTTCCTTCCCATCAGAAATAAAGTCAATAATGCAGGTTATATAGTTAGACATATCACATATTTTTTCTCCTTTTTAAACTTAAAAAAAAAAAAAGACTCATGCAAAAGAATTGATCAATCCCTGTGTTTGGAGGGCACAAATAAGGAGCAGTACTACTAGTACAAACAGCAGCACATATGTGGGTAAAGTTGCATGTTTTATGAATCCTTCTATCAGTCATGATTAAGAAGACTCAAATATCCTATTCTCTTAATTACAAAATGATATTACAAAGCTGTCTTAAATAGAAGTGGTCAGTGTGTGCATGCTAAGTCACTTTAGTCATGTCTGACTCTTTGAGACCCTATAGATTATAGCCTGCCAGTCTCCTCTGTCCATGGGATACTCCAGGCAAGAATCCTTCTCCAGGGGATCTTCCTGATCCAGACAACTAACTCAAGTCTCCAATGGCCCCTGCATTGCAGGATTCTTCACCCCTGAGGCACCGGAGAAGCCTGATCACAGCAGGCACCACAAAGCCTGGATGCCCCACCTGGTGAGTTCTGAAGACTTTAAATATGGAACAGGATTTGGACTTTACCCAGGGTAACAGGTTAACAGGAGAAGAGAATGTTGTAGGCTGACTGACATGGAGCCTGGAAGGAAAGCTGGAATCAGAGGGACTGGAAGTTCATACACCAGAGGCTCAGTGAATGTTGGTTTCCAACATTTGATGTTTCTTCCGCACTTGAAATATCATAGTTTATGTCTTTTTAAAACGGTTCTAAGAATTGATTAAAAAAAAAAAAAGCTGTTGATTCAACTCAACCAACTTTATTTTAATTGCATTAATTTCTGCATTTAATGTTCAGACCTTCTTGTTTCTAATCACCTGTTTAAGGTGGTAACTTTTCCTCAAGGATTGCTTTGACTTCATTCCGCGGGTTATGCTGCATATTCATAGCGACCCGGTCAATAATTAAAGCAATGATGCCCACATGGCGTTTAGCACACTTACTGCGCAATACTGGTTAGCTGCTTTACCCTTATCCTGTACTCGGCCAACAAGCAATTATTTGTTAGTCTCAGAACACCAGGTCCTGCCTTTCTCCACTTTTCTCCCGCTTGTAACTCCTCCTAGCCCCTAGTGGGCGGAACCTGGCCTTCACGCCCTTAGACTCCATCCCCTCCAGGTTCCCTTGACACCACGCAGGTGCTAACCCATTCTATTATCCTGTCTCCTTCCGCTTTCTAAAAGCGGCTCTGGGACAGCGATGGGAAAATAGTCCCTCGGCAAGGGCGTTCTTTTCCCAAGGAGGCGGCACTAGGGCGGGGCTTAAGAGCGAAAGGAACAGGAAGTCCGTGATCCCTGTGGCGGGATTGGGCTCTGCTCTCTGAGGGGGCGGGCTCAGGTGAGCGGAGGGATTCATCTCTGGCGGCGGGAAGCCCGCCGCCTCCATTTAAGGAGGGGAGTGCGGTGCTGGCGGTAGTTGCTGTGGTTTCCGTGTTGGGGTGGTTTGGTTTTCTTGGGAGCGTAGGTTCACGGACTTAGTGTCCTGCGTCCAAGTCCAGCTATCTGTGGCCGCTGATCTGGAGGTCAGGGGCTCAGCTTCCCTTATTTGGACCAGCCAGCCCCCTGTTTTGCCTTCGCCAATTGGTGCCCATATTTAGGTCGGCTTCGGCGAGGCTGAGGAGAAGGCCGCCGGCAAGATGTTCAAAAACACGTTCCAGAGCGGCTTCCTCTCCATCCTCTACAGCATCGGGAGCAAACCCCTGCAGATCTGGGACAAAAAGGTCAGGGACTGAGGGCGGCGGGGGCGCGAGGTCTCGGAGCAGGGTCTGGGGTGGCAGGTAATTGTGACGAGCTAGGGCCTGGGGGAGGCCAGGCGGTCTCTGCTGTGCCCTGGCCCCAGCCTGGGGTGATTGAGGCGCGAGATGAGGGCATCGTGTAAGCAGAGGAGGTGCATGTGGGGTGGGCGTGGCTGGAGTTTAAGTGTCCTACGGCCGTGGTGTGGACCAGGGTCCCTCGCCGCAGACTTGACGGACAGGCAGTTTTTTAGCTTCGATTTCCCCACTTACATGGTGGGGTTGATAGTACCCATCTAACAGCGTGAGAAGCGTCAAGTCACATGAGGTTGCTTTGGGAAAGTGCAGATGAAAGAAACTGCTGTTCACCGATTTCACAAGTATTTACTGATATCCTGTGTTGTGCCAGGCGCGGTGCTGGGCACTGGACACAGAGCCATTGTCCCAGGCTCCCTTACAGAGATACAGCCAGAACTCGGGTATGTTTGGGTTTCATTCATTTGCTCCCTTCCTGTCACTGATCCCAACGGAGCCGGAATTCAGTGGTCTTTGGCACCTGCTCCACACTCACTGTGACTTGGAGTCTGTGCTCTGCCTTCAGTGACTGATCTCCATCAGGAAAGTTGCAAAATGGTGATAAAGTGTTGTCTAGGTTAACGTGCTCAAAGCCAAGTACAAGCTTCATCGTCTTTATTCAGGCATCCACTGGGTGATGCTTCCACCGACTCCAGAGGATGGTGACCCTGTCCACATTCTAGAGATGTTGATTAGCGGGCATGTGTGCCTAGCAGTCTATGAGTTGGTTCTCACTTAACTACTGTGCTATTTGCTTTCTTATGCAAATTCTCAGTTTTCTGTACTCTTTTTTTTTTAATATAAGTTAATATAAAGCACTCTTACCATGGAAGACAGGTGACTTAGTACTGCACTCCTCCGGGGAAAATGGAGAGAGGTGGTATGTTGAATGCTGTTTTTATAGAGAAGGATGTGGGGTCATCTAAATAAGCAGTTTACTGGCAATGAAGCCAAGAATCTTGGATTTCATCTCAGAACAAGTTCTTGTTTTCGTCTTCCCACATCCACAGATGAAGGTTTTTCGGCCACAGAGAGACTGAGAACACAAACAGCCTTCTTTCTGCCTGTTGCTGCTACGGAATTCTTCATTCTGAGAGCAGCTTTCTGGGTGGTGTATTCACAGTGTTATTTTTATAAGACAGTTGAAAGATCTGAATGTAACGAGTTTGGCCTTATGCATGTGTGAGAAATCTGACCTTCTTTCACAGTGATTCTGTTCCCAAACTACATCTAATGCTGGGAGTTACTTTTCACACAAGAAAGCGGTTCCTTAATTGCTTTCCTACATTACTGAGTTTGTCAGTTCATGGTTTTTGTTCACATTGGATTAAAAAACCTTGTAAACTCTGAAATTGCACCTCTACAAAGAGAGCTCAAAATGAGTGTTCCTGGGAACTTTGTAAGCATGATGGCTTCTCAGATGTTGTGGGGGTTGTTATTTAGTTGCTAAGTCATGTCTGACTCTTTGCAACCCCATGGATTTTACAGGCAAGAATACTGGAGTGGCTTGTGATTTCCTTTCCCAGGGGATCTTCCGGACCCAGGGATTGAACCCACGTCCCTTTCATTGGCAGGTGGATTCCTTACCGCTGAGCCACCTGGCTTGACTTAATTATGGACTGTCCAAAGTCTGGAGAGAGTGGATTGTGTGCCAGTTGAACTTGGGGTTGTAACAAAAGTGTCGGTAGTAGGCAAATGAAATAGAGAATGGGACTTGATATAGGAGAAGAGGTTTTCAGAGCAGGTCAAAGAACTTAAGTCCAATTCCAGTGTTAGAGAGGCTTCAGCATTTCTATTAAGTGAAACGTCTATCAGAGTTGGCCCGTTTTAACCTTTCTGGGCTTGATCTTTTGTGGTGTGTTTTATTTTTCAAATGCAGTTTTTGACTAGGCAACATGTTTACATACAGAATATAAAAGCAGAGTAACCATAGTGCACTGTGTCCCTTAACAACGCCACTAGAGGTCAGATGGTACCTTAATGACATAAATGGGTGTGAAAATATTGTTAGATCAACTGGCAGGGCTATGTGGAGTAAATTAAGCAGACATTTTGGCAAAGAAAACCTTTAGAGGAATTGTCATCTTAAGGGAAATTCTTGTAATAGGGAGTTAAATGTTTCTACTCTTTTTATTTAGACTAGATTGAAAAAGTGTTTATCTGTGAATTTTTCCCCTTGGGACAAGGGAAGGAAAGGAAGGAAAAAAGGGAAAGTTTGGGGCCAGATCCATAGGCTTTGGTGTATATGTGTGCCTTTTCTCAGCTATATTACGAAGTCCTCAGACAGTGTTGGGAATCCAGTCCAGAAGGGGAAACGCTGGGAACTGATATACTTAACAAGGATTTATTGAGCAACAGCTAAGTGAGGCATTGTGTAGATTTGGAAAGATACAGTTAGAGAAGACATTTTCCCCACTCCCATGATTCTGAATAAGGCAGAGTTATAAGGAAGGAAGGAAGGAATGATTGTCCACACTTACCTAGAAATGACTGTGCCCTCTGCCAGTAGGTGCATTTTGGCTATAAGCGCCTGTTTTTAGTTATTACATATTTTGGTTTCACAAAACTTTACTATTCTCCTTCTTGAATTTATATAGAGAGAGTTTCTGTCATTTGTTTACAGCGAAGAACAGTCTTGGAAAAATTAGGTTTGGCTCTGTGTCTTGTGAATGTGAGGAGTGAATGCCATAGTCATAGTAATAGTGAATTTGCAAATTCATTTTGTGGTGTGGCTACATTTACAATATCTGCGTTTATCTGACGCACTGAAGTTAGCCCTTCCCCCATGTCATCCTTCAACTCTCAGCTTAAACATTATTTCAGTGGGAACTTAAGTGATGTCTCCTGTGTGCTCCTGTGGTGTTCCGTATCACACCGCGTGGCAGTTGCCTATTTATTGTATGTCTTCCGCTAGACTACAGGTTCCTTAAGGGGAAGACTAGTATCTTACCTGGAAACCCCAGTGCTAGGTGTCGTCAGACACCTTGAATTTGCGTCCTAGCTATGGCATCATGTCCTGTGCTGTGTAACCTTGAGCAAGTACTTCACTCAGTTCTCTCATCTTGTAATAATGCCACCTGCTTCTCCTGGCTACAGTGATTAAATGAAGAGGTATATAAATGCTTAGCAACAGTTAGGGCATACAGTATTAAATAAAGCAGGGAACCGAGGCATTTGCTCAAGAGTAAAGGAATAGTTTATAACTGCGCCCAATATTCAGATGCCTAGAATAGGAAGTCCAGTAAATTCAGACTTCTGAAATTAGGGTAATTTAGTCATTGTGCCATGGCTTTCCCAGTCCAAAACCTTCACATGGCTCTCAGGACACATAGCCTGTGGGCTGGTACCTGCTTAACTAGTTCTCCAGGCTCATCTCCCCATCTAGCAGTGACTTCCTATTGAGCTGAAAGAAGTCTGTTCTCTCTCAGCTTCAGGGTTTTGCACTTGCTGGCCCCTCTGCTGGGACCCACTTCATCAAACTTGAAATTAGTTTCTCAAGATCTGTATTCCTGGCTGGATGGTAAGCTTCCTGATAGAGACCTTTGTAGTTTTTCAAACCAAGAGTTTAGGAGAAATTAGGGGCTTTCCCAGTGGCTCAGCAGTAAAGAATTCACCTGCAATGCAGGAGAGGAAGGTTTGATCCCTGAGCTGGGAAGATCCCCTGGAGGAGGGCATGGCAGCCCACTCTAGTATTCTTCCTGGGAAAATCCCACTGACAGGGACAAAGGAGCCTGGGAGACTGCAGTCCCTGGGGTTACAAAGAGCCAGACTCTACTGAAGTGACTGAGCACACACACACTGATGGTTTAGGAGGTAAAGAATCCACCTGCAGTGCAGGAGACACAGGTTCGATCCCTGGGTTGGGAAGATCACCTGGAGGAGCAAATGGCAGCCCACTCCAGTATTCTTGCCAGGAAAATCCCACGGACAAAGGAACCTGGTGGGCTACAATCCAAAAAGTCACAAAGAGTCAGACAGGACTGAGTGACTAAACACAAACACATACACGGGGATTTCTTAATAATCCCTTAACTTCTGGGATCAGCAAATACTACATTATTAAAGGGCTCTTTATGTTTAATGTAAACATTACTTCTGGTTTGTAACGAAAATACCAGGAGATTCCATTCCCACTTAGACCGGTGTAAAACATATAACTTTCAGGCTTTACTGGCAATATCCTTAAAGTCTGCTACATGAGATTGATAATTCATACAAGCGTCTCTGCCTTTCTTTCGTCTTGTCTTTTTCTCAGCTGCTGCTGATCCTCCACATTCCCAGAGTATTAGAACCATAGTTTTTGTGGTTGTTGCTGGAGGATATTAGATTCCCATTCAGTTCCTAATTTTAAAAATGAATGAAGGCTCTTTGCAGAAAAAAAAGTTCCCACACCCTAGTTTTTAATTAGCAAACCTTGTTAGTACATGTTAAATTAATGCAGTTTCCAGAGTAGACTTAGAGCATTTGGACATGAAAATACTAGCACTTTTTTTTTTTTCCCAGATTATCCCTGGGTCAGTCTGAGGATGTTCTTCATTATTCCAAATGATAGCTTTTACTGTAATTGGGCAAAGGCCTGGGTTTTACACTTGCCCTTCCACGGCATTGTTAGGAAGAGACTGGTTATGGTACACAGAATCATCTTTACTTTAAAAGGCTGCTTGTAAATGCAGGGTTGCCTGTCTGCTGTTTAGTTAGTCCCTGTTAAGTGCCACAAAGGGAGAGAAGCCTTTGACCCGCTGGCGCCTGCAAGGCCCAGGCCTTGAGACCGCTATGCCCAGCTCTCCCCACAGAGGTCTCCCTCTGCCTGTTTTCTGACCTAGAGCCCAGCCCCTAGCTCAGGGTGGAAACTTTCCCGCTGAAATGGACAGCTCTAAAGGCTTAATGTAAATTGGAACATGTGTCATTAAGACTAGGGTGCCAGATGGCCCGAGGGCTCAGCTGTCTGCCACGGTAAGTGGTTGGAGCCAGTGAAGAGGAAAGGGGAGTAGGGAGTGGACGCAGCGCCTGTTATCTCTAAAGCAGCATTGGACAGCCTCCTCCCCATCCCAGCAGTATTTTCCCCGCCTCAGCTTGACCCTCCTCCCTGGGGCTTACATTGGGAAAGAAAAAAAATCAGTGTTCTTTATTAGTTGCCCCAGCAACCATGGAAAGCCTGGGAGAGTTATTGCCAAAAAGGGCTTGAAGGCTCCCTTTTGCTGTCTGCAGAGGCTGAGACCCATTCTGATTGCTAATTTGCTAGTAGCCTGGGGTTCTGAAGCTTCTAAAGTACTTCCAGCTCATGGGTGGGGGTGGGAGAGGGGGTGGGAGGGGAGGTGTTCATGAAATTAAAAAATGTAAGATTGGCTTTATTTATTATTATTATTATTTTGGAGGAATGAAACACTCATAAGTCACACTGCAGGAACGTGTCATGAAATAAAAAGAATTAGCAAGTCAGAGGGCTTTCCCGGTGGCTCAGTGGTAAAGAATCCACTGGCAATGCAGGAGATGCAGGTTGGATCCCTGGGTCAGGAAGATCCCCTGGAGGAGGTAATGGCAACCCACTCCAGTGTTCTTGCCTGGAGAATCCCATGGACAGAGGAGCCTCGTGGGCTGTGGGTCCATGGGGTCGCACAGAGTCGGACATGGCTGAAGCAACTGAGCACACACAGCAATTCAGAAACAAAAGACACTTCCTAATTTAGATGAAGGAAGTAAAATAAAACCTCCTTTCACCACGAGCAATAAATGCCGCCTCATTCGTTTTATCTTCATTTCACAGCGAGGCCTGCCTGGTGGCCTCTGAACTGGAAGGAGGTAAGGAAAGGAAGTTGATGCTTTCTGAGGCCATGTGTCTTATTATCCATGTTTGTCAGAAGCTGTACTGAGGAGGGGGTTGCTTCCTGGAAGACCTTGACAAGCTAAGGCAGTGACAGGCAGATTGCCAGGGAGGTTGGGAGGCCTTGCCCCAAACTGACGACCTCTCTTTCTCCTTTGATCCTAGTTTGAGTCTAGAAAAAGGTTTTGGGAGGTTTCCTACTCTTTAACTGCTCATATCTGGTTAATTGCACCCATCCCCACTCCACTCTTTTCTTCCAGTGAATTTGTATCTATAGTGCTTAAAACTTAAGAAGAAAAATCATAATTCACTAAGAAATTAACTCAGTTTAATTTTAAAGCTCTGGCACCTTGTGATATGACCGTACCTGTGCTTTTCTTTGAGGATTGAACTTTGCTCTTGGGCATAGCTCTATTTAGACTCTGCTCACCACTGGGCAGGTTAAAACTCTAGAGAGACTGGTGGGTATTCCTTCAAAAAAACTACCTTTTTCTCCTCTGGGTTTTTGAGTTTTTATGGGCTGCATTAATTAATTTTGTAAGAATTAAGTTTGTGAGTGTGGATGTTGATGTGAAAGAAATTCCCCTTAAGAAGCTCTGACAGTCCAGCGTTAATTTGCCTCTGGGCCAGAAGTCTGTAAGAATACACAAAGTCTGTTTTGGCTTTTAGTCTCTTGGCTTCTGCTTGCAGTATAAGGCATTGTTTTCTTCTGTAAAGACCTGAGTGGTCACTGAGTGGTTACTGGAGTGAAGTCCTATGCTGTAAACTTTGAGATGGGCAGAAGGCAAGTTTCCTAACATTTCCTCTCTGTGTAATCTGGCTGAGTTTTCTGGAGCTGAGGGAGGCTTCCTGTCCACTGTGATCTGAGAGACCATCCAGGATATAAGATCTGAGGTCACGCTGCTTTTTTTTTTTTTCTTTTAATTTGGCTGTGCCAGGTCTTGTTTGCAACACCAGGGACCTTTCATTGTGGCATGCGAACTCTTGGTTGGGAGTTCACATGTGAGATCTAGTTCCCTGATAGGGGATCGAACCCAGGCGGCCTACATTGGGAGTTCTGACTCCTAACCACTGGACCACAGAGAAGTCCAGGAGGTCACATGTTTAAACAATGTTGGATAAATTGCAACATGTTGCCTTTTAGCAATAGTAGTTTCTGGACCCTAATTGCTTAATTCTTTGTTTTTAACCACCTGTTTGGTTTGTTGCATTCTGTACCTTTTTAAGAAAGAATGAAGTTACTCTTCAGAGAATAATTAGTGGTGTGTTATAAAATTAGTGGGGCACTGTCAGCTCTTATCAATGTGACTACATCATATTATATGGAAAAATTTCTGGATGAATTCCTCCTTTACCGAGTCAGCCTGATTTTCCACAGCAGCTGTGGGCTAGCAAATAGAGGAGGAATATTGCCACTTTGGGAGCATTTATATGGGGAATGAGGTGGGCAGTGTTGGCATGTGCTACACAGATCCAAGTCTTTGTGCTCTTAATCTCCTCTGGAAAGAGGCCCGGAATTCAAAGCAGGAGGGCATTGGATGTTGCCAGCTTTGTTTGAGAAGCACTTCAATGTGGTGTCTGTGACTTGAGAATCCAGAAATGCTGCCTTGGCAGAGACCCGGGGCCCATGCACCCAGCATTCCATTTCTGACAATGGGTCCCGAAGGATGATTTGTGGGAAGGCATTCTTGATGCTGGCAACTGCACTGTCTTTGCGATATACCCTGGGATCTCTGGCCTCCCATAATAGTCCATGGTGGATATGTCATCCAGGAATTTTTTAAAAACCCTCCTTGAATCTCTTCAGATGTGCCAACTCTTAGCATGACAAATTCCAGAAGTCAGCAAATATTTGAATGCTTAGTTTATGCCTAGCAGAGTACTAAGCATTGTAGAACATACAGTGTTTCATATTCTTTCCTTACCGTTGAGCTTTTGGAGGCAACAAGACTCAGTAACATCTTGCAGAAAAAGATGGGCAGTAATACCCGATGTCACCTGGGGAATACCAAGCACACCACAAGTTCACACAGACTGAGCTCACAGAGACTGAGGTCTCAAGACAGAATGCCGTGTTACCAATAGTCCATGTTGAACAGTGTAACTGTCAGTCAGTGTGGTGTTCTCTCCCTTACGCTAGTCTAATGGCGAGCCACGTGATAAGCCATTGACTGTGAGCGCAGGCAGCCATTTTCCCTCTACCCATTAAGAGACCACGTGCTTACCTTTCTGGGCATGCAGTTCTAGCCCTGCTTGATCTTTTTCATGTGTTAGTTAATACATTCAGCCCAAAGAGGCCAGACCCATCTCAGAAGTGCCTTCGTGTGTCTCTGTTTTGTCCATATAAAGTGCTTGAATCTAATACTTGAAGATAATTGTGCTTTCCTAAATAATTTTTGAGAGGAGGAGTCCATACCGATAATTGATTCCTCTCCATCATGTACCCCTACATATGCCGCCAACCATGCAAAACAACATAGGGTGAAGTGCTAAATTACGTAGTCTGGGCTGCATGAGCCACAGAAACAAATCAGAAGAGAGGTCAGTGTAGGCTGAAAATGCTAAAGAAGGCCTCTGCGTGTGGCTCAGATGGGACTTGAGTTCATACTTGAAAAAGTAGAAACTTAGGGAAAAGCAGGTAGGGAAGCGTGAAGTCAGCGTCGGGGGATAATATGTTCTCTTTTGGGTGCCACCCTCCCTGTCAGTGACACTCAGCATTTGACCTTTCTGGCCAAAGAACCATCTGTGTGAGGCAGAATCGGGCAGTGGAAAGCCTGGCTGTTGCTCCTGCCTTCCTTACTGAGGGCTTGCCATCTGCACTCCCTGCCTCTCAGTGTCCACATCTGTCAAGTGGAAACACCACCAGTGACCTTGTGATTTTTTTTCTCATTCATTTGTTTGTGTACTCTCTTGGCTGCTCTGGGTCCTCACTGCTGCTTTCGGGCTTTCTGTGGCCGCAGCGAGCGGGAGCTAGTCTTCCTTGCGTGGATGGGCTTCCCGCTGTGGTGGCTTCTCTTGCTGTGGAGCACAGGCTCCAGGTGCGTGGACTTCGGTTAGTTGCAGCGCGTGGGCTCAGCTGTTGCAGCTTCTGGGCTGTAGAGCCACAGGCTCATGGTTGCAGCTCATGGGCTTAGCTGCTCCACATCACGTGGCATCTTCCCAGACCAAGGATCAAACCTGTGTCCGCTGCATTGGCAGGCAGAGTCATATACCAGGGAAGTCTGACCTTGTGACTTTTATTGTTGGTCTTGTTAGGACTGAGATTGCTGTTAATGTTAGGAATGTTCCTAGTGCTTAGCAGATGCTTGGTAAACATTACCTATATTGAAATTGAATTGATTTCTTTGGGAAGAAATTGGTCCTGATTTATAGATGGCCCGGTTATCTGCAGTTCCTGTGGTGGTTGATTGGGCCCTGTCTAGAGGTAATTGCATGGCTTATTTACATAGAAGCTTCAACATATCATGTCACAAACTTCTGTGTTAATGCCTTTTGGGCCACTGTAGTTTTCTTTAAATAGTTGCATTCAGCCTTCGAAATCTTAACAAAATTTTTGCCAAATATTTCAGTACTCACCAGTTTAATTTTCTCCCTTGTAGGTACGGAATGGCCACATCAAAAGAATCACCGATAATGACATCCAGTCCCTGGTGCTAGAGATTGAAGGAACAAATGTCAGGTAGGTTGCCAATCTGTTCTCCCAGAGACGTTGTGTGCCCAGAGGCAGCACATCACAGAGGCTGATAGCAGAGACTGCAGAGCAAGACTGCCCAGTGTGAATCCCGCTCTGCTGCTTAGGGCTCACCCTGGGCAAGTTACTTTATCCCTCAGGCTTCAGTTTCCTCATCTGTAAAATAGGAATAAGAACAATACATCTTCCTTAGAGAATTATTGTGAAGGTTAAATAAGTGAATATATATAAAACCTGCTTAGCACATAGTAAGGGCTGTGTACGTCTTAGTTAATATTTAACCCCAGTGTGTTTGAGGGGAGGTGAGGGTGTTACAGGAATCACCCAGTGGGTGGTCAGTGTAGTTTTCAGTGTTACAGTGGTCTTAGTTTTGGTTTTCTATCACTTAATAGTTTCTTAGAACAGAATTAGATCTTTTCTCACTGGAAGAACTTCATCTGATCTGCTGGCCTGGCTTCTGCTTTTCAGATACTTTCTAGTTGATGTCTAGTGCTGTGGTAAACTTTTGGTTCAGAGTCCGGCACTTTTTTTAGAAGCATTAGCTCAAGGGTTGAGGGATCTTTGGATCTTTTAGATCTGCCTTCCAGCTTACCTTCTTGGGCTGAGTGTTACTGCTGTGCATATCACAAAGGAAGAGGCTGGTGGTGTGTTTATTGGCGTTTCCTCTTTCTACAGCACCACGTATATCACATGTCCTGCAGACCCAAAGAAAACGCTGGGAATTAAACTTCCCTTCCTTGTCATGATCATCAAAAACCTGAAGAAGTATTTTACCTTTGAAGTACAGGTAAGCATTTGCGTGTGAATCTGTACACTCTCAGCTGTACCAGAGAGGTGGCTGGTCAATTTACGGGAAAAAAGTGACCGTAGGAAAGTATCTTTATCCTTTTGAATGTACTCCTTTCTGCCTCTGCTGTACACTTGATTCCGCCGTTATTATTATGACATAATTTCAGTATTAGTAATCCGAGTTTCATGCCAAGTTTTACAAGAAGCAGTAAAGCATCCAGAAAATCTAATCAATAGCTCTAAGATTTCAAAGCTTGAGGATTGGAAGAATATCTATCTGGGAAGTTACTATTTAATATCAGGCTGGCTATTGTTGGTTTCTATTCTAGCATTTTTAATTTTTCAAAGGGAAGAATGTTTATGGAATCATGCTATGGCCTGAGGGCCTGATGCATGTGTCGTATGTCATAAGCAGCTGATGTTGTCCTGGCAACAGACAAGATAAACTCACTGTTTCCGGGCCATCTGCATGCAGGGTGACCCATGTGGGTCTGTTTATTCTCCCTTGGGTCTCAGCCTTGGGAAACCAGGCTGTGGGAGTTTCAGGTCCTGGTCTTACCAAGGTTGTTTGCTCCAAGATGGAATTACTGTGATTCTTCCTCTCCATATTTTGTAGGTACTAGATGATAAGAATGTGCGTCGGCGGTTTCGGGCAAGCAACTACCAGAGCACCACCCGGGTCAAGCCCTTCATCTGTACCATGCCCATGCGGCTGGACGACGGCTGGAACCAGATTCAGTTCAACCTGTCAGACTTCACTCGGCGGGCCTATGGCACAAATTACATTGAGACCCTCAGGGTGCAGGTGCTGGCTCCTTTTCCAGAGGGAGCCCCAGATGGGAGAGGGGGCTGCGCTCTGTTTGCTCCTGGCTTGTGGCAGAACTCTGTGGCTTTCTGGCTAGAGTTCCCAAGTCACCGTCCAGGGGGCTTTCTCCTCAGAGGCTCAGGACCTGTTCAGGGATCTGCTCAGTAATAGTAGGGAGTGTGGGGGTGATGTAGACACTAAGTTGTGTCCAGCTCTTGCAACCCTATGGACTGTAGCCCACCAAGCTGCTCTGTCCACGGGATTCTCCAGGCAAGAGTACTAGAATGAGTTGTCATGCCCTCCTTCAGGGGATTTTCCTGCCCAGAGATCCAACCCGCATTGCCTGCATTGCAGGCAAATTCTTTACCACTGAGCCACCAGGGAAGCCTCATGGTGGAGAATACAACAAGCAACATCTCCCTCTTGTCAGAATCTCCGCCTAAGCCAAGCTGAGGAGATGCCAAAGAGATGACGCTAGTGACAGCGTCATGCAGGGTGAGGGGCTAGAGGAGAGTCAGGAAAAAAAGGAAGACAGTGATAATTTGCCTCTTACTTTAAGAGACTTATTTTAAGTCTTGCATCCACAGATCCATGCAAACTGTCGCATCCGACGGGTTTACTTCTCAGACAGACTCTACTCAGAAGACGAACTGCCAGCAGAGTTCAAACTGTATCTCCCAGTTCAGAACAAGGCAAAGGTGAGCCGGCTTTCCTGAGAGGAAGGCCAGATAGTTGGAGAAGCTGTGTCCCTGGAAAGGGCTCTGTTCCACAAGGTCAGGTGCAGAGCCTTTCTCTGTTGACATAGAGTATGGAGGGCCTCTGCATCAGAAGATCTTAGGTCTGCCACCAGCAGGGAGTCAGGAATAATCCCATGAGCTGCTGCCTCACCGCCATGAAGTGACCCTGCCCCTCTGGGGGGCATCCTGCTCCTTCCTGCTCCCAGGCCTTCCCTGCAGAATATCTTCCATCTGAACCTCTTCATCAGCCCCAATTATTATCAGCCGACCCCTCCCCTCTGGCACGATGACGGGTGCTTCTGGGCCTGCCCACTGCCGACACGTATGCACCGCCCCATGGGCCAGCATCCCCTTGAGTGTCCCTCGGGGTAGGGGGTCACTGCCATTGACCATCTATTTTCTAACTTAAACTGATGCATTTGTTCTTTTTTTTCTCTTTTCCCTTCAGCAATAACTGGAATGCAGCTCAAGGGATAGACCCTGGATGTGACTCTTAGTTTAAAAAGGAAACTCTCTGGAGGACAATGCAAAAAAACAGATATTTATGTTAGTTCACTGTGCTGTGGTTCTTTTACCTACCACCTGGCATCCCTTGTCGTGGACGCCAGTGACTATGCCATGCATTGTAAGTACAGTGGGGGATAAGCCGTCCTTTGATATGTGAATGCTGGAGTGTATCTCGCTGCCTGCCTTGATGTGTGGGGAGGTGGATTTACCACGAACTTACAGAATTAAAGATGGTCCCGTAAGGCAGTTTCAGACCAATATTTCTTCCTACGGTTGGTTCTTTCTTTTATATGTTATCTAAATATATGTATATGCTGTGTAGCGCTCATAATCTGGAAATGAATAAAATGTTATATTCTTGGTTTGTAAGTTTGTTCTTGGTTTGTGTATGTGTGTGTTTTTTTCAATTGGTGACACTTCTCTTTCTTTATGGTATGAAAATAGAACTCTTTGCAAAGAACATCCCGTACATTCATGCGGTGAAGTAGCTTGCAGTAAGCACTGAAAGAACAGGACATCTATAGATTCTGATTTGGAACAATTCCCAAGATAAACTAAATGGGAAGAAACATGAATAACATATCACTTAGAATCATCTTATTCTTGGGGGGCAGGTCTCAAGTGGAGCTTTAGACAAAATGGCATATATTCCAGATCGCTCTTAAACCCTTTGGGAAGGTGTCACGGTGAAGCCTCACTTGCCCTTGGGTGACCATCAGCACGTCTACTGTTCCTCAGCATTGGAACGGATCACTGCTTCCTTGTTTGAGCTCCAGATGAAGTAATTGCCTTGAGTTTAGGAACTTAGAGGAAAAGTGTTTTTCAAACACTGGACTCACTTGAAAGAACTGAAATCTTAACACCACTCTCCCAGCTCCCAGTTACTCTAGGGCATGTGCTTGGGGCTAGTGAAAAGACCCTGCCACAGATAGTTAAGTTTACAAAAGTTGACCACTTAACACTACCGTATGTAATATTTCTGGAGGGAAAATAATTCGGGGGCGGAGAAGAGCCTGTGTAACTACACCTGCAAGATCTCATAGGATGCATGAGGACTGTGCAGTGATTACTGCTGGAGAGAATGGTGCTATCGCTTATATACTTTTTTGTGTGTTCAATACTATAAAACATTTTCTTTGAGGTAGTATTTAGTAATAAAATTTCAAAGTCAAAAAACAACAAAAGGCCACCCTGGATATTGTGCTCTCACCGACCTTCCCCCGGATTTGGCTTCATCCCTCAGGATAAGACTGGAATTGTGGGCATTTTTACTTTGATTAGAAGTAAAAAAAAAAACTCAGGGCTGAATTGGTCACTACCGTGGCTGCCTCCTGAGAAGTTAAGTGGCAAGGAGCCCTGCTGTCCCACGTCTTTATCCTCCAGTGTGCACTCTGGGTAAGTGTGGCTGAGACTCAGGATGTGGAAGGCTGCAGGCGAGGGTGCCCTGCTGCTGCCTCAGACACTCACTGAGTTCTTGTTTCTTCTCATGGTTGTCGGGGGCCCTGACACTGAGGTGGGCTCAGCCAAGATGACTTTGCCTTCCTCATCTGCTAACCGGATGGAGCCACCTTCGCCACGGTCGCTCTCCATGGAGAGTCCCCATGGCCCTGGCACAGAGCACCCATTGGCCCAGGTGACAGCCTGCTCTCACAGGGCCACCCCCAGTCACATCTGAACATTGACTCTGCTTCTCCATCCTTAAACACCCAGGGGTGCCCGTGCTTAGACTCCGTGTGTCTGTCCTGAGCCTTCTGGGTTGCAAAGGGATCCTCAGAAACGGGTGGGGGTGGGGCGCTCCAGGACATCAACAGTTTCTTGTCTCTGCCTGCTGTGTGGTGAAATCTCCCCTCCAATCTGGAGTCTATTATGGGATGAAAGCTGCTTTTGTGGAGGCGAGAAAACCCAGTCAACTTCTCATCTCTCTGCGGTGCTGGGACATCGGCGGAGTGCTCCTGGAAGTCCGGAGAAACACAATAACTCACTCTCCTCCACATAGAGCCCCTTTCTCCCCCAGGCCCTTGTCAGACTAAGTACGGGGATTACCTCACCACCCTCTTCAGGGTGGAAGGCAGCAGCTGTTGACTTCGCAGATGCTTCATATATCCATCCTAGAGGAAGTGAGGGGGTGTGGAGGGTGATGGGCTGTATTATCTAAGCTGGACCCCGGCCAACGTGAACTGTGGCACCAGCGATGGCCCCTGCCCCTGCAGTCTCCAGCTCCCTAGGAAGATGACGGCAGCTAATTATGGGGCCAGGGGAAGGAGGAAGGAAGGGACAGGCTGCAGGGCCTGGAGGCCTCCTGCACGGAGCCGGGGCCAGAGTGACCTTAGATTGAGGAAACTGGAGCAGGCAGGGTCACGTTAGCTGGCTCCTTGGAAGCCATGGTGTGTGTTTTAGCAGGAGTTCCCTCCCAAATAGGAGTGTTGGTTAATTGGTGTGAACTTGAGTGGACAGGCATGCAGTCGCTCCCAACAGGACCCATCTAGGGGGAGAGCCTACCTGCTACGGTAACCCTTGTTTGCTACCAGCTGCTTCCCCACAGCCAGGCCTGCAAGACTGACCGTGCTGGTCCAGCCGCCTCCTGGGGCATTTCTCAAGGAGGCAACTATGCCAGAGAACAGCCCCCCAAGCTGATTTCCTTAGCTCCTCGGCAGCGTTAGCCAAAATCCTCAAGTGTCAGGAATTCACTGGAGGAGATATTGGAGCTCCTCCTGTCTAGCCCTCTCTTCCTACATTTTGCTGATGAGGACACTGTGACCTAGACAGCGTCGGGCTGAGTGACTCTTATGGTGGCAGGCGTGGAACATGGACACAGAACCCTGGTGGGAGTCATATGCCGTCCTTGTCCTCCCGTGTGCTGGCATTCCCCTGCTTCCTCTGTGGCTGGCTGTCCTCTTTGTAGAGGCATTGATGGAGCAGATAATGCCTTTGTGGGGGGATATCCTAGAAGTCCAGTGGCTAAGACTCCGAGCTTCCAATGCAGGGGACCCGGGCTGAAACTCATGTCAGGGAACTAGATCCCACATGCTGCAGCTAAGAGTTTGCAAGCCATCGCTAAGAGATCCTGCCCACTGCAACTAAGACCTGGTGTAGTCAAATAAACAAAAATACTGTAAAAACAAACAAAGATAATGTCTGCCTGGGAGGCTGGGCCAGGCCAGAGTTGGCTCCTCAGGAAGACTAGACTCAGCTCTGTGTCTGCGGTGAGGGCTTGGCTGGCGTGTCCCTTCATGGTTGCACTTTAGCTGAACTTCAGGGCCTGAGGCTGAGGATAGAAAGCTGTGGGGCAAAGGTTTGTGTTTAATGGATTATAAAAGTAGCATAGGCTCATGGAAAATTCAAACAGTACATAGATTATGGAGTAAGATAAAGTCACCGTTCCCATTCCTTAACTGAAAGTATTTGAATGGACCAGACTGACTTTTAACTACATGTATTTGTTTTACTGAATTATCACGACACTGAAATAGAAGCTATTATTCTTATTTTACTGATGAGAAAACCAAGGCTCAGAGATTACTGTGCCCAAGCTCACACAGTGGTGGTAGAAGCAGGTTTCAACTCATGCGTCTGCGCTGGGCTCTTAAATCACTTGACTTCTTTAACTTGCTGTTTCCTCCTAACAATAGCCTTGTGATAAAACACATGAAACTTAGCTAAGAGCTGGGTGGGGCGAGGTGTCCACCTATGAACAATAGATTAGATCTCTTGTGTTAACTTCACCCAAGGGAATACTATACAGCCATGAAAAGGGACAAATTACAGCTAGGTGCAACAACAGAAGAACCACCCAGCCATAAAGCAGCGTGAAGACAGCAAGGCGAAATATAGCGGGGATGATTCTACTTCTATACAATTTTTAAATAGGCAAAACAATCTATTGTTTAGGATGCATTTATAAATGACAGTCTATACAGTCGTCCCACTTTATCCACAGTTTTGCATTTCCTGGTTTCAGTTCTCTGTAGTCAACTGCAGTCCAAACATTTTAAATGGAACATTCCAGAAGTAATCCAATCTTAAACTGCAGGGCATTCTGAGTAGCACGATGAAGTCTTGTGCTGTACCTGGGACGTCCAGCCGTCACCATCGTTTGCCTCTGGCCGTCCGCCATCCACACTGTCGTGGCTTGATGACACAGGATCGCCTGAAGAAGATGATTCTGTAGCTGAGAGTGTCAGGTCAGCAGTAGCCTAAGGCTGCGTCACCCACCTCCCTTCCTCGCACCAGGCAGGCATTTCATCGTCTCACATTGCAAGAAGAATGAGGAGTATAGTACAGTAAGGTACTTTGAGAGAGACCACAGTCACATAACTTTCATTACAGTGTATTGTTACACATGTTCTAGTTTATTATTTGTTCCTCTCTTCCTGGGCCTAACGTATAAATTACACTTTACCATAGGCATGTATTCTGGAGAATGAAATGGCAACCCACTCCGCTATTTTTGCCTGAAAAATCCGGTAGACCATGGAGATTGGGTCTACGTTCGAATGGGTCACAGAGTCAGATGCAACTGAGTGACTAAGCACAAGCATAGGCATGTATATATGGGAAAAAAAAAAGTATATATAGTAGTGTGTATAGGGTTTCAGGCACCCATGGTGGGTCTTGGAACGTACTCAGTGGTAAAGAATCCAGCTGCCAATGCAGGAGACCCAGGTTCGATCCCTGGGTCAGGAAGATCCTCTGGAGGAGGGCGTGGCAACCCCCTCCAGTATTCTTGCCTGGAAAATCTCATGGACAGAGAAGTCTGGTGGGCTATATAACCCATGGGGTCACAAAGTGTTGAGCTCATGCTTATTACAGGGTTTCAGGCCTCCATGGGGTGTCTTGGAATGTATCCCTATGGGGACTCCTTTAGCAACAGGCAGAAGACTATCTCAAAACTCAGGAGAGTGCTTTCCCTAGAGGTGGGGGTTGGGGTGGGGGACAAAAGTGATGGGGGAGACACTCTAGGGGCTTCTCGGGACTATCGATGTTTTATTTCTTTACCTGGGCAGTTTTTACTCGTAGATGTTTGCTTCATTACTATTTGAATTACACACACCATTGAATATATTCTTCTGATTATGTTTCTCAATTTTTAAAAAAATGTCAAATTTAGATGACTTAGCCCTAGCTTATTAAAATGCAGGCTCTTGGGCCCAGCTCATCAAAATGCAGATTCTCTTTCAAGAGATCTAAATCTGGCCCAGATCGACATCTGCCCCTGGTGGGTTTTGGTGTTTCTGTCACTTGAAGCTGCTCCAAGGTGGAGCAAGCAAGCACTAAAGTGGTACCTCTGAGTGCGGAGAAGTCAGATGCAGGGAGGGAAGGAGAGTGTAAATAAAGCAGACCAACTCTGGCACGTGTGCCCACAGCAGCCCCCTACCTCCCAGATGCTTACGTTGCCTTTCTACAAAATCCTTGTGCATAACGTTACATCTCAATTCCTTTTCCATAACCTGAAAATATGGAGTCCTGTAATGCAAACCACGAGTGCCTCTGGGCTGCAATAGAGGCCCTTCCAAATTGTAAATCCATAAGGCATTGAACATCTGGATGGAGCGTGAGTCTTGGAAAAATTGTGCTTCTTGGTATCCATGGTGTCTGAAGCAAAGCAAAACAGTGTGCAAGGGTGGGATATGGAAACACATTGGACAGAACCCCTTATTAAAGGGTGTAAAATGTCACCGAGAACCTCTGCTGTTTTATTGCATGAGGGTAATAAATATTAATAAGGGCCTTTGTGAGTTCCCTCATCATGTGGGTTCCCCCCAATTCTTTTTTTCCATAAAGTCTTAAGCTGTGAATCCTCCTGGTATTTGGGAAGGAATACAGTAAAATCAGGAAATACAGTAGAATCAGTCCACACACACACTAGCCTTTGGGTTCCAGTTCAGTTCAGTTCAGTCGCTCAGTTGTGTCTGACTCTTTGTGACCCCCTGGACTGTAGCACGCCATGTTTCCCTGTCCATCAGCAACCCCCAAAGCTTGCTCAAACTCATGTCCATCGAGTCAGTGATGCCATCCAACTATCTCATCTTGTGTCGTCTCCTTCTCCTCCTGCCTTCAATCTTTCCCAGCATCAGGGTATTTTCCAATGAGTCAGTTCTTCGCATCATGTGGCCAAAGTTTTGGAACTTCAGCTTCAGCATCAGTCCTTCCGATGAATATGCAGGACTGACTTCCTTTATGATTGACTGGTTTGATCTCCTGGCTGTCCAAGGGACGCTCAAGAGTCTTCTCCAACACCACAGTTCAATAGCATCAATTCTTGGGCACTCAGCTTTCTCTCCCATCCATACATGACTACTTGAGTTCCGAGTCACCCTCAAATCCACCTCCCATCCGGTGCTGCCCTTGAAGCCTAAAGCATACTCTCAAGCCTGGGCCTCTCTTCTTGGTGCTGGAAACTGACCTAAGCCAACATGTGGGTCCTGGTGAACCTTGGGCCCCTCTGTCAGAGGAGGTAGAGGAAAGCTGAAATCTCTCCCCTCCAAGCCAGCCTCTGCACGTGGTATGTTGTAAAAGCATGTCTCAGACCACAGGTATGAAACTGACAGTGAGCATGCAAAAAAGACTCATGTCACCTGTTCCTAAACCTCAGTGAAGTGTCTGCGCACTCTCCTATGATGTGCTTGTGTGGGGACTGTGAGGCCATGTGGACAGCAAGACCCCATGTGGATTCTCTGTTGAGTGTGCGCGGGTGGGAGGAGGGATGAGCTACCCGTCCCATCTGAGTTCCAGACTAAAGTTCTGAAGGTCTTGGATGGCTGGGCTTGCCAACTTCGCATGCATGCCCCATATTAACGGGGACAGACAGAGGTACGTATAAAATGCTTCTGGCTATTGCATATTTTGGAATTGACTCACTTTCCCAGTGGAAAGAATTTCTCCTTCTTTATTTCTTAGGGAAAGGTATTTCTGATATATCCACACTGCTTACAGAGAGTAGAGATTCGTTCCCACAAGTTGTGCTCACTCTGGTCAGTGGGCTGGCAGAGCAGTCGGGGAGGGCAGAGGCCCTTCACCAGTCCTTGCTCCCAGGAAACCCTAAGGAAGAGAAATGGAGCAGAGGTGCTGAGCCCCTGAGGGGCCCCTGGGCTTCCCAGTGGGATTTGCGCATTAGCTTTGTCCCTCTCTACTGCTCTCGACCAAGGAGGCGCGCCTGAAGCCGAAGATGCTTCAGGGTATCACTCATTCCCTGGGAGGCTGAGTTCACCTGGTGTGGGGACCTGGGTGGCTGCCACCTTCCCTGCAATTGGGGCTCCCTGGTCCTCAGAGGCACTAGTTTTCCCGCCTTGTCTGTGAAACCATGTAAGAGAAAAACTTTGATGTCTTCC
The DNA here is from genome assembly GCF_032405125.1 of Capricornis sumatraensis. Classification (NCBI taxonomy): domain Eukaryota; kingdom Metazoa; phylum Chordata; class Mammalia; order Artiodactyla; family Bovidae; genus Capricornis; species Capricornis sumatraensis. The sequence continues at coordinate 31,744,936 of NC_091088.1, read as the reverse complement.
TCTATTCATACAATACTTTTGATACCTACCAGTTTTCCAGCACCAGCGGTGTGTGTGTGTGTGTGTGTGTGTGTGTGTGTTAGTCGCTCAGTCTTGTCCGACTCTGAGACCCCACGGACTGCAGCCTGCCAGGCTCTTCTGTCCATGGGATTCTCCAGGCAAGAATACTGGAGTGGGCTGCCATTTCCTTCTCCAGGGGATTTTCCTCACCCAGGGATCAAATCTGGGTCTCCCACATTGCAGGTGGGTTCTTTACCACCTGAGCTACCAGGGAAGCCCCTCAATTCTGATGCTGTCTACCTGGTGTTCATATCAGATTTTACAGGCTAAAGGCTCAGTTTCACAAGACAGCCTCCTCCACCCACAACTCAGAGGCCAATTGCCAGTAGTGGGTCCCAAGGTTACCCACACTTGTGTCTGACTGAGCTATGAATTGGGAATTCCCCTGACCCACTCCTCAGGTTTGATAATTTGCCATGATGGCTCAAAAATAAATGTATTCACTAGTTTATTATGTAGTAAAGAATGTGGTCAAGGATACAGATGGGAGACACAGAAAGCCAGGTCTGGAAGGGTCTTGACTGCAGAAACGTCTGTCCTTGTGGAGTTGGGATGCACCATCTTTCTGTACTTGGATGTGATCCCCAGTGCAAAAGCTCCCCAAAGCCCGTACTTTAGGGATTTCTATGGAGGCTTCATCACATAGGTGTGATTAATGGTTAACTCAATCTCTAGCAACACTCTTCTCCCTGGAGGATGGGGAGGGGCTGAAAGTTCCGAACTTCTAATTATGGTTTGGTCTTCCAGGTGACCAGTTCCCATCCAGGAATCCACCAAGAGCCATTTCTTTAGAACAAGATATTCCCATCACCCAGAAAATTCCCAGGGATTTAGACCTCTGTGTCAGGAACTGAGGTCAAAGGCCAAATATCAGAACAGAAGCACCTTTACTGCTTAGGAGTTTACAAAACTGCAGAGGTTTTAGGAGCTCTGGCCAAGAGCTGGGGCCAAAGACCAGAATCCGTGCCTCTTCTTCTATTATGGTTTCACACTGTAACAAGGAGTTCAGGGATGTGAGCATTCTCTTGGAGAAGGGAGCCAGGCAGTAGATTCCTGGGTTGGCAGACCTGAAGAAAATGAAACGGATTCATGCTAACACAGTAACCACTAGCCACCTGTGTCTATTTAACTTAAATTTTAATTAATTTAAAATAAATTTGAAATTCCATCCTTCTGTTGTACTAGCCAGATTTCAAGCATTCTGTAGCTGCTACACGTGGCTGACGGCCACCATATTGGGCAATGCAGATACAGGAAATTTTGATGGGACAATGCTGTTTTAAATGCTTATTTCAACAAACCAAGATTTTACCACCACTGTCAAAAAAGCGTCTTCCCTGGTGGCTCAGATGTTAAAGAATCTGCCTGCAATGCGGGAGACCCAGGTTCCATCCCTGGGTTGGGAAGATCCCCTGGGGGAAGGGATTGGAAACCCACTCCAGTATTCTTGCTTGGAAAATCCTGTGGACAGAGGAGCCTGGCGGGCTACAGTCCATGGGGTCGCAAAGAGTCGGACACACAAAAAAGTTCAGTGTAGCAGAATTGTTTCCTTAAAAGTGGATCTGAGCAGGCTTCTCAAACGTTAATGTTGCCTAGGAGTCATCTAGGGATTTTGTTGAAACTTAAGTTTAGATTCAGCACATCTGATGTGAGCCCCTAAATGCTGCAGTTCTAACAAGCTCATAGGTTGTGCTAATGCTGCTGATCCACGGACCTCCCTTTGAGAGCCACAGGGGATTGGAGGCTTAGTTACAAACACTTAGGGCGGATCTTAGGCAATGAGCCTCAGGAGTGGGACGCAAACTCCAAACCTATGAGGGATGAGCATCGCCTTTCACTCCTGACCTCGGTCACTGACCTTGGTCACTGTGTAACCTCATCCGGACGTGACAGGCTGGGGGTGGGAGGGCAACATGCTTCCTGCCTGATGAAGGTGTGTCAACACACCAGCTCTCGCTCTCGTGTTTGCTGGGCTGGCCTGAAAGCGTGGCTTGAGAGCCCTTGTGACCAAGACCTGCAGGGAGAAAGCCACAACCCCTCCTGCTGCCTCAGGGAAGGGACGCAGGGACCATGGGTGTCTGTCTGTAGAGCGAAGAGGAGCCGCAAGTGCGAGTGAGGGGCAAGGTGACCTCTGAGTGGCCCCAGGGCAGAAAGACACAGGCACAGAGGGGCCGTCCACAGAGAAGCCGCAGCCCCCAGGGTGGTGGGGAAATGTGTACCGAGGCCGGCGCCCCTGCGCCACAGCCTTGCCTGGGGGTCTCAGCTCAGAGCTCGCTCCCTGGCCCCATCATGTCTGCCCTTGTCCTTTGGCTGAGCTGACCTTGGGTGAGGGGTCACTGCTCCAAGTGAAGCCTGTCCAGTTCAGTTCAACTCCAGAGTCTTCAAAGAGGCCCCCATCTCCTCCAGCTGAGGGTGGCCCTGCCCTCTCACTGAGTAGCCCTCACCCAGGGTCCATTCTCATGAGCAGGACCATCAGAGATGGTTGTGTGATTAGGAAAAGTGTGTAACGTCCAGGCTGTAGGTTTTGTTAGAGGCGTGGGGGGATGAGTCTGTTCATGCCATAGCCTCCAGATTGGAGGAGAGGTTTCACCACAAGAAGGCTCTGTGGAGGAGGACTTTGGGGACCAGGAGGTGTAGACACCAGGCCGTAGGAGGAAGAGCAAGTCCAGGCAGAGGGAACAACAGGAGCAGAGGCCTGGAATGGGAATTCCAGCTTCCGGTGACCAGATCACGCAGCGCCTTTACTCGTGACTTTCAAGCAGCAGCCTCAGGCTATGGGGCCTTGTCCCGGCCACAGGTGGGCCGAGCTGGGGCAGGCGCTGGCGCTGCTCCCTTCTTTCACCTCCTGCTCCTGGAGAAGAGCACTTTATTCCAGGGGCAGGCAGCCCTGGGCGCCGGACGCTGGGGTGGGGCAGGCTCCTACTCCATGTTCCCTGGGCTCAGCCTCCAGCTCGGTGGGTGGGGGGTTCTCTTCCATTCCCCACACCTAATCCCTTGCAGCTGTTGTCCTCCCCGGGAAAGACAGTTGTGTTGGAGGGAAGGGAAATAGTTATTTTGAGTTGGTCACTGGCTTCTGACCAGGAGAGGTGGATGGCCGTGTCGGGGCCTGGCCATGGGGTGGGCGAGCAGGACCAGAGCCGTGATTAATTACAGAGGGTGCTGGGGAGGAGGTCATGGTCCTCACTGAGATGGGGGGTAGGGGAGAGTGACGGACTGGGGAGGAAGTGGGCCCCAGACGGGGGATGTAGAAAAGAGAGCCCGTGTCATAAATGTAGTCGGCATCAGCTGGAGAGGGTGGGGAAGGTGGAGACAGCATCTCCAAATGGGCCCCGGGAGTTCCTGTGACCAGGACTGGGGCTGCAGGGTAGGGGTGGGGGTGTCTCTCACTGAATGAGCTGCCTGTAAGCGACTGGGCTGCCTGGTCATAGTCCCCTATCTTCCAGGCAGGCCCTCCCCAGCACCGCCCTCCCAGCAGAAAGCAAGTTTGATGGAGACCAGAGCCTCTGGGACATCTGGCCTTCCTCCCTGTGGGGTCACTGTAGGGCAGGGAGATGAATGGATGTGCCTCCTCTAAGCCTGGAAAAGCCAAGTGGCCCGTGGTTAAGCCCTTCCCTGTAGGGTTTGCCAGTGCGGGCTTGCATCCTGGCTCCACTGCTTGCTTATCAACCCTGTGAACTCAGTGGCTGAGCCTTCCCGCTTTACAGAGACAGGAATGACAGTAGTGACGTTCACCTCATAGGCCTGTTGTCAGGGTTCATTGAAAGCCTGAGGGGACTGTGCTTAGGGCAGGACCCAGCCCTGGGCGGGTTGTTGTCATGGAGACAGTTGTTCTCAGCTCATCATCTTCATGGATGTCATGGTGGTCAGGCTCTCTCTGGCCCAGGTGTCTCTGCCTGCTTCAAGGGGTTTCTTGGAGAGGAGAAACAAAGACATCTTTCCCAGGAAGGAAGACGGAGGCTCCCAGGAATGTAGGAAAGAGACCAGCCCGCAGGACTGTGCGCCTGAAAGGACAGGGCCCGCGTCCTATTTCTTCCCTGTTATATCCCCAGTACCTACGATAGTGCCTGGCACATCTTAGTGCTCAGAGCAAATTTTTTGAATGAATAAATGAATGAAAAACTTTTTTAGTGGGTTAGCTGCCTGGGAGGTGGCCCCTGGGCCCCTGGGCCCCTGGCAGAAGGAGATTGGATGATGAACTTGTGGGCTGGTCAGTGACCCAGGACATGGCCATCAAGTCCTTCTGTCTGGAATCTGAACAAGGAAATAGAGAAGGGGGCAGTTAGCAGCTGGACTTGGTGAGAAGTGGGCCCAACAGAACAGGGATAGAGTCAGCCCCTCCGAGAGGAAGGTGGTGGGGAAAGAGTGGCACCTCCTCTTCTCCCCTCTGTCCAGAGGGGCAAGGTTGAGAGAGGAGGGCCATGCTCCCTGAGGCCTGCCCCCAATCCTAGAAGCCCTCCACCGTGAGGCTTATTCAGTTCATTCACAGTCCCCCTGCCTGAGCAAACATTAAGCCCCTGCTATGTACCAGCCACAGTGCTGGGAGCTGGAGCGAAGCTTTTACATTGGGCAGAAACCCAGAGAGGGCGTCAGAGCCCTGGCTTCATGGAAACAGAAGGAGAGGAAGCGCTGCTTGGAGGAAACCGTGTCTACGGTTTGCACTGAGAGCTGAGGGATGCGCACAGATTTTCCGGGAAAAAGAAAGGGGAGATGATCTTCCAGAGAGAAGGGACAGCGTGGGCAAAGGCTACAGAGAGCCAGCTTGAGGAAGTGCAAGAAGATTCACGTGGCTGGGGTCAGGGTGCTGAGAGGTGGGGCGAGAGGATACACTGCTCGGGGTCTCCACTCGAGGGTCAGAGCCTGCCTTTGCAGAGCATCCAACCCACACCGCGAGAGACAGCTGCTCTTGAGCAGCTTGTCCTTGGAGCTGAGCCAGGTGCGAGGCCTGGGGCAGAAAGAGCTGGGGCCCGCTGGCTGACTGTGTGACCCCTGGCAGCTCACTGCTCCTCCCTCAGATGATTTCCCCATCTGCACGATGAAGGGCCCAGCTCACTGTCCGCTAAGGCTCTGTCCCTGGCTTGGAGGGGCCCTAGGGGACACTGTGGACTTGTGGGGATGGGGTGGTAGGATGAGGGCATGAAGGCAGTCTGGAGAGGTTGGGCAGCCCCATGTTTATCCTTTATAAGGAAGCCCCCTTTTCAGGGACCACTGCTAGCATCACCCAGGTCTTTGGATCAGGCTTGGATGAGACAGATTCCAGTGGCTCCTGGCCTGAGTGGCTTTACTCTCCCATGAGGAGACCGTCCCCACCCATGGAGTAGGCCCCTGGGGCCCCTGGTGCTTCATTCCCTGGCTACCTGGCTTTTCAGGGCCGGCTGACTCAGAGCTTCAGCAGCCCTGAGTTGAACCCTCCTTCCAGCTGGGGGCCGAAGGGGACCAAGCCTTTCCCTGGAGCCCTTCCCACCCCAGCTTCTGGTCAGCTTCGAACCTTTGCAAAGGGGTCTGCGGCTTTCTGGTCGGTCCCAGGAGCCATTTCTGCACATTCTCACCTGTGGTGCTCACAGGTCGACCTGCTGAGCAGGTGTTGCTGCCCCTCCTGATGAGGGGAGGGAAGAGGGGTGCTAAGTTTCCAGAAGGAGTAGGAACCTAGCCTAATGATGCACAGCTGGGCAGGGGCAGACTTGCAGAGATGAGGTGTGGGGGGCGGGGGAGCTGCTCCCTGGTTCCCACAGGGACCGAACTCTGCTGGAAGACCTGGCCTTGGGCCCCCATCCAATCTGAGAGGGAGGCATGGGGCCATCCAAACGTTCCCTTGGGGCTAAGCCCTTCTCTCCTTGGGGTCCCATCTGGCTAAGTTCTGGTGTGTGTGGGTGGCTGTCACAGGGAGATAGTGAACACATGGATTAAAGGCATGGTTTTGTGGGGGTGAGATAGCCTTGAATCTGAATCCTAGTTCCACTTCTTTTTCACGACATAACTTGAGAAGTATCCCTCAGTTTCTGGATGGAGAACCACTGTGCCTCCCCCTCAGGGAAGGAGAAAGGAGAAGTAAAATGATCTATATGTTCATTCAAAGAAATAGTCATTGAGCACCTACTGTGTATCAGGCACTGGGACAAGAGATAAATGAAAAATGAATGCAGGCTTCCTCATCAAACTCACGTTGCAACTGGGGAGACTGACCCCCAAAATGCAGACATAACAGGGACTTCCCTGATAGTCTAGTGGTTGAGGACTGGCCTGCCGATGCAGGGTACAGGGGTTCGATCCCTGGTCCGGAAAGATCCCATGTGCCATGGGACAACGAAGCCCGTGTGCCACAACTACTGAAGCTCATGGGCCGAGAGCTTGAGCTCTGCAACGAGAAGCCGCTGCAATGAGGAGCCTGGGCACTGCAACCAGAGAAAGCCCGCATGCAGCCAAGGAGACCCAGTGCAGCCAAATATAAATAAATAATTTTCAAAGGGCTTTGTATAAAAATACAGACATAACAAGTGACACAGTAGGCTGGAAGGTGAGGAGGTGGGATAAGAGGAAATAGAGCCAGCCCTGAGGGGTGGGGGATGCTGGGGAAGGGGACAGTGTAGGCTCAGGGAACAGCGTCCTAGGTGGGAGGGACAGCACTGCAAAGTACCTGCAGGGCCTGTGCCAAGTGGCTCAGGAAGCAGGGAAAGCAGAGTGGGTGAGGCTTGGAGGAGGTGAGAATGTGGTCAGAGACTGATGGGGCCGGGGGGCGGGCTGCCCCTCCACTGTGGCCAGTTCCACAGGAATTCGCTCCTCCGCAGCTGTGAAAGGCCAGGGCTGTGTGGACACAGGACACAGCCCCTCTAACCCCGCTTTCGCGCTGCCATGTGACCGTCTCTTTTCTCCTTTCCTGCCCACCCAGGGCTTCTTCCTCAGGTCCTTGGGCCCAGAGGCCTCCCCCAGTGTGGCCTGTGACCGTCCTCGCTGCGGGGCAGAGACCCCCACACCCTCCCAGCCGCCTGTTCTGCCGCCTGTCTGGGGAGGATGCTGTGTCTGCTCTGGCCCGTCTCAGGGAGCATCACAGAGGCTCCTTTCACCAGAGGGCAATGTCGGGGGACTGGGAGGGGATGCAGTGCCCTTCTGCCTGTGGGCATAAAGACCCTCTTTCTCTTCTGCCGCGTCAGCCCTCTCTGGACTGGCGGGCAGAGGGGCCACATTCTGGGAGATTCGTGTCTTTTCTTTTAAAGTACGGGAGACTAGGGCCAGGCCAGACAATGGTGATGATTTACAGTCTGCTGGGCCGCAGGGCTGCCTGCTGGGCTGGCATCAACCAGAGAGTTCTGCACCACTGGGTCAGGGGGCTGCCTGCCCAGGACCCCACAGTGTGCACCCCGACTTACCAGCTGCAAAGGGCAGGGGTTGTGCTGGTAATTTCAGAACTCCCCCCACCCCAGCTCTGCTATCCTGGGGTGCCGCCTCCACTGGCCTCTTCTTGGGTCTGTTCATTCCAGGCTCATCTTTACCTGGATTTCTCAGCCCTAATCTGTGTCAGGTCCCTCCCACTGCAGCTCTGACATTCTCTCCTGGACAGAGACCTGCCTTGGGAGGGAGACAGGCAGAAGTGGGGAGCACATGGAGGCCCCGGGCGGGGGATGGTGAGACCCTGGGGGAGCACCGAGGGAGGAGGGGCAGGTTGAGGAGCTGGTGGAATAACTTGAGGAGATGCCTGCAGGAAGCTGGCTCTCAGGCAGGAGAGTGCTGGAGAGTTAGGGGGAGAGACGGGGACACTGGGACAGGTGAGCAAAACAGGGAGAGAGAGAAGGACCAAGGCAGTGAAGGAGAAAGCCAAGGAAAGTGCAAGTGAGAGAGCACCCAGGACAGAGGGGAACACACACGAAGGAGAGAACAAGAGAGATTCAGAGGAAGAGAGGGTGATGGGGAGAAAGCAGGAAAGGGGCAAAGAGTGGGGGAAGGAGAGGATGAGGGAGACCTAGCCAGAGCCAGAGCCGCAGGGAGCAGAAAGCAGAGCGGGTGAAAAGCCAGAGGGCTTCTCCCCAGACCTCCCCAGCCTTGACCTCCCACTGCCCATCCCACACCCCACGACCCCACCCCAAGCCTCACTGGCCTGGGAGGGAGGTGGCGGCATGGTGGGGGCTGGTCTGTTGTCCACTGGGGACGACTGAGTTGGTCAGAAGCAGGAACTTTTTGATGAAACAACGAACAGGCCCTCAAGGGAAATACCCCTTTGTTGGAGCCCTGGCCTTCCCGAGGCAGGGGGCTGGCCACCAAGACCTCTCCAAGGGCATGGGCTGCACCATCCTATTCTGGGATGACAGGACCCAATATTTTGGAGGAGGGTGGTTTTCTGACCATCTGCCTTGGTTTCCCCCTATGAGGCAGGGTGGTGGTCAGGGGCCTGAGTTCCCCGATGGGGTTGGGGCCAGAACTCTGGGGCCAAGGCGGGCTGGCAGGTGGGACCAGCTCCTGTCCACCCCCAGCCTTTGTTCCAGGAAAAGGCAGCTAGGGGAGGGGGTGGAGAGCAGGAGTGTTTCCAGGGAAAAACCCATCCTTCCATGGAACAGGCAGCCTCCTGCCACTTCACCCCTCCACCCCCACCCTACCCCCCTCCTGCCACCAGCTCCATTCCTTCCTCCCTCCCCTTTTGGCAGGAGGAGCAGCTGGAAAAACCATGCTGTGCTCCTGACTCCCACCTCAGCAGCGTTGAACCCATGGTGGCCCTGCAGAGTGGGCAGGGTGTGTGTGTATGTGCGTGTGAGTGTTTGTGTGGGTGCACACATGCATACAGGTGCTGCCTGGCCATCGTCGCCTGCAGCCATGGGCGTGGGAGAGGCAGGGTGCATCAGAGGGAACTAGGCAGCCTGAGCCGAGCTCCTGGAGCCTCAGTTTTGTCGTCTGAGATATGGGTGTGCCCCTGTCTCGCTTTCTTAATAGGGCTGATGTAAGGGTCACAGCTGGAGAAGGAAATGGCAACCCACTCCAGTGTTCTTGCCTGGAGAATCCCAGGGACGGGGGAGCCTGGTGGGCTGCCGTCTATGGGGTCACACAGAGTCGGACACGACTGAAGCGGCTTAGTAGTAGTAGTAAGGGTCACAGATGCCAAGATGGGCGGAGCAGGAGTATGTCCCCGAGGCCCCTGGATACCCACTGCACTCAAACCATTCCTGATGACAGGTGCTGCTATTACTGTCCCCCTTTCCCAGCTCAGAGACAGGCCAGTGGCTGTCCTGAGACTGGAGCCCGGTCTGACTGATGCAGGTACGGCCCCCGGGCACCTCCTCCTCCCTCCAGGGCCCTGGGGCTCCCTGTCCCGCCCCCGTGAAGAGCAGCCTCTCTCCAGGGACCAGGGCCCTTTCTGGCCCAGAGGATCCCCAGAGGCCACCTGCTCCAACTCCTTGTCACTCATCTGAGGAGCCTGAGGCCCAGGGGCCCGGAGCTTCAGGTTGCAAAGCACGTGAGGCAGGGCTGGGATTCCGGCTTCCTGCCTGGTGGTCCCGGGTGTGGGCTGTTTTTCTCTCTTCCTTCCTTTAAGCACAGACTGGTTCCTGGTAGGGTTATCAACACAGGCACACTCCCCTTCCTCCCACTCTTCTGCCTGGCCCCAACCCCGCCACTTTTCCCACCCCTCCCCGAACAGGGGGCTGAGCAGGGTGAGGATGCTGAGTGAGGCTTCTCGACACCCCCTTGGCCCTACTCCTTTCCGGGACATGAATGCCTCCCCCCACAGGCTGTTGGAGGGACCCAGCCCTTCTCCAGACCCTAGCTTTGTACCCCAACCCCCCTTATCAGGGTCTAGACCCCATGGCCTTTGGCTGGATGACCAAGGCCCCTGAGACCAGCTCCTTGGTTGGTCCGTCTGGAGACCACCTCCTTCCCCTCATACCCATCCCACCCCTGCCCCCTACCCACCAGCAGGGGACAGGAAGTAGCCCAAACCATGCCCCTTCCCCAGTATCACCTACTTCCTGAGTCTGGGTCTGGGGAGGCTTCCAGGAGGAGGAGGTTATTTAGGGAGTTGCTTGTCACTTCCCTAGTGGCTCAGAATCCACTTGTAAAGCAGGAGACCTGGGTTCGATCCCTGGGTCAGAAAGATTCTTTAGAGATGGGAATGGCATCCCACTCTAGTATTCTTGTCTGGAGAATCCCATGGACAGAGGAGCCTGGCAGGCTACAGTCCATAGGGTCGCAAAGAGTCGGACACGACTGAGCAACTAACACTCCACTCCACTTGCCCGTCTAGGGGTGACTTGTGTGGAGATGATGGCCAAGGCAGAGAGAGGAGTAGGAGGTTGACAGGGCTAGGGAGAGGTCCTGAGCATCCTTGGCACAGAGGCTTGCAGCTCTCCTAGACCCTGTTGGACACACAGCCAGCCTGACCAAGGGGAGGGAGGTGGGACACAGCCAGAGGAGATGGGGCCAGGTGGCATAGACACCGGGCCTCCTGGGAAGACGCTGGGGCAGGATGATCCCACACCCCTGGGTTTGGGCCACTGAGTCAGCCAGTAGCAGCCCTGAAGCCGCTGCCCTCCCTGGGTTCAGCTGTTACGTGTCACGTCTGTCTGCTGGTGTATGGTTCTGAGCTCTGGGGTGCCTCAGATGCCACAGCAGCCCTGGGTAGCTCCCACTTGGTGGGGACGCTGGACTCTCCATGAGGCAGGCGCTGCTCACGGGCGCCCGGATCCCCAGGCTGGTGAGCCTGGTGCTGTGCAGTGGGCTGCTGTCAGCTCACCCCCTCCCAAAGCTGCCCTTGGCTAACTGGAGCTGCATAACCCACAGATGCCCGGGAGTAATGAACTGAGGCTGAACAATGTGGGCAGATGGCAGCACGGTCCCCCAGCCTCCAGAGTCCACGGCATCTTCAGAACCGTTCACCCTCCGGAGTCCCCGGGATCAGGCTGAGGCAAGAGCTCTCCTGAAGCCGCATCCTGGTGGGCTGCCTCCTTTGCCCTGTTCCCTGCTTCCCTCACTTTCACATGAGCTGAGATTCTCAATAAACCATTTGCATAAATATTGCATCTCAGGTTCTTCTTCAGGAGCTTGAGCTCAGACACCCACAGAATTGACCTGGTGGCCTCGCTTATAGAATGATGATATCAGGGCTGGGGAGGAGGAATGGGGAGGCAGTCTTAGGGGCACAGGAAAGCCTGCTGGATGAGGTGACATTTGAATCGGGGCCTTGAAGGTTGAGTAAGAATTGTTGAGCTGAACAGTGCCTGTTTCTTGTGATATATCTTGTTATTGTTAAGTCGCTAAGTCATGTCAGACTCTGTGACGTCATGGACTGCAGCACGCCAGACTTCCCTGTCCTTCACAGAGTTTGCACAAACTTGTGTCCATTGAGTCAATCTTGCCTGATTTAATTGCTGAGGAACTGAGACATCAGAGGTGCAACACAAGCAAGGGCCCTGGGGCAGGAAAAAGCACTCAGTTATATCTGACTCTATGGACTGCAGCCCGCCAGGCTCCTCTGTCCATGGAATTCTCCACGCAAGAATATTGGAGAGGGTTACCATTCCCTTCTACAGGAGATCTTCTCAACTCAGCTCAAACCCGGGTCTCCTGCCTTGCAGGTGAATATCTTACCTTCTGAGCTACCAGGGGAGCCCGGGAAAAGGCAGGGCATGTTCAGAGCAGGGAGTGGACCTGCGGTGGAGGGAAGGGAAGTGGGAGATGAGAAGTTAGGACGGCCATCACCCAGCCCCGCACAGCGTTCATGGCCGATGGAGCACCTGCTGAGCCCAGATGGCGCCTCAGAGTTCTCACACTACGTCTGGCAGGCTCTGTCAACCAACTGGATTAGCACGTGAGGTGGCCCGTTCAGTGTCCCTGCCCCAGAGGAAGGCCAGGCTGGGCCCACGATGGGATCTGTGGAGAACGGCCCAAGTACAGTAGGGGCCTCCCCTGGGAAGCGGCCATTGTGGCCCATAAATAGGTTAGGCGGTCAGGAAACAGGAAATCCTGACAATACAATGACTGGGGCGCAGGGGTTTCCTCCAGGCCGAGGGCTGGACCGAGGAGGCTTCTTAAGCCAAAGGCTCTGCTGAACCAAAGTCTCCCTGGCCACTGGCCTCAGATGCCCGGCTCTTCCCACAGTCCTCGGAGGCCGCCGGGCCCAACCTCACCCCACCCGGCCCAGACAAGGGCAGCTCAGGACAGGCCAGCACACGCCAGGACAGGCAGCGGAACCCCCCAGGGAAGATCCGTGATGGGCTCGGCTCCCAGCTGAGCCTGGACCCAGGCAGTGATGGGAGCAGCTGGGGCAGCCAGACCAGGGGCCAGTGGCCAGGCCAAGGAGGCTCCCCCAGGATCAGGGGGTGCTTCTGCCGGGCTCTCTGACTCAAGAGGCGCATACATCTCTAAATGGGTGTCACTGGGCCTGTCCCAGCTCTGGGCTCCCCAAGGGTGTGGTGAGCACCAGGCTGACCCTACCCAAACCCCAATAATGGAGAAACAAGATCCCTCATTAGAGAACCAGGCAGCCTGTAAAACCACGCCCCAGAAGAATTTTATTAAGAAAAGCAAACAATAAAACACGATATCCTGTAGGATCCCAATTTCGTTAAAATACACACAAACATAAAAATGTGTGTGTGTGTGTACCCACACTTGCGCACAGATGGGACAGAAAAGAGTACCTATAAAAGGTCAAAGAGGAGAGTATCAGAGAATTTTTATTTCTTCTTTGTTCTTTTCTGAAATTCTAATTTTTCCACAGTGAACTTTGTAACCATTAAAACACACACACACACACACACCCAAATACTGCAATACCTGTTTTCTTTTAAGCACAATGTTTACAAAGAGTTTTTAAAGAAGGGGGAAATGTTGATACCCAGCTGAGGGGAAAACGGGATTCAACGTTGTGTACATCGTATGTAAAGAACAAGAATATCAGGGCAGGAAGGGGATAGGAAGGAAACACCCGGGGTGTCAGGGCTGGTGGCTTTGTGGGGATACCATCACGGTTCCGTCCACCTAGTGTGAGAATCCCCACACTTTTGTGTGTCTACTGTACCCTGAGTCTTTAACATCTTTGTCAATCCAGAGTAGAAGATAGAGTCCTGCCCTGATTCGATCCAGGGGTGGCAGAGAGACTCTTATAATTTACACATCGTTGATTACTGAGCCTCTTTCCACCCAAAACATTTTATTATGAAAATTCTCAACATACAAAAAAGCAGAAAGAATTATACAATGAACATCCATTGATCCACTATGTAGGCTTTGCAATTTACATTTTACTAGACTTGTTTTGGGCTTCCCTGGTGACTCAGATGGTAAAGAACCCACCTGCCAATGCAGGAGATGCAGGTTTGATCCCTGGGTCAGGAAGATTCCCTGGAGAAGGGAGTGGCAATCCATTTCAGTATTCTTGCCTGGGAAATCCCACGGACAGAGGAGCCTGGTGAGCTACAGTTCATGGGGTCGCAAAAGAGTCAGACACGACTTAGCGACTCAGCAACAACTCAGGAATAGCTAGATGGACTTGATGCATAGGGCAGGTATATGGGAAGGGACTCAGAACGTCTATGTCCTCTCTGAGCACCACTCTGCCCACATCTGTATGTGTTCACCAGCCTGGAAGCTCTGCAAACCCCACCCTTTGGGGGGTTTCATGGAGGCTTCATTACATTGGCTTGATAGAGCAAATCATTAGCCATTGGTGACTGACCTTAATCACTGACTCCTCTTCCCTCACCAGAAACTGGGGTAGGACTGAAAGCTCAAACCCTCCAATCCTGTGGTTGGTTCCCTTGACAACCTGCCCCAATCTTAGCTTACCTGGGGGCTTTCCAAAAGAGACTTCAATAGCATAACCAGATACCTTTATCACTCTCATCACTTAGGAAATTCCAAGAGATTTAGAAGCCGTGTGGCAGGAACCCAGAGGAAGAACAAACGTATATTTTTTATTATCAATCACAATATCATAGTACTGCTTTGAATTTTCTTAAACATGCCTTTTCATGAATATATGTGAGCATTTTTGCTGCATATGGAGCAAGTCTGCTGGCTCAGAGAGTGTATATGTCCAGCTTTCCCATATGATGCCAAACAGTTTTCCAAAGTTGTATAATTTGTATTCCTGTCAACAGAGAATAAGAGCTCTGGTTTCTCCACATCCTTGTCAACACTTGGCATTATCTTCTGTTTTCCTTCTAGCCGTTCTGGTGAGTAGATGGCAGGATTGCATTGTTGATTTCATTTGCATTTCCCTGATGGCTAATGAAGTTAAGCATGTGTTCGTATGTTTGTTGGTTATCGGGATATCTTTTTTTAAATAAAGTGCTGACCTAGTCATTTTTCTTCTGGATCATCTTTTCCCCCTTCTTGTTTTACAGATGTCCTTTATACATTTTGGATACAGATCTTTTGTTAGATATACAGATTGCAAATATCTTCTCCTGCTCTGCGACTTCCTCTTCATCTTCTTAATGGTGTCTGGTGAGGGACATTCTTAATTTTAAAACATTGATTTCTAAAGTAATCTTGAAAAAGATTTGTTTACAGTGTTATTTTAACACTTGCAACTGTGAAGTCATATCCCCAGGAAAAATTACAGCATGTGTGTTAAGTGCCTCTGCCTCCTCTCTCCCCCACAGCCAATTCTGTTGAGTGTCCGCCATAAATATCTCAAATTAGAATTCACTGAGGTCATTCCAGGCTACTGTGTCTTCCACAAGTAGTACTTCCTTGTTTGAAATAAAGGAATCAGAAATCCTCAGGTAATGGGAACCTTTATCGGAACTCGTATGTACAGTAAAGGGACTTCATCTTTTCTGAGAGATTTTTTGGAGGGGAAAAAAGTTGCCTAATATTCAGGCATAGCCAGTCTGTACAGACATATTCTCTGTTCCAGGGCTGTAATAGAAAAATATTGGAGGGGGCTTCCCTGGTGGCTCAGTGGTAGAGAATCCACCTGCCAGTTCAGGAGACACGGGTATGATCTCTGGTCCGGGAAGATCCCACACGCCACAGGGCACCTAAGCCCGTGGACCACAGCTATCGACCTTGTGCTCTAGAGCCCATGCTCCACAACGAGAGAAGCCACCCCAGCGAGAAGCCTGCGCACTGCAACTAGAGAGAGAAGCCCCTGCTTGCCTCAACTAGAGAAAAGCCTGAGCAGGAACAAAGACCCAGGACAGCCAATACATAAACAAATAAAATTATGTTTAAAAAAAATGCTGGAGGGATTCCCTGGCGGTCCAGTGGTTAGGACGCTTCGTTTCCACTGCTGGGGGCCTGGTGGAATCCTTGGTCAGTGAACTAAGATCTTGCAAGCTACATGAAGAAATCAGAAAAAAAAAGAAAAGAAAAATATTGGATACCCACACATCCTAATTATGGTATCTTCATTCAGTGGAATACTAAAGAACTATTCAATAAAGACAAGATGAATTTATACATAAGAATGTAGACTTCAGAGGGGAAAAAAGCCAAGAGTGGAACAGTCTGTGTGGTAAACTGTGCACACATCTTGAAAATGCAGTCTGCTTGGAAGGACTCACACCAGCGATAGGAACGGGGTGGTGGTGCAGGGGTAGAAAAGAGCCTTAGATTCTTTTGCAAATCACTGGGGGCATTCAACCTACTCTTAACCTGTGTGCACCTATTATTTATCCTACCAAACTAATTGAAAGTTTAAAAATACAAAATATAGACATTTGAAAGGGAATGCAATTTTTCATCCTAAGAAATGTATGCAATCACTTTGAGTCCTGAATAGTTCCCTTCAGAGTTGTCAAAACTTCTCTGTGACCCCTACTGCTGGGGTAAGGACCGAGGTGAGGGCTAAACACTGGAGTGTCTCCTTTGGGGGCTTTACTCTCAGCAATATGGGGTCACTTGTGGCCAACTCAGAGCTAACTTCCCATGAGGCAAAGCAGGTGAAGTGCCTGGGGTCCACAAGAGTTCCAGGGGCTCATGGAAACGTTGAAATTGGCTTAAAACAATAGAAAAAGAATACAGTCATGCCTAGATTATATTTGTCTTTTTACTAACAGGGTCATAAACCATAATTAAGTATGTCTATTTGATCCCCTGGAGTAGGAAATGGCAACCTGCTTCAGTATCCTGACTTGGAGAATTCCATGGACAGAGACTGGCGGGCTACAGTCCATGGGGCTGCAAAGGCACGACTGAGCGACTAAGCACACACGCTGCTGTATCTATATCTATATCCATAATTTTATGTGTAGGTAACCGAGCAAAGACTCCTGCGCCCACTGTGCAGTGCAGACAGCCAAACTCTGACAGCCAAGTGCATCGAGTGTGCAGCAAAATAAGGCTTTATTTGCAGGGCACCAAGCTAGGAAGCGGGAGCCAAGCCTCATCCACTCCATCTTGGTCTTCGAGTTAAGGGTGTTTTAAAGGTTAACAACAAAGGAACTGTGATTAATCCTTGTCTTGTGACATTCTGTGACATTTCTTAATCACACTTTTGGGAGTCAGGATGTCTTGAGCTTATGCTTCTCTGGCCAGGTGGTCCATGGCGCAGGTGGGGCTAGGGGGCTTGTCTGTGGGCTCATCTTGCCCTGGAGAAACAACCCAGGTTTGTATATTAATGAAGAATCTATAAGAGCAATCTTAGAACATTGACAGCAATCTGAGTCATCTGACTCAGGTTGATTAGGGCTCAGTTAGCACAGGACGGCTGCCGTCTACGGGGTCGCACAGAGTCGGACATAACTGAAGCGACTTAGCAGCAGCAGCAGCGCAGGACGGAGATCAGAGGGTACAAGAAAGAGGTTGAAGTCAGAAGAGACAGGGCAGGTGGGTCAAGTTTTGGATAGAGATTTTAGTCATAAACTCAGTAAGGGGATTTGGTTTTAGGGGGACTAAGATTCATATGTACATAAATACATATAGTTTTTTACAAGGAAGGATTCAAGAAGGTGCAAAAGTACCTAGAAAGTCGTAATGTGGCCCTGGGCACACTCTTTCTATAAAGGGCCCCGGAGTAAATATATTAAGCCCGGGGGCCAGGTGGTCTCTGTTTTGACTGACCTTTGCCAGCAGCAGAAAGCTACCATCACATAAACAGATGGAGGGGAGTGGCTGTGTTCCAACAAAGCTTTATTTACAAAAACAGGAGGTGGGTGGGCCTTGGTCCAGGGCCAACCTGGTTGGTGCCTGGGAAGTTCCAGTATTTGTTGAATGAATGGATGAATTGGAGAGGGTGGGATTGCTATCAGTCCTGACCCTTGTTGGGCTTCCCTGGTGTCTCAGATGGTAAAGAATCTCCCCGCAATGCTGGAAACCCGGGTTCAATCCCTGGATCAGGAAGATCCCCTGGAGAAAAGAAAGGTGCCCACTCCAGTATTCTTGCCTGGAGAATCCCATGGACAGAGGAACGTGGTGGGCTGTAGTCCATGGGGTCTCACATGACTGAGGAACTGACACTTTTCTGATCCTTGTCCATGGTTGAGTTTGGGTTTGGTTGGGAAGTGGGGAGTGGATACTGGGCTGGGGATCAGTTTTCATGTTCTCAGCCCCACACTTGCTGTGTGACCTCGGGCAAGCTACCCTCCCTTGCTGGGCCTCAGCTCTCTGTCCGTAAGATGGAGGCTGTACTCACCATTTGCTGGATTGTGATGAGAGAATGAAATGTAACTGAGGATATGGAAGTGCCTGGAATAGGAAAAGGAGATTCCCACTGGGCAGCTCAAGGGCAGGGACGGCCAGCTTCCTGGAGCCCTGGCCGCCCCAGGGAATGTCACTTTGGCAGAGGAAAGAAGGGGGCGGGGGCAGCCAACAGCGTGACCCGAAACACAAACAGTCCCCAAAGAGGGGCCGAAACTCTCACCCTGGTGAAAACACGCTTGTCAGGTTTCTGCCCTGCCCCTGAGCAGGACAGGGGAAGGCGCCCCAGGCTGGCCTCAGTTGGCAGTGGCTGCTAGTGGCTGGCGGGGCCTGGGCCCCTCACGTGCACCTGGGCATGCATCCAGCCAGAAGTGGCCCTGCGTGCCCCAGGGTGTGATTGTCCATCAGCCAGAACCTGAGGTTGCACCTCAGGGGCAGTGCAGGGACCCATGGAGGGAGCCCCATACCCCCAACTTCCCACTGGGGTGCCCAGTGGCCCGGTCAGATGAGCTGCCATGTGACCTGGAAGGGCAACGTGGAGGCAAGTGTTCAAATAGACAACTCACATGTCTAGGGACCTGGCAATTTCGCCTTCTCTCCAGCTGTATCAGTTCCAGCCCAGGCACGATACAGAATTCTCTTCACACAGACCCAGCAAAATGTTCTAGTGGCTTAACAGAGGTGTGATCAGGATCACTGGACACTAAAGGGCAAGTCGAGGCACAAGACCAGCCCCGTGGGCTGCCACGGCCACCCTAGACTCAGATCCACACTCTGCTTGATTTGTTTATGAAAAAACAAACAAACCAACCCAAGATCATGTGTTTTCAAAGCCTTTTGTTACCTTGCAAATCCTCAAGGAAGTGAGGGAGAGTGACTGGGCTGTACATCCTGACCAGGCCAGCAGGGGAAGGAGCTGGAAGGCTGTGGAGGCGTGTGTCTGGGCTGCCAGAACTCTCACTTTGCAACTAAGTGGTATGTGACCTGGGACAAGTCTGTTGTCACTGAGCTCCAGACTTTGGCACTGAAGGAGTGAATTAAATGACAATTGTGTTTGGTTGTATTTTTCTTTTGAGTTACAAATCATGGAAATTCCGATTCAAACTGGAATGACCAAAGAGAGTACTTATTGTCTCTCATAAGAGTGAGGGGGATGGCCGTCAGGTCTGGCTGTATCCAGGGGCTCAAACATTGCCATCTTTCTGTCTGTGTCTCTGTTCTCTTGTGTGATGCTCATTTTCATGCAGGCAGTTCCATGTGTGGACAAAGGCCAGAGATGACTTGGACATTGCTCATCCCTAGTAGAGATGGAGGTGGGGATAGGGGGCTGCCTCCACCTGGGTCTCACCTGCCCCTGGAACTGGGGAGAGGGGCAGCCTTTCTGCATTTCATGAACTCAGAGTAGGAAAGGGGTAGCTCCTTAGAGGAGCCAAGAGATGGGAAGATGGGTGCTGGGCAGGCAAAAGCACCACTGCCACCAAGGTAAACACAGCTTCATATTTGCACATATCTAAGTCCATCATTCTTAGCACCAGCTCTGGGGAAAAAGTCCCATCTCATGGCAAAGGCTGAGAGCTCAAAGAGTTGTCCAGACAAATCTGGTCTCCAACCTAGGATTTCTGAGCCCTGATCTAGGACTTTTTCTGATTCACCCCACTGCCCCTTCTCTGATATCCCCTTCATGTTTCATGCTTCTGTGCCCACCCCCGCACTAGCCAAGGAAGATTACTGGTGCAGGGTGTGCACACAGCTAGTCTCCCAGCCAGACTCTGTGTCCCCCCCTGGCATCTGGAGACAAGGGAAGGACAGGGGTACTACCCCCTCACCCTCACCCTCACCCCACCCAGGAAACTGAGCTCTGTTCTCTGAGACCCAATCCTCCATCAGTGACTTCACTTGCACACACAGAGCCAGTGGCCTGCAGAATGTCTTCCTGTCTACATGAAACCCTTAAGAGGATCTGGTGGGGAGTTGGGGCTAGGAGCAGGGAAAGACCTCAGAAGGGGCCAGCAGGAGGGGAGGGGATCTCTCTAGGCAATGAAACCAGTCGGAGAGGCATCTTTCTGGAACCAGCGAGACTCCAGAGAGCCCGGAGCACTGACTAGAACTAGAACCAGTACTCATTCTTGTCTGGGCCTCAGTTAACCCGTTGGTACACAAGGAGCTTGGGCTAAGAACTTTCTGGCTCTAAAACTCATTGATTGACAAAGGGTCAATTTCCTCATACTATAAAACGTTCCCAGAAATCAATATGAAGAAATGCCCCCAAAGAACTGAGCAATGGGCATAAGCAGGCCAACCTCCCCTCCCCTAAAAAAAAAAAACAAAAAAACCTTCTAAATGGTTAACAACAAACATGCAAAAAATGTTCAAACTCAGTGGCAAAGAACTACAAGTAAAACCAACCAAACAACACTGCTTCCGCCAGTCCTGTTGATAAAGGTGATCTCATTCCAGGTGTGTCAGGGGTTGGGGGATGGGCACTCAGCCACTGCCCGGGAGGAGCAGAAACAAGTGTGACCTTCTTTCTGGAGGGTACTTTGTCAGTATGTAATAAAAGCCTCAGAACATTGTGGGCTGGTGAGTCCACTTTGATTTCACAACTAGAAAATTCTCTAGAGGCAAGAATCATGGATGTTGCAAATGTAGTCTACCAGAGCACACAGTAGGCAGAGAAATATTCTGTCGCAATAAAATCAGAGCCTCCTCCATCCCATACTCCAAAGGTTTCTTGTCAAGCTTAGAATAAATCCAATTCTTGACCCTGTCGCTTGGTCTTACTCTCTTTCACCTTCCTTCTCACCCCGCTTGTCTTCTTCCTCTTCCTCAAATTTGCCAGGCGTGGTCCAGCCTCAGGACTTTTGCACAGGCTATTACCTCTGCCTGGGATGCCTCTTTCCCTCGAATGTGAGCCCCGTGAGGGCTCTGTGTTTTCCCCCGCTGGATCCTTGGCCTGTCCCTTAACAGCAGTCGATGTTCACTGAATAAGTAAACAATTGAGAGCAGGTGCGGCAGGAGCCGTGGCTCTGCCATTGACTAGCTGTGTGACCTTGATCAAGTTCCATCACCTCCCTGAGCCTCTGGCTCCTCTGGTGTGAGGTACAAATAGAAGAACTACCCCATGGGGTTCTTATCAGGATTAACTTCAGTAAAGTGGGTGAAGTCTGGGGCAGTCACTGCTATATTCAAAAAGGATAACCAACAAGGACCTGATGTATAGCACCTGGAACTCTACTCAATGTTAAGTGCCAGCCTGGATGGGACAAGGTTTGTGGGGAGAATGGATACATGTGTGTATATGGCTGAGTCCCTTTGCTGTTCACCTGAAATGACCACAACATTGTTAATCAACTATACCCCTATACAAAATAAAAAGCTTAAAGTTTGAAAAAAAAAAAAAAGTCTGGTACAGTGTGAGCCCTCAAGAACTATTCTCTATAATTATGGATGTTTCCAAAACGTTATTTGTAACTGTTATGGTTTCGGTTGAGGAAACCGCTCCAGGAGTTCATAGAATGCACCCAACAAAAAGCATGTTGTAGAAACCAACCTGTGGACATGAAAAGGGGCTGAAGATACACTGTTTACTCACTTATTTCATCATGATGGGCATATAGAACACGCTCAGAAAAATTCAAGAAACAGATAAAGTGAAGGTCTTCTGTAGGTCAAGTTACCCGTCCAAATTAGTAAATGAGAAAGGTTTAAAAAACATGTCTGGTATGAGCCTCAGTTTGGTCACTCAGTCGTGTCTGACTCTTTGCGTCCCCATGGCCTGCCGCACACCAGG
Source organism: Capricornis sumatraensis (assembly GCF_032405125.1). Taxonomy (NCBI): domain Eukaryota; kingdom Metazoa; phylum Chordata; class Mammalia; order Artiodactyla; family Bovidae; genus Capricornis; species Capricornis sumatraensis. The sequence continues at coordinate 31,723,524 of NC_091088.1, read as the reverse complement.
ATTCTCTGTCCTTCACCAACGCCTGAAGCTTGCTCAAACTTATATCCATTAAGTTGGGGATTCCATCCAACCATCTCATCCTCTGTCGTCCCCTTCTCCTCCTGCCTTCAATCTTTTCTAGCATCAGGTTCTTTCCTAATGAGTCAGCTCTTCAAATCAGGTGGCCGAAGTATCGTAGCTTCAGGTTCAGCATCAGTCCTTCCAATGAATATTCAGGACTGATTTCCTTTAGGATTGACTGGTTTGATCTCCTTGCAGTCCAAGGGACTCTCAAGAGTCTTCTCCAACACCACGGTTCAAAAGCATCAGAAGCACAGTTCAGAAGTATGAGCTTACTTTTAAAAAATAAAATATATACTCATAAGGGAAAGCCTGTAGGATTTACATTTAAATTGTCAAGGTTGGGGCTGTCCCTTGGTGGTCCAGTGGTTAACCTTCTGTGCTTCCACTGTGGGGGGCATGGATTCAGTCCCTGGTTGGGGAACTAGGATCCTGTCAGCTTCGTAGCACAGAAAAAAAATAAATGTTACGGTTGTTTGGCAGGAGACTAGAAATTGCAGGCATTTTTCGTAGACAGTTTTGGCTTTTCTGTGATTTCCTCTTTGTCTATCTGTTACCTTATGACATCTGAAAAAGTCCATGTCACAGTTAAGTGACCCTACTTCTTCACCTGCCACCATTTGGCTACATGATTCCCAGGGCCTCTTCTGAATACTCAGGGGTCCTGTGTTGTCTTAGGCAGCATTACTGAGGCTGGGGGGTAGTGCCAGGGACCTAAGTAAATATTCAAATGTTGAAGAGATGTTGCTATGTGGCCCTGGAGTTTGGTGCTTAAGAGTCTTAGATTGGCAAGAGGAATGTGTCAAGCTCAGCACGAGTTTGGAACTCGGGGCACCCTGGTTATCAGGGGACAAACAACAACAGCAGCCCAGTAATAATTCACATTGGCTTAAGAAATGAAAGGAGTTTATTGGTACATGTAACTGCAGGAGCTTTAGGCACACCTGGATCCAGGTGCTCAGCAGGTGCTTTCTAGAGTCTTCGAGGCTCTGTTTGTCTTTACTGTCTCAGCTCTGAGGAAAGCTGTCTATGTGTGGTGGTGAGATGACAGATGACCCATTAGCAACTCCAGAGTCACACTCCAGCAGCTCAATAGCAGACACATGGCTTCTTTCTTCCTGGGGCTCCAGAAGAAGTCACAGGGAGTCCCTGATTGGCCAGATTTGGGTTTTCTGCCCACCCCTGGATCATGCACTGGGGTTCTGATTGGATGGGCTCTAGGTAACGAGATCCTCTGGCCACCAAGGGAATGGGGCCAGCTCTACCAGAATCCATGGACTGGGAGGAAGGGGAGGGAGGTCTTATTCTCCCGGAACAAGACAGCGGGGCGGGGGAGGGGGGGGAGGGTGGTGGAGGGGGATATTTGCAGAGGGCAAATATCCTTCTTCTCTAGCTGTGTCAAATGCCCTTTATCAGGAAAGCTGGAATAACCACAACACTCTGCCCTCAGTTCTTCCAAAGTGAAGAAGAGGGAGGCCCCTGGGGGGTGGGGAGGTGATGTGGGGTGTTTGGTGAGAGAGGGTGGGTCTGCAGGAGTCTTGCTGGGCATCAGTTTAAAGACTCCATGAGCAACTGTGGCTGAATCAGCCCACTGTCCAGGCCTCAGGGTCTTAGTCTATAAAGGAAGCTTGATCTGGCTGAAGTCGACAGGTTTTAGGATGGTGCAGTGTAATTTTATGATGCAATTATTGGGGGCATAGCTGCCCCTCCCTTTCCACTGACTTGGAATAATTTCCTAATGGAATCCAGCTATTGCCATGATCCATGCTGGCAGGGGAATGATATAGTTTTTCCAGGAGGGGCCTGCTAGATTGTCTGCAAGAGAAGGGGAGTTTGGAGGCTATTTCTGGCAAAGAGTGAGGTGGGTGAAAAATGTAGGGGTGGGAGATGACAGAGAGCTGGGGAAGAAAACCTGAGCCGGGGCCTCGTGCTTAAGATCTGGAAAGAAGGGCTGGGCCCCTGGGGTCGGCAGGGTGAGGCCTTGGCAGCTGAGGAGAGGAGCTGGTAGGACAGGAATGTTCCTCTTCCTGGCACCTGTTCCAGGGCTTGTTGACCTTTGACCCCATCCCACAAACACTCCTGGGAAGGAAGTCAAGGAGGGACATCTTCTTGGTGCCCACCAGGTTGCTGACTCATGTCTGACCCTTTTGCGACCCCAAAGACTGTAGCCCACCAGGCCCCTCTGTCCATGGGAATTCCCAGGCAAGAATATTGGAGGGGGTTTGTCATTTCCTTCTGCAGGGGATCTTCCTGACCCAGGGATCAAAGCCGAGTCTCCTGCATTGGCAGGATTCTTTACTGCTGAGCCCCCCGGGAAGTCCAGTGTCCCCCAGGTACCTGTACCTTAAAGAGATATTAGTGACTAACTCTTGAGACCCTGCTGTGGGCTGTTCTAAGTGTTTACATGGATCAGCTGCATCAAGCCTCACAGCTGTATGAAACAGGCATGGCTATTAGCCGAGTTCTATAGATGGGACTCTGGGCTCAGAGAGGTGAGATGACTTGCCCAAGGACACACAGCCTGTGAGTGATGGAGCCACACACAGCATCTGGGTACCTGGTAGGATAGCCTGACTGGAGTCAAAGGCAGGGAATAGTCAGGACACAAGAGCTGGCTGAGCTAGGGGTGGAAGGAAGCACAATCATCTTCAGGAGGAAGGGTGGAAATCCGGAATAGGCAAGCCTTAATCTTAAAGGATTAAGCATGCCTTAAAGGATCTGGGCAATTTGAACAGAATAAAATGTATAGGGGGACTTCCCTGGTGGTCCAGTGGCTAAGACTCTGTGCTCCAGAGGCAGGGTCCCAGGTTCTATCCTTGGTGGGGGAACTAGATCCTGCACACTGCAAGGAAGATTGAAAATCCTGCATGTTGCAACTAACACTGGGCACAACCAAATTCATACATAAATAAACACAAAAATAATTTTGTAACGTGCAGGGAAGGGTTTTCCAGAAGTAGGGAACAGAACAAGCAAAGGCACAGAGGCAAGCAAATGCAGAGAACATTTGGGACAGAGCAAACAGCCTCAGGGGGCTCTGACAGCACTTTGTGGGTTGTGAGGCTACTTGAGCAGGGGGCCAAGAGTGGTATTGCTGTGCCCTGAGGCCTGGAATCCCCAGTATGTGCCAGAATAGCTGAGCGAAGGCAGTGTCTAGCCCCCTGGTGTGGTTTCACGGATGAAGGGGCAAAGCCTGCAACCTCAGGCCCCCAAGGCAGAACTAGAGGTGAAGGGGAAGGGAGCCCTGCTCCTCTCGGACATACATGGAGGAGGGAGTGCCACTGCAGCCTGGGCGGCTATGGATGGACAGGAAGCCGGCCATTCCTTCCCGTGAGCTGGAGGAGAATGGCCTCTATGTGAGCCACAACAAAAAGGCTTTTCTGCCAAGTTGGAGGGGGAGGAAGCAGCCAGCTCGGCCCTGTCCCAGCCTGAAAGGAGGCTCTGTTGGTGGCCCTGGGGTCTCTAATGTCTAGAACATGTGAGGAGGGAAGGCCAGGGTGGGCAGGGGCCCTCTCATCCCTGCTGGATTCTCCAGCAGCATGTGGGGGTGGGTTACTGTGCAAGTTGGTCTGTTTGGGTTCAAATTGGCCACTTCCTGGCTGTGTGACCTTGGCCAGGTCACTTCACCTCTCTGGGCCTTGCTCATCTCCGGAGTGAAATGTAAGCAGGGGAGGATGTAAGATGAGTGGAATCGTCGTGATCACACTACGAGCCTTCACCAGTACTTGACAACCACCAACCTCATGGAGGTTTAAGTACCAGGAACACCAGGCTGAAGCCCAGGATGTTTTGAACTCTAAAACCCCAAGCTGTGCAAAAGCAGAGGAAAAGAAGCTGAAAGGAAATATGCCAAGCTGTCAACACTGCCTGGGGGAGTGACGGCAACTTATATTTTTCTTCTCCTTTTTAATCTCTAATGTCTTGTTTTACTTGGGAATCAGCAAAATATAAAGAAACAAAAGATACTGAGAGAATAGGTGCTGGGAAGGGTCCAAGGTGATTTAAGTTACAGCTCGATTTTTACGCGGGCTTCTGTTTTATCCTGGGGAGGTCACTGGGCTGTCCGGGGATGGGGAGGCAGGGCCCAGGTGCTTCACCTGCCTCTTGTCCCCTCAGAGGCCTTCATCCATGCGGAACACCCAGAGAGAATAAATTCTTGAGATGAGCCGTTCCTGCAGCCGCTGGGTTTCTTTGAGAGGTCCCACCAGAGCTCGGGGGTGGGCGGTCCTCAGGCCGCTTCCTGAGGAGGTGAGGCCTCTGCCAAGTCTCTGCTGGCTGGCCTCTGAGGAAGAACTCAACCAGGAGGCCTTTCATCCTGGCCTTTCTCCTCCCTGTGCCTCCACACTGCCCTCCACCTGCCTGCTGGCCTCTGGGCTTCTGGGTGACCCCTAAGGCTTCAGGCAAGAGGTGGACCTGGTGGGACCTTCAGACCTGGCTGTCGCCACAGGAAGGCTGATGCGATGGTGTCCATCTGTGACCCTCCTTCCCGTCCTGCACTACCCCCCGAGGCCCCTGGGGTGGGGGAAGCATATCTGCTGTTTCCTAGCCAAGCCTGAGAGGCCTTCGCGGCTTCTGAGGGCCAGTATTTCCTACTCTCTTCAGCCAGTTTTCAACACAAAGAGAGGAAAGGGTGGGATGCAGGGGGCTGGGGAGGGGGCGTGCAGCTGCAGGGGAGGGTGGAGCCTGGAGCAGGCTGGAGGACCCTGCCCGAGGAGCTGTGGGGGCCTGGCCTGCTCTGTGGGTGATCAGCACACAGATCAGCACCCGGGAGGCTGGGCCCGAGGCTGGACATGGAGCAAAAGGCTCCTTAGCAATGCTCAGACCCGAAGGTGGCAATGCCTCTCTCCTGAGCTCCTGAGTATCATCTGCTCTCTTCCCAACGTGAGATTCTCTGCTTCTTCAAAGAGAGAATGGGACTTCCCTGGTGGTCCACTGGTTAAGACTTCAGGCTCCCAATGCAGGGGGCAAAGGTTTGATCCCTGGTCAGGGAACTAAGAGATAGCATGCTGAGTGGCACAGCCGAAAAAAAAAAGAATGAAAGTAAACTCCAATACTTTGGCTACCTGATGCAAAGAGCTGATTCATTGGAAAAGATTTCCTGATGCTGGGAAAGACTGAAGACAGGAGGAGAAGGGGACGACAGAGGATGAGATGGCTGGATGGCATCACCGACTCAATGGACATGAGTTTGGGTAGGCTCTGGGAGTTGGTGACTGACGGGGAGGCCTGGCATGCTGCAGTTCACGGGATCGCAAAGAGTTGGACACGACTGAGCGACTGAACTGAACTGAACTGACATTGCAAGGAATTCCTTGACAGTCCAGTGCTTAGGACTCCATGCCCTCACTGTGGAGGGCCGGGGTTCAATTCCTGGTTGGGGAACTAACATGTCACAAGCTGTGTGGCACAGACAAAAAAAAAAAAACAACAAAAGAAGAGAGCAGATCCTGGGTGTCCCTCACCAGCTGAGCAGCGTGTGTGGCGAGAGGAACTGTTAGACTCCACAGTGGCACTGTTTCCCATCTCCTCCTGCCCAAGCTGGGTCTTCAGGCTGCCCAGAACCAATCTGGACGGGTGGGAAGGCTGGGTGGCCTGGACTGTTTCTCCCACCCTTCTGAGACGGCTGGAAGCGGGTTGCTCTTTCTCACCACGAATGAATGACCAGTAAATTCCCCATCCCTTCTCTGCTCGATGCCAGCATGGCCACCCCTGGTACCTTGCCTTACCCTGCTCTGGTCTATTGAGGGCAGCTACTTCCCAGACTTCCCCAGAGGCCTGCCCCTCCCAGGGCCAGTTGGGAAGGAACCCCCACAGATCTGGGAATCAGCTCTCTTTGGCATGGGGGGAACAAGTCCCCAAATCCCAGCTGGGACCATGTCCCCCCCTCACTCCCCATCCCCTGCCCTCAAGTCACCTGCAGCCCCTCTAGCTGTAAGCTCCAGCCTGAGGCCTCTTAGAAAGGAGGCAGAGTCGCCGGCCGTACTATTTAATCAGTGCAGATTATTTACAGACAGACACTGATCCCGTCCCCACCCCCCTCGGCTGGCTCTCCGGTGGTTCTGAGGATGGAGTGGGGAGGACGCTGCTGGACCCGCACTGGGGGCCAGTCTACAAGGGGCCCCTCGCCCCAGGGGCCTCTGGGATTCCGGGCGGCAGGCCTGCTTGCTCACGGTTAGGGGAGCAGCGGGGACAGAGCCGGCTCTACAGTACCATTTCCCACGGCAGCCTCGCCTCCTGCTTGCTTCACGGAGGAAAAGAGGGCAGAATCACCTCCATCCACAGGGTTGAACCCAGGATCGGGGGAGGCCCCAGGCTACAGTGGGCTCCTCTGGGGGCTCCACAGTCCCGTCCCATAGTCTGAGAGAGAGGATGAGCTGCTGGCCACCACGCCACCCCCACCAGTGTCCCTGGGGGACAGCGAGCTGAGGGGGAGGAACCCCTTAAGCCTGGTGGGCATGCGTCTCTGGACATCTATAACCCCGGCCTGGGCACCCATTATCCCCTCTCTCCCTGGGAGAACTAGGACACTGGCAGCTGAGCCTGAGGCTGGTGGGCTTCTGAGACCCCTGCGGTTGGTGGTCGCGGGGTGACAGGGGGAGGGAAGATGCTCGTGGAAAGAACCCAATTGAGTCGCAGCTCAGAGCAGAGAGTGGGCGGGAGCCTGGAAGCCCAGCCCCCCAGGGGCGTGGCTGGCGCTACCCTTGGGGGTGGGGCCTTGGCAGACCCGCTTTGGTCCTTGGTAAGGCAGGCCCAGGGCCCCTTCTCCCAAGACGGGAGGAGGTACAGGGGAGCTGGGGGCTGCTGGCCCTGGGCTGGCCAGGTGCGGGCATGGTTCTTGGGCCTAAGGAATCCCGACTGCTGGGGTTGTTAGAAGTGGGCTGGGAAGCAACCAAACCTCAACAGGACTCTCGATCAGCGGGCCCCCTCCCCTCCCTGCCCTCTTTGGCCTGAGGCTGCCACCAGGTGGAAGCTCTTTCTGAGACTCAGGGGGCTGGAGACCAGTCAGGCCCCACCAAGCTCTAAAACCAACAGAGCCCTGGGCTCTGACCCAGGTACTCAGCGTGGAGACCAACCCAGCAGCCCTTCACTTTTCCAACAGGGCCTTCTGATCCACTGCTCCTCTGGCTAAGCCAGGGGTGGGTGGGAGCCTAACTCCCTCTCTGGTGCAGAAGTATATTTAGAAACCTCTAAGCCCCTGCCTTTAGGGATCGCCCTGAGGGACCGCCCTGGTCAGGCAAGTAGGAAGAAATGCTTAATTAGTGTGCAAAAAAAAAAAAAGATACCTGGGCATAAATAAACAAGGGGGCGGGGCTGGCAGGGATGTCAGCGGGCCTGGAGGGACCCCCACCCGGGGGCTGAGGAGCCACAGAAGGCTCTAGATGAAAGGCCCCAGGAGCCGTCTCAGAACCACAGGCGCGACCAGCCTGGCCCCTTAGCACCGTGGGGAGTGGGAGGGTCTGGCGCCAAGGGTCAGACCCACTCCTGCAGGGAGCGCTTGCAGTAGAGGAGCATGCGGGGCGCGCCCTTGCGCTGCATCTGCACCAGGGCGTAGGTGAGGCCCAGGATGCAGAGCAGCAGCAGCACGGGGGGCACCAGCACCATGACCATATTCACCGTCCGCGTGACCTCCTCCATCTGCACCACCACGCGGCTGCCCCCATCCTCGTCTGGCCCTGCTGCGCCGCCACCACCAGGGCCCGCCTCACCACCCTCCTCGCCCTCCTCGCTGTCACCGCCCGTCCCGGGCTCTGCACCCCCGTCGGGGTTGAAGGGTGGACGGGCCACGTCGGGCCACCGGGGCCCCGCCTCCACGTGCTCTTGGCAGCCCATGAAATCCCGCAGGATGGACTTGGGGTAGCCGGGCTCCATTCGCAGGCGCTCGTTGTCAAACTTCCAGTATTTGGTGCCCTTGTAGAAATAGGTGTAGGCTGCAGAGGGCAAAGCAGGCCAGAGGAGTCTTAGGTGGGGGCTCCCCACCGGCCAGAGACCCGTGAGGAGAACCAGGGAGAACTAAAGGGGCCCTGGCTTTAAAACACCCTCTTTCTTACTGGCTTCCCTGGGCATTTTGAAATCTGTCCATGCTTTCTGGCTGGGCTGACACTGACCAGGGCAGTGCAGAGAGGGGTCCCAGAGCCTGCTGGGTCGGGGGCTAGAGTCAGGGGATCCAGTCTGGCTTCCTCCCACACTGGAGAGGACAGTGTCTTGCTCAAGGCCACACAGTCAGCCTTGGAGTGGGGCCTGATGCCCTCTTGGGCCAGATCTCTGGTCCAGGGCACTCTGTGTCCTCAAACCAGAAAGGACCAGGTTTGAGCCACCAGATGCATCCCTGCTCAGCGGAGCACAATGAGATCACAGCAGCTGCAGGGTGAAGCCACCGTGCACGGAAGCCGTGTGACCCGCCTGAACATTAGCAAAGCCAGCCAGGTCTCCCCTGAGCCCCTGAAGGCTGATGGGCATTCTGAAACTCACCAGAGACCCCGCTGGAGAAATAAAAGCTGCAACTCCCTGTTGCTCAGTTATAACGACAGAGATCAGGCTTCCCTGCCAGATAGGTAAGGGGGGTTCATCGGGAGGACTCTTGCTCCCAAGGCTCTGAACCCAAGCTCACCCCACAACCCCGCCGGGCTCAAGGCTCTATGGGGAGCAGGGCAGCTCTGAGTACCAGCTCTGGACACAGGCCGGCCTGGCTGGACTCCTGACTCCACCACTTCCTCACTGTGTGATTTGGGGTCCTTTACTCAAGCTCTTTTTGGCCTCTGTAAATGGTGTCAATGGTCACCTCGCCCAGCTGGGTCCCCCGTGCCTGTCATCTTGATGCTGGTGACCACAAGCAAGTCCTGTCCCACGTGTGTGGAGGCGGGGGGATGGTGGGTGCTGGGCAGGCTGGGCGGGGGCCGGCCCTGGTACCTGCATCATTGCTCAGGAAGGCCCCTTTAGGGGAGGCGGGGATCCCCTGCCACACGCTGATGGGCTTGGGGTAGCCGGGGTCTCCACGCTGCGTCTCCTCGTTGAAGCGCCAATACCTGTGGCCAAAAGTACCAGGCTGTGGGCTGTGCCCGGCCTGTCCAGGCCATGGATTCTTTCTGGGAGAGCCTGAGGATGGGAGCCTTTTCCCTTTAGCGGAGGGGCGCTCACCTGTCCTCTTGGAAGAAGAAGGTGTGACCTGTGGGCTCCCACCAGATGGCTGTGTCGATGCGGTCGTAGGGGATGCCCAAGCCGTAGCTGGTCAGCGGCTGTGGGTAACCCGGCTCCAGGTTCGCTTCTCGGAAGAGCCAGTAGCGGTCACCTGCGGGAGGGGTTGGGGGGTGGGCACGGGGAGTGAGAATCTGGGTCCCCAAATTCACATTCACTGCTACATTCACCACGCACACACACACACTCTCATCCTTGTACACAGAACAAGCACTGACACTCCACACCCAAGACAACTCACGCTCACATCACACGCATGTGGCACTTAGGGACACCTGTAATGCACCATTTATGTGTATACACATTGCCAGCTCACAATGACACACACACCACACACTTAATCGCAATACACACAAGCCTCTGATCCTGCTTGAACATCCACTCCCCCCACACACAGTTCTTGCAGAGAGAGAGGGAAGAGGCCTGGCCTCTGGATCTGGGGACTGTGTTCCTGGGGCCCCCCAGTGCATGGCCCAGGCTCCTCCCTTTTAGTGTGAGCCCAGCCCGGTCCTTGGGGACTTCCTGCCTGGTTGAGACTCAGGCCAGGGGGCCTGGGGACACAGCCAATCCTTCAGAGGTGCTGCCCTTGAGGCCCTTCCTGGGGGGCAGGCCTCAGAGGAGGGGCTGAGGGGAGGGAGCTCCACTGTCTCTGTAGACAGACCCAGCGACACTCCCCAGAGTGGGCTCGGGGACTTGCTCTTATGAGGAAGGGGCAAGAAAAGGCCTAGGATGCAAGGAGGAGGGCGATGGGGCGGAGCCCCTGTGCTGCAGAAGGTGGACACTTGCCCTCAGTCAGTCCGCCTCTGCCCGCCAGGCCTCTGGGCCTGTCTAGCCCCACCCCACCCCGGCCCTGCTGCCAGGGTCAGGTCCCCCTGAGTAAGCCCGCAGTGGGCGACAGGACGAGATGTGCACGCGGTCCTTCCTTTCCATCCTCCTTCCTTTCCATCCTCCGTCAGGCCCATCTGGGTCAGAGGTCAGGCCAGAGGTGAGGGCAGGAAGGCTGCCCAGCCTCCTCCCTCCCACCTGCCCCACTCACCTTTGAAAAAGACGAAACGCCCATCCTGGCGCTCGTAGGCGGCACTGATGTCACTGGGCAGGCCCCGCCAGAAGTGCCCGATGGGCATGGGATAGTTGTCCAGGACGCGGTTGTGCCGCACCCGCCAGAACCAACGGCCCTGGGGAGGGCGTTGGGGGTGAGTGGACGGCATGGGGGCCCCCACCCCCCCTTCCAGTGGGACACACTTGGGCTGGGAGTGACAGTGAGAAGAATGGGTCCTGGGGGCCCAGGAACACCCTTGGTCTAATAGCATATTCAGACTGGGCGAAGAGGGGGCGGCGAGGGGCCCTGGGGCCATCTGTGTCCCCTAGAGCCACCGTGGAAGCTCTGGGTGAGGGCTGAGTGAGGGCCAGGCCCTGAAGTTGGCCAGCTCTGGGTTTGGTTCCCAGCATCACCTTTACTCAGTGGATGACGAGGACAATTCTCCCTGCCTGGGAGAGTCTGGTGCAGGGGGTCTTAGGAAGAGGGTGGCGGCGGGGACACAAGGGTGGACCCCTAGGCTTATTGTACGACCCTGGGCAAGTCCCTTGTCCCTCGCGCTCTTTTCTTCCGGGTCTAGGGTCTGATGGCTCCCCCGGGGCCGCTGAGTGAGGGGGGCGGAGGTGGGGCAAGAGTCTGGGGGAGAAGTGGGAGGGAGCTCTCTGCTCTGAGCCTGGGCCAAGGGGCTGGGGGTGTGGCGCAGGCGGGGGCCAGACCTTGAACACGAACATCTCCCCCCGCAGCATGGCCACCGTGTCGAAGTCCCCGTCGCAGATGTTGGGGCCATACTGGTCGGGCCGCTCTGTGACGCGGGGTTGGGGTGGGGGGCCTGGCTTTGGAGGCCGCTCCGGCTTCCCACCCGGGGGAGGTGGCTGAGGGGGTCTGGGGGGCCGGTGGTCTGGCCGGCCAGGCCGCCGGGGGGTCACAGTGGGAAGAGGTTGGGTGGGCTGTGGCTGGCCATCCGGGGTGCCTGCAGAGGGGCAGGAGGGGGAAGTGAGGAGGGTAGCCCCAGAACCCAGCCAGGATGCCAGCTTCTCCTACTCGGAACCTTGGCGGCCTGGAGAGACCTGTGCCCCATGGGCAGCCCACCCAGGTGAGAGGCCCTATCTGACCACAGCAGACCCCTCCCCACACCACCATTGTTCGGGGGGGACCTCCAGTCTCTTCCACGCAGTCCGTTCGTTGACCTCCCCACACTGGGCTAGAGTGACTGCGCCCTAAGGCCACCCCTGGCTGCACTTCCCCTTGGGGACGCTCCTCTTAGGAGGCTGGCCAGTTCCAGTGGAGGCTCCAGAAGCAGTAGACACAAGTGGGGGGGAGAATGTGGTTCCCAGGTGGCTGGGAACACAGCGAGGGCTTGGGGTGGTTACTGACCCACTGAACTGGCCCCCAGAGACCCCCCCATTGGGGGCTTCCTTGGTGGGGGTGGGGGTGGGGGGTGTTACCTGCCTCAAAGGAGCTGGGAAGTGCTCGGAGGAGAGCCTCAGTGGGACACGCTTGGGCTGGGTGTGATGGTGGGAGGCACAAGGACCCCAGGGACACCCTGGGTCTAATAAAATATCCCACAGGGTGAGGAGGAAAACGGGGGCAGTGAGGGGCCCTGGGGCTGCTGTGTCCCCTGGAGCCACCATGGAATCTCTGGATGGGGGCCTGGGCCTGGCGTCAGCCAGCCCAGGACTGATTTCTAGCACCATCTTCTATTGACTGGATGACTTGGACCATAGCTAATTCTCTTGGGGCCTCAGTTTCCTCATCTACAAAATGGGTGTGGCCACGGTCCCTATGCTTCATGGGGCTGGGAGCTGAGAGCAGGCGTGCAGAGCCCCCTGTCCTCCACTGCCGCGCGCTCACCATAGAGCTGCTGAATGCCCCGAAGGTCGTCTTCGGGCAGCTGGAAGTTGTCGATGTCCATCCACTGGTAGAACGGTGCCATGATGGCACTGGGGTTGCTCGAGTGCTCCAGCCCCAGTGCGTGGCCCAGCTCATGCACTGCTACCAGGAAGAGGCTGTTTCCTGTCATGGCGGGCAGTGGGGTCAGCTCTGGCCTGCCTCAGGACCTGGACACCCCACTCTATGGGTTGAGGGGCCCAAAGAGCCTGCCCACACTTTACTCTCAGAAGAAGCTGAGCCACTGACTTCTGGGCCTCTATCTTCCCCATCTGGAAAATGGGTACATCAATCCCTGCCTTCCTTCCCCTGTCACCCACCTTGGAGATGATGAACAGCAGACTAAGACCAAGAGTCAATGCTCCCAAGAACTGCATGGGGGATGCTCTCCCCTCCCAGCCCCCAGCTCTACCCTCCCCACCCCCCACCCCTGTCATCACCCTGACCAGAGGTGCTCACCATGCAGGTCAGTGCTGGAGAAGGTCCAGGGCTCATCTGCATCAAAATGGGTGTCCCCACCCAAACCAGGGCCAGGGAAATAGGCGTGGGCTAGAAAGCCACCCGTGCCATCAAATGGCGAGCTGTCGCCATGGAATCCAGAGGCAAAGAGTACCATGATGTCCGCCTCCTTCTGCCGCCGCAGTCGGATGTCCTCATAAGGCACCTCCTGGAAGACCAGGGGCGTGGCCTGCTCCCACACACGGAAGGCCCGGCGCACCGCCTCCAGCGAGTGGTACCAGCCTAGCTTCTCTGTGTAGTTCTGGATGCTGCAGGTGGACGGGAAGACGTGAGTGAGCCCAGGGCCAGGGCTGCTATCCATTGCTAGCATCCACTGGGTTGAGGGCGGGGACACATGGTCTCAGGGAAAGGGCATAGGATCTGAGCTCATTCATGGACGATGCTCATCAATACCGACTGTTAATTTACTCTGATGTGAATTTGAAAAAAAAAAAAAAAGAACTAAGTTGTCAAGCCCAGGAACTTATTAGGATATCACTGAATAAGGTTGCATTTTGCCAAATACGCTTATTTTAAGAAAACATTAAGTAATTAAAAGTATAGGTGATACAGAGCCAAGAGAAAGACCTAGAAAGTGGGAATGCAAATGGCTGAGGTTTGGGAAACACAGGCCAAGTGGTTCTCAAAGTTGGGATCCAGAGTCAGGCTGAATCAGGTTCAAGGCTGGGCTCTAACATTTCCTGTGTAACCTTGGGCAAGCAACTTAAGTCTCTCTGAGTTTTAGCTTCCTCATCTGTGAAATGGGAAAGGAGGGCAGCACTTCTAGTATGGAGTCCCTGGGAGGATTCAGCGGCTTAACTCACAGAGAGCATGTGCCTGCACGTGATAAAAGCATGGTGAGGCCTGTTAGTTCCCATTTAAAGCAGATTAAGCATCTGCGTGCTAGACAGAGCTCCATCAGAGATCAAGAATCAGCTCATGGATCGAGAGTTCACTCTGGTGGCCTGGGTCCCTAGGGACCTCAGGAGCTGCTCTTCCTCGGGAGATGGAGCTGAGGGTGGGGTCATGGCTGGATTGGAACGGGAAGGGGTACCCTTGAGGACTTCTACGCAGCTCGAGGCTCAGGGGGATTTCCTGCCAAAGAACTTGATAGAAAGGAAGGAGGGGTATTTGAAGCAGGGTTTGTGTGGGTGACTCGGTGCACAGATCCCCCCTGGGCAGATGCTGGACTGGCCAGATGCTCCAGGGCCTCCCTTATCCTACATACCCCTGAAGCCTCCGGTGTAGAAGCCCACCTGGGCGGGTGAGGCTAGCCCTCGGTTGTTGGTGGGTTCGGGGAGGGAGGAAAGGAGGACAGAGCAGAGTTCAAAGGGTCCCACTGTTCTCTCGTTCTCTCGAGGGAAACTGCGGTGGGGGAGGGGCCGATCCAATCAGCATGGGGGTGGGATTGGATGGGGAGGCCGGGCACCCTGCAGTGGGCTGCTGGGAAAGGAAGCCTTCCAGACAAGCCCACCGGGAAGCCTGAGGCCTCAGCCCAGGGAATAAGCGGTCCCAGCGCTTCAGAAACACGCCCTGGGCGGAGGTCACCCTGGGCACCTGGAGTCTCTACCTGAAGGTCAGGTGGTGGTTGTTCCACTTCCTCCCTGTGAGGGCGTAGCGCTTCCTCCGCCGCCGCAGGTTGGCTTTCACACGTACCCCGAACTGGTCTGGCACCCCACAGCGGGGCCGCTTCATCCACCTGGGAGCACAAAGCCTCGTCTCAACACACCTGCCTGCTGGGCACCGCCTCTTCCAGGCAGTCCTCCAGCTGCACCTATTATGAGGGCAGCGGCAGTGAGAAGACTCTCCCTAAGCTTTGAGCTCCTTCTCAGGAAAATGGTATGATGACCTGGTACTGGAAGACTGCATGCCTAGGAGTGGCTCTGCAAAGGAGAGCCCCTGTTTACCCGTATTGCCCAGGAGCAGGAGGTGAATTACCCTGAGCCTTTTATCCCTGATACCTTCTGCTCTGAGTGCTCATCAAGAATGTGGCTCTGGGTCACAGCATCTCTGTCAGACTCAGAGCAAGGCCTAACTAGGCAATCAGAGCACATATACCACACCTCCCATTCCCAAACCTGTGGCAGACACCACTAATCAATCCTGTGCTCCTTGCTGCTGAGCTGGGTTTCGGCCTCAGGAGCTTTTTCAACACAAGACAGCAGCAGCCCCTCCCAACCAATGAGAGCTAGCATGGAGGATCAAACCCTTTGCCACCTCATATCTAGGCCACCCTTTCCTGGAAAACTCCACAGGCCAAGCCTTCAGAGCAGGCTTGAAGGAGGGCAGGTGCTAGTGGGGTCTGGGAATGACCTGACGGAAGGACTCACGCCTTGGTCTCTTCGTCCAGCACACCCGTGACGGGGATCCCGTAGAAGCGCTGCATCTCGGCGAGGGCCGAGGCCAGGATCTGGGCGGAGCGCATGGTGGACATGTGGCGGCTGGGCTGGGGCAGGTAGCCGTAGAGCCGCAGCCAGTTCTGCAAAGGAGAGGCCACGGCCTGGTCAGCAGGTCCTGGCACCCTGACCTCCAAGCATGCACAGTCTGCCTCCCACCCCCTCCCATCCCCATCACCTCCCACCAGTGTGGGCTTCTGGACCACTCTCCCTGCTTCCACTTCCTGTGGTCTGCTCTCATACAAGAGCTGGAACAAAAGGCCGGGACAGATCAGTCCTCCGCCTAGAACCCTCCAAAGACGCCCTGTCTCAGAGGAAAAGCCAATTCTTACAGGAGCTACTGGGCCCCAGGTTAGCTCTCAGACCTCACTCCTATCATTCATTCAGCCCAACCGGGCTCTCTTGCCTTGGGCCTTCGCATTTGCTGTTCCTACTGCCTGGAGTGTTCTTCCCAGACATCTGCATGGCTCATGCCTTCTCTGTCTTCAGGTCTCTGCTTCCTCACCTTATTGGAGGGGCATTCTCTGACAAATGTAGAAAACATACCCACCTACTGCACCCTGCACGCCCTCCCTCCCCTGCTTGCCTGCCCTCGTTACCATCTGACACACTATGTTTCACTTGGCTGTTTACCGTTTGTCTTCCCCCATGAGGATGGTAGCTGTGTCCATGATAGCCCACAGTTGCCATCTTTATTATTGCACTGGCCCCTGCAGGGGTGGGTCCCCTACCATCCAGGCAGACCATTGGGACCCCTATGGGGTTTAGAACCTCTTGAGTTCTCACCTAGTAGGAAAACCATGGGGATTCCCCAGTGGCTCAGGTGGTCAAGAATCAGCCTGCAATGTGGGAGATCTGGATTTGATCCCTGGATCAGGAAGATCCCTAGGAGAAGGGAACGGCTACCCACTCCAGTCTTCTTACCTGGGAAATCCATGGACAGAGAAGCCTGGCAGTCTACAGTCCATGGGATGGCAAACAGTCGGACACAACCGAGCGACTAACACTTGCACCAGGCCCTAAGCCTTCTGGAAGGAGAGCAGGTAAGTCCAGGGAGTCCACCCAGGCCCAGCAGGGTGGGACCGGAGGCCTGAAGTTCAGTCTCTGCTCTGCCACTAAGTCTGTTCTCTCTGGGCCTGACTTTTCTCATGTGAAAGATGGGGAGCCATAGGGTTACTGGTGGGTGCAATGTGAAAGAGACAGCTCTGTGAAGAGCAGCTGGCACACAGTGGGGGCGCCTCCCCCCTTCAGAATTTGCTTGGCTCGTCTTTTTTTTTGATATAAAAAAAGATTTTAAAAATTGTATATTTATTTGGCTGCGCTGGGTCTTAATTGCCGCATGTGGGATCCTTGATCTTCCTTGCAACATGTGAGATCTTTAGTTGCGGCGTGCAAACTCTTGGTTGCAGCATGTGGGATCCCTGACCAGGGATTGAACCCAGGCCCCCTGCATTGGGAGTTCAGAGTCTTATCCCCTGGACCACCAGGGAAGTCCTTGGGCAAATCTTCTTGTTCATCTACCCATCTGTCTGTCCACCCACCCAGCCAGCCACCATGCTAGCTGGAGGCCATGGAGGAGGTGGCTGACCTCCAGGGGCTTACGATTTCCCCAGGGAGACCCACTGCAGAGAAGTTCACACCTGCGAGTTTGTGAGAAGATAGGACCACTGCAGTTGAAACCCAATGGTGGGATCCCCAGTGAGCCAAGCTGAGTGGTGCTGAGAAAGGGGACTCTGCCCTGTCCACCTCGTGCCCACAAGGCAATGAGAACATAGTGACCACTGTGGGAGGTTGGTCAGCACAGAGGCCAGGGACTGCTGTGGGCCTTGGCCACATGGAAGGGTGTCCTTTGAAGCTTCCCTCATTATCCTCAGTCTCTGAAAACCCGAGTGAGGGGACCTGCTCTGAGAGGCTCTGGAAGGCAGAGGCTGCAGAGCAAGGGCCTGCGGGGCAGATGGAGGCTGGACACAGACGCTGCTCTGGGCCGACAGCCACGTGTCAGCTGCCTGGGCCACGCCCACATCAGTCTGCCACCAGGGCCACATCCAGTTCCTCAGGTACTGGCTCCCCTCGGTGCCACCCTGGCCCCTGGCCAGGCCCCCGGAGCGGACGGGCTGCCCACACGGCCCGGCTCAGCCATGCCAGGCTGCCGCTGGAGGGAGCGGAGGCTGAGCCAACAAGGGCGGAGGCGGGAGATGGCCAAAGGCTGAGGACGCCGAGCCTCAGCTTGGAGGGCTCGCAGGGCCCTGGGTGACAGTCACAGGACAACGAACAAGGCAGAGACACCAGCTGGGAAACCACCATGGCTCTGAGGACAGAGCCTCGTCAGCCCCCTTTATATTCCTGTGCCTCTGTAAAAGGGGTGGTATCAGGACCTGCTTCATCTCAGGGGTTTCTGCGAGGATGAAATGGGGATGTCCACAGGAGCCCTGGGCACCGTGCTGGGCGGGGAAAGTGCACAGAAAGCGTATTACTAATGACAGGGCTGGGGTGCGGGTGGAGGGCTGCCTCCTTCCTAGATCGGCAGACTTTCGCCTCTATTGACAGGGTTGGAGGATCCAGGTTGGGACAAGGCAGCCTCAGGGCTGGGGGAGGTCGGAGTGCCCTGCGGCACCCACCACGGGGCCCCCTCACCCCTCCAGCTCCGTCCTCCAGCTTCCAGACCCTGGCAGTGTTCCGGGCGCCCTCCACAGCCTTCTTCCCAAGCACAGAAACCTTTCCCGAGGCGCCTGTTATGTCTGGAGGGGGGGACGTCCACCACACTTGATGGACACGGTTTGCCTGAAGAAGCCTGGAGAGATCTGGAAGGCGAGGCTGTGAGGTTGGCTAGCTCTCACAGTGCGAGGAATCCGGCTGGAGGTGGGGGGAGGGCCTGGGGCTGCAGCTGACAGACTAGGGCACCTCTACATTGCCTATTTGCATAAGGTAAAAATATCCGGGGAGCGCAATCACAGGCCACCAAGGGGCTGATTAGTGGTGTCTGGTGAGTGACAGGAGGAGGGCAGGGCAGGCGGGGGAGGCTGGCTGGGGCCCTGGGGAGGGGAGAGGAGGGCAAGGGAGGGAGCTGGGCCTGTCTGCAGTGAAGAGGTCCAGAGCCCGGCGGGGTGGAAGGGGCAGAGGGGCCCCTTCAGTACTGAGACAGCTTGGGGGCTGACACTAAAGGCCCAAGGGTGCCTGTGGACCCTCCGTCACACTGCCAGGCGCCCTTTGAGTCCTGGGGAAGCCAAGAGCTTCCACCTCAGTATCAGCCAAGCCTCCTCGGTGACAAATGTCTCTCGGCCGGTGTCTGGGTAGAAAGCTGAGGCCGAGGACTGGTGACGTGAGTGGACTAGGCTGAAACGGCCTTGGCAGAGCAGCTGAGTCCCTGGATGATAAGGCGAAGGAGCTGATGGAGATGCCTGACTGGCAAGCAATGGGCTCAGAGCTGACCAAGCACCAACCAGTCTTCACCACCCGCGGGGCTAGGGCTGCCCCCCACCCTGCCTCCGCCAGTATCCAGGAGGAAGTTTCTCATCACCCTACTGTTCTAAGTGTGACAAGCCCTGCAGGGGAGGAAAAGAGCATGGGGCAGGGGCAGGCACCGGCGAATGGCAGGTGCTGCCCGGACTCCAGTCTCCTGAGGGGCTCTGCAGCCATGGGACAAAAATGGGAAGCAATTTCCAAAGTCATGACAGACCCCTGGTCTCAAAGTGGGGGAGAGGCTTGCTCAAGCCTCCACTGCTCCTTCCGGGATAAACACTGCCTCCTGCCCCCTTCCATCAGGACTCCTTTTCCTGTCACCTGAGTCTCACAGGTGGGATGAACCAAGCAGTGAAGTTCTGGTTCTCACAAGGGGAAACTGAGGCTCAGGCAGGCCCATACGCCACAGGGTAGGGAGACCCCCTCCGTGAGAATCACTGCCCAGTGGGAGGCAGGGAACGGTTCTACAGGGAGAGCACAAGGCCCCCTCCTGCCTCCTGCAGCCCAGGGAGGGAGGCTGTTGTGGGAGAACTGCCCCCACCAACCCGTTCTTTCAGCTATTCTTTCTCCAGCTCCAGACCCCACCCCATAAGTATGGACAGAAGCTTCAGGTGAGTGGCTGGCCCCAGGCAAGGAGATGTAGAGCCATCAAGAGTCTTGGGGTGGGGGCATTCCTGGCCCCCTGGCCCTATAGGAGAGGCCATAAATACAGCAGCCGGGGGCTGAGAATCTGCTGGAGCCAGGCTGTCGATTCCCATCACCCCATTGCTCACAAGTAGCCCATCCCCATTACACAGACTGCAAGGTTCAGAGAGGGTGCACGGCTCACCCAGGGTCACACAACCGGTCTGTGGGTAGAACTGGAGCCCAGAGGCAGCACTGTCGGCTCCTCTTGGCCTAAGGCTGGGGATGTTGGGCTCTGGCCCATCTGGGGAACCATGCCCAGCACAGTGCTGGGGGAGGGCACTGGGGGAGGGAGTTTAATCCTCCCCGCCATCGGTGTCTGGGTCTGGGCACTGGGCCACATCAGCAGGGCTGCTCCCCAGGACTGCTGAGACCTCGCCAAGGCAGGCCCTCCCCCATCCTGTGGGCGTGTCTGGGAAGGAGCCACCAGATCAATACTGTGCATTAAGCAGTCTCCGGGGTAGAGGCAAGCCTCAGCTACCCCACAGCCAGCTCCTCCAGGCTCAGATCAGTGGAGCCCCCTCCCACCCGGCCTTATCAGACCCCACTCGATAAGAGCAATCTCTCTTGGCTCAGCTCTGCTTCTGTCACACCGCTTTCTCTGCAGGCCAGGCAGACCCTGGCAGGATTGCCCAGACAGGCACAAAAGGCATCTTGTCAGGCCCGTCAGCAGTGGACACAGACCTTTCATGGTGTCCTGGGACCAGTTACGGGGGCCCCAAGCCAGGCCGCCCTGTCCTTGGTGGACCATTTACTTCCTTTAGAGGTAGCATGGTTCATATTCAAGTGGTTTGAGAACACACTTGCTCTCCTGGGGCTCAAATCTAAGCCCTCAAGATGGGACAGCTGTAGTTGGGGAAGGGGCTCCAGGTAGTAGGCAGAGCCGGTGGGGTGGGGATGTCGGGCCAGGGAAACAGGAAGGAAGGGGCCTCCCCAGCAAGCCCCGCACTCCTTAACCTGGAGGAAACAACAGCTGGGTCCTTTGGCCAGCGGGTGGCAGGGGTGGGGTGAAAGGGCCCTGTTGGCTGGTGGTTTCGGGTTGGCTGAGGGCCAGGCCTGGGCCGTCCACCTGGAAACCCCCCTGTAGGTATGGTCTTTGCAGTGGGTCTAGCCCATGTGGCTGCACAGGTCGGGGGTAGGGCTCCGGACTCACCTGGTTGAGGGAGGCCCTGGCCCCATCCCCATCCCCTCCTTCCCACCTGGCTCTGGCCCAGCAGGCTCCAGTCTGGCCATGGAGCTTCCAAAAAATGACACCGTGGGCTCTGAGCTGCAGCCTTTCACCTAGCCGGGAGCTGGGAGCTCAGGCTCCAAGCCACACTGAATGGCTCTGCTACCATCCAGGCTGCAGAATCAAGGGTAATTTTCTCACCTCACAGTCTCCACTTCCTCTTCTGTACAGTGGGGTCATGATACACCTAAACTTACAGAGTTAATTCAGGATTAAATGTGAAAATCTTACAAAACCACTGTAGGCCCTGCTCAGAATGGAATCAAGTATGTTGAAGGTACTCAAAAGTAACGCCTGGTCCTCCCCTGGGCACCACGTGAGGGACACCATGTGGAACATTGGGTATTTTATACACAAACACACTGAATTTCCCAATAATACCATCCAGCAGATACTACTACTAGTCTCATTTTGTAGACAAGGAAACTGAGGCTCTGTCTGTCTGAGTTGCGAAGTCCGACTCTGCGACCCCATGGACTGCAGTACATTACATCAGGCGTCCCTGTCCTTCACTATCTCCCAGAGTTCACTCAGATTTGTGTCCATTGAGTCAGTGATGCTATGGAACCATCTCTAACCGTGTTGCCTAGCTGAGGCTCCAATGGGGTCAATGATTTGCCCAACAGCAAATGCCATTTGCTTCTCACTGTATTTTGCCACCATTCTGCAAGCACTTCCTATGTACCAGGTGCCGTGCTCAAGTACGGTGGACTCGAAGTTGGGCTCTCACCCCGGGAGGTGGGGGGTGCGGTGGTCAGTACCTTCTGGGAGAAGGACAAGGTGGTGTCCAAGGCTCAAGAATTAGTCCTGGAGAGCAGCTCCAAACCTTGGCCTCCAACCTCCATGGCTCTGAGGGCTGGCTAATGGCTGGGACCCAGGGTCTGTCTGTCTAGATCCTAGAGGTTGAGTTGGGTCTACTTGTTCATTGTCTGCTGATCCCACGAGGGAAACGGGAGCTGGTGAGAGGCGCTCCTTTTTGTCTCTCTGATCCAGGCCCACCTTGAACATCTCTGCTGTTTTTGCCAAAAAAAAAAAAAAAACCAGCTGCAAAAATCTGTGCTACTCCCGTAAAGCGCTCAGGCATCCCTAAAACCAGGGTCCTGCTGGGGAATGGCTTCATATGAGCCTAACTCAGTCGAGGCTTGTCCAGTCAGAAAGCGCCTACTGTGTGTCTCAGGCCTGGAGTGTTCAGCAGCTGACAGGGTGCCAGGTCCGCACCTTCATCTGTGGACTCCTCCTGGGGCCCTCTCTGAGATGGAGGAAGCCCTAAGCAGAGAGCCCCGAGCCCTCTCTGCTTCTGCTGATCCAGAGAACACTTCTCCACGCCCAAGGCAGAGCTGGCCATGGGGTTTGGCCCCTGCCTAAGGAGCCAGCTGTGTGAACTACATGAATCTTGGGGCAACACTGAAGGTGCCAACTGCCTGAGTCCATCCTGGCTGCCATAAGGAAAATACCATAAGCTGGGTGGCTCATAACAACGTTTATTTCTCCCAGTTCTGGAAGTAAGAAATTCAAGTTCAGAGCGACAGGTCTGGCTGCTAAGTTCTTGCTGTGTCCTCACACGATGGAAGGGGCAAGGGAGACTTCGCCAGCAGTTTTTGTAGTTTATCTTTTTACATCTCATTCACACCGCGAGGCATGTGGAATCTTAGTTAACTGTTGTTGTTTAGTCACTACGTCATATCCGATTCTTTTGCAACCCCATGGGTTGTAGCCTACCACGTTCCTCCGTCCATGAAATTCTCCAGGCAAGAATATTGCAGTGGGCTTGGGTTGCCACTTCCTTCTCCAGGGGATCTTCTCAACCCAGGGATTGAACCCGCGTCTTTTGCATTGGCAGGTGGATTCTTTATCACTGAGCCACCACGGAAGCTTAGTTCCCTGACCAGGGACCAAACCTACACCCTCTGCATTGGAAGCCTGGAGTCTTAACCAGTGCAACACCAGTTAAGTCCCTCAGACAGTTTTTAGAATAACACTAATCCCACCCACGAGGGCTCTGCCCTCATGACCTAATCACTTCGCAAAGGCCCCCATCTCCAAATATCATCACCTTGGGGGAAGTTTGGTTTCACCATATTATTTGAGGAAGGTGGGGGGTAGGTAGAGGGAGGGGAGGGGCTTCACTCAGTCTATAGTGACAACTTTAATCGGAGGGGGGAAGCTGATGCCACCACAACGACCACCACAGCTGAGCTGGCCTCAGGCAGAAGTGAAACTGTCGGCTGGACAGAAGGGTCCATGCAGGGAACACCTGGAGGGCACGGAGGGGTGGCCAGAACCCAGTGCTTGGCGGGGAGAGGTTTATCCTTGCTGGGCAGTCTTGCTATTCTGAGTTGGTATTAGAGAATGTGGGCAGTATTTGGAGGGATTTTGGAGGAAGTATTTGGAGGGATTCTGGGGGAAGTCTTCTTTGGGGGGGGCATCTGGGTGTGTTTCTAGGTTATTTCCTCCCCACTCTCCTTGGACGCAAATGAAGCAGTTTGCGTCTAGGGGTCAGAACAGGCAGGTCTGTGATGAACAGACACGGAATGCATGCAGGGCTGTTCTCTGCAAGGAGGCAGCCAACTGACTGGACCCCAGGGCAGCCCAAACACAGGGCCCTGGCGAAGGACTTGGCATAAAGGGCGTGGCCCAGTTAGATCCCAAGTCCCTAGCAGCACTCATCAACCCAGTTCTCCATGGGTTTTGAAACAAAGTATGGAGAACAGTGGCTTGCTACTGGTAAAAGAACAGAAAGAAAAGATTCAGCTTCTATAGGTTCTCAAAGACAAGGCCCTCAAACTAACACACCTCTTCCCCTTGCGGGTGGGCATGGGGGCCCCTGCAGCTTCTGCTCCACAGTTAGGACAGGGCACTAATATGAGCACACCCGCGGGGCTCCAGGGGCCAGCATGGAAGTTTGGATGGAGACTGGAACACCGGAAGCCTGGGGCTGTGGATCACCAGTCAGACCTGAAGGTCAAAGGCAGAATTCGAGCTGATCCCTACCCTCCTTTGTCTGCTCCCCTCCTCAGCTGCTGGGTAAGGGCAAGGAAGATACCCAGGAGTCTGCTCAGGGAAAGTGGGTGTGCCCATGATTAACTGGCAGGGGCACCACACCTGTGAACTCTGGCAGCCTGAGTCACCTCCCTGGGGCAGGGCAGGAGGGCTGAGGGCCTAGAGATGTGTAGGGGGTGGGGAGAGACCAAAGCTTCTCCGATGAAAACCAAAGGCACTTAAGTGGACTAGGTGCTGGAGCCAGAGATAGGAGGATAGAAAGGGGAGTCTGGATTCTCAAGCCAAGGAGGCCAGGAGCTGCAGCTCAGTCTGGCAGGGAGGGCCTGGCTTATGCAGAATGGCTGCAGACTGGGGCTTGACAGCCATAGAGGGAGTGGGACAGGGCAGAATGGCTCAGTGGTGGCTTCCCCAAGAAAGACAGCCTTTCCAGGCTGGCAGGTTGCATGTGTGTGCTGGCTCTGAGCACCTGCCTGATTCCTTAGCCTGATGAAACTCTGCCCTGGGAGGGAGGGAGAGAGGAGCTGGCTTTGACTCAGTTGCTCAGAGACTGCCCTAGCCGTGACCTGACCCAAGGTCTGGAGCTGTGGTCAAGGACCAAAGCCCTTCTTCAAGGGATGGAGACTCTGGACACAGGGTGTAGCCAGGCCCATGAATCTCTGAGGCTGGTCCTTGGAGCGCCTGGACTTGGCACAGTTTTCCTATAGCCTCGGGGCCAATGGGCTGGCTGTGGGCCCAGATCTGGCCAGACTTGATAGGACCCTAAGGAGCAACACCCTGTACCCAAAAGCCAACTGTAGAATCTGGGCTAGCCCACCAGTATTGAGCCCCCCATCTACCTTGGCTTCCAGCATTCAAGGGTCCCCTGTACTTTCCAGAGTTTCTTCCCGCAACAGCCCAACCCAAGTGTCCCCTGAGGAGAGGGGCTGCAGGTCAATCAATCCCTAGTCAGTGCTACACCGGCGTAGGCCCATGGTCTGTGCCCTCAGTGCAGACCCTGAAAGGTGAAAGGTGTTAGTCGCTCAGTTGTGTCCCACTCTTTGCAACCCCATGGACTGTAGCCTGCCAGGCTCCTCTGCCCATGGAATTCTCCAGGCAAGAACACTGGAGTGGGTTGCCATTCTCTTCTCCTGGGGATCTTCCCAGGGTCTCTGGCATGGCACGTGGACTTCTTACCATCAGAGCCCACAGGGAAGCCCCCAGTGCAGACCCTGGGCAGCAGGTACTCACTCAGCTGGGAGAGGAGAGGGTGATGGAGAAACAGAAGCAAAGGAGAGAACAAAAACCCTCAGACCACAGATCCCAGTGCCCGAGCTCCTATCCATCTAAGATGCCAAATCACAATACTTAGCTACCAAATCCCAGTTTGGTCCGCAACTGCTTTCTGTTCAGAGATGCTATTTCTAAGTAGATTATAAACTCCTGGGGGGTGGGTCTGTGACTTGCAATTCTTTGGCATTCCACTCCAGAGAGTGGCAGGTGGGGGCAAACAGCACTATCTGGCCAGTACTTGGAGGCAGGCTGAGGGCCATTTCCCACCAGCAGGAGTCTTCAAATAAGCCCCTGCCTGTCTGCATGTGTGAATCAGGGGCGGGGTGGTGGAGCTGGACTGGGCAGGGCCTGGGCTCCCGGCTCTGCCTCCCACCAGGGCCTGGCTCCCTGCTGCTTTCCCTGCCCAGGCCGTAGAGGGAGGGCAGAGCAGGTGGGGAACTGGCTGGGAGGTGTAACTTGAGCTGGGAGGAATTCCCTGCCCTTCCTCCGAGCTTTTATTAAAAGTAGGGCGGGGAAGGGCAGGCTTCTATCGGAAAAAACTCCCAGGCAGCCGGGGAGGTGGGGAAGCCGCAGGGCGGGTTGGGGTTGGGGGTGGGGTGCTAGAAGGGAGCACCGGCCTGGCTGCAAATAGAAACGGCAATCAGGCCCGTAACCCGGGCGGCGGGAGGCTCCAGGCCGGCCCAAGGGCACTGAGGCCCAAGCCTACTGGGGACGTGCAGAGAAGGGTGTCTCCTCCAACATGCATCTACACCTCACCTCTTCTCTGGGGCAGGAAGCAGCGTTTTGAGTGTCGGAGAAAGAACATGATCGCTTTTGCTCTGACTCAGTGGAGCTAGCGCCTTCACTGTCCCTAGTCCGGAGGGCAGCGCTCGGCGACCCCGTGGAGACTCAGCTCTACACCAGGAGGCCCCGCCTAATCATACATTATACATTGGACCGATCCAGAGATGAGTCTCCGTAGGGACGTCAAGCGGGTTCCTGGTGAAAAGATGTTCAGAGTCCACCCTCTTAGACCCGGGCCTTGGCCGTAGGGGCGCCGGTGGAGGAAGCGCCGGGTGAGATCCGGTCTCCCTCTTGATCCCATCTGGCGGTGGCACGACTTGAGCGCAAGAGTCCGAGAAAGTCGCCAAAGCGCCCCCTCAACCCTGATCGGCTGCCTCGGAGGTTCGCACCCCTTCCCCCTACCCCAGCGCGCCGCACGAGTCTCAGTGTCACCCAAACTAAGGCGGGAGCGCTGCCGCTGTGCTCAAGGTCCCCACCCCCACCCCCGGGGCCCAGAGCAGCCCCCTCTCTGTTAGCAAAGAACGTCACCGCGCGTCTGCAGGGCTCTCGAGGAATCGGGCGTCCGGAAGAGAGGGGAGAGGAACAGGGGCTGGGGGCCGCAGAAGCAGCTCCGGGGAGGCGGGTTGTGAAGGATCAGTGCCCTGGACATGGCTGGAGGAGTAGAGAGTGGGCTCAAGCCCTACAATCCTCCAGGGTTTGTGAAGAGGTGCACCGCCAAGGGCCAGCTGGAGATGGTCAGCTGGCCCGGTCCCCTTTCTTCCCCGCCCCCAACTCCGGGACAGGGGCTCATCTCTGCGCGCTTCCCCTCCACGCTTCAAGCTGCGGGCGTGGCTTCCTCCCCACCCTCAAGTTCTCCAACCCCCGGCAAAGCGGTTGGCGAGGGTCCTTACCTCCGCATTGACTTCGGCGTCCTCCGCCGCTGCGCCGCGGCCCAGGCAGCTCAGGAACACCAGCAGCAGAGGCAACAGTTGAGGCCGTGCAGCCGCCTCCCGGCCGCCAAGGAGACTGCCCGCCCAGCCCGGCCGTCCGGGCGCGCTCCGGTCGCTGCCCATGCCCGCGGGGCTCGCCCGCTTGCGGGCGCCGGGTCCCTGCACGCGGCTCGGAACTTGCAACTCCCTGGCTCCCCGCCCGAGCCTCGGCAAATTCCCACGGCCGAGGAGAAGCGGGCCGGGCAGGTCCGGGCGCGCGGAGCCGGCCCACTAGGGAGAGGGCGGGCCGGAGTCGCCCGCCGCGGAGTCCTGCAGCCTCGGCGCCCGGGGCCCGGCTGAGAGCAAGCGCAACTCCGGAGCCTTTGTCTGCCTCAGCGCTCCGGCCGCCCGATCCCGCGGCGTGCCCTGCGCGCCCAGCTCCTTCTGTCCATGTTGAGGGGCAGGCGCTGCCAGGAGCGCGCGCCTCCCGCTCGTGAATCCTGCTCGCCCCGCGTCCGACCCGGCCCGGCTCCCGGGCAGCCTAAGAATGAGGCGCAGGGCGCGGGTCGGAGCGAGTGAGCTAGCCAGGGAGCCGGCGCCCGAGGTTCCCGGCGAATTCCGCGCAGCTCCGGGCGCTCCCGGCCCTCCTCCCCGCGATCCCCTACCGCGGCTCTTAAAGGGCCAGCGCTCTCGTGGCAGACCGGCCCGGGCGGGGGCCGGGGGCGGTACCTCAGCCCGAGGTTTCTAGGTAGCAGGTGCCGGCGGTGGAGCGAAACCCGCGGCCCCTTTTAATCTTCCGGGACGGCGGGAATCTTCTCCAGCCCGCCCCCGCCACTCCCATCCTTGCTTTGGGGGAGCCGGATTGACCCCCCGCCAAAGCGGCCCGCCCCACAGAGGGAGGGGCAAGGAGGAATGATGACGCCTCTTTCTCCCACCTACTGGGTTGGTGGGGATAAACTGAGACAGCGGGGTCTGGAAGGTGGGCCTTGGAAGGGGATCCAAGCGTCTGGTTTTAGGCTGAAAAAAAAAAAAGATAAAAACCCAGAGATTGGTTGGCCTAACGCCTCTTTTCAAAAGCCTCGGGCTATCTTTGGCCCTTTCAGGACTTTTCTCAGTTTCCCAGTGAAGCGTTGGGTACCTTGGATGCCATGCGACAGAGATGAGGTTGCCGTCCTGGGTGGCTACAAACGTGCAGCATGGAGATGCGCAAGTTAATTAACTTTTCTGAACCGCCAAGTCCTTATCTGGAATGCAGGGCAAAGGGCTGGGGTGGGCAGTTAAGATATGCTTCCGGCTCCTGGCCTAGCACACGTTGGGTGTCCAAGCAAAGAACATTATTTTGTACAAACGAAATGTGACAGTGCAGCCCCACGGGGTGCTGGGCGGGTGGGCAAAACTGCCCGCAGAGCGGACTTGAAAGTGCTAGTCCCCTGGTGGCTCAGATGGTAACGAATCTGCCTGCAATGTGGGAGACCCGAGCTCGATGCCTGGGTCGGGAAGATCCCCTGGAGAAGGGCATGGCAACCCACTCCAGTACTCCTGCCTGCAGAATTCCATGGACACAGGAGCCTGGCGGGCTGTACAGTCCATGGGGTTACAGAGTCGGACACTACTGAGCAACTTTCACTTAATTCTGTTTCAGGATCGATTTGAGGATCTGGTTGGTTTGGATGCTGAAGGCAAGAGGTGGGAGGCCTGGGGTCTAAGGTTCACAAAGGTAACCTTCCAGACTAAGGGAAGTCCTGACCCGACGGACTGGCGTCAGGTCAGGAGGTGATGGCGCCCGCGGGAGGGCAGGAGGGCGGAGACCTCACGGGAGCCGCCTCCCAGCCCCGGAAATGGGAGCTTTCTTTACCTGAGGGCAGGTTTCGATAGAGTAAGCCCTCGGGGTCGCCGGCAGGCCTCCCAACCTGGAAATCCGCAGAGATCTGGCAGGGCTTCAGAAAAGGCCTGTTCACCGACAGGCCAGGTGAAGACAAAGAGTACTGTTTGTTTTTTTCTTTTCCTTTTTAAATGGCCTTGTTTTCACTTCAGATTGGATTGGGAGGGGTTAATCTTTCTTAAACTTTCTTTCTTTGGTTGTGCTGGGGCGTCCTTGTTGCCTGCGCTCTCTCTAGTTTTTTTTTTGGGGGGGGGGGCTGCTCTCCAGTCTTGGTGCACAGGCTTCTCCTTGCAGTGGCTTCTGTTACTGCGGAGCATAGGCTCTAGGTGCATCGGCTTCAGGAGCTGCAGCACATGGGCCAGCAGCTGTGGCTCCTGGGCCTTGAACATGCAGGCTTCAGTTGTGGCAGCATTCAGGGTCAGTAGTTGTGGCACACTGGCTTAGTTGCTCTTCAGTGTCGATTTAAAAAATAGTCACAGCCTGAAAATTGAGAGTTATGTTTTATTTGGTGGAATTTTTAGGACTTAAAGCCTGGGAGACAGCATCTCAAGTGACCCTTAGAGAACAGGTCTGAAGAGGGGGGTGGTATGAGGGTGTGTGTGTGTGTGGGGGGGTCAGGTTATATAGAAGTTTGCAACAGGGCAGGTAGTCTGACCATCTAAAGATTATTATTAATTAAGTAAAACCAGATATTTCAAGTTAAGGAATTTAGCACTTTTCTATGTAGGGGAAGATGTAAGAGTCTAGGGTCACTGAAATCTTTCCTTTCAGATGCATCTCAGCTATCTGGGGTCAATATCCTTAGTTCCTCAAGGCTCACCATTGGGAGTGACTGCAGCCTAAAGGCTGCCAGATTATAGGTACTGTTCTTCCTGGGTGCCCTTGTAGCTCAGAAATTAACATTTGGAGGGACAGAATCGCTGATGGCTGGGACATCCTTGTTTACTGATATGGCAGGCAATACTCCATTTCTCAGCAGCATGTGGAATCCTTCTGGACCAGGTATTGAACCCATGTCCCCTGCATTGGCAGGCGGATTCTTATCCATTGCATTACCAGGGAAGTCCAGAAAAGGGCACTGTTAAAGAGAACAGGCAGAAGTTAAAATGGCCAAGACAGAGTTTATTAAAAAAAAAAAAATTGCACTAGAGACTTGGATATAGAACTGGGACTGATTCAAAATACAACCAGAACAAGTGGGGATTTACTGCCAAGGAGCAAGTGGGGGGAGGGGCAGCTTTGGTGGATGGAAAATTACTAAGAAGAGTTATCAAGTCTTTGGGGGCCATTCACCTGAAGGCAGGTGAGGGTGATCACATATCCCCAGGGTATAGTGGGGATGCTGAGTTTGATCAGGTGTCAAGGATGGGGTATTCAGCTAAATTGACTTAGCAAGATTCTTGCTAAAACTGGATTCTATAAGGAAGTACAGGGATGGGCCTTGCTGGGGAGAAGATTCAAGGGAGCCTGACTAACGTTGGGTTAATCAGAGAGTCTGTCAGTTCCCTCTCGTTCAAGGGAAGCAGAGGCGTTCTTCTTTCCTCTGATCAATATATTAATACATTCATTTTTCATTTGGTTGCTTTTTATTCATTTAGAACCAGCTGAATCATCTGTTGAGACTTGATGAGGGTTGATAATTGCTGTGCTGTGGGATCCACAGACATTTGATGAGAGGAATACCTTGAAGATAAATAGAACGATGAAGACTAGAGGCCGAATTGGTCCTGTGCCCAACTTCGTAGACCTTCAGGGAGCCTCCAGAAGAAGTCCCCAGACCTGTTGTCCCTCCTCAGTGGGTGGTGATGGAAGTAATGCACACACCTCTTCATTCGTGTCTCGAACCTTCCTGGTTAAGGCCGAGATTTCACGTAGATTGCCAAGGACAAAGATGCCGCAGTTGCTTCTGACCACTGCATACATGCCCCTTCTTGGGTCATATCGAGGCTGATGCAGTTATGGAGAACAGCGTGCTGGGGTTCTCATCCTTGGTGAGTCACTGATTTGAGGCCAGTGATGATGTTATCTGAGGACAAGGTGAATTGCTTCAGCAAGGAGCAGGTGATTGATTCTGTTGTTGAGTCTAACCTCTTGAGCCGGATGATAGATTCCTGGGAATGGTACCCAAAAGGTGGCAAACCTTTGCCCCCAAATAGTAGTGAGGTTATGGATGGAATGTAGGCCCAATTCTATAACTGGTTTTTTTCTAAATTGCTCCCCAGGAACCAAGATCATCTACAAGGGTATTTGTAGATGGTGGTGTAGATGATGTCCTGAATACCTTTTGATCCTATAGTGGGAGGAAATTAAACTGCAGGAGTGATGACTGTTTTAGAGATAGTTTAAGAGAGGCAGGAGATCGTGGGAAATAGAATAAGATGAGGGAATGGTGAGATTGTCAAGGTAACAGTATCTGGCCCAGATGGAAGGTAACAGCCAATAAGCATGGGTTCCATGGACAAAATAAGAATGATCTGGAGTTAGGTAGGAGCTATAGAGATAGTTATCTGATGGCTAAAGGTAACCAAAGGATGCTCAGTTTGGGTGGGGAAAGGATTTGTTTGAAGGTGGTCCTCCTGTGGTTGGCCTGGGTCTCAGCAATTACTCTGGGAGGGGCAGTGGTAGATATGCAGAGTTCCTGGAGTGGCTTGGGGGTTTTATGTTGTACAGTATATCCTTGCAGCTTATTTGATACCTGATAGTGTGTACCCCTACCTGTGTATTGCCCTTCCCCCTTTCCTCTCCCCCTGCCCCATAACCACTAATTTGTTCTCTTTATCTGTGAATTTGCATCCTTTCTGTTATATCACTAGTTTGTTGTATTTTTTTAGATTTCACATGTGAGTGATATACAGTGTTAGTCTTAGTCTGTCTGATTTATTTCACTTAGCATAATACCCTCCAAATCCATCCATGTTGCTGAAATAGCAAAATTTCATTCTTTCTTATGGCTTAGTGGCATTCCATTAAATATATATATCACATTTTCTTTATCCTTTCATCTGTTCATAGACATCTAGGTTGCTTCCCTATCTTTGGCTACTGTAAAAAATGCTGCTATGAACGTTGGGGTGCACATATCTTTTCAAATAAGTGGGTTTTTTTTCAGGTATATACCAAGGAGTGGAATTGCTGGGTCATATGGTAGTTTTATTTTTAGACTTTTGAGAAACTTCCATACCACTTTTCATAATGGCTGTACCAATTTACATTTCCCCCAACAGTGTGCAAGTGTTCCCTTTTCTTTGCATCCTTGCCAACATTTGTTCTTGGTGTTCTTCTTGATGATAGTCATTCTGACCAGTGTGAGGTGATACCTCTTTGTGGTTTTCTCACCTTTTTTTTTTTTATTTTTGGCTGTGTCACATGGCTTGTGGGATCATAGCCCCCTGATCAGTAGTTGTACCCAGGCCCTGGCAGTGAAAGTGCTGAGTCCTAACCACTGCACCACCAGGGAACTCCTCGCTTGTTTTTTTCATTGTCTTCTAAAAATCATTTGTTTTTGGCAGTGCTGGGTCTTCACTGCTGCCCAGACTTTTCTCTAGCTGCAGGGCGTGGGCTTCTCACTGTAGTGGCTTCTCTGGTTGCAGAGCATGCGCTCTAGGCACACGGACTTCAGTACTTGCGACACAGTGGCTCATTAGGCGTGGCTTGCGGGCTCTAGAGCGCGGGCTCCGTAGTTGTGTTATGTGGGCTTAATTGCCCTTGGCATGTGGAATCTTCCCAGACCAGGGATCAAACTTGTGTCCCCTGCGTTGGCAGGTGGATTCTGGTCCACTGGACCACCAGGGAAGTCCTTTTCATTGTGATTTTGGTTTACATTTCCCTGATGATTAGCGATATTGAGCACCTTTTCATGTGCCTATTGGCCATCTGCATTTCCTCTTTGGAAAAAATATCTATTCAGTTCTTCTGTCCATTAAAAAAAAAATCAGGTTGTGTTTTTGATGTTGAGTTATATGAGCTGCTTATATATGATTCTTATATTTCTTTAGTTATGAAACACAACTCCAGTGTTGAACACCCAGTGATTTGACAGCAGTGTTAGCGACGAGTAAAGTGGTATAATAATCTTGAGCCTTCTAGGCTCAAGATTGGTTTTTTTGACAGTGGCATTTCTAGAATTCTAGATTGCTTATTGTAGTCACAGGAAGGATAATCAGGAAGTTCTAAAGGGAAGGCAGTCAATGGAACCTTGACTTGTTGATTTAGGATCAAGTGTGTTTTGTTGATTCTTGACAGTATCTAAGGATGTTACATTGAATAAAGTTAGAATCTTCCACTAGTCAAGATGAATAAGGCGTCCCCATGAGCCTTCCTGTGATTATTTCATACGGGGATAGCTTGGGGCTTCCCTGGTGGTCCAGTGGCTAGGACTCTGTGCTCCCAGCGCAGGGGGCCTGGGTTCAATCTCTGGTCAGGAAACTAGATGCCATATGCCTCACAACTAAGGATCTCGCATGCCACAGCTGAAAGATATTGCCACAACTAAAGAAACCACGTGTTGTAACTGAGTCCCGGCACTGTTGAATAAATAAATAATTAAAAATAATAAATATCTTTTTAAAAAGGGAGATAGCATGCCTGAAGATAGGGGTGACGATGTGAGAGTCCTGAGAGCAAGGGGCAGGGCTTGCAGGCGTGGAAGCCCAGTCCTGGACAGTGGAGCCAGTCTGGCCTTGAGGATGGTGTTTCTATGTTCTTTCTGTGGCACTCGATGGCTGAGGATGCTAAGGACAGTGGAGTCTTTGACTACCGTGCTGCCTTTTCCATTCCCTGTATAATTTTACCAGTGAAATTTGATCCCCTAGATCAAATGCTAGAGATGGGGATGCCACAGGTGGGGCAGATTTGTTGCAGGAACCCTTTGGCAACTGATATTGCTGAAGCATTTGGGCAGGGGAAAGCCTCTTCCCATTTAGAAAATAGGCAGACAGCGGTGAGAACATACTGGTAGCCTCATGCTTTTGGTGACTGGATAAAATCTACTTGCTGGTGAAGAAAGTTCTGAGGGGGAGCTGCCTCCCTTCCTGCCCCACTTTTACTTATATTTCTGGCAATTGAGGCAAGTGAGCTGCTTGAACCAAATAAAAGCCAAATGGTCCAAACTACCTTTTGCCTAATATATCCTGCATCCTGTCCTTTCTGTATGAGTCATGTTGTGTGGACCACACGAAATGACTCGAGAGAGATATTCATACTTAAGGGCTTCCAAGCAGACATCTTGGTGATTCCAAAGTCCATCTGAATGGCTTGAACAGACAGCTTCTTCCCATACAATTCTTTCTGAGTCTGAAGCTGTTACCTGGGCCATGTGGTATGATTTTCTTAGGAGTCATTCTTTTTAAAAAAACTAATTAATTTGGCTGCACTGGTCTGGCTTGCAGCAGGAGGGATCTTCAATTTTTGTTGCAGCATGCAGAATCACTTGTGGCATGTGGAACCTAGCTCCCCATCCAGGGATCGAACCCAGACCCCCTGCATTGGGAGCACGGAATCTTAGCCAGAGGACCACCAGGGAAGTCCCAGGAATCCTTCTAAATTAGGGCTGTCCCTTGAGGGAAGGTGAATAATCCCACTGGGGTCTAGGGCCTCAAAGAGGGATGCAGGGGGCTCCATCCCAAAGCATGAAACTGCTTAGATTTTTTGGGTGGTTGGGGAATATGCTGCTAATTTATTGTATTTATTGGACTTTATCTGGATTTTTTTGTGCTATATCTTTCAGTTTTAACTGTCATGATATGCTGGGGTAATAACAATACTTTTAGAAGTTCTGCTATTTGGGGCTCATTTTTTACCAGGGTACCAGCTACTGTCATGAATCTTCTGTTTCTAGCATATACCAAAAGCATCCACTAACCCAAGGTGTAGTGGCTATCAGCATAGATGTTAACCTTCATTCCTTCTGCTCTTAGGCAAGCCCAGATAAGAGCAATTAACTCAGCTACGTGGGCTGAACTGATGTTTGGCAAGCCTCAATATTCCAGAGGTTTATGTTGATCAGTGATGGCCTGTGTAGCCTTGAAGACCTCATCTTCCTTCCAGAGGTAGGAGCCATTGACCTCTGAAGAGTGAGGTCAACTTGGGGGAGGGGCTTTTCTGACAAATCTAGCCTAGAACAGAACAGTGATCTAGTGTTAATGACACAATCAAGGGATGTCCCATCAGTGGGTAAAGGAAGCGAGGGAGCAGGGTTAAGGTTTTGACTTTGATGTATACTAACGTGAGGAGAGAGAGTAGTAGAGAGTACCTTTCATGAGAGGTAAGTCAAGATGAAGAAAAGTACTATGTATTTTCATTAGGTGACAGGGTCTGTGGAGCACAAGGGACATATATATCAAGCGGATCACCTAATACTAAATCGGGGGTAGATTAGACAAGTGTGGTGGTTGTAGCCATGGCTCACAGGCATGGGGGATATGCTGTAGCTGCTGGGTCAAAGGTCAAACTATACTATCCCAGAGGTCTTGGGTGTCCATTACACTTCTAGGACAACACTCTGAGGGCATGACCTCTCATTTATGCACAGACAGGAAAGAGGCAGGGAGTCCTTGGAAAGTTCAAGGGTGGGAAGTGAAAGCAGAGAGCCCTTAAGGTTCTTGGAAAGCGCCTTTGGAAAGGGGGTTCTGAACCACTGGGACTGGGGGTGCCTCCCCAGTCATGGCATAGAGGGGTGAGGCAATCATAGAGAAATTACAGGATTTCCCTGGTGGTCCAGTGGTTAAGAATCTGCCTGCCAATGCGGGGGACAGAGGGTCGATCCCTGGTCCGGAAGAAGCCACATGCCTTGGAACAACTAAGTGCGCTGGAACTCCTGAAGCCTGCTTGCCCTGCAGCCTGCGCTCTGCCGCAAGAGAAGCCCCCACCACGAGAAGCCTGCGCACCACAACCAGAGAGGAGCCCCTGCCCTGCTCGCCGCAGCTAGAGAAAGCCCACGTGGCAAAAGACCCAGCATGGCCAAAAATAATTTAAAAATAAATAAAAACACTTTAAAAAATGAGGTTTCCATGGCCTATAATATCCCACAGGACCCCCAAACCCTGTCAGTTGTCCTTTTCTTTCAGGGAGGAAAAATGTTGAATAGCAGAGTCTGGGGAGATGGTTTTCCCTGCAGCTGAAATATCATGACCCAAATAGCAGACACACAGAGAGCATAGCTGAAATTCATCTCTAGCCTCCTCGCGGCCCTTTCTTGCGAATGCCTTCGAAAGGTCTTCAGCATCCAAAAGGGGTTGTCATGACTGCCAGAACATAGAAGGAGGTCATCTGCCCGTTGGATTATGGTGGAGTCTCCCGGGAATTTTAAGTCCCTGGAAATGACATTCAGGATGTGTGAGAAGGAAGTGGGAGCCTCAGTAATCCCTGGGGCATAACAGTCCAGGTGTGTTATTGGTTATCCCAGGTGAAGGCAACATGTACTGTATTCCTTATAAAGGGGAATCCTAAACAAGGCAGAGTACAAGTTGACGGCTGAAAAGTATTGGGTGTTGGGAGGAACAGCAGACAGGATAGTGCTAGGATTGAGCAGCACGGCAAATCTGAGTTTGACGATTTTAATAAATCTCAGATCTGGACTAACTAACCTCTTTGCCCATTGTGGGTTTTGATGGCACAAATGGGAGTCATGCGTGGATTAGAAGTAGGGGCTGAGCATTTCTAATAAATTTTGGATTGTCAGTCAGGGCCCCTTAGGACCTTCTAGCTTTCAGTGCTATTGGGGAACCCTAGGCAGGGGCATGGAAAGACCCATTTCTGTCTTAAGGGGTAGTTTTCCCCTCTTCTCGAGGTCTTGCCACTCCTAGACTCAAGACCTTCTTTCCTACAATTTCAGAAGGAGGGGACCATGATTTTGGAGCTTGCCATAGATTAAAAGTTTTCAGGTCCTTCTAGCTGTTTTAACTGCAGTGCCTTAAGCTTGCAGTTTTCTGGAAATACCATCTTCATAATGCTGGGCTAATGCCTGGAGTCAGACAAGTTTGCATTTTGCCCGTTAATACTATTTCTCTGTAATGTGTCATGGAGCTCTGGCCTGAGGCCATTTACAAAGCTTGTGGTCAGAGCAGAGGCCGTTAGGGAGGTCAGGTCCAGCCCCGGGTGTTCTGACTGCGCTGTTTCTAATTGATGGAGGTGGCCATCAATTAGGTGGGCAGCCCAGCTCATCTCTTCGCTGTTTACAATTTTCAATACAGGACCTGGGTAACTTTTCTCTTACTTCCCTCATTCTCCTGGGAGAATCAAGGTCATCTGAGACTCTTGAGGGTCTTCAGAAATGGGGTTCCCTTTTGCCTTCCAAACCAAAGGGCAGCATCTCTAGGGTCAACTGGTAGAGGGATAGGTTGACATCAGTTGGGGAATCTGGAGAGTATGCTTCCAGGACAGTCTTCAGTTCTTTAATAAATCTTTCCCTTTTCATTTGGCAGATCAGGAAAGTTAAAAAAAAACACATTATTTATATTTGGCTGCACTGGGTATCCCTGCTATGCATAGGCTTTCTCTAGTTGTGGCGAGCGGTGGCTACCCTCTACTCCTGGTGCATAGGCTTCTCATTGCCGTAGCTTCTCTTGTTGTGGGGTGTGGGCTCTCGGCACACAGGCTTTGGTAGTTGTGGCGCACGGGCTTATTTGCCCCATGGCATGTGGAATCTTCCCAGACCAGGGATCAAACCCATGTCCACTGTTGGTGAAGGACATTTTGGGGAGAAGAACAGATGTCATAGAGAGCTGGGAGGGGGGACTTGGGCACTGGAAGGGGTCTATGGGGTTTACTGGGTCAGAAAATATTTTCCAAAGACATTGTTGAAGAACTTCAATAGTTTGAATCACTTAGCTGCTTTTTGGCTTCTTCATAGCAAGTGAAAAAAGTGGACCATCATGCATCAGAAATTTGAATTATGTTTTGCCCTAGGGCTTCCCCTTAGGTAGACTAATTTGAACAGATTCCAGGAACCCCAAGAGTGGCTGTGTTAGCTCTAGAGTTTTGGGTAAGGTATTATCAGTGAAAACAGAGAGTACTAGGGCCGTAGAAGCATGTGGTCCACAGGAATAGGAAGACAGTTTCAGTCAATCAACAAGCCCCCATGTTTATTTTTTTAACTAATGCTTTTTTTAAAACAGTTAATTAATTTGGCTGCACCGGGTCTTAGTTGTGGCAGTCGAGATCGTCCATTTTCATTCTTAGATGTGGCATGTGGGATCTAGTTCCCTGACCAGGGATGGAACCCAGGACCCCACTGTTGGGAACGCAGAGTCTCAGCCACCAGATCCCCAGGGAAGTCCCAAGAAGCCCCTATGTTCTCGAACATGGTGCTTTTCCACTTACAAACAGAGAAACCTGGGGTTCTAACTCAGCCTCTGTTCCTTGGTAGGGAGAGGGTTCAGGAGAATGTGACTGAAGTTTGGTCAAGCAAGAATCTTGGTCAGCACCAATGGTGGACATTACCTGGTGTTGAACCAAGCATCCTGAGGGAGAAGAAGTCAAGGTTTGGACAAAGGGGACAATTTCATCCATTTCCACCAACTTTTGTGTGGGGTCCCTTGTTTGGGAAATGGATTTCTAAAGTTTTCACTTCGAAATTTCCTTCTGGGAAATGTAGTATAGTCATCAGAAATGGACAACAGGGTTGTCTCCATTTAACTGATTGCACTGCAATCTTTCATAATATTTATTCACAATTGGCAAACTAAAAAAAAAAAAAAAAAGGCTTGCTTTTAGAGGGTACCTAGTAAGGACGGGAGCCCAGGAATCCTAAGCAGTGCTGTCTGCTTACCCATGGTCAGACAGGGCTGGTCATTGTTTTCTCTCTTGTGACTGGTTTTGGCCCCTACAGGTACCTCAGGGCTCCAAGGTTTGTACCTGCACCCATCACAGAGGTCTGCAGTTCTGTGGCTCTGGCCAGACCCCAAGGCCTGAGGGGACCAGTGGGACTGAGTGAACTCCAACCTTTCAGTCACCTAGTTTTGTTTTTTTTTTTTTAATTGGAGTATAGTTGATTAACAGTGTCATGTTAATTTCAGGTGCACAGCAAAGTGACTCAGTTCTATGTATATACATCTATCTATTCTCAGTCACCCAGCTTTGAAACACTACCCACATCTTGCCTCAATCTTTTCATCTAGCCCCTAACCCTCCCCTCATTTTTGTCCTGGAATCTTTTTGAATTAAATCCCAGACACCTCATTTCACAGCACAGTTTCATTCTGAGACCCTGCTGGGGTGTGAGAGGTTATACAAATAGCTCTGGATCCAAAGCCAGGCCAGCGGTTCTGGCCCAGCACAAATTTATTTACTGGGCAACCTTTTTAAAACTTTTATTTACTGGGCCATCTTGAGCGGGTATCTCCCCTTTTGGGGTCAACCTCCTTATTTGTAAAAGGCAGGTTCTGGCTCAGGTAGAGGCCAAGATCCCTCCTTTCAGTAAAGGAAAGGCAGGGTGGGTAGGAGGCAGGCCCGGAGCCCCCACCCCAACCCCTGGCCGTCCTGCTGTGGGCCCCTCAGGGCTCCTGGTACGGGGGAATAAACAAACAAGCTGGGGTAATTTCCCTCTTCCTTGGAAACAAAGCTGGGGTGGTCTGGAGAGGCGTGTGGAGAGGAGAGTGCCAGGTGGAAGGGGGCCAAACAGGCCGGGAGATGATGCCTTCCCTGCCCTGTGGGGAACATCTAAGGACAGATGTGTTGATTTTGCACCCTCCCTGGTGTGATAAAACCCCCCTCGAGAGCGTGGCTTTATTCCGAGCCGGCCTGCCGAGGGGTGGACCCCAGCTGGCTCTGGTCTCGCCTCCTGTCTCCTGAACACATCTCCTCTTATGGAAGAGCCCCAGCTGCTTCTGCACTGTCAGTGCAGCGTCCAGCGGCGCACTCAGGGTCTGGGCGCCTGCCAAGCCCTGCCGCCCGCCACCCCTCCCCCTCGGTGAATCTCCTGCTTCCTCCATCACCACCTCCATTCTCCCTCGAAGAGCCGGTTATTGATCTTGGCCTGTCTCTCAAAGATGCCGCACTCTAATTCCATCCTTGCACCACATCCTCCCCCAGGGGGCCGGGAGGTCAGTCAGTCCCCCTGGGTTTGTTAATGGTGATGCTACATGACATGGGGGGTGCGGGTGGGGGCTGAGGGGGGCCCTCCCAGGAAGAAGGAGTGCCTGAGATGGAGGCTCTAGGGCCCTGATGAGGAGGATCAGGTGGTCCACGCCCTCAATACCTGCCTTGTGAGATGCTGGTCTCTATCCTGCAATTGGAACCTGCAGGAAATTGGGTGGTTTTGCTTGCATCTCCCAGATGGGAATGGGTGTTCTCTGCACCCAGTCGGCCCCACCCCCTCATAAGCATCCAGTGGATTGGAGGAGGCTGATTCACTCAGCTGCCCAGGTCAGGCGCTGGCATTGAGCAGGTGTCAGTAAGCGCTGGCTGTACAGCAGAATTGCCAGGAAGGCTGGCCTGCACCTCCCTCTCCAGCCTGTGTGACCTCAAAAGCCAGCAGACCTGACTGGCCAATCCTGGTTGAATCAGCAGCTCCATGCAGAGGGCTTGGGGAAGAAGGCACAGAATGTGATTTCCTGGGTCTCTCCAGGCTGGAGATTGGAAGCTGGCCTCACGAAGAGGCCAGGAGGGAGATTCAGAGGTGCAGGAAGGAGAGTGGGAACCAGAACCACAGGCCCCCTTCTCCCTACATCCTTCCCAGGGGAAAGAGGGTGGTCTGGGCTGGAGCAGGGAGAGCGGGCCTGGCAGGCTGCAAAAGACAGCACTGAGGTTAGGGCCTTGTCTGACTTCTCATGTGACCCCAGGCAATTCATGGAACCTGCTTTTCTGGAAAAGCAGAATAGTCACTCCTACCTGGTTTACTCTCCAGGGGGTTCCTGGGAGGAAAAGATGAGAGGGTTCTAGAAAGGATTCCAGAAGTGTCACAGCAGGATCGTGTCTAGATGTCTGTGCTTATGCCTTGGTCTAGGTGCCCCCCTCTGGCAAGCAGGCCTGGCAGGCCAGGTGCCTGCACCCTGTACTGATGCATCGTCAAGGCTTCTCATGGCCACCTTACGAGGTCATAACGGAGACTCCCAAGAGTACATTCCCACCATGAAGCAGGCTAGAGAAGATGGGGGCAGAGGAAAGTCATTTTTTTTAGTCATTTTTGCACCTGGTTGAACAGAAGCAATCCAAAACAGAGTCCAAAATAAAAACCCTAAGTTTTATTTGCTGAACATAATTTAAAACTAAAACATAAAAGTGTCTCTTCCACCATCACTAGAAATCCAGGTGGCAGCTGGAGAGAGGACTGGCCCTGGGCTCTGGTGAGGGCTCAAGGAAAACAAAAACCCCTGTGCAAGCCCTGGCCCTTCCTCCGAGTGCCCCCAGAACGCCCACAGGCCGCAGCAGGCAGCCGGAGGCGGCAGAAAGAGAGCTCTGCCTGGGGAAGGTGCCTCTCGGCTTCTTTGGGAAGCTGATGGGAAGCCAGAGGTCAGAGCGTTGGAGGCCTGGCTTAAAGCCACCAGTCAGGCCAAGATGAAACATCTGCTCAAGTCTCCCCAGGCACCTGGCTGGGGGTGAGTGGGAGGAAGGAATGGAGAAAACTGATGCTAAACCACAAATTAGCACCCTGGGCCTTGGCCCTGAGATGGCCTCCACTGGCATAGGAGGGGGTGAGACTAAAAATAAATAAATAAAAGCTACACCGCTTCAAGGAGGGAGCATGACAGGCCTGTGGAAGCACCCTTTGTCAGGCCTGAGCAGAGATGAGACAGGGCATGATGGCTTCAAAAAGCCCTCGTCTGGGGGCCAATGGCATCCAAATGCAGACAGCCCAAGGGGGTATTGGGGAGGGGCCCTTTGTTGGTGGGACTACCATGGGGGTTCTGACTGAGTACGGGTGGGCTCACCAAGTGACCCCCATTTTTTGTTTTGTTTTGCTTTTCTGCATAACCACCAGACCTAGAACTAGGAAGCCCAGGCTGCCCTCTACTGGTGATTTCTGGGAAAGACCACAGTGCAGCGGTGCCCGACCTGCAACCCAAAGGGGCCAAAAGAGAACCAGCTCCGGAGAGCACCCCAAGCAGCTGTGCCTCCTCTGGCCAGGCCCCCCAGTGGAGGGCTGGCAGCAGCCCCAGCGATCTGAGTGGGTTCTTCCATCTCTGTCTGGCTGCAGAGGGGCCCAGGACAATGAGGGCCTCCGGTGCTCACTTCAAAGGCATCGAGAAGAATTTGTTCCCAGACTTGCAGCGGATCTGCTCGGCGTATGCACGCAGCAGCATCTCAGAGTCTTCAAACTCATCCACGATTCCCTTAAAAGCAGGAGCCAGGAGAGGACAGTCGTGTTAAGGGGAATCAGGGACCCAGACGGCACTGCGAACAAAGCCAGCCTACTGAAATCCTTCACAGGTTAGGCTACCTTGTCTAATCAGCTCTGCTATTCTGTGAGGTCAGTGCTATCATTCCCACCTTGGCAGATGAGGAAATGGATGCTCAGAGACCTGGATCACAGAATCCAATAAAACCAGGCTTGGGACCTGGGTCTGCTGGAGCCGGAGCCCAGAGGTCCTTGCCGCCTCCAGTGTGATCAGGCCAAGAGCAGATGTGGCTACGTGATAATGGCCCAGGGGCTGTCTCCCGCCTGCATGTGTTTCCTTTGGCTCAAACAATATTTTCTTAAAAAATACATATTGGTGGCCAACATTTGAAAATAGGGTGATTACACATTAAAAAAAAAAAAAATCTAGGTTTCTGGCTTTTCTTGAAAAACAAGTGCTTGCAACACAAGGCCCACATTCCTGCACAACAGCTCCCCACCATCTCCTTTCTGAGAGGTGAGTATCAGCTCCTCTGAGGGCACTGATGGCAAAGTTACCCCCGGCTTATCACAAGATGAGAAAGGCTGTGAGGGTGGACGTTCTGGACACCTGGCACGTTTCACTCATTTCCAGCCCCTCCCGGGCCCTGGTGAGCACCCGAGCCTTTGACCTCTGGGCGAGGGGCTGTGGACTTGGGGAGTCGGCACTGTTCTCGGGCAGGGCGTCTCCAGTTTTAACGCGCACACAAATCCCCAGACATCTTGTTAACATCTGACTGCTTAGGTCTGGGTTGGGGCGAGAGAGTGGGTGTCGCTAATAAGCTCCCAGGTGGTGCCCTGCTGCTGGTCTGAGAGGAGCAGGGGGTGGTGTGGGTCTCTCCGGCAAGGCCGGTTATCTCCCAGGGATTCCGGTTTGTGGGCCTAATCCTCAGGGCTTGTCAGCCTCCTTCCTGCCCCCCACCTTCCACAGCATTACTTCCGGAGTTCATCACCTGCCCGGCTCTCATGCCGGGAATTCACCTGTAGTTCCTGCAGGCACGGCCCTTCCATCTGGAGACGCGCATCACCCACGCACCAGGCCAGGCTGATGTGGAAGGAGGGGTCCTGCAGAGGAACAGCAGGGAGGCAGGCGGTCACCTGGATGCCATGGCAGACATCACAAGAGCTCGGCGACAAGAGTTGTCCCAGTATCCCTGCTGGATCCCTGACCTGATCCACGGAGACTAGATCCTTGGTGTTGATCCCAAGTGTCTCCACGGATAGATACAATAGCCCTGGGCTGGTCCTTGCTATGGACTGAATAGTGTGTCCTCCACCCCCCATCCCAATTCATATATTAAAGTCTTAATCCCCAAGGTGATGGTATTTGGAGAAGGGGTCCTTGGGAGATAACTGGTTTTAGCTGAGGTCACGAAGGTGGAGCCCTCGTGAGGGGGTTAGTGCCCATGTAAGAGGCGGCAGATGGCTTCTTCCTCTCTCTTTCCATCGAGTGAGGCCACAATGGGAAGATGGCCATCGACAAGCCAAGAAAGGAGGCCTCACCAGAAAATGACCATGATGGCACCTTGGTTTCAGGCTTCTAGGCTCCAGAATTGTGAGAAAATGAAAGTTCTATTGTTTAAGTCATCCAGTCTCTGGTATCTGGCTATGGCAGCCTGAGCTAAGACAGTCCTGTTCTCAGAGGCTCTCCTTTACATGTCCTAACATTGAGTCCTTACATCTGGGACATGGAAGAGAACCCATGTCCCAGATTTAATGTTTTCTGATGTAAAAGATTTCAATAGATGACATACTTTTTAAGGTGAACAAAACCCGAAATATCTAAAGTTATGATAAAACTGTAAATTATCTCCATTCAAATTCATACTTCTATATCACAGCATGACTTTAAAAGAATATATCAAGCAAAACCACTGGCCCTTTAAAGCCTTAATATTCGACTCGGGTAGGTTCAAGCTCCCCTGGAGGGCATGGGGTAAGGCACAGGAAGGGATGTGAAGCTTGGACTCTATGTGGAGTGTCGA
Source organism: Capricornis sumatraensis (assembly GCF_032405125.1). Lineage (NCBI taxonomy): Eukaryota > Metazoa > Chordata > Mammalia > Artiodactyla > Bovidae > Capricornis > Capricornis sumatraensis. The sequence goes on along the minus strand of NC_091088.1, from coordinate 31,679,945 downwards.
TGTGACTAAAAAATACTAGGGAAAGCTACTTCTAAAAAATATAAAGATAAGCATGGATACATCAGAATCGAAGGCATAGATCTCGTCGAGCATACTGAAGAGGTAACAGAAGATCTGTAAGAAGTGCTGGACTTTGGCTGGGCAGTATCTGACCCAACACCAGACTCTCTACTCCCCAGGGGTGTGGGTCCTCTGAGGGCCAGCAGAATGGACACTTCCCCTGGGAAAGTTCTGGAGGTTCTGCAAGGGTTGCTTTAAGGCTGGTTTTATTCCCATTAGAGATGGGTTGGTGGAGAGGAAAAAAGATGCCCCTTGATTACCTGGTAGAAAGTGCTGAGGTCAAACTCCTCCATGACCCTGTCTACCTCTGCAACCAGGTCCAGGAAGTGGGCGTGCCCTGAGGTGACCTCGAGCCCAACAAAGGTCCTGGAGGGAGACAGCAGTGGAGACAACATGGGTGTGAGACACGGCCGCTGAAAATGTAAACCAGCCGTGAGGAGGGCAGAGGATGCGACAGAAGGAAGCCGGGAGGCCTGGGTCATGAACTCAGTTCACTGCCCTACTCTCCGAGCTGGCTCTCCCATCCTCCCCTAGCTCTAATCGCTCACCTCCCCTCTTTCCCTAGGGTCTAAGATCCCCTGAAGGACCATCTTCATCTGCCGCTGCCAAGTCTACAGATCCGATGCTTCTGTGCCCAGGCTCACCATCATCGCTCCCAGGTGGGTCCCTTTCTCCAGGGCTTCCCTCTCTGGCAGACTCCCTCCCAGTAGCACACTCTCATCTTTATTCTCTTATTTATTTTTGGCCCCACAGCACAGCATGTGGGATCTTAGTTCCCCCAACTGGAGATCAAACCCGTGCCCCCTGCAGTGGAAATTCAGAGTCCTAACCACTGGACCGCCAGGGAATTCTGAGCACTCTCTCATCCTTAGAACCCCTCCTTTGAGCCCGAGTTCTCAGCCAGTTCCCAATCCATCCTCAGTCAGACTTGATGTTCAGATGCTCTGTCTCCCTCCGCTGTCTCTCCCGCCCCTCCGTGTTCAGCCAGCTTCCACCAAAGCTGCCACCCACCTCCAGTTACTGCACTTGATGGACACTTCTCCGGCCTCACCTTGGCCTCTCAGCAGGGTCTGACACAGCTGGTTCCTCTCCCCCTGAAACCCATTTTTTTCCTCTTGGCTCCAAGAGACCACCCACTGCACGGTCCTGGTGTGACCCTGCCTCTGGCCTCCGGTTCAGTCTCCTCTGCCGCCCTCTCTTCTTTCCAGCCTCTAAATGGTCAAGGGTTGCAGAGCCCAGCCCTCAGGCCTTGGATCTGCTCCGTGTACCCCTGGCCCCCACCCCAGCCCTGGTTTCAGTACCACACAGCCCGATGGCTCCCACATTTCCATCTCTGGCTGGCACCTCTCCTGTCTGCCTGACTGTGTATGTACCTCTTCCACCCACGGGTACCCGGGGGTATCATCGGTGGCAACATCTACTGGGAACGAAGCAAAACGGATTTTCCTCCCACCAGTGTTTCCCATCTCGGGAAGTAGGACCATTTATTTACCCAGCTGTTCAAACCCCAAGTCCAGGCATCTACTTTGGTTCTTCCCCTTACAGTGCATAGACCGGACTCACTGCTGATTCTGGTTGATTCTACCTGCAGTGTATCAGGAATGTGTCTTGCTTCTTGGCCCTTGCACTGCCATCACCCTGAGTCAGGACACCCTTGGCACCTCACCTGGATGGTGACACCTGTCTCCTCTCTCTCTCCGTGCATCCAACCTCCTTTACATCTTGTCTCCACGAGAGAGCCACAGACATGATTGGGCCAGACCGACAGTTACAAACATAACTTGGATCACGTCTCTGTGCAGATCCCTCCAGTGGCTTCCATGACCCTGAAAACTCCTGACCTTGACCTTGAAGGCCTGGTAGGAGCTAACCCGGACTGACTCATCTCCTCCCACTCTCCCACTTGCTCCCCAGGTTTCGCTTCATTGGCTCCTCAAACAAGCCAGGCTCCTTCCTCCTTAGACCACCTCCTCGGCTGTGTCCTCTGCTTGGAGGCTCTCTCAGCAGCGTTTCCCAAGGCTCATTACTTCTCATCCTTAGGTTGCTGGCAAATGCCAGCTCCCTAGGGCCGTCCTTGGCTGCATGATCCAGACTCATATCACACAGTAGTTTCTAACAGTCTCATTTCCTTGTTTGTTTATCTCCCCCTGCAGAACGTGAGACCCCAAAGAGCCAGGACTGTGCTGACCTTTTCATTGCTGATCTGCAGTGTACAGCAAGTCCCTGGCACCAGGAGGTGCTGAACCAATTTTGCAGAATGAAGGAATGAGCCATCCTCTCAGAGGTGCTGAGAGCAGAAGGCAACTCAGTGAGTGGATCTGACAAGGAGGTGTGGTTTGAAGCCTTGTTAATAACAATTTCTTTTGTTCATCTCATCCTTGAATGCTTTTATAAAACCCATTGAGCCTCACAACTGCCCATTGATAGATGTGTCCGGGCATGCCTGTGACAGCTTGGAAATGGCAGGTCACAGAGGTTGAAGGTATGAGCTCAATGTTAAATTGGAGACAGCTGGGCAGGCACCCAGGGTTGTTTGAGTCTCAGGCTTTTCCCACTAAACCAAGATGTTAGTCTCTGCCTCTGCTCCTCCTCTCATGCTCCCGGAGTTATTTTTCTTAATGAAAGGTTCAGATTTGGGGACAACTGCCTTGGTAGTCATAGAGCTGGTTAAAACACAAACAAACCAAAAAATGAGACAGACAAGGCCCCCCTCAAGTCTTTACTGCAAAGAATCCTCTTCTGGGAACAACTGGGGGCAGAGCAGGGAGACCCACCTGGTTTTCTCTTGATTGGTGTAAATCTTTATCTGGTCGGCAGTAAAGCAGAATCTGAAATTCAGAAGAAGAACTGTTCTTCAGGAAAAATGATAAGAAAAATATTTTTAGAGAAAACAGTTTATATATTACAAAAACATCACTTTGAAACTACAGTTAACTCATTTCACATGTAGTATTGTCTGCCCTGTTATACAGGTGATAAACTCAACCCTAAAATACAGGAGCTGGGCAAGACCTTAAATAATCGCTGAGTCCGGGTAACCCATAGCTTCATTCAGATGCTAGCAAAAATTTTACTTTATTAAGAACAGTTGATTTTGATAAGCAATTTGAGACTACCTCAGCTTTACTGATGGGAACTGAGAAAGACATCATCAGGTTGGTGTTAATAGATGACTTAAGGGCCAACAAAGGTCCGTCTAGTCAAGGCTATGGTTTTTCCAGTGGTCATGTATGGATGTGAGAGTTGGACTGTGAAGAAAGCTGAGCACTGAAGAACTGATGCTTTTGAACTGTGGCGTTGGAGACAACTCTTGAGAGTCCCTTGGACTGCAAGGAGATCCAACCAGTCCATCCTAAAGGAGATCAGTCCTGGGTGTTCTTTGGAAGAAATGATGCTAAAGCTGAAACTCTAGTACTTTGGCCACCTCACTGGAAGAGTTGACTCATTGGAAAAGACTTTGATGCTGGGAGGGATTGGGGGCAGGAGGAAAAGGGGACAACAGAGGATGAGATGGCTGGATGAGTAGCATCACCGACTCGATGGACGTGAGTCTGAGTGAACTCCGGGAGATGGGTGATGGACAGGGAGGCCTGGTGTGCTGCGATTCATGGGGTTGCAAAGAGTCGGACACGACTGAGCGACTGAACTGAACTGAACTGAACTGAAGGGCCAATTTTTTCCTTGTAGGTTAAAAAAAAAAGACAATTCTGACCCCGGCTAAGCAACAACAGGGGGCTTCCCATGTAGCTCAGATGGTAAAGAAGCTGCCTGCAATGCTGGATTCCTGGGTTGGGACTATCCCCTGGAGCTACCCACTCCAGTATTCTCCAGGGCTTCCCTGGTTGCTTAGATGGTAAAGAATCCACCTGCAATGCAGGAGACACGGCTTTGACTCCTGGGTCGGGAAGATCCCCTGGAGAAAGGAATGGCAACCCACTCCAATATTCTTGCCTGGAAAATTCCATGGACAGAGGAGCCTAGCAGGCTACAGTCCATGGGGTTGCAAAGAGTCGACCACAACTGAGTGACTATCACTTTTCATTTACTTTATTCTATAACAGAACCCATGCTATCTGCATCTGCTCTGAATCAGCAGACACATATGGTGCTGATTCTCCCGTAGCCAGGATTCACGGGGCCAGGAATCAAGGGGTGGAAATGGGAGTGGAACCACTAATATGAGTGATCCATTAGCAAAATGTTTACTTTCTGTTCCCACAACTTCATGCTCTGATAGCCCAGAGGTCTTAGTTCCAGAGGGAGGAATACTTCCCACAGGAGACATAGCGCTTTCATTGAACTGAAAGTTGAGACTTGCCACCTTGGTGGTCCAGTAGCTAAGACTTCACACTCCCAGTGCAGGGGGCCAGGGTTTGACTCCTGGTTGGGGAACTAATCCTACATGCTGCAACTAAGACGGTACAGCCAAATAAATATTTTTAAAAAAAAGACTTCCCACTTTGGGCTCCTGTACCTTTGAATCAACAAAGAGTTCCAGTGTTGGCTGGGGTCCTTGATCCTGACTACCAAGGGGAAACTGGACTAGAACTCCATGACGGAGATAAGGCAGAGGACGCCTGGGATACAGGAGATCTGCTGTTAGACCTTTTAGTATTAATCATGCCCACTGGCTCCGGCCAGCGGAAAAGTACACGGCCAACCCAAGCAGCACTAGTGTGGCCCAGACCCTTCAGAAATAAAGGTTTGGGTCGCTACCCCAGGTAAAGAACCATAACCACCTGAGGTGTTTGCCAAAGGCAAAGGGAATAGAGAGCTAGGAAGCAGAAGGTAACTGTAAATATCAGCTGCGATCATGTGACCAGTTATAGCAATGAGGACTGTTATCATCATGAGAATTTCCTTATTTTATGAATACATCTGTGAGTATAAATACAGGACACCTCAGGGACACTGTGAGTTTGGATCTAGAACACGGCAATAAAGTGAATACTTCACTAAAGTGCGGAGAAGGCGATGGCACCCCACTCCAGTACTCTTGCCTGGAAAATCCCATGGACGGAGGAGCCTGGTAGGCTGCAGTCCATGGGGTCATTAAGATTCGGGCACGACTGAGCGACTTCACTTTCACATCTCTATCAGAGCTCTTGGGTCTCCAGGTGCATTGTCACTGAGCAGTAATATTTTGATAGGAATCTTTTTTCTGAGCTGGATGTCTCAACAGTGGGCTTGAAATATTCAGTAAACCAGGTTGTCAACAGATGTGCTGGCATCCAGGCTTTGTTGTTACATTAACAGCATCAGCAGAGTAGATTTAGCATAATTCTTAAGGGCCCTGGGATTTTTGAAATAGCAAATGAGCATTGGATTAAACTTAAAATCACCAACTGTATTAGCCCCTAACGAGAAAGTCAGCCTGGTCTATGAAGCTGTGAAGCTAAGCCCTGACACCCCCTTTCAGGCTATGAAAATCCTAGCTGGCGTCTTCTTCCAATAGAAGGCTCTTTCATCTACACTGAAAAATCTGTTGCTTGGTGTGGCCACCTTCATTAATGATCTTAGCTAGATCTTCTGGGTAATTTGTGGCAGCATCTACATCAGCACTCGCAGCTTCATCTCACGCTTTCATGTTATGGAGATGGCTTCTTACCTTAAACCTCATGAACCGACCTCTGTCAGCTTCAGACTTTTCTGCAGCTTCCTCCCCTCTCTCAGCCTTCACAGAACTGAAGAGTTAGGGCCTTGCTCTGAATCAGGTTTTGGCTGAAGGGAATGCTGTGGCCGATTTCATCATCTGTCCAGACCACTAAAACTTTCTCCAGGCTCTTTTGCTTTATCGTTCCTGCATTCGCTGGAGGAACACTTTTTATTTCCTTCAAGAACTTTTCCTTTTCAGTCACAACTTGGCTAACAGGGACAAGAGGCCTAGCTTCCAGTCTCCTTCCACTTTTGACATGCCTTCCTCACTAGGCTTAATCATTTTTGGGTTTTAATTTAAAGTGAGAGACACATGACCCTTCCTTTCACTTGAACACTTAAGAGGCTAGCATAAGGTTATTAATTTCAATACTGTTGTATCTCAGGGAATAGGGAGGCCCAAGGGGAGGGAGAGAGATGCGGGGGAATGGCTGGTCGGTGGAGCAGTCAGAACATTCACATTTATCAATTGTCTGCCCTCTTATATGGGTGTGGCTCCTGGCACCCCAAAACAATTATAATAATAACGTCAAATATCACTATGACAAATATAAGGATAATGAGAAAGTTTGAAATATTCCAAGAATTACCAAAACATGACAGACACAAGAGCAAATACTGGAACGTGATGCTGACCGACTTGCTCAATGCAGGGCTGCCACAAACCTTCAGTTTGTTAAAAAATGCTGTCAGCGAAACATAATAAAACAAGACTTGCCTGTACATATATTAAGCAAATATCTTTGTTTTCTTCTCTTACTCCCTTATCACATAATATAAGATGTAATGACTTTATTTTAGTATTTAAGTGTTGCTAACTGTATTCAAGTTATGAGCTTCCTAGGAGGCTCAGTGGTAAAATAATCCACCTGCCAATGCAGGAGACACAGGTTTGATCCCTAGGTTGGGAAGATCCCCTGGAGGAGGAGATGGCAAACCACTGCAGTATTCTTGCCTGAGAAATGCCCTGGAGAGAGGAGCTTGGCGGGCTACAGTCCATGGGGTCACAAAGAGTTGGACACGACTGAGCATGCGTGTACACATTCAAGTTAGGGTGATTAGAAGAGCAAAAACATTGCTCAAGAACCTTACCCCCGCTTCTGGGAAAGGGACTAGTGCATTTTCAGAAGCACAATGGACGTTGTATCATGTTAGGCAGAGTTATGGCCTTGTTGTAGTCTTCATTTAGAGATTAAGTATGGTTTAAGAAGATGCACGTAAGTGTCAAGTCGAGAAGGGGTAGACTGGTGATGGTTAATTTTATGTGTTAACCTGACTGATCTAAGGGATGCCCAGAGAGTTGGTAAGCCATTATCTTGGGGTTTGTCTGTGAGGGTGTTTCTGGAAAGACGGACATTTGAACTGATGAACTGAGTAAAGCAAACGGCCTTCCTCAACAGGTGGGTGTTATCCAACGTGCTGAGGGCCTGAATGGAACAGAAAGGCAGAGGAAGGACAAACTCCCCTTCCCTGCATGAATTGAGACATCGATCTTCTCCTACCCTCTGACATCAGCACTCCTGGTTTTCAGGCTTTCAGGCTCGTATTAGGACTTACATCACCAGTCCCCTGTTATTTTAGGACGTTGAAATCAAATTGAATTACAAAACCAGCTCCTCTGGTTCTCTCCTTGTAGATGGCAGACAGTGGGCTTCTTGGCCTCCGTAACTGCATAAGCCAATACCTGTAATAAGTCTCTTCTTATCTATATACATCTTACGGGTTCTGTTTCATACATCAAAGTCACACGGGATGACGTGTACAGGGCGCAGCTCTGGGAGATACTCAGTGCGCTAGCCTTTAGGGCTGGCCTGCTTGCTGGGGTAACACCATCCCATAGGTCCATCCCCATGGGAACTTGGGATGGGAAGAGGAGCCTTGGAGGGGAAGGAGAGGAGAGGCAGAGAGAAGCACAGGACACTCACCTCTGGAAGGAGGCCACTCGGTCTTTCAGAGCCTGCACGAAGGGGAGGATCCAGTGGTGGCGCAGAACCACGCTCTGGGACAGGCTGAGGTGGAAGGCTTCCATCCTCACCAGCCGGGGGACGTACGTCTGCGCGTGGCACAGCAGTGCGTCAAGCAGGTCCAGGAACTCCTCCCCGGCTTCGTCTGGAGGGTAAGAGTGGAGAGGGAGGGCCATTCTCTTAGCAGGATGGCCACATGATGGCCAGGAGCAAAGAAAGGCTTTTGTTACTCTAGGTTTTAGGAGAAAGTTACTTTGAGGGCAGCCAACATCTTGTTGTTGTTGTTTAGTCTCTAAGTTGTGTCCGACTCTTCAACCCCATGGACTGTAGCCTGCCAGGCTCCTCTGTCCATGGAATTTTCCAGACAAGACTACTGGAGCAGGGTGCCATTTCCTTCTCCAGGGGATCTTCCCAACCCGGGGATCCAACCTGCATCTCGTGCACTGGCAGGTGGATTCCTTACCACTGAGCTGCCTGGGAAGCCCAGCCAATGTCTATGTATTCTAATCATATTTTAATATGTATTTATGGTTATAGAATACACATATAGCTTGCTCCCTGGAAGAAAAGTTGTGACCAACCTAGACAGCATATTAAAAAGCAGAGCCATTACTTTGCCAACAAAGGTCTGTCTAGTCAAAGCTATGGTTTTTTCAGTAGTCATGTATAGATGTGACAGTTGGACTGTAAAGAAAGCTGAGCGCTGAAGAACTGATGCTTTTGAACTGTGGTGTTGAAGAAGATTCTTGAGAGTCTCTTGGACTGCAAGGAGATCCAACCAGTTCATCCTAAAGGAAATCAACCATGAATATTCATTGGAAGGACTGATGCTGAAGCTGAAACTCCAATACTTTGGCCACCTGTTGCAAAGAACTGACTTATCTGAAAAGACCCTGATGCTGGCAGAGATTGAAGGCAGGAGGAGAAAAGGACAGAAGAGGATGAGATGGTTGGATGGCATCATTGACTCAATGGACATGAGTTTGAGTAAGCTCCGGAAGTTGGCAATGGACAGGGAGGCCTGGCGTGCTGCAGGCCATGGGGTCACAAAGAGGTGGACACGACTGAGCAACTGAACTGAACTGAACTGATACATATACATACATATGCTTTTTGAAAAGAATTCAAGTAAAAAGAGAAATATGTGACAGAGAAAGCAAGGGTCCTCGAAGTCCACATCTAAAGCAGGGGAATCCAAACTACTGTGATCACACATGCCGTTAGTCAAACAAGCTTGCACACATACCTACAGTCAATGTGCATTTATATAAATTACAAACATGCACTCTGCTGCAAAATCATGTTATAAAATGTACACTCTGAAGAGTAGAAACTTAAAAAGATGAGACAAAGAGAAATACATTAAAAAGTCTTAATGCTTTTCTTTCTAAGAGGCCACCTTGATCTCTCCCTCAGGGCACATACCCCACTTTCAAGACCACGACTCTAGAGACAAAGACTGTCAAACATGATGCTTATTTCCACAGCTTTTCTCAGTGCTGTGCCAATGTATATATTTTATTTGTTAGAAAAGATGAGGGCATGCAGTTCTTCCCCGAGCTTTCTCCATGTAACACTACATGTTGGACAGCCTTCCTCTCATTACAGAAGGCAAGCTCATGATTATGGCTCCACAGTAACCCATCCTTAGATTAGAAACAGTGCATTTCTTTAATCAGACATTTATTAGACATCTAGAATCTCCTGACAGACATGTAGAATATTCCTAATTGTTTAGAAAGACAAAAAACCCAAGAAAGACACCACTGTATATTCACAGATCTTTTTATATGACTAGAGCTCCATGGTTAACAGTCTGCTCACACCTGATGAGTTACTCAATTTGCCCAAATGCCCCGTGGAATGGAAGTGCCACAACTGAGCAACTTTCACTTCAGGACTTCCCTAGTGGCTCAGATGGTAAAGCGTCTGCCTACAATGCAGGACACCTGGGTTTGATCCCTGGGTCAGCAAAATCCTCTGCAGAAGGAAATGGCAACCCACTCCAGTACTCTTGCTTGGAAAATCCCACGGACAGAGGAGCCTGGTAGGCTACAGTCCACAGGGTCACAAAGAGTCGGACACGACTGAGTGACTTCACTTCACTTCCAGTGGAACAGGGAATATAGAGAATCATTCCCATTCTGTGGATGGGGAAATGGAGGTTCTAAGAATTTACCTGATCTAACACAAAGTAGTAAGAGCCTCCATGTACTCTATGTATTGTGCTAAGAACTTGACATTGATGATCTCATTTAATTGTCACAGAAGTCCTCGATGTTTTACTGTCCCCATATAGGTATTACTACTGTCCCCATTTTAGAGATAAGGAAAGTGGGGCTCTGAGAAGTCTAGCAACTTAACTAAGGGGTACCCAGAGTAGCAGGTAGTGGAGTGAGGTCAGACTCTGAAGCCTGGGCTTTTTCTGCCTGCCACTCACTCATCAGGGCTAGGGTGGGGACTTGAAGCCAGCACACCTACAGCCCTCTTAGAAACAAAGTACTGGCAACAGTTACACTCTGCGATGGCCTTGACACTCTGCCCTAGACCCTCCTGTGGCCACATCCCTAGGAGCAGAGAGAACAGTATACACTGGGTTAATAAAATATATATATATATATTTCAGGCAATGAATTCAAAACTAAAATCAAGTGTAACAGAAAAATTCCCTAGTTCTTGAAGCTCGCCCTCTCTCTGTTGAGTTGATCTCCTTCTCACTACCAGTGTCAGAAGCTGAGGTTTCTGGCTTCCTCCTGGTTGGGGCCAGCTTCCTCCCATAAGAGGCACCTTGTCAGTGTCAGCCACGTGTCTCTCAGGCATTACTTACAAGGCACGTAGACGTGGGTGGCCCAGTTGCCACGCTCATGGGGAAAGGTGCGCACCCGGCCCCCGTGTTGTGCACTATCATCCACAGGCCCCTCCTCAGTGCCGGCAAACATGTGCAGCACACTGTCGGGTACTGGCAACCTCTGGCCGGGAAGGGGGCTCTGGCCCCTGCAAGAGGAAAGAATAAGCCCAGTTAGCTTCCTACATTCTCTGTCTGTACACATGAGGAAAGTTGTAACCCTTGTACAGGGTGACTCTGCATGTCTATTTCTCAACAAGTGTCATTAGATAACCACAAAGCTCTTTCCCCAACACTCTTTCATTGATGTCTCCCAACAAAGTTATGGTTTTTCCAGTAGTCATGTACAGATGTGAGAGGTGGACGTTAAAGAAGGCTGAGTGCTGAAGAATTGATGCTTCTAAACTGTGGTACTGGAGACGACTCTTGAAAGTCTCCTGGACTGCAAGGAGATCAAACCAGCCAATCCTAAAGGAAATCAACCCTGAATATTCACTGGAAGGACTAATGCTGAAGCTAAAGTTCCAATACTATGGCGACTTGATGTGAAGAGCTGACTCACTGAAAAAGACCCTGATGCTGGGAAAGATTGAGGGTAGAAGGGGATGACAGAAGATGAGTTGGTTGGATGGCATCATCGACTCAATGGACATGAGTTTGAGCAAGCTTGGGGAGATGGTGAAGAATAGGGAAGCCTGGGGTGCTGCAGTCCATGGGGTTGCAAAGCATCAGACACGACTGAGTGAATAACTCCTGGAAGCAGACTTTCTAGGAACCTGGTCCCCATGGGAAACAAAGGAGCAGGTGGCGATATGTGGAGGGATTGGGGGCAGGAGGAGAAGGGGACGACAGAGGATGAGATGGCTGGATGGCATCACTGACTCGATGGACATGAGTTTGGGTAAACTCCGGAAGTTGGTGATGGATAGGGAGGCCCGGTGTGCTGAGATTCATGGGGTTGCAGAGTCGGACACGACTGAGCAAGTGAACTGAACTGAACTGGACAGGCCTGAGCCAGAGTGACTCTTCCTAGCTCTGTGGTCTTAGGCAAGTAATATGCTCTCTGTGGACCTCCCGTTTCCTCATCCATAAAGTGAGATGAACGAAAGTGCTGCTGGAAAAGCACTCAGCAGGTACCAGGCCTGGCAATTAAGAACCGAAGCTCCTCCACAAAGTAGGAGACTCCCTACTTTGCTCACTGCTGAGTCCCCAGTTCCCAGCCTGGCGCAGAGAGAGTACTCCATGAATATTTATCAGATTAAAGAAAACACTTTCCAAATGAGGAAACAGACCTGGGGTGGTACAGTGGTGCGTGCCAGGAGACAGAGTGGGCAGGCGCCCGAGGCTGGACCCAAACCCACCCCGTTTCCTGCCTCCTAACCTTGACCCAGCCAGGTGGGGGCACACCGAGGCTATGTCTGGTCCTCCTTCCCCCCCCCCGCCCCCCCCACGCACCCCGTGCCCCTTTTCCTTCCCTCGCGAGCAGCTCCGGACCCTCTCCAATCACCCTTCCCCAGAAAGACTTCCTCGCTCCTCACCGACTGCGGCCTTCAGCCCCCGGCCGAACCCGGTCCCCGGCCTCGGCCTCATCTTCGGAGCCGCTGCTGCTGTAGCCCACGAGGGGCGCCGCACTCATGAGGAACCCCGCCACCCACCGTCACGACCGCACAGAGGGTCGGCAAGCAGTCTCACCCCACCCGGAATTCCTCTGTGCCGGAAGTGCTCTCCCTGGGGCGGGGCACAAATTAGCACCGCCTCGGGGCGGGGGGCGGGGGCGGGGCCCGGCAGGACAGGAGCAAAGATTGTACCCACCCAGGCCACGCTGCGTGCCCGCTCGCCTCGCTTTGACCGCTCCCTTGGAGCCTCCTGGCACGGCCATCCTCCGTGTGCCCATTTCAGAGATCGCTCTGAGTCCTGACCTCTCTCTGTCCGCTGCTCAGTCTGCAGCAACTCGGGACCTCCCGGCAGCCGATGGTCCCTGGGTCAGAGGTCAGAGCCCTAGACCCAGTGGAGATCCTTGCCCTAGTCGTCCGGACAGGGATTAGAGGTCCCGGGGCCCCTTCCCCAAGCCCCGCCCAAAGTCCGAGCTCCGGGGGGCCCCCTTCCCTAAGAGCGAGCTGAACAGTCAGAGGCGGGTCCATTCCAGAAGATCAGAGGGTCTAGGAGGGCTCTCCTCTCAGGCTCAGGGGTCGGGCCGTGGGCTGGGCCCTGGGAACTCGCTTCCCTAAGGCCGAGTAGAGTGGTCGGAAGCAGAGCGCCCTTCCTGGGTCGGCACGGCCGAGCGACCGAAGAGCCACCCAGCGCGTCCGGCTGTCCGACCCGGCCCGGCCGCGGGGTCCCCGGCAGGGGGCGGCCTCGCTGCGTGTCGCCCGCTCCTCCCGCAGCCGCCGCCGCCCGGGCTGCCGCTCCTCCCCCGGCCCCGCCTCCCTGGCCCCCGAGCCGCCCGCCTGTCCGCCGGTCTCTGCAAGGCCATCGTTCCGTCCGCCCGCCCTCCCGGCGCTCCTCCGCCCCGGCCCCGCTATCCCGGCCGCTCACGTCGCTTCCTCGATTCCGGCCGCCGCTAGCCCGTTCCCCGCCCCCGGGCCGGCAGCCGCCGCTACGCGAGGCCGGGGATTGGCAGCGCGCGTAGGCCGCGCTGCCGCGGATGGAGTCGGAATAAAGGGGCGGCTGAGAGAGCAGCCAGTCGCCACTCGCCCCGCGCCTGACCCCGCGGGCGGCCCGGAGCAGGTGAGCGGCGGGGCGCCCGGGGCCGCGTCTGGGGGCCACTCCCGCGCCCGCCGCACCCCTTCCCCAGCTGGCCCGGCAGTACCCCCCCAACCCCACCTCCGGCCCGACCCGGCGGCCTCCTGAGCTCTTGGGCGGCCCAGGCCGACCTCGACACGCAGCTACCTCCCGGGCCCGGCCTGCAGCCCTGGGCCCTTTTTCGGGCCCACTCGCCCGCAGGTCCGGCGCCGGGGCCGCAGCGTCCTGGCCATTTCCCGACAAGGGCTGACAGGAGGCAGCCCAGCTGGGCCGGCGGGCAGTGCCGGCGGGGAGGTGATCGGCTTTCATTCGGTTGCTTTCCCAAGGAAGAGGAAGGGCTGGGGTGGGGCGCAGGTGGGGGCCTCCCCGTGCCTGCCTAACCCTAGTCTCTCATCCTCTTTGCTGGGTGATCAGAGAGGCCTCCTGACCGCACCTTCCTGGAGTGGGGGGGCCGGAATGGGCAGCGGACCTGGGGACCCGGGGCTGGGGACCCTGGGTCTGGCAGCCATTCATGCCAGGAGAAAACAGGAAAAAAAAAACAAAAAAACAGTTGGGTTGGCGCAGTCTGACCTAGACCAGGCTCAGAGTAGTCCTGCTTCCCTCTTTCCTGGGGAGGCTTTGGTACCTGCTGGCTCATGCAACCTGCTGCCTCCACTCGGAGCAGCAGCTTCTTCACTTCTTCCCTTCCCGGAAAGATGCTGAGGCTGACAGTTTTTAGCCTGACTCTTACGTTTCTTTGGCAGAACAGTTAGAGGCCAGGCTGGCTTGTGTAGGCATCCCCTTCCTACTCTTTTCATCGGGAGAAAACTTAGAAACTTTTCAATGTTAGAAGCAGAGGAGCTGGGAACCTGAAAGCGGGTTGCATCTGATTCTAAAAGTTCCTCCCTCTCGCTGTCATTACCTTATGCTGCCACAAAGTGGTGAGTTAGAGATTTGCCTGGGCTGGGTGGTCTTTACTTTCCATGGATTATCCAGTGTTACAGACTTGGATGGAGCAAGGGAACAGGGTTGTCTCCGGAAAGGTGACAGGGATGGTTAGCATGCTACATCCCACATTGCAGAGGCAAACTCAAAATTGCTCACATTTCCTGCAGGCCTTGACACTATCATATTAAGAGGATTTAAGGCTTTTTTTTTTTTTTGGTGCTCTGGGAGATGACTAGCCTGGGGAACTTCTGCCAAGTAGCCATCAAGGCTGTGTGGGTCTGTGGGTCTCATCCTCATCAGGCATTGGCTCAGGTCCCTGCGAAACCATCCCCCTTATTGTGTGAAGAGAGAATAGGCACAGTCAGGGGGGAGGACCTGGGGACAATTGAGAGAGGTATGGGCCAGCCCCTCACAGGAGAAGTTTTCTGAGATGGGCCTCCATTCCATGCAGGTGTTTTAAATATTGATTGACTGAGGGGCCTTCAGATCTGGGAGGTCTGGCCCTTTAGATCTACAGTCTGTTCTTATGAGCAGTTGTGTCCTAGGTCGAAATTCAGGGCAGAGACCGGAGAGGAGCTGGCAGGTCTACAGGGAGGCCTCAACCAGAGCTTCTCTGGTTTTATCTATCTTCTGTATTAGGCTTCCAAATAAGAAGTGTTTTGCACACAAAAAAAGGTTATGTTATTAAAATTCTTGTTTTGTGCGCCAAGGCCCTCACCAGTCAGTCTTTCCCTCCTTCTTTCCTGGGAGCATGAACAGAACTTGTGACTTCTTTGTATTGTGGGGAGATCACCCCAGACTGTCACTTGTGAGACAGCTAATGGAAGTGGGTTGGCAGTAAGCAGGGAGACTGGGATGCCTGGCCAAGGGATGGGGAACTGAGGATGGGTGGGCCTGGAGACAGCCACTATCCCCTTTACTGGAGGAACTGCATTGCCAGCAAGTGAAGATCTCCCAGCCCAGAGCCCCCTTCACTCCCCTGATGTGTTTTATGTCAATGTGGTGAGTGCAGGCAGACCAGGGAGAGGCCCGGGGAACAGCTGTGTGTCTCTGCCTCAAGCTCATGATTTCTTTCTTCTCTTTAGAGCCTCCCTGCCACTCCTGGCACCCTGCCCGAAGACCCCCGTCCTGTAGGCACAGCCTTGTAGTCTGTCTTGGTGAATGACTTGGACCGCCTGACCAGTCCAGCTCCGTGCCTTGTCCGAGGTCCTCCTCCACCCTTGATCCTGGGCAGCTTCTCTCTTTGGTGTGGGTCACCTTAAGCAGGGAAACTGAAGCCACTACTCTCCAAACCCTGTTTCATCTTCCCAAGCATGTCGGAGAGCTGGCAGCAGCCGCCGCAGACGCAGCCGCAGCAGCCTCAGCCCCCACAGCCGCAGCACCATGCTGAACCCCCGCCGGCCCTGGCGGAGCACACGCTGCCCCCAGGCACGGCTGAGAACCCGCTGGGCTGCGCGGTCTATGGCATCCTCCTGCAGCCTGAGCCAGGTCTGCAGCCCCCGCAGCACGTGCCCCTGCAGGCCGCGGGGGAGCCGGGCCCCAAGTGTGGTGTGTGCGGTCACGACCTGGCGCACCTGTCCAGCCCACATGAGCACCAGTGCCTGGCGGGCCATGACCGCTCGTTCCAGTGCACGCAGTGTCTTAAAATCTTCCACCAGGCTACCGACTTGCTGGAGCACCAGTGCGTGCAGGCCGAGCAGAAACCTTTCGTCTGCGGCGTCTGCAAGATGGGCTTCTCCCTGCTCACGTCGCTGGCGCAGCACCACAGCGCCCACAGCAGCACCGGGGGCCTTGTGAAATGTTCCATCTGCGAGAAGACCTACAAGCCTGCCGAGGCGGCAGAGCCCGAGGCCACCGCCGCCCCCTCCCTGCCCCCAGCACCCCCGCCTCCGCCTGCCGTGGCCCCGGCGGAGTCGGCCGACAAGCCCTACAGCTGCCCCATCTGCCAGAAGCCCTTCAAGCACCTGTCGGAGCTCTCGCGGCACGAGCGCATCCACACGGGCGAGAAGCCCTACAAGTGCACGCTGTGCGACAAGAGCTTCAGCCAGTCGTCCCATCTGGTGCACCACAAGCGCACGCACAGCTCAGAGCGGCCGTACAAGTGCGCGGTGTGCGAGAAGACCTTCAAGCACCGCTCGCACCTGGTGCGTCACATGTACGCGCATTCGGGCGAGCACCACCTGTTCCGCTGCAACGTGTGTGAGCTGCACTTCAAGGAGTCGTCGGAGCTGCTGCAGCACCCATGCACGCCGAGCGGGGAGCGGCCCTTCCGCTGCGGCGAGTGCCAGAAGGCCTTCAAGCGGCCGTCGGACCTGCGGCAGCACGAGCGCACGCACAGCGCCGAGCGGCCCTTCAAGTGCGACCTGTGCCCCATGGGCTTCAAGCAGCAGTACGCGCTCATGCGGCACCGGCGCACGCACAAGGCCGAGGAGCCCTTCAAGTGCGGCCTGTGTGAGAAGGGCTTCGGGCAGCCCAGCCACCTGCTCTACCACCAGCACGTGCACACCCTTGAGACCCTCTTCAAGTGCCCCGTGTGCCAGAAGGGCTTCGACCAGTCGGCCGAGCTGCTGCGGCACAAGTGCCTGCCGGGTGCGGCCGAGCGGCCCTTCAAGTGCCCAGTGTGCCACAAGGCCTACAAGCGGGCCTCGGCCCTGCAGAAGCACCAGCTGGCCCACTGCTCGGCAGCCGAGAAGCCCCTGCGCTGCACCCTGTGCGAGCGCCGCTTCTTCTCATCCTCCGAGTTCGTGCAGCACCGCTGCGACCCGGCCCGCGAGAAGCCGCTCAAGTGCCCGGACTGCGACAAGCGCTTCAAGTACGCCTCCGACCTGCAGCGGCACCGAAGGGTGCACACGGGCGAGAAGCCCTACAAGTGCCCCAACTGTGACAAGGCCTTCAAGCAGCGCGAGCACCTCAACAAGCACCAGGGCGTGCACGCCCGCGAGCAGCAGTTCAAGTGCGTGTGGTGCGGCGAGCGCTTCCTGGACGTGGCCCTGCTGCAGGAGCACAGCGCGCAGCACAGTGCCGCGGCCGCCGCGGCCGAGGGCGCCTACCAGGTAGCCGCCTGCCTGCCCTGAGTCCCCGCTGCGGCGCCTGCCGGGCCCGGCCCGGCCTCCTCGCGCCCATCCTCGGACCTGGCCCTGGGTGTGAGGATGAAAGGGCACCCGGGCAGGTGGAGGGTGTGGGTGCCTGGCACCCCTGGTACCGGCCTGGAGGGGTCGGGGGGCAGGTGGCCGTGGCTGGTCTTGATCCCGCAAACCTCTTTCCCCTTACAGGATTCGCTCTCTTGAGAGACCTCAGCCTCCCTTTTCTCAATGGAACCAGGCTGGAAGTCGAACTGTCCTCTCTCCACCCCAAGGAGGGGGTGGTGCTAGCCCAACCTTCCCAAACCTTTCAGCCTCACTAGAGAAAGCAGATAGGTTAGGAAAGAGGAGGGTCACGGGAGGGCATGGGTGCAGAGTGGCCCCCTTCAGGTTGCTGTTTGAAGGGGAAGGCTAACTCCAGGAAGGAATACTGGGGCCAGGAAGGCAACCTGTGAGGCCCAGGCCCCTCTGTCAACTTCAGCCAGGGGCAACCCGCCCTCCAGGGTTCTGACAGGCGAGACACACAGGAGTGCTGCACACCTGTGGGCCGGGTCTGCTTGGAGAGCGATTGGCCCAGCCAGAAGGGAGGAGGCAGAGAAGTTCTTCCCCTGACAGCCAGGAACAGTGCTGTCCCCAGGGAAAGGAGGAAAGGCAGCCTTTGCCCCGAGGACTCATCCCAGTGTTTTAGAAGCGCCCCTCCCACCTTTGCCGCAGAGTTCCAAGTGCAGGTGGGGAATGTGCCCTCAGCCAGACAGAACTGCTGATGTGAAAGGAGGGGATTGTTAGACCCCCTGGTGCCCAGGAGGAGGAAGGGCCAAGCCCTTCATCTTTCTAGTGGATGAGAACAAGTGTCACTCCCTCACTCCAGAATCAAATTGTGTGAACCAAAGCCTCAAGGGCGTGGCCCTAATCAGCTCACCCCAGCCCTGCCTCAGGGCCAAGACTATGCCTGGGTACCCGGGGTAGGGGAGGTAAAAGGACCGTGGGAATGCCTCTGACCCCACAGTGCCCTCCCAGCCCCTGGCCCCCCTCCCCCATCGGTCTGGCTGCTGGCCTGTACTCCAGGGGTCTTGTGCTCCCAAGATGCTCTGGACAACATCCAGCTATTTCCAAGACCAGAGTGTTCTCCCTCGGGTCCTTTTAGGATACCCCTAGGTCTCCGACTACCCACAGGGCTTATGGAGCCTTGGGTGTCCTGGATAGGGAGTGGGCAGGGGAAGAGGGTTGTTAAGGAAACCAGCAGGAGTCAGCTGTTACCACTTGATGGCTGGGGCTCTTCTCAAGAAGGCCAGAAGATGTTTACTGTCAAAATGATTCTTCTGAACCCAGCTCTGCCCCTGCCCTCTCCCTAGCCCCCTCCCAGGATGTGGGTCTTAAAAGGAGACTTTAATCAGTGCCCACCCCAAAATCCCAGAGGAACAGGGAGACCTGCCTCGTCCCGCTGTCACCTTCAGAAGTCTGAAAAGCCCACGTCCACCTCCTCTGACTGGATTCCCTTCCTGTGCCTGCAGAGAGGGGCAGTCCTTCCCCTCGGTGCTGGCCTTAGTCACAATGCCTCAAAAGACATGGAACCCAGGCTGACAACAGTCCCAAGTGCTCATTTTCTTTTTTTCCTTTCATTTTGCTTTCTAAAAGCAGTTGTTATACTGTTCATAACATTGTATAGTTTAATTTCATGTCATTTTGGATCTTATCTAAAAATGTGAGGATTTGAGTTTTTAAAAAGAACGACTCCATTTTAGATAGCCCCTTTTGATGTTAATATATAGTGAGTCCAATGTATGCTTTAGAAGTAAAGACATTGACCTTCACAGACCAAAGCACAGCTTCTGCTGGTCATTCTTCCACAGAGGGATGCTGGGCAATGGAGAGGGGGTGGTGTGCAGGCTAGAGGGGCCAGAGTGGGGACTGGGATCTAAGGCTGGGTTCCAATCCTGAGTCTGGAACACTCTGGTCATGTGACTTCGGGCAAGCCCTCAGTTGCCTCGTCTATAAAATGGGGGAGGTTAACGCTTGCCTTGTTTGGTTCTTGTGAGAGTTAAGTGGAGTTGCATATGGAGCTTCCCCAGGGGGGAAGCTGTGACGATGCTGGAACCCTCGGGCTGCAACCTCTTGACCTCTATGGGGTTTTGCCACAGCCACTGTAGAGGGAGCTGGACTGAGGGACCAGCAGCTCATGGGTGGTCAGAAGCTGGGGCCTGAGCCTGGTAAGCAGGAGAGCTTGCTTGACTCCAGTGGAAAACCAGGAACTTCCTGGAGCAGCCTGTGGGCCCCACCCCCAAGGATGGCCCGTTCTGGCCTCATTCCCACACACCCTGTCACAGGGTGATCCTTTCGCATGTCCAACCCAGCCACCTCCATCTCAGCCTACCTGAACCCCTCTTCTGCCCCCATCCCTGTCCCCCAGGGAGCCAACTGCAACTTGGGCTCCTTCTGCCTCTCACAGGCAAGGGTGGAGGTGGGGAGAGGAAGGGACAAGCAACTACCTCTGCCTGGGGTCTGAGAGCTAGTGAAATGTGGTCAGCAGGGATCCCTGCCTTGAAGGTGGAGTGGAGGTGAGGGTAGAAAAGGGGACCAGAAGCTGCCCCCGCTTCGGGGGACTCGAAATGCTGCCGAAGGCTTAGTGGAGAGGCTGGAGGACCCAAGATGAGACCAGGACACCATGCTTCTCTCCGTGTGTGGCGATGGGGGACCTGCCCTTGAGAAGTTGGGTGGTTTCTTCCTGCAGGCGTCTGCTTCTCAGCAATGATGCCCAGGGCCCCTTGTGCGTCTGCTAGGCTCGAATTCTGGCTTCCTTTCTAGCTGAATGACCTTAGGCAAAGCCCACCCACCTTGCAGAAACTCCTAGAAAGCACTGGCCTGTGTTTGGTGCTTTATAGCTTCAGGTTGCCCTTCCTGGACAGACGGTGGTCTGTGTGTGCCAGGGGCAGGAGAAGCCCTGGCAGATCTCACATAGACTGCAATGACTTTTTCTTTCTTCTTTTCCCATTCCATCTCTCACAAAGCAGTGGGGCTCCCACCTGGCCCTCAGCCTCTGGGCTCCAACCTGGGCCAAAGCCAGGGCAGTAAATGGAGACCTGGCCTGGGGGTTCAGGTCTTAGAGCTCAGATAGCAGGTGGTCCAGGCAGGCTCTGCTCCTCTCGGGACCTCAGTTCCATCTGAAGCGGAGGTGTTGACTCTGATCTCTGAGGCTCCTAAGAGACCTGAATCTGGGAAGGTGACGGGATCAACCTGCGGCCCCCTTTCCCCTCCCTGCCTCTCCGGGGCTCCAGTCTGCTCCCCCCACCTGCCTCATTCTGGTCTCTTGGTTGTAACTGACAGAAACAGCATAAACTGGCTTAAGCAGCTGCCTTTCACTGTACCTGGCCACACACAGATAACCTCTCCCACCTACCTACCCAGGAGCCCCACAGTTTCCTGTGTTCCATTAACTCCATCCTTAGAGCACAGAATTTTCATGGGTGAACGTCCAACATTATGGCTAGGGGTACAAACTAGCACTGCCTTCTTCTTTCTTAAAAAATACATTTATTTGTTTTATTTGACGTTGCTGGATCTTGGTTGTGGCGTGTGGCATGTAGTTCCCTGGCCAGGGACTGAACCCCAGAACCCCTGCCCTGGGAGTGCAGACTGGACCCCCAGGGAAGTCCCAGGCACTCTCTTCTCTAATTTCTGGCTTAGCATTCTCTCTGCCCCAACCACTGACAGCGTAGGGAGAGAGTGGTCCCTTGGGGTGAGGGGTGACATCTGGATGAGAGCCAGAGGACTGAGAGGAAGAGGCTAACATAGGGACTTCCTTGGCAGTCCAGTAGTTTGCTGTGCTTACACTGGCTGCAGGGGTCGTGGGTTTGATCCCTGGTCGAGGATCCTGCATGCTTCGAGGCTCAGCCAAAAAAAAAGAGAGAGAAACACTAACATAAATTTCACATTTTGGAGTTAATAATTCCCCCTGCATGGCTTGGGTGGGTGTACATTCTCTTGGGTCCTCAAAGTCATTGCCAGGGCAGGCTGGATCACCACAGACAACTCTCCCAGGGAGCCCACCGTCTTGCTGACTTTGTGCGGCCGGCTCTGTGCTCAGCCCCGCAGCGGGGCAGTGGGAGAGGACCCTGCTGTCCAGGAGTGGCATCTGTGCCCATGAACCGTGGCGGCCCTGCTGTGCTCTCGTGGTTAAGAGCACCACAGTCAAGCCTGGCTGGAGTCCTGCCTCTGCCGCTCATAAGCACCAAAGCTTTGGGGAGGTTTTTGAATCTTTCTGGGCCTTATTTTCTTTATCTGTGAAATGGAGCCAGTAACACTCTCTTCTGGGCTTAGGGTGAGGGTCCCATGAAATGACCCATATGGAGTGTTGGACATGTAGCAGTCACTGAGGAAAGCAGAGGACTGACTGGGAGGTCTGATGCAGAAGGGAGCAAGCCCCGCTCTCCCATCCGAGTGTCAGGGTTCTCTTTACCCTTCCCCACAACCCCCCAACCCACTGTCACTTTCCTACCTACCAGTTGGTTGGAGCCTCATACCGTCTCCATGAGACGGGCCGGGCAGACCTGAGGATCTGCTTTGTGTTGACCCTTGAGAAGTCGGAGTCTTCGTGATGAGTCAGACAGTTCCTGATGAGAGAGGCCTGGAATTGTGGGGGCGGGCCAGGTGGGCCAGGCAGGGGATAGGCAGTGGGGCAGGACAGTCCTAGGCTCTGAACCTCACAGGCCTCCACCTCCAGCCACTGGAGCTCGGGGCTCTGGTTCCAACCTACTCTTTGCTGGCCAGGAAGCTGGAAACAATGGCCGGGACTGGTGCTGGCACCCGGGCTGGCCAGGGGAGCAGGAGAGCTCTTCAACCAGCAGCGGGGGTGGGGGGCGTGGTGTGGCCAGCCCTCTGGCCTGCTCTCAACTCCTTGAGGGATTGGAGCCACCGTTCCGCATCTTCCCATCTGTGCAGAGGCAACTCCATACAGAGCCTTCGCCTGACTTCCCAGCCCCCAACTTCATCCCTTCTCCAGAGCAGGCCCCAGAGAGGACCACAAACTGCTCAAACCTTGGAGAATTGCCCAGGTCTCCTCGCCTGGCCCAGACTCGCCTGTGATAAGCTCCACATCCCATCCTCAAGCCGGTGCTTTCTTTGTTCCTTGAAGGTCATGCCTCTAGGAAAAGCCTTGGCTGCTATTGATTTTCATAGATCTACAAAGATTCTGGCAGGAATGCCCAGGCCTCCTCACAGGGCCTTGAGAAGGAGGTCGAGGGGAGGGGTCGGGGTGGGTCAGGGCTTCTGGGATCTCGCTCTTCACTCTGTGTTCATATCCATCCCCATTCCTGCCTTTGTTCATCTGTAAGCATCACTGAACACCTGCTGTTTGCCAGACCCCGAGCTGGTGCAACTGGGCACGAAGGTAGGAATTGGGATGAGAGAGTTTTGAGGTTTTCATGTATATCAAAAGATAGGGTCAAAAATATCAAAGCTGCTGGAATACAGTACAAAATACTACCTGCAAGAGTCCTCCTCGACCCTCCCACCACCCTCCCTCAGCCAGGACCCTTCCTCCATCCCCGATCCTCCCCATTGCCAGGCCCAGGGTGAGAGTATGTGTCTTGTGTGTTACTTGGTAATAAACACAACTGTTACTTTGTAGGAGTTGTTTCATTTCATCCAGGTCTTGTGTTGGTTCTGGGAGGCCCCAGGCCCCCTTCCCGAGTCCCAGATCCTACTGGACAGATGAGAGGCGGCCAGCAAATACAGTATTGCCCAAGAGCCTACTGTGGGCCAGAGGCTATGATTCCTGTCCTCATAATCTTGGGGAAGAACTGGGGAGAAGGGAAGACTGGGGAGAAGCCTGCCTGGAAGAAAGGATGAGATTTGGGTAGGAAGAGATGGCAAAAGCATTTCACGTGGAAGGAAGGCTTTGACCAAGGGTTAGGAGGCAGGCAGAGTCCGAGTGTTTGGAACAGCAAGGAGACTGGTGATGGGGTTTGGGCTGGGGTAGTGCGTTGAGGCCCAGGGCCTGGGTTGTGGCTTGGGGTCAGGCCAGGAAGGCCTAGAGGTGAGACCATGGAAGCTGGGCTGTCCCCAAGGCAATGGCCACAGGGAGGATTTCTAAACTAATCTCTCTATGAGGAGCAAAGAGCCCCCTGGGACTGAGGGGACTTAAGGGCATAGAGGCAATGGTTCAGGCTCAGTGGCCTCTCTCCATCTCGTGGGACTTTTCAACCTGCAGGTGATGAGGAGGATGTAAGTCAGGGTTTCCTAACCTTTGTGGGCACTGACTCTCCTGAGAATCAAGTGAAAACAAGGAGATTTTCCATGGAAAATGCACATGTGAGTGGACCAACGGCTTTGCACATGATTTTGGAAGGTTTGTGGATCCCTGAAGTCCCAGATCATAGTGTCAGAAGTCCTGTTCAAATACCTCGTGAGCTTTGTGGCTACTGACCCTGATTTGGGCCTGTCCTTGTAGACTGGCCACAGGTGGGATGGTGTTTGGAAGATCCTGGAGCTAAGTGCTGAGGCTGGCTGCTCTAACCCCAGCCACACTGAGACATTCTTTACCCCTTTGAGCAGGGTTATTCTGGACTTGGCCCAGGAACACCCCTGGCTGTCTGCAGGGCATCAGACCTCCTTTCTGTAGGTTGGTAGGCAATCAGAACTAGTCCTGAAGCTTTGTGGACAGAGCAGATAACTTTGTTTCTGTGGTATATTCAGTGGCAATGCTCTGGGCAGAGGAAACCTTCTCTGAGTGGCCTCAGGCACCTCACCTTACTTCTACACTGTGTTGCTTCACCATGAATTGAGGCCCTGGGCCAAACCTCCAGGGCCTGACTCCGTTTCTTCAAGGGGACCCAGGCCCAGGGAAGCCCCCCAGCATATATTGGTATGGCAGGGGCATCTGAGAGAGGGGTCTTAAATCCCTTTTGTGCCCTCTCTTTTCTCTTTTTGACTCAAGTTCAGAGTCTGAGGTGGAAGGGGCTTGCCTGCAGGCCTATAAGCAGTGGACAGGGGCACAGAGAGAACCTAATTCCCGGCCTGAGTTTGCACCTCATCCCTAGCTGGGGCTTGGGGCTTAGACCCTGACTCTCTGCCTGGGGTCACCAGGTCCATCTTTCCTAGACTCCATCAGTCCTCCAGGAGAGGGCAGGAGGCAGGTTAGGGTAAAATATCATCATCCTGAGGTCCTGATCCTCCCCCAGCCTTTGCAACACACACACACACACATACACACACACAGGGGTCGGGTGCCTCCCTGTGGAGTGTAAGGTTTATTTCTGCTTAGGGAAATGGGTTATGGCCACCATATACCCTTGTCCTGCTGGGGAACGTGAGTGGCACAGTTAGACAGCCTGGGTGTCAGCCTCCTTTTCACAGATTAATGCCAGGGGGTCAGATAGTTGACACGACTGTGGAAAGAAACAGGGGTGAGGGTGGGGGCCTCCAGGGTGTCCTGGGGAAAAAATCAGGTTGTCCTTCTCTAGGTATTCCTCACAAAACCCACCTACCTGCCTTTAAGGCTCTGAAAACACAGCTTCCATCCTGTCTCTTATGGCTCAAGAGCCTTCATTGGCTCCCTATTTCCTTTCATATATTTTTGGCTGGTCTCTGATTTTCAAGCCCCATTTCCAATTTGCCTCATTCTTATCTCCTGTGAGTCTGCCTCATTTTTCAATCATTTAGTGAACCTACTCTGAAAGGCATTATATACTAGTATCAAAAGAGATAGCATTCCCTTCTATGTGCAAGGGTAGGGGAGAGAAGACAGACTTTCATCAATATGGAATTATAATGCAATAGTCTGTGTGCTCCAAAATAGAGAGGGATGCACATGAGGTGACCCTCTGGAGGGGGGTGGTTTGAGGTGGAGGGGAGGGGCAGAAGGTCAGAGAAGACTTCAAGAAGGATGGGACATGGGGGTTGGGCTTTAAAGAGTAAGGAGGAGTTTTCCGGGGAGAGATGGAAGGATCATCGAGGCGCTGAAATAGCACAAGCAAAGATGTGGAGTGCTCAGTTGTGTGGGTGGTTTGGGTTGCCCCCAGGAGTCTGGTACCGCTGAAGTGTAGGGAATGGGCCTGGAGAGGTGGGAGACAGCCAAGTTATGAAGGTGCTTGAGTATCTTGCATTCTCCTGTTGGGAACACTAGTCCCAGTCCTTACCACCTTACCTGCCTTCTGGAAGGCAAATTCTTGGCTCTTTCCATTATATTTCTTATACATCTCTTTACTCTTTCTGTCCCTGCTCTTTGCCCAGGTAAACCCCCACCCCGCTACTCCCCATCTTTGTCTTTTGTCCTGACTGGGCCAAATCGAGTGGACATGAGTTTGAGCAAACTCCGGGAGACGGTGAAGGACCGGGAAAACTGGGGTGCTGCAGTCTATGGGGTCGTCGCAAAGACTCGGACACGACTGAGGGACTGAACAATAACTGCTCCCTCCACCTCCCAATAGGCTGCACTTTTGCCTGGAGAGGATCTCTCAAGGGGGAAGCCCTTCGAATGCTCCTGACATCACCCAGGAGGGTACCAATACCCCGGCACCTCCCTCATGAGGCTCTGCGAGTGGAGAGGGATCTGAGCATCGCCTGAGCACTGAGGCCGCCAAGCGCGGTCCCACCGGAGACGTGGCCAGATGGGGCGGGAGCGGGGCGGAGTCATTCCCTGCCTCCTGCAGTTGGGGCCTTACCTGCAGTTGGGGCCTTACCTGTAGTTGGAGCCGAAACGTCGGAAAGCATTCCTGAAATAGAGGAGGGCGAGGCCGAGGCGGAGAAGAGTGACCCTCTCTGGGAACCGCCACTCCGGGAGGTGCCATCCCACCAGGATTACACTGCACCTGCGCCCCACCCAAAAGCCTCCACTCTGAAGGGTGGAGTTGCTAGGGACTGGATGGCAGGATGCTCCGTTTTGTAGGAATTAAACATTTACTCATTTTGAAATTGAAATTTTCTTTTGGTGTTTTGGAGCCAATCGATGCTTTGGAGGTCTCACATTTTCAAGGGCCACTTGGTATGTGCTGGTGAAAGCTGCCAAGACCCCAGCCTCCTTCCCAGGTATGGGGTCCCCCGGGGTCTGTGTGGGGTCACTTACAGGGAGTCGAAAGGCAGGGGCTTCTGTCCATAGCGGTCCAGACTGGGATTCTGGTTAAGACAGAACTGGGGCGGGCCAGAGGGATGGGGGGTGTCTACTGAGGACGGGGGACACGGACCTCGCCCCTCGCCGACGCCCCGCACATTGCTGACTGCCGGAGATCTTGGCCTTCTGAGCTCTCGGAGACCCTAGTCCGGGTCTCTTCTCCCCCTCCCCGACCCCCGTGTTAGCAGCTTCTCCTCCACCCCGGCGTCCCCAGGGACCGGTCGGCGAGCAGCCCTTCCTACCCGCCAGCTCTGGGTCACCTCCGGCTTCAAGTACCGCACCGCATAGCCGCTGAAGCTCTCGACTGCGAAAAGACCGCTGGTCTCCGGCCCCACACCCGCCCTGAGCAAGCCCGCGCCCGGGCTCTTACCTGATCCCCGCCCCTAGGTCAAGCCACGCCTCACGCCTGCTCGTGGAACCAGTCCGGCCTCCGGACTTTGTTCCGCCTGCCCTCCACCTCCGCCCCACTGGCTCCCACTGCTCGGACCTGGCACCGCCCCCTCCCCAATATAAGCCCCGCCTCTGTGCCCCTCAGCCGGTCTGCGCGCTGCACCCTCCGAGTGCCGCGGCTGCCGCTCTTCCCCAGTCTTTGTCAGGTTCCACCCCGGAAGCCCCCTGCTCGTCTTTGGTCAGCGCTCGGGGTCCCAGCTCTATGGACCCAGCGGCTCAGCTGTCTCTCCCGCCCTAGGGCATCCTCCGCGAGGTTAGACTGACCCTTCTTGCTCGCGCAGGGCAGCTTGAACTCTCCCGCGGAGGACACGAATCGGGACCAGTCCTCGATGGCGCGCGTGAAGCAGGGCCAGTCGACCCTATTGATGCCCGGTGCGATGGGAGCCAGCTTTCCCTCGTGGTACCTGTTTCGGAGCCTCTGGCCGGTCTCCGTGATGTCCTGCCAGGAGGAAGGAAGTCAGGGAGCTGGGCGCACTCGAACCATCTGACCCAGGGGGCTCCCGAAGCCCCGGAAAGAGGTGGGAAGGGCAGGGTAGGGTCCCAGAGAGGTAGCTGAGGAAGTGATCGGAATGGAGATTGGGACCGGGGGTGCTTGGTGCTGGGTGCACAAAGGACCTTCAGGTCCTCTCTCCAGGGCAAACCAGGGACAAAGGACGCTCACCAAGCACTGCAGGGGTTTGTTGGGGACACCGAGAAGTGTGAAGTAGGCATTATCAAAGTCATCTGAAGGAGAGAGAAAAAGGGAGAGGAGTTAGTGCAGTTACCAGAAACAGGGTCATTGCCATGCATTGCCAGGGGGGATAATAAATTAATTTGAGCCTATGGAAAGAAATTGGCATTATCTATCAGAGCTATAAATACATGTATCTTTTGACCCTATACTCCTACTTCTGGGAATTTATCCTATCTTATATTTTGCACAACTGGGAAATGATGTGGGTATAAAGTTTACTCATTTCAGCGTTGTTTGTATTATAATAGAAAATGACTGGAAAAAACCCAAGTGTCTGTCATTAAAGGACTGGCTAAATAAACCATGATGCATCCTCACTATGCCTTGATTAAAAATAAAGTTCTTGATTCAAGAACTTCCAAGGTACAGAAGAGTATATGCCATGTGCTACCTTTGTCTTTAAAGACTAAAATTGAGACGATTGGAGGCAAACAAGAATATACATTTAGGTCATCACCTAACCACGTCATCAAGCAGCACCACTAACAGTCTGTTTGATGTTAGGTGCCCCCTGCCGAGCCATCATGGCAAATGCGGCATTCAAAACTTGTGAAAGCTTTTACAGTCAAGCCTCTACACCTAATTCCTGGTTTACAGAAACTAGACTATCAAGGTAAACAACACCATAAGGAAAGAACTACTCAAATTCACGATGTGAGACTTGTCTACAACACAACTGTTTTGGATTTCTTAAAAAGTTGGTATTATGAGGGAAAAATGGAAAGTGGATAGATTGGTTTTAGACTAAGGCCCAAGAGACATGACAACCAAATACAAGGCACAATCCGAGATCAAATCCTGGTTCCAAAAATTTTTTAACAGTTGTGAAAGACATCTTTGGGGATAATTGGGGACATTTTAATATGGACTGAATATTGGATGTTAGGGAATTATCTTTAACTTTCCTAAATGTGATAATAGTAGGGAGTCATGTAGGAAGTTGTTTTTATCACTGGAAACTGATTGCTAAAGTGTGTTTGAGTGTGTGTGTGTGTGAGAGAGATAGAGAGAGAAAGAGTGAAAATAAACATGGCAAAACATTAATTGAAGCAGATAGAAGGTAATAAATGTTCAAATATTAGTCTTTCAACTTTCCTCTATGTTTGAATATGTTCGTAATTAAAAAAAAAAGCTGTAGAGGAAAAGAACAGATTTGTATTTGCAGTAGTAAAGAATGAAAGGATACATCAGGAACTCAGAGTGGTTACCTGTAAGTGAGAATGAAGAGAATGAGGAAGAGCAAGAATTTTTTAAAAGTACATTGTTACAACATTTTAAACCTGTGGCTCCATTGCTTTGATTAAAACTTACTTGCAATAAAATGCATATCTAAATCAAGAGCTCTCCCTATAAATCTAGATTCCTGGCTTCTCCTGGGAGCTAGGAAATTGGCAGAACTGTGCTGACCCTTCCCACACAGCAGTCAAGGGGACCCTATAGCTGCTCCCCTTTATAGAGGGGTAGGGGAGGGGGCTCCACCTCACTTTCACCCCGCCCCCCACTGCTTCCCTACCCACTTCCCCTATTTGTGTTTTCCCTCTTGGCCCTGCAGGAGTCTCTGTGGGACCTCTGGAGATCCCCTATCATCTCTGACAGGCTCTTTGCATCTGTCACCTGAGCCTGAACCTGGGTGTCACCCTGGACTCCCCACTCTTGCCCCTCTACTTACACTGGTACCAAGTCCTATTCCTTTATCTCCTAAATACCTTCTGAGTCCCTCCCCCATAGCCAAGACACTGTCACTACCTCCTGAAGGCTGTGGTCCTTCCCAGTGTCCTAACCACTAACCCCTCCCCCATTATCCACTTCTAGTCCCTCTCGGTCACCCCCTCCCCAATACCCCAGTGCTCAGACCTCTTTCCTGCTTAAAACCTTCAGGGGTTCTTATCTACCTCCCAAGAAAGTCCAGACTGCTGAGCTCAACAACAGGGCCCTCCCTGAGCTGCGTCCCCACCACCAGCCACAGCTCCTGCTGCCCCCACGTACTTTGTCCTTGGGCCCAACCAAATCCCTCAAGTTCACCAACACCTCGAGCAGCTTCTCCCCTCCAGGCCTCTGTATGTGCTGCTCCCCCTAGCTAGAAGGCCTTTGTACAAAGTACAAACTCAAGTACAGACTCAAGTACAAAGCGGGCAATGAATAAATGTGCTGAAATGCATGCATGTGGGCATCTGCGTGGCACCCCTACCTCAGTGCCCAAGCTTCTCCGCCAGTGAAGAGTTCTTCCTTAGCCCCGTGCAGTCCTTAACCCCAGAGGCTTCCATGTTCCCCTCTCTTTCATGACAGGTATCTTTATCTTCCTTTTTCAAAGGGAGAGATGACTGGGCAGAAATTATTACTGCTGTTATTATTCTTCCTCTTCCTGCACTGCTGACCTCTGCAGTTCTCTCTCCATGAATAACAACAACATTATTGTTGAGCACATAGTATGTGCTAGGCACTACTCTAAGCAGTTCTCATGCCTTATCTCACTTTAATCTCACAAAGTTAATCTCAAACCAGTTGATCCTAAAGGAAATCAGTCGTGAATATTCATTGGAAGGACTGATGCTGAAGTTAAAGCTCCAATACTTTGGCCACCTGATATGAAGACATCACTCATTGGAAAAGATCCTGATGCTGGGAAAGACTGAAGGCATAGGAGAAGGGGGCAATCGATGATGAGATGGTTAGATAGCATCACCGACTCAATGAACAAGAATTTGAACAAACTCCAGGAGGTAGCGGAGGACTCCCATGGGGTCGTCAAGAGTCATTTCTGACTTATCGACTGAACAACAACAATCTCCCAATAGCCCTGAGAGGCCACCCTGCTGGCATTCCAATTTTCCTGATAGGGAAACAGAGGCTCAGACCTGGAGGATTCTCAAGCAGGGAGGAGCAGAGCTGGGACTAGTCCCTCTAACCCTTTCATCTGCCACTCCTGGCTTCTGCCTCTGAGATCTCTCTCCTCCAAACCACCCACGCCTTCCCCTAAGGCCCCGAGGGCCACCAGCAGTGGCCAGGTGGCCCGACCTTTGCGGCAGTAGGTGGTGGACTGGCAGTGCTCGTCAGAAAGGCAGGCCTTGACAGAGTCCATGTCCATGCGGCGCAGGCTGGGCAGGGCCGGGTGGTAGAGCTGCTGCTTCACGCCGGCCAGCTGGTTGCGCCGCCGGGGCATGGGCAGGAGGATGGCTGGGGATGCGTACATGTGGGTGGAGCCATCCTCCCAGGGCACCAGGTCGATGATGCGGGCCATGGCTGGGTGGCGGAGACACCTGCAGCAGACACCCTTCTGTGTGGGAACACAACCTTGGCCAGTGCTGACTTGTCATCCAACAGGTATTGAGCACCTACTGTGAGCCAGGAGCTGTGGTGGGGTCAGGGACACTCAGAAACACACAGACACACACACATACACACACACTCACAGAGCATGTGCTAAGGGCTCTGGCAGAGGTCCGTACAGGAGGGGGTGTATGTGGGGAGGCTGGGGCTGGGGCTTTCAGGGAATTGTCTAAAAGAGATGCCATTTGTGTCTATTCTGCAATAATGAGCAGGAAGCAACAGCAGCAAGTGGGTTCAGAAGTGAGCTCAGCCTGCCTCTGGGTAATTAATTATGGATTTCTGGCATTAGCTCAGGTACCTGGCATTTGCTCAACATTCTACAGGGAGACATGGGGAAGTTTTACATAAGGGGAGAAACGTAATGGATATGAACTAGGAAAAAATATGGCTGGTTCTCCAGCGCTCCCTTTTAAAAAGCAGATATTCCCAGAGCCTTTGAGTCGTTTAAACTTCAATGAGAATTTGTTGAGTCTGGTTGCTTCCTTTCTGACCCTAGTGGGAGGTGAGAGATGGAGGAGGGCAACAGAGAGGTGGATAGGAGGAGAGAGGACCTTTAGAGGGGAGAGGGCATGACGACTGGATGGGAAAGCTGCCCCAGGGGCTGGGCCTTCAAAGGGAGAGGCAAGGAATGGGAGCAGTGAGAGGAGGGGGAGGGTGGACCCCTTGCCCCCCATCCAGCTATGCAGTACCTCACCTGCAGGCCACCAGCCCCAGGTGCACAGGCTTATAGAGATTTTCTCCTCCTTTGCCTGTTCAGTGGGGAAGAGAGGTAGAGAGATGGGCCAGGCCCCAGTGCCTTATGAGACAGGAGAATAAAGGGACATTCTGCAGAGCCAATGCCCATTGCAGCCTCATTGTGAGGGCACCAGCTCCTTGGCAACCCTGGCAACCACAGGCTCCGAGGAGAAGAGCCTGCTGCCCCCTTGGGTCCTTACACTAGCCCCCTTGTTCAGCCTGCCTGAAGGTTGCTTGTCTCTGGGGCTCACACAGGATGGGCATGTTGAGAAAATCAGACAAGGAACTGGGGCTTCCTGGGGGTAACCATGGTAGGGCTGGCCAGGGCAGGCTGTATGACCTTAGACTGGTCACTGTCTCTCTCTGGGCCTCAAAGTTCCCATCTGTGTTAGGCAAGGATCCTGGGCCCTGTCAGGAGGGGTATCTGAACTGGCAGGGTGTTTCTCTCCTTGCAAACCTCAGGGAAGAGGGCACTGCCCTGCCTGCCAGTCCTTGAGGCTCCAGAGGTGGAGATTAGTGGCTGCCAGGATTCAGGGTCAGCATAAGGGGATCAGTGAGATTGGTGGCCTCAGCACGACAGGGATTATCAGGTGATACTCCACGGCCAGCCCCCTGTAGTCCTGCAGCTTCCCTCCCACCTTCCCAAAGCGAGGTCATGAGAGCCTAAGCCAAGCACCCTGAGGTGGTCAGAACCACTGAGGGAGATCCCTGGCAGTCTAGTGGTTACGACTCAGCGCTTTCACTGCTGTGGCCCTGGGTTCAGTCTCTGGTCGGGGGATTAAGATTTTTGCAGATTACATAGTGCACCAAAAAAAAAAAAAAAGAATCACTGGAAGTGGGAAACCCTTCCACCCCCATGAGGGAACCCTGTGGAGACGCTAACTTATTTGCACATCTTGGCATGTGCTTTGCATACACCTGTCCACTTGCTGAGCCTAATGGGCCGTCTTGGGACCCCTGCTGTGAGATTCCTGTGGGATTTGGCTCCCTAGCTGCTCCTCCTCGAGTGTAGTGTTCCATCCAGCCCCCAGACCAGCATCTCCAAGTCCCACCCCTTAAAGAAAAATTTCCTAGAGTTGACTTCATTCACCACCTCATAGAAAATTTTTCACTCTTTTAAAGTTAAAAATATAACAAAATCCAGGGACTTCCCTGACAGTCTAGTCATTAAGACTCCATGCTTCCAACACAAGGGGTGTGGGTTGGGGAGTCCCTGGTTGGGGAGCTAAGATCCCGAATGCCTCCCAGCCAAAAAACAAACATTAAAAAAAAAAAGAAGAAACAATACTGTAACAAATTCAATAAAGACTTTAAAAATGGTCCACATTAAAAAAAATCTTAAAAAATAACAAAATCTAAAAAGTGCTTAAATATGTAATATAACTCATAATTACTGGACTTCCCTGGTGACTCAGAGGGTAAAGCGTCTGCCTGAAATGGGGTAGACCCAGGTTTGATCCCTGGGTCGGGAAGATCTCCTGAAGAAGGAAATGGCAACCCACTTCAGTATTCTTGCCTGGGAAATCCCATGGAATGAGGAGCCTGGTGGGCTACAGTCCACCGGGTCCCAAAGAGTTGGACACGACTGAAAAAGTGACTTGTAACCACCAGTCGGGTCAAGACAGGGGTACTACTTGGCAAAACAGTGTAGCAGTCTCTTGAAACATAAAACATTAATTTACCATGAGTGTGTGTGTGTGTGCTAAGTTGCTTCAGTCGTGTCTGACTCGTTGTGACACCATGGACTGTAGCCCTCCAGGTTCCTCCACCCATGGGATTCTCCTGGCAAGAATACTGGAGGGTGTTGCCGTTTCCTTCTTCAGAGGATCTTCCCGACGGGGGGACTGAACCTTTCATCTCTTGCATCTCCTGCATTGGCAGGTGGGTTCTTTACCATTAGCACCACCTGGGAAGCCTTAAATTTACCATATGACCCTGAAATTCTACCCTTAAGAATCTTCCCAGGAGAAATGAAAATATATGTCCACACAAAGACTTACATACAGATGTTCATAGCAGCGTTCATTATAATAGCCAAAATATGGAAACAATTTAAGTTGACTAGTGGATAGATAAACAGACTGTGATATATCTATACCATGGAATACTCTTGGGAATGAAAAAGGTAAGAATTATGAATACATGCCACACTGTGAACAACCATCAAAACATTATATTAAATGAAAGAAACCAAATACAAAAACACTCTACACAATATACAATCCATCTGTGTGTGATGTCTAGAAGTTACATCTTTAGAGACAGAAAACAGTTTAGTGGTTGCCTGGGCCTGGGGGTGGGAATGGGGAGTGACTAATGAGCATGACGGAGAAGGCAATGGCGCCCCACTCCAGTACTCCTGCCTGGAAAATCCCATGGACGGAGGAGCCTGGTGGGTTGCAGTCCATGGGGTCGCTAAAAGTCGGACATGACTAAGCGACTTCACTTTCACGCTTTGGAGAAGGAAATGGCAACCCACTCCAGTGTTCTTGCCTGGAGAATCCCAGGGACGGGGAGTCTGGTATGGTAGGCTGCCATCTATGGTGTCCCACAGAGTCGCACATGACTGAAGCGACTTAGTAGCAGCAGTAGCAATGAGCATGAAGGATCTTATTGGGGGTGATAGAAATGCTCTGAAGTAGTTATGCCAAAGCCTTTGACTGTGTGGATCACAATAAACTGTGGAAAATCCTGAAAGAGATGGGAATATCAGACCACCTAACATGCCTCTTGAGAAATCTGTATGCAGGCCAGGAAGCAACAGTTAGAACTGGACATGGAACAACAGACTGGTTCCAAATAGGAAAAGGAGTACGTCAAGGCTGTATATTGTCACCATGCTTATTTAACTTCTATGCAGAGTACATCATGAGAAACACTGGACTGGAAGAAACACAAGCTGGAATCAAGATTGCTGGGAG
This sequence comes from Capricornis sumatraensis, assembly GCF_032405125.1. Taxonomy (NCBI): domain Eukaryota; kingdom Metazoa; phylum Chordata; class Mammalia; order Artiodactyla; family Bovidae; genus Capricornis; species Capricornis sumatraensis. The sequence goes on along the minus strand of NC_091088.1, from coordinate 31,645,403 downwards.
AAATATTGATAACCTCAGATATGCAGATGACACCACCCTTATGGCAGAAAGTGAAGAGGAACTAAAAAGCCTCTTGATGAAAGTAAAAGAGGAGAGCGAAAAAGTTGGCTTAAAGCTCAACATTCAGAAAATGAAGATCATGGCATCTGGTCCCATCACTTCATGGGAAATAGATGGGGAAACAGTGGAAACAGTGTCAGACTTTATTTTTGAGGGGGTCCAAAATCACTGCAGATGGTGATTGCAGCCATGAAATTAAAAGACACTTACTCCTTGGAAGAAAAGTTATGACCAACCTAGATAGCATATTCAAAAGCAGAGACATTACTTTGCCAACTAATGTCCGTCTAGTCAAGGCTATGGTTTTTCCAGTGGTCATGTATGGATGTGAGAGTTGGACTGCGAAGAAAGCTGAGTGCCAAAGAATTGATGCTTTTGAACTGTGGTGTTGGAGAAGACTGTTGAGAGTCCCTTGGACTGCAAGGAGATCCAACCAGTCCATTCTGAAGGAGATCAGCCCTGGGATTTCTTTGGAAGGAATGATGCTAAAGCTGAAACTCCAGGACTTTGGCCACCTCATGCGAAGAGTTGACTCATTGAAAAAGACTTTGATGCTGGGAGGGATTGGGGGCAGGAGGAGAAGGGGACGACAGAGGATGAGATGGCTGGATGACATCACTGACTCGATGGACATGAGTTTGAGTGAACTCCGGGAGTTGGTGATGGACAGGGAGGCCTGGCGTGCTGCAATTCATGGGGTCGCAAAGAGTCGGACATGACTGAGCGACTGAACTGAACTGAACTGAACTGAGTTTATTTTTTGAAAGTAGATGTGGCATTGTACAGTCAATTTACTAAAAATCATTGAGCTGTACACTTAAAATGGGTGAGTTTTATGGCATACAAGTTATACTACAATAATGTTTTTAAAATTTGAGGTCAGCTAAAGAAAACATGTTAGAGCCCTGCCAATCCCGAGGAGCTTCCACAGCCCCTTTTCCAATCCCACCTCCTGAAAGAAGTAACCAGTCTGCTGGCTGAGTGGTATAACCACCTGCTTTTCTTTTTTTCATTCCTAAGATTTTTTTCCCATGTGGACCATTTTTAAACTCTTTATTGAATTTGTTACAATATTGCTTCTGTCTTATGTTTTTTGGCCCTGAGGCATGCGGGATCTTAGTTCCCTCACCAGGGATCAAACCCACACCCCCTGTATTGGAAGGTGAAGTCTTAACCACTGGACCAGCAGGGAAGACCCCTCCACTTCTCTTTGAAGTTTCATTATCTACATTTGCAGCCAGATAGACAAGACAGGCTGATAATGCTCTTTCTCAGCTTTGTATGTACAAACCACTGGGATCTTTCGAGTCTGGCTTTTTACTATCTGTGTACATGTTTAGGAGAGTCATCCAATGGGGGTGTGGCTGAGCCCCATTTACTTTCCTCACCCTACAGCCCACTACTCTTCAGCCAGGCCCACGTGACTCTGCCCACTGCCCAGGCTTCATGCTCCAGGTTGCCCAGCCTGGGGGCACAGCTCAGCTTCTGCTCACCTGGTGCTCTCAGGAGAGCACTCCTCTTGGCAATACACTCACCCGTCTTGGCTGCAGCACACTCCACTTCTTAGTCCTCCCCCTCCCTCCCCAGGGGCTCCTTCACTTTCCTTTCCCAGCCCCTCCTCCTTTTCCCCAAATCAGACCAAGCCAGTGTGCTCTAGGCATCATCTTCGGTCCTTCTCTTCTTTACATTGGATTCAATCAGTCCTGCAACTTTAACTGTCATTTACAAGCTGAGTTGATGCCTCCAAAATTTCTATCTCCAGGCATCCGGCTCTCCTAAACTCCAATCCCACCACCTTCCCCACCCCCGCCACCTCCGCAACACTCACACACCTCTTGTTACCCGCTGTACACTTCCACTTGGATGTCTCTCAGACATCATAACCAAGTGGAGCTCATGACTTCTTTCAAAACTCTTCCCAAGCTGAACACCCTCAACACCTCCCTCTTCCCTCCTCTCCCCTTTCTCTTTCCTGCCACCCTAGTCCAAGCCTTGTCATCTCTGCCCTGGCCTCCGTTGAGGAAGTGTCACTGATGATACAGGCCATCACTTGGGCACCCACGAAGAGTAGGAGAGCTGGCTCTTTCTAGAAGGGGTCTGGCTGGAGATGCCTGGGGGAGGAGCGCTGATCCTCAGCAGCCGGGTATTGGCAGAGCATGGCCCGGGCCACCTTGAGCTCTGCCATTGGTGTCCAACCTTGCTGACAGAAAGAGCATTCTCTGATACCAGTTGCCTTGCGGGTGAGTTGCATATCTGAGTTTTAGCATAAGGAGAGCCCACGGGTCATTCAGTCACAAAGTGGCTTGCTCCTCCACTACCTCCGGACTAGTTTCTTGCTTCTACACCTGCCCACCAGATAGCAGCCTCACAGATTGTGTCCAGCCCTTGTTTTAAACTGAACCATCGTGGGCTTCCATGGGCCATCAGCTAAAACCCAAGCTTCTGACTGTGGCTTACAGGCCCTGCCTGATCTGTCCTGGACCTCATCTCTTACCACTCTCCCCTACCCCCACTAAGCCCCCAGTCCCACTTTGTCCCTCAGGTGCATCCAAGCTTATTTCAGCCTCAGGACCTTTATTTACCCTTCCAGTGTCCTCTGTCTGGAACACCATTCACTTAAATCTTACATCTCAGCGCAAATATTTGCCTCTGCATAGAGGCACCTACACCCACCCCCACTCTTCATCACCTCATACATGTTTCTGCTCTGCGTGTTTCTTTCATGGCACTCAGCATATCTGCAATATTTTTAAACTCATCGTTAATCTTTTTTATTTCTGAATCTTCTGTTGGAACAGAAGTTCTGTGAGGGCAGGTCCGATTTCTGTCTTTCTCAGTGTGCAGAGGCTGGCACGCTGCCTGGCACATAGGCAAGGTTGAGAAATGTAGATAATCAAGTCAAGTCCCCTATTGTTCAGTTGCTAAGTCATATCTGATTCTTTGTGAGTCTGTGGACTTCGGTACACCAGGCTCCTCTGTCCTCCATTATCTCCCGGAGCTTGCTCAAACTCATGTCCATTGAGTCAGTGATGCCATCCAACCATCTCATCTTCTTTTCCCCTCTTCTCCTCTTGCCTTCAATCTTTCCCAGCATCAGGGTCTTTTCCAATGAGTGGGCTCTTCCCGTCAGGTGGCCAAAGTATTGGAGCTTCGGCTTCAGCATCATTCCTTCCAGAGAATATTCAGGGTTGATTTCTTTAGGATTGACTGGTTTGACCTCCTTCCAGTCCAAGGGCCTCTCAAGAGTCTTCTCCAGCACAATTTGAAAGTATCAGTTTTTAAGTGCTCAGCCTTCTTTATGGTCCAACTCTCACACCCGTACATGACTACAGGAAAAACCATAGCTTCGACTCTACAGACCTTTGTTGGCAAAGTGATATCTCTGCTTTTTAAGTCCCCTGCCTTTTGCTAAACAGCCCACCGCCCTGCCCCCCACCCAGGTCCTGTCACCTCACTGAACCCTTTTGCTCTGGGTCTCTGTCCCTCTCCCCTTCTCCCCTGAGATCACCATCTCCTCTTTAGGGTAGGACTTCAGTTCAGGAGGCCAGCTTGAGTGCAGTCAGTCATCAGTCCTTGGATCCTCTCTAAAGGCCCAGCCCTGGGACGACAGCCATTCTGGTGGATCCCGAGGCAGGGGTGCTGAGACCCTGCCCAAGCTGTAGAAGATTCTGGGACAGAAAGACGCTGCTTGAGTCCCTCCGCTGGGGCTGGAGAGCTGGGGTGTGCCTGCTGCCACTGCTGACTGAGAGTTGATGAGCCTCTGTCACCTTGAGGAGTCTCCCAGGGCCCCCCGGGGGCTGCAAGCAGGTATTCTCCCACCTTCACTAGGTGGGGTGGCCAAGGTCTATGGGGAATCACGATGCCCTAAGCAGGGTCGCTTGGGGCTCCTTCCCTGAGGCCCAGATCCCTGATGGCCTCTGGGGGGTTTCTGACAGCCCCCTTGGCATCGATCACCTCTCTTCCACCACCACCTCCCCACCCTCTCTAGCGTCTCCTAATCCTTTGCACACGGCCCTGCTGCTGCCAATTAATCCCTGCTGTGTCCAAGAGGCCATCCGAGAGAAGCAGGAAGAAGGCAAGTCCCGGCTGGTGGACGGCATCCGAGCAGGTAACTCAGGGTGAGGTGGCAGCTCTGTGGGACCCCTGATGGGACTCCTCCCATGCTCTTCTCCCAGCAAGGCATTTAGACATGGAGAATCTGGCAAGGCTGGAGACCTGAGGCTTGTTTTTCCCTGTGAGGCTCAAACCTTAGTGAATCTCCAAGGCAGCTTGTGAAATACGGATTCCAGGTCCTGCAGAGTGTTTAGAGGGGCCTAGAAATCTGCACCCCACCCCCACCCCCACCCAGCTTCCCTGGAAAACTGTGAAAGGCTGGTGGTCCAGGTACCACTGTTGCTCTGAGTACCACTCCCAGGCCCTCTTCCTGCCTATGCCTCCCTCATCAATGTGGAATCAGCAGCAACAGGGCAAAAAGATGGGAGGGAACCTGCACGTGTTTCTATCCAGGAGGAAATGGCTGGGGAAAGAAGGAAAATTGGTGTGGGGAAGGCTCCCCTAGTCATTTCCAAAAGGTTCAGAAACACAAGCCAGAATCGCTGCCTGCTGAGAAATGGCTCGTAGGACTGGGGTGCAGAAGCAGCCAATCCTGGGCAAATGTCGGCACATCCAGGTAGGTGTAGGACACTTGGAGTCAGGCCAGACTGAGCATAAGCGCAGCTGGGTCACTTACTGGCTGTGTTACTTTGGGCAGGTCTCCTGACCTCTCTGTGCCTCCATTTCCTTAGCTATAAAGCAGTGATGAAAAAATGCTTATTTTCCTGAGGCTGAGGAGGAGGCAGAGGTGAGAACAAGGATGAAATGATCGTGGCTTATGGAGCTGCCTGTGTCTGGCTGGGGTGGTGAAATCTGCCATCCTAAACATGCCATGTGGGGCTCTGCCAACCTTGGAAATCACCAAGGTTGTCGACACCCCCACACCCAACAAGGAAAGGGAAGACCAGAAATGTCGTGTCTGGCCCAGGTTCACATTGTTGGCAGCTGAGCCAGGGATCTGACCCCCTCACTAAGAGCTGTGTCCCAAACCACAGCTTCTTTAAGGAGGAGTTGGGCTGCAGATGCCAGAGTGGAGACAGAAGTCGGGGCTGTGAGCAGAAGGGCAGGCAGTGTGGAGCTGGGCCCTGGAGCAGGGATCCTGGGCCTGTGATTGCCCTTTGCAGCCCTGGACCAGGGTTCCTGGCAGTGGAGGGACAGAGAAGCGCTCTACTAATACCTTGGCTGCCCGTGGCCAGGGGAAGGAGGACACACCATGCCAGCACAGCCTCAAAAAGGTCCTATAAGGGCTGGAGTTTGCAAATATTGATCTGTGTGATACTCGCTAGGCTGGGCCATCCTGCAGGGGTATAATCATAAGGTCAGGGCTGCCCATTCCCTAAAGATATATGAAGCCAGAACCTGAACCCATGTAAAGGAGCTATCACAGTAAACCATAAAAAAGGGAGCCTGTTATTTTATCTTAAAATTTTCTAAATCATGAAAATATGTTAATTTTATAATATACTAAACATAAAAGTTATTTTCCATTCATATACTGCTCATCATGTATTTAAAAAAATTTATAATGGGGTTCCACTGAACATGATAATTAAAATTAGCATTTTTGCTTGACATCCAATAATAGTCACAGCCAACATTTATTAAGCTTTCATCACGTGGTAGTCATTCTTCTCATCAGTTTGTTTTATCCTCACAATTATCTCCACAAGATAGCTACTATTAATGTCCCCATTTTACAGACAAGCAAACTGAGGCGTAGAGCATTTACTTGATTTGCTCATGACTGGAGTCTGGAGCCTGTAGGTTTTTCCATGTTAGTTCAAATAGATCTATTTAAAATCAATGACTCCATAATATTCCGTTATTGGATATTTATTTATTTATAATATTTATTTATAATATTTCCATTATTGGATGAACAATTAGGTACTTCCCAATAACCAGTCTCCTACAGGCTTTCCTGGTGGCTCAGCAGTAAAGAATCTGCTTGCAACGCAGGTTCAGTCCCTGGGTTGGGAAGGTGCCCTGGAGAAGGAAATGGCTACCCACTCCAGTATTCTTTCCTGGGAAATTCTGTGGACAGAGGAGCCTGGTGGTTACAGTGGGCTCACGAAAGAGTCAGACACGACTTAAGCGACTTAACAACACACGGATGGATATGTGGATATTTTTCATCTTTTTCTCTAACATTGTCATGATCCACCTCTTTACACATATGTTTGTGGGCTTGAATGTTTCTATAAGGAAAATACCTGGAAGTATAATTGCAAAAATGTATTTTAAAGATGGTGAGCGAAAAAGAAAATATGTAACTCACAAAAGCAGCCCATGAAAGGTGGGAGCAACCGTGAGCTCTCAGGGGATACCGAAGGACTTTTGTCCCCTACAGGTGTCAGGATGTTGAGCTGGGTCCAGAGGGTGCTGCCTCAGCCCCCAGGGACTCCTCAGAAGACCAAGCAAGAGGAGGAGGGGACAGAACCAGAGCCAGAGTTGGAGCCAAAGCCTGAAACAGCCCCCGAGGAGACTGAGATAGAGGAAGTGTCCCTGGTGAGAACTGAAGGGCCAGGAAGGTCACGCTGGCCTCGCTGCTCAGAGAATCCCTGGCTTGGATCAGTTGCCCCCACCCAGCTTCCACAACAGAGAAAGTTGGGGCCAAAAGGAAACATGGGGGGCGGGGGTATCCTGGTTCTATAAACAGCCAGATAGTAAACATTCTAAGCTTTGTAGGTTACGCTATCTCTGTTAATTACTCAATTCTGCCACTGTAGTGTGAGAACAGCCATGGACAATATATAAATGAATGAACATGGTGGCTGTGTTCCAATAAAGCTTTATTTGCAAAAGCAAGCACTAGGCTGGATTTGGCTCACTGGCCATTGTTTTCTAACCTCTAGAGTCTAAAACAGAGCTAATCAAAGTAGCCAGGCCCTGAACCATTTGTTGCCAGTCCAGGAGGAGACCAGGAGCTTGCCAGAGATAAATCTACTATATATTAAGCACACTGCTTAGTTCAGCTGGTATTGTTTTGCAGGACGACTTTCTCCTTAAAGGAAGCAGTGTGTTGATAATACAATCTGCTGCAAACCTCTTAAACATTGTGGACCAGTAACAGTTTGCAGACTGCCACTGGTTCCTGGTCCACACCTGGGACAGCTCTAGATTTATATACATATTTTGGGCACCTGTGCATGTATGCACATCTCTGTATTTGTGTGTTAATAGACCTGAAATAATGTGTTTATGAGTGGATATTTGTATGTCAGTGCAAAACCACAAGTATATTTGTATACACCTATATATGTGTGTGTGTATGTTTATGTGACTGGGCATATACATGTACGTGTGTACAAACAAATATCTGTGTCTGGGTCTATATGCAAACGTTAAGTGTATGCACACTTGAGTGGGGCAGCTTTCTGGGCGAGGTGGTAGACCTTTGTCTCCCAGGTGGGAGGTGAGGCCCTAGGATTTCAGAGACCACTGTGAGAATAGAGCTGTTTGGTCCTGTGGGGGCTTGGTCATGGGTGGGTCAAGGGCTGCTCTGCCTGTACCAGGGCTGGCATCACTAGGGGCTCACATGGCCCTGTTTGAACCCTCCAGCCACCTGAGGAGCCCTGCGTGGGGAAGGAAGTGGCTGCGGCTACTCTGGGTCCTCAGGGTGAGTGCTGGAAGCCCTGGCCAGTGGGTGGGGGGAGGGCGGGGAGGGAGAAGGGCTGTATCCTCCACTTAGAACCCAGTAGCAGCCCATGAGATTGACCCATGAGTGCCCCTGACAAATGAAGAAACTGAGGCTCAGGAAGGTAAGGGCAGACTCTTGGGGACTTTCTAGCTGAGCTGAGCTGGGACTGCAGGCTTCCAACTCCCTCAGGGTTCTCCCCTCTCCTCCGCCTCTGACTTGACCTCCTCAGCAGATAGAAACGGGCCTCTGAGGGGGTCTAGTCCTAAAGTCAGAGGGGCTCTTTCCAGGAACCCAGGAGACTGCTCTCACTCCGCCCACATCCCTCCAGGCCCAGGTCTCTGTGGCTCCCGAAGCTCACAGGTACTACAGCACCCTCCCCTCTCCTCAGGGCCAGCCCCCCACCCAAGCTAGGGAGTCACTGAGGAGGCGGGGATGGCCACTGCTCTCTGCTCTGCAGTCATTCCCAAGCAAAGGCCCAGGTGACCCTAGGAATTGGCTGAGGGGAGCCTCAGGCAGAGGAGGGGGGTCTCCTGGGCCAAATCGACCATACGACCAAGAGAAATGGAGGCTGGGGACCAGAGATTTCTCAGTGCTCGGGTGAAATGCAGGTTTGGTGTGGCCAGAGCTTCTGATTTTCCCCATGAAGACAGGAAATCCAGACTTTCCCATGAAATCTCCCCAAAAGGTCACATTTTAGACCCTGGGTGGTTGCCCCAGTGAGCATGTCTGTGGGGGGCGCAGGTTGGCCTCAGACGGTAAGTCTATGATTCTGTCTAGGCTAACAAGCCTCTGTCACAACACCCCACAGGAAATCTTCAACCCTTCCAGAACACAAGACATGAGCCAAGTGCAGGAGGGGCCCCTTGGAGCCAGGCTTACTGGGCACAAGGATAATTGGCTGATGTTTTACTGAGTATCTCAGCAGGGTGGGCTTCGAATGGCATGGGGCAGGCCTGGCCTCACCAAGCATTGGTGTCCCCCATTTTCCAGAGAGGGACACAAGGCTCCTAAAGGGAGTTGATGTGTCTGAAGAATCACAGTGGGAGATAGAGGCTTGGGGTTCAAACCAAGTTCTTTAGGATGCGGTGGACTGCCATGCTGACCAGGGAAGGGTTGGGGGCGTTGAGGGCAGGCCAGTCTCTCTGTCCCTCAGCGGTCCCAGAGGCTGGATGCTGACCTGGCTCAGGAAGGGTGTGGAGAAAGTTGTCCCGCAGCCTGCCCACAGCAGCAGGCCCTCCCAGAACATTGCTGCAGGCCTGGAGAGTCCAGATCAGGTACTGCTGGGGTTGGGAGCTGCGGTGGGTCGGGGGGAAGGGGAGGGAGGGAGGCCAGTGCGCCTGTATCCTTTGCCCACGTCTGTCTGTCTCAGCAGGCAGAAGCACAGGTCCTTGGGCAGTGCGGCACTGGGGGCTCAGGTAAGGACAGGAGGCCAGATGGCATTATAGTGGTGGGTTTAGAGGCTGCTAGGACTTTCCTAGTGGCTCAGTGGTGAGGAGTCTGCCTACCAATGCAGGAAATGCAGGTTCAATCCCTGGGTTGGGAAGATCCCCTGGAGAAGGAAATGGTAACCCATTCCAGTATTCTTGCCTGGACAATCCCCTGGACAGAGGAGCCTGGCGGGCTACAGTCCATAGGGTTGCGAAGAATCAGACATAACTGAGCACTGAGGGGCTGCTGGGTTGGGCCCAGCTCTCGGGGAAGAGTCCATGGGGCCAGAGCTCATCTGTCTCAGGCCTGGTTCAAACCTGGGTTTGAGTTGGGTTGACCGGGGGCTCTGGGCAGCCCTCTTGCTGCTAACAGGCTTCTTTTCTTTTGCAGATGAACCCAGTGGACCCTCCAGGGCTGAAGACCCAGGGTGAGTCCCTGTGCCCGAGCCCCATCTGTAGTGTGTGTGGTGGGCTCAGCATGCCCAGAGCCGAGGGTCCACCACTACCTCTATGTGTGACCTTGGACGTGCCTCTTGTCTCTTCTGGACCTCACTTTTCTCATCCACAGTATGGGGATGATGAGCCCTGTGCTGCTCATAGTTTTTTGTGTTCATTACTGGGAGAGTCTCGGATAGGGGCCAACGCATGGGTGAGCTGCTTAGGGGTGGGCCTTGTGTAGGTGGGTGCCACATGGAGGTGGGTACCACATGGAGGTGGATGCCCAGAGGCAGGATCTGGGCCACCATGGGGGACACTAGGGTGCCCAGTTGGCCTCACAACTGGCCACAGCTTCTGACTCCTCAGGGTGCTTCCCTGGTGGCTCAGACAGTAAAGAATCTGCCTGCAATGCAGACCTGGGTTCTATTCCTGGGTCGGGAAGATCCCCTGGAGAAGGGAAAGATAACCCACTCCGGTATTCTTGCCTGGAGAATCCCATGGACAGATGAGCCTGGTGGGTTACAGTCCATGGGGTCACCAAGAGTCGGACACAACTGAGCGAATGACACTCCTGCTTCACTTGCTCTGACTTCTCAGAACTGACTGAGAGGGCGGCAGGCTGGGTGGTGACTGTGGCAAATGGGGGAGCCCATGTTCCACTCCTGGGAGGGGTCTCACTGAGCTCCCCCTGCCTGTGCCTTACTGTCAGGTCCTTGAACTCAGGCGTGTTTGTCTAGGTCACTGCCAAACCCCTAGTGACCAGCACAGTGCCTGCCGTACAGAGGCAACTCAGCACAGAAGAGAAGAATGAATGAATATACAATCACACATATCATTCATTCACTGATTCATTGCTCCTACTTGCCCTCTATTCCTTTTGTCCCCTGGAGGCTGCCTAGGTCATGGGTCCCCAGGGTTACCCTGGAGACTAGTGAGACCAGTAAAGCCATTAAGGATGAAAGCACCCAGAGGACTCGCCAGCTTTCTTTTGGGCCACACCTGGGAGATGGGTTCCCCTGGGAGCATGGAGCTTCTCTGAAGAGAGTGGGGCTGCCTGGAATAGATGGATCTGGGGACCCAGTGTTTATCCCAGAGTCAGCTATGTAATTGGTGGGGCCCACTGCAGAATGAAAATACAGGATTAAGATGGTGACAATAGAGCATTAAACCAAACATGAGCCTTTCTAAGTATGGGGCCCTGTGTGACCACACTGTTCATATACCCATGAAGCCAGACTTCTCTGTGCCAGTCACAGGGAGCACCACCTACCCCCCTGCTGCATTCAGGTCCGCAAGCAGCCCCAACTCTCATCTGCTGCTCAGGAGGCCAAGGCTGGGCCTGTGGTTCCAGAGCCTTGTCCAGCCTTGGGTCAGAATTTCAGTTTGGCGGAAGTCCCCTACCACTGGAAGCCCTTTAAGAGTATGCAGTTCCAGGTCCCCACTGTGTGGATCGGGAGCCGGGGAAGGGCTGATCACTTGAGTTTGCTCAGCTGACCGCTGGCCCCTCTGCAGGCCCGGGCCCTGGCTGCTCCGGTGGTTCGAGCAGAATCTGGAGAAAATGCTGCCTCAGCCCCCAAAAATCTCTGAGGTGAGTTGAAGAAAAGGGAGAGCAGGCAGCTGACTACCCAGGAAGGGCCTACCTACTCCAGCAAGTGCTCCTCACTCCTGGGACCCTTGGAGGGGGACGGGTGCTCTCCTCTCTGGTGGGTCCTTAGTGGGGAGGAATGGCTGCAAGAGGGGGTAGGGATGGAGGGGAAGAGTGGGCAGGGCTGGCCAGGGCTTGAGCGCACCAGGCCTCTTCCTCCGTGATGTCATTTCCTGTTTTGGCCCAGGGCTGGAGCGATGAGCCTACAGATGCTGCCTTAGGTCCAGGTACAGGGAAGGGGCCTGGGGAGGGGCTGCCTGGGATGGTCACAGACTGGGCTGGGGGTACAAATGGTGCTCCAAGGGTGCTCGGGGAGTGGTTCAGCTTGCAGGGAACTGGCTGTTTTGGGAACCCTGAAACCCCTTCCCTAGTCCAGGCTGGGAAGCCAGGGAGAGCCTCGTGAAGGCCTGGACAAGGCCCTGTACCTCAGCTCCATGTCTGTCTGAGGATGGGGAGAGTTAATGTGGTCCTGAAGGGCCCCCCACTCAGTCACACTGGCACCTTGAATCTGGATCCCATGCCCTTAGGGGTTGGATGGAGCCCCCCATGTCATCCTTACTCCCTCCCTCTCTGTTACTTAGAGCCCCCAGGACCCGCCCTGGAGATCAAGCCCATGCCACAGGCCCAGGAGAGCCCCTCCCTGCCGGCTCCTGGCCCTCCGGAACCTGAGGAGGAACCGACCCCAGAGCCCCAGCCCAGTATTCAAGCCTCCTCCCTGCCGCCCCCACAGGACTCTGCCAGGTGAGCCCCTCAAACACCTCTGCTCGCACGGGCAGCAGGCTCAGTGCCTGGCCCCAGCCCAATACCGCCCCCGGCCCCCCAACACAAGTCTTTTAAATTAGAAAAGTAACACAGGCGCCTGGGAGAAAATTCCAGTGGGTTTGCAGCGCCCCCTCCCTAGGCAATCACATCTGCAGCTTCTCCTGCTTCTGCACAATTCCGAGATGCAGATGAGCTTGGAGAACATTTCTCCTGCAAACATACATACCCAGCAGCAGCAAACTCTAGATACGCTAGACTCTAGCAGTAGATTCCAGTTCATCTCACTTTTGTTTTTAACCTAAAAATAGAGGTGGTTTTTACACATAAAGGTCAGTTCCACTCTTTCAGCGACTGCATACTACTTCATTATATCGATGTGCCGACTTTTATTTAACCATTCGGTGGACATTTAGGTGGGTTTCCACTCTTGGAACAGGTAATATACTTGTACAGGCATCATCGCGTTCATGTGCAAGCGAATCAGAGGAAGTGGAGTTGTTGGCTCAAAGGATACACGCATTTAAAATCAGGATGGCTACTTCCCTGGTGGTCCAGTAGTTAGGACTCCGCTCTTCCAGTGCAGGGGACACGGGTTTGATCTCTGGTTGGGAAATTAAGATCCCTCATGCCATGTGGCCAAAAAAATAAAATCAAGATAGGTACTGCTAAGTGCTCCCATCCTGGCAGGGTGTGAGGGGCTGGAAATGAATCTTAGAGGTGGGGTGGAGGGTGGCGGGGGACTGAGTTACTTGCTGGGGTCTGAATAGTCACCAGAGGCTCAACTGGGGAGGCCAGGATGGGGCAGCAGTGTTCAGGGCTGGGCACTTAGGTTCTGGTTCATCTTCTGGCGGGTTGCTACCTGCCTTGGGGAGGGCTCTGACTCCAGCCTCAGTCTTCCTATGAGTTCTCCTGCCTGGACATGCCCCTTCTCTCTCTCCCACTTGCAGGTTGATGGCATGGATCCTGCACAGGCTGGAGATGGCCCTGCCACAGCCAGTGATCCGTGGGAAGGGTGGGGAGCAGGTGGGTGCTGTCTGGGGGAGTAGGGATCCTGGGTAGTGGTGGTGGGAGGGTCCTGGGAGCTCAGACAAGGGTGAGATGGTCCCTGGTCAGGGAGGGCACAGATGGAAGATGGGAGCCTGCAACTGGAACTCAGCCCCTCTAGCCTGCCTGTCTGCATGGCTCATGTCCATTCCACACACATACACCCTCTGGTCACTGTGACTACAGTGACCGCCTGCCCGCTGGTCACAGTCAATGGGGAGGTGCTTTCATGCGGGGAGCAGAGAGGATGTGGGGTGCAGAGGAGGAGCCTCCCAGGAGCATCAAGGAGGACTTCCTAGTAGAGGTGGCCTGCAAGCTGAGACCTGAAGGAGGAGTAAGAAGAGGGTAGGAGAAAGTGAAGGAGGTGGTGTAGGAAGGGCCCTTTAGGCAGAAGGTCAGTATGTGCAAAGGCCCAGAGACAAGAGAGGCCCAGAATGTTCTAGGAAGAAGTGGGGCTCTTGGGAAGCCAGCGGGTCCCATGTGCATTTCTGATGACCTAGAGCTCCCACATGGGTAGGAGGGAGGAGCAAGACACCCTACCTTTCCCTCTCCAAGAATCTGTTGCCTGGCCTTTCTCCCTTGGACACAATTGAACATTTTCATAGAAGCATCTGGAATGGGAGGCCTGGGTGGTAGTCCCCTGTAGTGGAAGGTGGACAGGAAGCTTCAGGACTGCTTCCCTGCCGGCTGACCCCTCAGGCTCCATGTTCACACACACTCTGTGGGCGGCAGAGGAAGGAACAGCTTTGGAGCTCCCCAAGAGGAGGGAAGGGGGTGTCCAGCAGCAGGAATGATTAGTGGGTGAAGATGCATTGACTGGGGGGTCTCTGGGGATGGGCTGGCGGGGAGAGGCCTGCGTGCAGATGGAGCTTTGAGAGAACCCTCAGGGGAGGATGGGAGAGGGTTTTCATGCATAGAGAACCAGCGAGAGGGCAGCTAAGGCAGGTGCCCACCTGGGCAAAGGAGGTGAGGTGGGACCAGGCAAGCAGTGAGCCTGATAGGGGAATGACTAGAGCAGCGGGCCACTTTGAGGGGGAGGGAGTGTCTCGGGCGCAGTGAGGAGACCTCTTACTCCTGGTGTGCCAGCAGTGCTGACTGAAGCAGGAAGGCCGGTGAGGAGCCCACAGAAACTGTTTCCCCATTTCTCCCCATACAGGAGTCTGACGCCTCAGTGACATGTGACGTGCAGACCAGTAAGTGACATCTTAGTGGGTCCTTGTGTGTGTCTCCATGGGGGTTGTTTGGTTTGAGTGTGCATGGGCCAGGCAAGGACATGGGGATGGCCAGGGCAGCCAGTCTCCAGACCTGGACCTGGGAGAGCCCATGCTAGCCAGAGCCTGGCCCAGAATCAGATGGTAGTTGGAGACCCCCTCCTGGGGACCAGGGAGCCGAGGGGATGGGCACATAGGCAGGAACCTGGCCTGCCTGCCAGCTTCTATCCAGAAAAAATAATTCTGAGATCAAGTCGGATGAGCCTCCCTTCCTGCGAGGAAGCCCTGGAGAGAGTGTCCCATGGTCCCCTGGGCTAGTGGGTTTGGCTCAGCAGAGTCCCTGGTTATGGGGTTAAAGGAGAGAGATGGGCTTTCTCTGGGGGTACTGGACACCTTGAGCTGGGAGGGCATCCCCTCGCCTGTGGGGAGTGTGTATTGCTTTTTATCTCAGCCCTGCAGGAGGACCGGGCCCCGGAAGGGAGGGTTGAGATCCAAAATCTGCTCTTCCTTCATGTCATGGCCTCTGGAAAGGCATGTGGCATATGGGGCACCCACACATCCATTCATTTGTCTGTTCATTTGTTCATAAATGCTCATGGAGAGCTGCTGTGTGCCAGGCCTGTGATGAGAGCTGGAGGTGAGCGGAGCAGAGTTCAGGCCCAGAGCAGTGGCCCTCTTTCACCCTGGACACAGGCCCTCGGAATGTGGGCCCTGGGTGTCCCAGAGCTGCCTGCCCCAGCCCCACTGTGGTGGCCTTTATGACCCACTCCAGTATTCTTGCCTGGAGAATCCCATGGACAGAGGAGCTGGCGGGCTGCAGTCCGTGGGGTCAGAGTTGGACACGACTGAAGCGACTTAGTGCACATGGTCACTCCGACACAGGGCGGCACGCACAGACTGGCTGACTGTGGAGCTCAGGCATGGGAGGCGATGGGGTTTGTGTAATCGTGGTAGTGTCGTGAAGGGAAGGCTCAGGGCAGGGTTCACTCAGTCTCGAGCTCACAGCCACCCTAAAGGGTGCAGAGCAGGGCTGCCCACGGCTATTGGGGTGGGCAGAACGGCAGAGATGTGCCCAAGGTCACAGAGCAGTTGTCATGGAGTGGTGACTAGAGTCCCTTGGGCCCAGCAGCAGCTGCTCAGCCAGGCCAAGGTTAGAGGACCGGAAGCCCTTCCCTGGAACAGAGACCCACGCCCTCCACCCCCAGGGGCCAGTGAGAGATCTGAGGATGGACCACCCCCCGCCACCCCTACCCAGTCCCACCCTCCGAACCTGCTGCAGGCAGGACCTCATGATGTGCCTGGAGCATGTGGGTCATGAATGAAACCAGGGTGTGTCAATTTCCTTAGGGCCGCCATAACAAAGACCAGAAGTGGATACCCTCAAACGGCAGAAATGTACTGTCTCTCAGTTCAGGAGGCTGGGAGTCTGAAATCGAAGTGTTGGTAGGGCTGGCTCTGGGGCTCTGAGGTGGGCCCCACGCCGCACCTCTCCCCTGGATCCGGTGGCTGCTGGCCATCCTCGATGCCTCTTGGCGTCTAGCTGCCCTCCAAGCTCTGCCTTTTCTGTGTCCGCCAAACCTCCCTCTCATGTCTTCTATAAGGAAGTGTCATTGGGTTTAGGTCCCTCCCATTCTAAATCCTGGAGAAGGCAATGGCACCCCACTCCAGTACTCTTGCCTGGAAAATCCCATGGACAGAGGAGCCTGGTAGGCTGCAGTCCATGGGGTCACTAAGAGTCGGACATGACTGAGCGACTTCACTTTCACTTTTCACTTTCATGCATTGGAGAAGGAAATGGCAACCCACTCCAGTGTTCTTGCCTGGAGAACCCCAGGGACAGGAGAGCCTGGTGGGCTGCCGTCTATGGGGTCGCACAGAGTCGGACACGGCTGAAGTGACTTAGCAGTAGCATTCTAAATCCAGCGTCACTTCACCCTGAGATCTTTAACTAGTGACACCTGGAAGAAATCATTTCCAAATAAGGTCCCACTCACAGGTAACAGGGGTAAGGACTGGGATATAGTTTCTTGGGGCGAACACTGTTCAGATGAGGGTGGCCCTTCCCCTGCCGGTCCCCCAGACCCCCCATCCTTTCGCTCATTCACTCCCTCTGCCTGTCCACCCCGCCACCCACTCCTCTGTCTTCTCCTTTGTTTCAGGGGTGGTGGCAGCTGGAAGCCTCTGAAACAAAAGGGAAGGGAGCCTGGGAGAGCGCAGATGGACACATGGACAGGTGGATGGAAGGAGAGAAGGGTGCCCTGAAGAGAAGACCTGCGGGGGAGGGGAATGGGGTGGCCATTGAGCTCCCCACCCTCCTTGAACCCCCTACTGCCCACCCCCCACCAATCCCAGGCAGGGTGATGGGGAGTCAGTCCCAGAACTGCCCCTCACAGACTAAGGCTGCCCTTTTCCACCCGAGCAAGGGGAAGGCCAGCCCAGCAGCCAGTAGGGTTTAGGCTGGACAGCGGGAGGACCTCCCACCAGAAGGCTGCAGGGACGCCCACGGGCATGGCTTTGAAAGGACACCCACACAGTTCTCAGGACAGTGCCTGACACACTCAGCGCCCCCAAAGGATGGTTTTTCCCGAAAGAGGATCTCCTTAGGCTTGGCCATGTTCTTTCCCTCCAAAATTTGCGGACCACTAGTGGATGACATCACTATGCTTTAACTGACATTAAAAAGCATATGGTAGTACATCAAACTTGTGATTGCATGATGTTACTGCTCCGGGTAAGGCTAAAGGGAGTACTTAGGTTGAGACATGGGTGAATTAATAAGGCCCGCATATTGGGGTTGTCGGAAGGAGTCAGCCACGGGTCCTGAGCCAGTTGCCCTGGGTCCCAGCTGACCCACAAGATGTCTTTGTTTGGGGCAAGGAGGATTTTAAACATTGGCATTAGTTGTCGACATTGAAAAATCAGGTGACTTGGCACAGAAAAACCTGGCTTCTCTTGACAACTGGGAATATCGGGCTGTCATGGTCCCACACTGTGCGCTGGGGACAGTCTGAGTGGCAGCTGCCACCTGAGAGCAGGGGGCACCCTCCACTCTCATCTCCCCAGCTACACAGGCCTTTGAGTTTTGAGACCCCCGAGGTCTCAGACTGGCAACGAGGGGAGGGCAAGCTGGTAGAGGGAACGGGGTGAACATATGCCTGGCGGTGAGAGCGTACAGGGAGAAGGCTGGGCACTTCAGCTGATCGGGAGCTCAGAGTCCTTGATGCAGGAGGTAAGACTAGAAAAGTCAGGGCCTGATGTCAGGGGACTAGGCTGTAGGTGACGGGGAGCCGTTGGAGGTGCTTGAGCAGGGCAGTGATTTCGCAGAGACTACTCTGAGGCTAAGCTAGCATCGGAGGCAGAGAAGGCCGCTGAAGCAGGGGTTCTTGAACTTCAGGTGACATCTGTGGGTGGCTATGCAGAATGTCCCACACCCAGACCTTCCAATTTAAAGAGTGTGGGAGCCTGATAATCTGCACTTTCAAGAAGCACCGACTTGCTCAGATGATTCTGATGATGGTGTAGTGGAGAGGACCACACTTTGAGAAATACCCAGTTAGTGAGGAGTTAGTGCTTCAGGGACCAGAAGATGCGGGTCTGGGCTAGCGAGAGACAGAGAGAGCAGGTGTCATGATCCAGGCGTGCCAGGGAGGATGAGGGTTTTAAGTACAGGCCAGGGCTTTGCCAGCAATCCAGGGACCGGGTGGGAGCCTTGGCCTAGAATCCATGCCCCTGGGCTCCCTGTTGGCTGGTCCTAGAAGCAGCAGCTCTCTCCCTGTATGGGGCTATCGACCTGCGCTGCTGGAGTCAGGACCCCATTTGGCTGCCCTGAAGGCTGCCCTAGGCTGGGAGGATACCGCACAGGAAGGGGTGTGCCCTGAGGCACTCCAGGGTGAAGTTTAAGCCCTGGATGGAGCAGCAGTTTCCATGTGGGTTTGAGCATCCATAGCGCTTCGTGGCCCCATCTGTGACCTGGCTGCCTGGACGGACCCTGGAAAAGCCAGAAGAGCTAAGAGTCAGAGGCCTGCAGAGAGGGTCCCACCTTACAGCTCCAGGGACAGTAGGGCCCCGCCCCAGGATTGGTACCCCCTGCCTGCCCTTTCTGACTGGTGATCTCAGGCACCATCCCCTTCTTTGGCTATAAAACGGGGACAGGCCTGGCGCAGAGATGAGAGGAGGAAATGCTTGTAAAACGCCTACTCACTAATTAGTACCTAGATAAAAAGGGTTAATGAGAGGGAAAGCAAGGATGTGAGCAAGGATGGCATCCAACGCCTGTCATGGAGTGGCTGCCAGTGCCGGGGAGGTGCTTCTGGGGCACGCTTGTCACCTAGGATAGCACCTGGCAAATGAGTCAGGGGACCTGGCCCTGCCTCTGGCATCCTGTGTGGCCTTAGACAAGTCACTCAGCCTGTCTGGTCTATAAAATGGGGAGAGGACTGTCCTTCCCCTGCAGGGTTGCTGTGAAAGCTCATGAGCTCACAGGTCAGGGAATATTCTGTCCCATGGGTGGCCCCTGGGTGTCAAGCGGGAACTTGCACCCTCAAGGGGTGGTCCGGATGAAGACCCCACACCAAGGCTGGGTGACAACATAGACCAGTAAGCACCTATGACCTGTATGTCCCACCACTGGATTCAGGGCCACAGTGGGAGGATCTTCCCTGGTCAAAATCCAGGCTGCTTAGAGGGATAGGGGAGATAGGACTGTAGTCTAGGGTGTGGTGGGCACCTCCTCTGTGAGGCAGGATAGCATCCGTACCTGAAGACAGGAGGCAGGAGTGGGGAGTGAGAACGCTTGGAAGGAGACTGCCCCTGAGCCTGGCGTGAGGGAAATACCCTATAAAAGAAAGCCTTAATCTGCATCTCAGTTTGCACATCTGTAAAATGGGGACTAAAACATAAAAGAGGGAAAAGAAAATGGGGATAATAGTTATTCCCACTTCAAAAGGTTGATGTGAGGACTAATTGAGTTAATCCATGGGTCACTTAGTACAGGGCCTGGCACATAGTAAATGCTCAATAAGTGTAGCTGGGGCTATTGTTATTATCCTGCACTATGAACAATAACTCCCAGAGTCAAAGGAGAAGACTTGAGGCCAGCTTCCACTTAAAGTCACCGTTAGTAATTCACACCTGGCTTCAGGCCCACCAAGACCCCTGGAGCTTTTGGGGACCACCTGCTCCCAGGTAATCTTCACCTTTCTCCTGTCTGGGGGTGGGCTCAAGCTCCTGATGAACCTCCCCTGCAGCCACTTCTGCCACACTCACAGCCCCACTTTCTCTGCCAGGGACCAGAGTCCATGGAGAAATGTTGAAAGTGAGACCACGTCCATGAGAAAGTCAAGTTCCCTTGGAGGTGGAGCCTCCAGTTCAAGAGAAAATCTTTCTAGACTCCCAGAGGCAGGTTCTGAGATTATGGGCATGAAGTATGCTGTCGGCAGGGGTGGCATCTGGAGAACAGGCAGTGAACAAGCTCCCTCTGTAGCCCTCGGGACATTCCGGGGCGTTGCACCTGGATACGGCAGGGTGGACTTTGAGCATAGGTCTCATGATATCACCTGCAATACTGTGTTTGGAAGCATCGTTTCTGTACAGACCTCCAGGAAGGAAGCCCTGCTGAGAAACAAAGACTAATTATAGTGACAGTGTTAGTTGTTCAGTCTTGTCCAACTCTTTGTGACCCCATGGACTATAGTCCAGGCTCCTCTGTCCGTGGGATTCTCCAGGCAAGAATACTGGAGTGGGTTGCCCTTCCCTCCTCCAGGTGAGATCTTCCTGACCCAAGGATCGAACTTGGGTCTCCTGCATTGCAGGCAGATTCTTTACCATCTGAGCCACCAGAGAAGCCTTGTTTCAGGAGGAAAAAGAGAGGGGGAACTAATGGAAGGAGACAGGGTGAATTATTGTGGGCCTCTGCGCATCACTTTAGCACTGGCCTGTTGTCAATGGCCCAGTGATAACTGCTGTTTCCACTGCTTGGATGAGAACTGGCGCGTGGCTGGTGATGACCAAGGCTCCCTGTGTGGTCCCTGGGACTCAGAGGCCCAGGCCCACTCTCTCCCATACCGTGTCCCCTGTAGTCAGCATCCTCCCTGGAGAGCAAGAGGAGTCGGATCTCATCCTAGAAGAGGTTGACCCTCACTGGGAGGAGGATGAACACCAGGCGGGCAGCACCAGCATCAGCCCACGGATCTCAGAGGCAGCTCCAGCTGATGAAGAGAAGGACGAGGTGGTGGAGCAGACGCCCAGGTGGGAGCCAGAGAAGGCCCTTTAAAAAAGATTGTCTGGGAAGATAACAGGCCTATGGTACAGAATCCCCAAGGTACAAAAGGGCAGAGAGCTGGGACCAAGCCTACCTTCTCCTCCCTCTCCCTCCTACCAGATACACATCTTTCTCCCCATGGGCACAACAGTTGCCAAGGTTCTTCTGTAACTTTCCAGGGCCTATCTGAGCATATGTGACCATGGATCCCCTTCATTTTTTTGCACAAAAGATAGCATATCACATCCATCGACCTTATTACATTCATTCAACAATGTACTTTGAGATCTTTCCGCATTGAGAACATGGAGATCATACTCATTTTTCTCAACAACTGCATAGAATTTCATTGTATGGATATGCCAGAATGTACTTAACTTGCCCACTATTGATGGCCATTTTTATTATTTTAAATAATTCTGCCACAAGCACCCTTGTTCCATGTCCCTGAATGTGCATGTGTGTATAGCTGCAGGATGCATTTCCAGAAGGGAGTTGCAGGGTCATCAAGGAAGGGAGTGTGTAACCATGGTAGTGATGGCCAGGTCACCCTCTGCAAGGACAGAAGCAGTTCAGTCCCTGTGGAGTCTTAGCTGCTCAAGTCAGGAGGCCTCCGGTCCACAGGTCCATGACCTACATTGCAAAGATGGGGAAACTGAGGACCAGGGAGGGTGAGGGGTGACCTAGGGTTGGCACCAGGGCGGTTGGGGGCCAGGACAGGCCCCTGATGCAGGGAGGGAGCCTTCATTGCTAGAGAGAGGCCAGGGCTCCCCAGGGGCAATCTTGTAGTTATAGGACATCCTACTGAGAACTAGGGCAGGAAGGGGACTTGGGGTGCAGCTAAAAGTGACCTCATCTCTTGCCTCTGACCTCAACTCAGGGAGCTGCCTCGGATTCAAGAGGAGAAAGAAGATGAAGAGGAGGAGAAGGAAGACAGAGAAGAGGAAGAAGAGGAAGGCAGAGAGAAAGAGGAGGAAGAAGAGGAAGGCAGAGAGAAAGAGGAAGAAGAAGGCAGAGAGAAAGAGGAGGAAGAAGAGGAAGAAAGAGAGAAAGAGGAAGAAGAAGGCAGAGAGAAAGAGGAAGAAGAGGAAGGCAGAGAGAAAGAGGAGGAAGAAGGCAGAGAGAAAGAGGAGGAAGAAGGCAGAGAGAAAGAGGAGGAAGAAGGCAGAGAGAAAGAGGAGGAAGAAGGCGGAGAGAAAGAGGAGGAAGAAGGCAGAGGGAAAGAGGAGGTGGAAGGCGGAGAGAAAGAGGAGGAAGAAGGCAGAGGGAAAGAGGAGGTGGAAGGCGGAGAGGAGGAGGAAGACGAAGAGGAGGTGCATGAGTAAGACACTTGTGTGCCTGGCTTAGGGATGACCCAGGGAGGGGCTGCTGTGGCTTTTGGGGTGGGAATGCTTTCTGCTGCTCACGGGAGCTCGTCGCTTTGTTCTGAGCTGTGTGCTGAACTGCTGAGCACTGATCAGAGAGGCTAGGGGGCTGCTGGGAGACCTCCACTGGGCTCATAATGACCTTGGGATTCACAATACCCAACACTCAACAACCACCCCCACCCCACCCACCCCTATACGGGCAAACAAATGTAGAATGCACCTCCACAAGAAGGAGGTTTTGGGGAGAGGATCCTGAACCATGCGAGCCGGACAGAAGGGCAGATGGCGAGATGGATGCACGTGGAGGTGACGTGCAGATGGCTGGATGCCTGAGTGGGGTTAGGGGGTAAGAGGCTGGACCGGAGATGTAAAGGCAGGTGTCTGGTCTTGTAGGTGGAATTGAAAGTGGGGCTAGAGGAGGTGTCCGGGGAGTGAGTATGGATGAAGGAGAGACCCAAAGGCCAGATCGGAGTTGAGGAGGAACCAGAAAGGACCAAGGAGGAGGAGAGGGAGATGAGAAGAGGGTGGGACCTGGAGGCCCAGTTGGAAAGTGTTTCAAGGAGGCGGAAGTGAACTGCAGTCTCAGGAGCAGCCTGCATGGCCCAGGAAGAGTAACAGTGTAACTTGAAGTGGGGGGAGATGATCCTTCAGAGGTGCCGGATTGTGAAGGCCTTGATGACTTCCTGGAGCAATAGGGAGCCGTGGAAGGTTTGTGAGCAGGGGAGTGATGCAGGCTGGCAGCTGCACTGTGCAGAGATTGAAGCAGGAGGAGCATCGAGGTGGCTGGGTGATTTAATCTCTCCCCTTGATCAGACCGGGTGATTTAGTCCTTCCCCTTGATTCACCCCCTGGCATTATTCCCTGTCCCTGTCGTTCTACCCTCTGCGGTACCCCTTGGCCCACACCCTGCCTCCCTGTCGCTTTGGCCATGGCGTAAGGCAAGACAGCGCTGCGAGTGTTAGGAGCCCAAGCTTTGCTTCTCTCAGCAGAGTGACCTGGGTGAGCAGCAGGTAGGCACAGATCTTCCGCCTCTATATCTGTAAAATGGGAGGTCTGGCAGGGGGGATAATAGCCCCTGCCGAGTGGCCAGAGGGCCGGCTGAGAACAGACGCAGGAGGACCTGGTGTGGAGTATGTGGTCCATCAAAAACCACCAACCTTCTCATCTCTACTAAGAGTCACTTTTAGTCTCAGTCAGGAAACAGTTAAATCATGAGACCACATAGGATTTGGGAGCTAGAAGCCTGCTTAGTCTCCTCTGCTTTGAGTCCGCGCTTGCCCAGTTCACATATAATCTTTCCATCCTTAGCAGGAGGCCATATAACTACTTGCTTGCCTCCAATAATGGGGCACTCACAACCTCTCAAAGGCTATTGATTCCATCCACACATACCTCTGACTTAGGAAATTATTTCTTCTGCCAAAACTAGGAGTGCTTCCTTTTGGCTTCTGTGACCTGGTCCTAATTCTGCCCTCTAGGCCCCTCCAGAGCCAGGATGCTCTCACTCTCAGGTGAAGACCTTAGGTGCTGCCTGGGTCTTCATTAGTACAGCCCTATCTGCTCTCTTCTTTCCACTTGCCTCTGGGCATAGTGCAGAGCTCTGAGCTGTTCTGCCAGAACACACACATGCCCAACACACAGGCCTACAAATCCCTTTATATGCCACGGCTCTTGAACTAAAACACCACTTGAAGGCCAGGGAGCCAGTGCACCCAGGCACACATACTAACTACACACATGTTCTCTGTTCTCTGCCTAATACACACGGCACGCCACATGTATCTGCACTGTGCATGCACACCTGCACACAGACACAGACATGCTGGGTTATGTGCACACTTGCGTGTCGTCAGGGCGCTTATACCCCACACAGCCTGCGGACATGCACAGGTAACACAGGCACGGGGCACTCACCTGCATGCATCCACACTATACACAAGCACACGCATACAGTTACCCACACACTCCCAGGCACGCACCTGGTCACGCACATATTTGCCCAGAACTTCAGACGCAGGGAACCTTGGAGCCTAGGGCCCCAAGTAAGGACAAGGGTCTTGTGATGACAGAGTGGCTGATCCCAGGCACAACGCCAGAGGGTGTCAGGCGTGGGACAGGCGGCTGGGCTGTTGCTGCCTGGGGAAGGATGCTCTTGCCAGCTCTGTGGAGACACAGGGGTTACTGATGACGCGCAGGCCCTGGTAACGGGCAGATGGTCGCCTAGCGACCCGATCTCTGCTGGCAACAGCTCGGCTTTTCCTAGCAACCACAGCCTTTTGGTCCCCACCTGGTCTCCCTGGGGGCGTTTCTGCAGAGTTCCCTGCACATCCCCTCAATCTGATTAGAAGCAGAAGGGATTGGAGGCTCAGTCACACTGGCTCTGGAGTTCGCTTTGCAGGCTCGGGGCTGGGCCGGGGCTCCCCAGTTCTCCACTGGCACGCACCAACCAGGGGGCTTGGGATGAATGTCATTGCCCCCAGCTGAGCTCCTGCATCATGCGCGTCCCTGTTGGCAAAGTCAGCAAGACCCAAGTAGGTGCCTGATTCTCCCTAAGGGCTCCCCTCCTTCATTCTTTCGGGGTTGAGGGATGCCGGGTGAAGAGTCTACAGTGAGGTCCTTAAGTTGGGGACACGGCCTGCTTTGTGACTTGAGGGAGGAGCAGTGGACTGGTAAACTCTTGCCAGAGGCTATAGCTGCTACTTCCCACATCTTTAACTCAGAGAGCCAGGATCTCTGTGTTCCCTGCCTCAGCCAGTCTGTCTGAGCCTCTGCTTGCAAATCCCAGGAATTTGGGAGCTTTCCAGAAGCTCATGGCCTGCTGCTTCTGGGCAGGTCAGGAGGGGGCCTTGGCAGGCAGTGGGAACACTCCCAACCAGGGGCAATAAGATTTTTGGGTACATGGGTCCCCAAACAGCCCCTGGTGAGGCTGACAGGGCCACCATAGGGCCTGTTATGGTGTCTCCATAGCTGGAGATGTTTGTGAAAAATGTTCTTCCATCTCTGTGGGTGATTCATAGATCGCCTCCTCCTCTGGGAGGCGATCAGGAGGCGACAGGAACAGTCTTAATAACAGCTGTCAAATATTTGATGAGCACTTGTGTTCCCTGCCACATGCTGTGCCAGGGCTCCTACTGCTAATCCCATTTCACAGATGAGAGCACTGAGGCCCAGAGACAGCAGCCCACACATCCAGGTTGCCCTGGCAGTGAGCGCAGAGCTGGGATTGTGTCCCAGGTCATCTGGTACTGCAGACGAGGAACGGTTCAACTTACCTGTGTTTAGAGATGGAGAACCCAGATGACTCTGGACAGGGGGAGATTTTTTGACTTTTCTCTTGGCTTCTTACTGGCACTTCTGACCTCACTCAAATAAGCCAGGCTGGGACTTCCCTGGCAGTCCAGTGGTTAGGACTCTGTGCTGCCAATGCAGGGTTATGGCTCTGATCCCTGGTCAGGGAACTAAGATCCCACATGCCGTGCAGTGTGGCCAAAAAACCAAAAAAAAAAAGGCCAGGCTGTATGGTAGAGGCTGGACAAGTCCTACCCACTTGACAGATAAGCAAATGGAGGCTTCCCAGGGACTTGCTTTCCAGGCCTGATTCTAGAATGAGCAAGACCCCAGGAAGTCTCTGACTGGGACTGTGGGAAGCTCATTTCCTGGGCCTTCATGCTCTGAGAACCGAGGAGGCCACTGCATCTGTTTCAGGGAAGGAGAGTCAAGTCAGCTTCTTGCAGCACCAGCCCATCCACCCCTTCTGGGCAGGGCCTTCTTCTCTGTTAGGCTTGAGGGCATGGTTTCTGTAATACTTTTAGAAGCCCTCCAAGAACATGGGCATCCCAAGTGGTGCTAGTGGTAAAGAACCCACCTGCCAATGCAGGAGATATAAGAGATACAGCTTTGACCCTTGAGGCGGGAAGATCCCCTGGAGGAAGGCATACCAACCCACTCCAATATTCTTGCCTGGAGAATCCCAAGGACAGGGGAGCCTGGCGGGCTACAGTCCGTAGGGTCAGAAAGTGCAGACACGACTGAGGCGACTTAGCATGCAAAGAACATTTTAATTTCTTTCAAAAGCAGACCCAACAAATGAACTTTAAGATGGAAGAGAATATTTTAAATATAATATTACGTCAATCTTCATATAAATACAGTCATAAAATAGAATTTTAAAAATATATTTATGGAGGAAGGGGCCCATGAAGGCTGAAGTGCCAAGCCCTGTGAAAGCCATAATATGCCCTTTTCTTTAAGAAAATCTGTTTCTTCCTGGGCAGGATAGAATCTGACAACTAGGGCGCCTCAAAATGGAAATATGTATACAATGAAGAGAAAGAAAATGAGTTGGGTGCTTGAATCCTCCAGACACTCAGGTCACTCATCCACATCACCTGGGGCTGTGCAGACACTCAGAAGCTGGCAGTGGAATATTAAGGACTTGGCACTGGGGTCAGATATGCCCATCTTTTATCCAGGTTCACCTGGTACAGGCTATGTGACCTTGGCCAGGCCATCTGACCTCTCTGAGCCTCCAATTACTAAGCTCAAATGGGATCAATCACAGCTGGGCTATTAGGGTCATTTGGGTGAGGATTTGGTGGGACAAGTGGTTGGCCCTGTGCCTGGCACTCAGCCCTTGGGAACTGCTGTGATAATATGATTGCTGGCTGATTCCTTCTCCCAGGCTGCTGTCTCCAAACCAACTGGGCCCCATCTCCTCACCCACCTCAGAGGCTGAGACTTGCCTCTTTGGGTAGAGGACGGGAGATCCAGGTTTTCTGGGCAGCAGAAAGAGCATCCTCCGTGAGCCCCTCGGTGACAATGGTCCATGGTGTGGGTTGAGGCTGCTAGGAAGCCAGATCTAATTCTAACCACAAAAATCACATTAGCCTTTGGTTCCAAGTCATCATTTTAATCCAGAGATTGCACACAGGCATCTCAGGGCCCAATTTAGCCTGGAGACAGGCTCTTTGAGATATTGACATATTAATATAGATGTCAATGTAGATCATTTTAATACAGGTATTAGTTTGGATTAATTATCAGCCTCTAAAGATGGGGAGATTCCACATTCAAATGTGTAGTTCAGTCTTTTCTTGAAAATCAGCAGATCTGGCCACGGGGCACCCATTCCAAGCAGAATGGAGTTGCTGATTCAGATGGGCAGGGGTTCTCCTCTGCTCCCTATAGTCTAACCCTGGCCCCCTGTCACTCATGTGTGCCTTTGCCTGGGCCAGGGGCCCCTGAAACCTTCAGCAATTGCATTGTGGCTCTGGTCTCATGACATCCAAAGAAATCAGGGTGTGTGTCTGAATTTTGAGTGATGTGGGACAATATGCTGTGTGATTTTGGTCAGGCCAATTGACCTCTCTGGGCTTCACTTTTCTCATACTTCCTTCTCTGCCTCCATCTTCAAGGTTGTCTGGAGACTCTAAGAGGGGAAATGCTGGGCATAGATTTTGAACACCATACAGTGCCCATTAGTCTCCCCTGCTGCAGAGGATGTTTCCTCAACACCATGCTCCAGGATTTTCTTTGCACATGCTGTTCCTATTTCCTGGACACTATTCCCCACCTATTTCCAACTCACAGGCCATCTCCTCTGGGAAGCCCTCCTTCCTAGCAGAATTGTGGCTGTGCCCTTCACAGCCGCTTGCTCCAGCACATGATGCAGACTGTGAGATTGTTAACAGGACGTGGTATCTGCTGCCTGCCCGGTGCTGGGAGCTTCAAGAGGCTGGGGACCGATCCTTAGGCATCTTTGTGTCCCAGCTCCTGGAACAGAGCCTGGCACTCAGCACAGCTCAGAAAACATTTACTATCCCTAACCCCAGACCTTGCCTCCTGCCCCCTCACAGTCACAGTGTCCTGCTGGATAGTTACCTGGTGGCACAGAGTGAGGAGGACCAGAGCGAAGAAAGTGAAACCCAGGACCAGAGTGAAGTGGGCGGAGCCCAGGACCAGAGTGAAGTGGGTGGAGCCCAGGACCAGAGTGAAGTGGGCGGAGCCCAGGACCAGAGTGAAGTGGGTGGAGCCCAGGACCAGAGTGAAGTGGGAGGAGCCCAGGAGCAGGACGGAGTAGGCGGAGCCCAGGACCACAGCACCTCACACCAGGTATGGAGCAGCGCCAGGCCTCGTGCCCTGGCTACCTTGGAGGCCTGGGGCAAAGTCAGTGGAAGGGGCTGGGGCCTTGTCCACTTTGTGTATGGGGGGTGGGGGGGTGAAGGTTCAGCTGATGAGATGCCCACCGAATGGAGAAGAATGGGCTGGTAGTTGCCATAAGGCTCTGCTTGTGTCAGGGATCAGATGGCATCAAGAAGGGCCTTGGCGACATGGCCATGAGTGGGCAGCAGTGGTCCTGGACTCCAGTCCTCGTGTGGCTATGTGACCCTAAGTAAGACCCTACCCTGGGCCTCAGTGGTCACCTCTGTAAAATGGGGCTAAAAACCCCTCTCCAGAGTTTTGTACACGGCTGTAGGCTGTGAAATGTGGTGCCAGGTGGAGAGTGCCGGGGGGGCTGCTTTAGTTGCTTTGTCTCCACACACACAGGGTTGCCCGAGAATTTCCCCTCATGATATGTGACAGGTCCAGGTGTTGGGGCCTGGGGCTCCTGTGTGCACTGGATGCCCCAGAAGGTGGGCTGAAGGTGTAACCAGCGGGCAGGGTAAGGAGTAGACTTGGGCCCATGAAGATGCCTGAGGGCAGATCCCCCGACACTGGCTGGGCTGGACCAGGGCAGGGATGGTTGGATGGTCACGGCTTTGGTTTCCTCTTTATCTTTCACAGGAGCTGCAAGAAGAGGCCTTGGCCGACAGCTCAGGAGGTAGGTGTGCAGTGGGGGTGGGGTTGCATACGAATGTCCAGGCTTCTTTGAGGCTGGGGGCAGCCAGGGCACAGGGGCAAGCCCTCCCCCTCTGCCTCTCAATTCCTTCCGCTCCCCAACTCATCCCATCCTCAGGCAAAACCCATTTCCTGCATCTTAGGACCACATAATCAGAGTCTGATGATGTATTTCAAAGGCCCCAAGGGAACTGCCTTGAGGCCGTGCCCCCCACCTTCCCCCCACCCCTACCCCACCAGGACTCCAGGTGTGTGCGTGCTCACTCACTCAGTCCTGTGTGACTCTGCAACCCCATGGACTGGAGCTCACCAGGCTCTCCTGTCCATGGGGTTCTCCAGCCAAGAATACTGGAGCAGTTTGCCATTTCCTACTCCAGGGGAATCTTCCTGACCCAGGGATCGAACCCGCATCTCTTGCATCTCCTGCATTGACAGGCGGGTTCCTTACCACTGCACCATCTGGGAAACCCCAGGACCCCAGGAGGCCTTAGGGAAACCCTACTCCCAGCTAATCCCTCCTGCCAACCTCTTCACTGGGTCCACAGCTCTCTAGGTCACAGACCAGTGAGAGTTTGGCTCAAATGTATCATACTTGAATGAAAATTGGGACCAGAGCTTGCTGAAAGCGTGTCCTAGACTCTGTGTCTTTTGAGTTTTTCCTTACTGCTGAGATCTTTGGTACAAGTTTGGTCATTTGTCACTCTGACCCCTAATCCTGAGAACTTCAGGGACGACAGGACAGAGTCTAGGAGAGTGAGGCCAGCTGGACACTGAACCCAGGCCTTGCAAACCTCCACAATCCTCAAGGCACTAGTAGTGCTCCAGACGCCCTGGGAGGCAGACAGACCATTTTATAGATGAGAAAACTGAGGCTCTGTGTGGGCAGCAAGGACACAGACCTTCATGTCACTCCTGGCTCCCCTCCTCCTTCCTTTCTGTGTGACCTGGAGCCAGTCTGTGACCTCTCTTAACTGTGGCTTCCAAGTCAAGAAGAGGGGGCAGTAACAGTACCTACCTCACTGGGTTGTTGGGCAGAGTGGGGGTGACCTTGTATCCCTGGCCCTGAAGGAAGAGACCATAAATGGGGTCATGAGCCTGTTTCCCAGGCAGCCAGTGTTGGAGATGGGATGGACCCAGGTGTCTTAACCCCAGGTGTCCTGAGTCTGCTTCCCACCTGGTCTTTGAAAAACATGCTCTGTTAACTTTAGCCCAAATCTACTGGAAACCTACTAAGTCTGCACCCCACAAAGATGAGCAAGACCAGGATCAGGGGGTGCAAACTAGGGTTCCATGGGGCTGGTTCCACCAGGTCATTTGGAAGCAGGTGACCTGGGAATCACACTTTGAGAAACACTGAGGCATGGCTCTGTCTGCTGCCACTTGAAAGTGTGGCTCTCAAACCAGCAGCTTTGGTGTCACCTGGGAGCTGCTTTAGAATGCAGAATCCCAGGCCCCACACCACCCAGGTGAAGCAGAAACTGCTCCGTGACAAGATCCCTGGAGGTTTCTCTGCACATTTGTGTTTGAGAAGCAGTGGCCTTGAGTCATGGTTCTCATGACTGCGATTGCAATCATTTGGGGGAGATTTTAAAAAATTCTGGTGCCAGTCCTCACATCAGACCATTAAATCAGAATCTCTGGGGGTGGGCCTGGGCATCAGGCATTGCCAGGCCTTCCTAGGCAATTCCAATATGCAGCCTATTTGGGGAACCAGGAACCTAGGAAAAGTTATTGTGTCTGGTTGGAAGTGAAATTAATTGAGCTCCAGGGTTTCTTTAGGATGGAAAATCCTACCGGATTAAGAATGTTTGAGTGTTAGCCTAAGAGCCTGAGGAGTTCTAGGTTCTTTGATTGTAAAGTAGGAAATGCTATGACAGTTGGTTAAGGAGAGAAAGTGCCAGAACTGGGTGGTGCTCAGGGCTGTCTCTCAGAGCTGTGGGTGGACCAGCCACACGACTGGTGTTGCCCTCCAGGGACAAGAGTGGTGCTTCAGACTCTGGGTGCACTGCTGCAAGTGCAGGTGGGCACTGGGCTGGTCTGTGTTGGCACTGGTGGGGAAGAGCCCCACCTTCTCTGCCTCTCTCAACTCTTTGCTCCTCATTGCAGTCCCCAGGGTCCTGTCTCTGCCTGAGACCCCCTGGCCTCAGCACTATGGCTAAACCAGGCCGGGACATGGAGCTGAATCACCTAGTCCAGGACCAGTCGCCTGGCCAAGTGACCCCCAGGCTTGCCCCTCCAAACCTGGTGGAGCACCTCCCCAATGTGCCCAGCTACCGCCCCCCCATCACCCGCATCCCTGTCCTCATCTCCCGGAGGACAAACTTGTCCAACTCCAGCTTCGTCAAGGAGACCAGGAGCTCAGCCCGTCGTCTAGGTAGCGTGAAACTGCCCACCCAGCACGCTGGTGTCTGTGTTGTGTGTTTCTGCATGGCTTGGGCTGCTTTCTGCATGGGTGTTGTGGTCTTGGTGTGGGACTGCTATTTGGGCTCCTAGAAAACCACCCCTTCTTCCTCTGCTGACCAGTGCCTTCGTCTTGCTTTGTGGTGATTTAAGGTATAATAGTCCCCTTCTCTCTGCGCCTAAAATTCCACAATTAATAATTCACTTTTGGGGGTTAAATGTGGCATTTTGCAGATCATCAGTTTTTATACGGGTTAGTCACTCATACCCTAGTTTAAACAAGTCATTCAGATCTCCAGGCCAATGAAGAGGCTTGGATCAAGGAGCTGGGTCAGGGGGAAGAATAATCAGAGGGAAATGGACCAGGAGACGAGGTGAAGGTCCGCTGCAGACAGAGTCTACTGACCTTGAGAGTTTGCTGGGAGCTGGACTTTCTGAGGACTGTGGCCGGCTGCCACAGGAGAGGCCCCCAGGTGTTGACAGACAGACCCAGAGGAGAGGTGTCCTCAGGGGCCAGTGCAGAAAGAGAGCCTGTCAGGACCCATTTAATTGTGACAGGGTCCCCATAGTGGCCTTTGGGCTCCTGCTATTTGCTGCCTGCTGACAAAGAGCTGGGGGACATGCTGGTGCCTCGCGGCGAACCCCTGTCACTTTGAGTCTGCCTTGACTCAAACCAGACCTGCCTGTTTTGCCTTTGATTCATTTGTTTGCTTTTGGATGACACTGGGCAAGGTTGTCTGCGGTATCCACAGGCAGGTCAAGCTGACCATTTCATGAGAAGAGATCCACTCTTATTCTCCCCTCCTCCTGGCTTGAGGTGGGCGCAGAGTGGGGGTGAGGTGGAGTAAGATCAGCCCGCCTGGCCAAGTGACCCCGGGGCTTGTTCAGTTAGCAGAGACAGCGGAACACCCAGGGTTGGGGGTGGCGGTGGCTCGGGGTGGCTCAGGGCTGTCTCTCAGAGCTCTTGGCTAGACCAGCCTCATGACCGGTGATGTTCTCCACATGAGCTACTGGGGATGACATGCCAAGCTCAATCTTCCAGGCCAGCCCTAAATCTCACTCCAAAGGGTCCCCCATGTCCTCCACCCTTACATCACTTCTTGATTTTTGTATAGTCTGTATCAACTCTGCTGGAAGAGGGCATGGCAACCACTCCAGTATTCTTGCCTGGAGAATCCCATGGACAAAGGAGCCCGGCAGGCTACAGCCCATAGGACCACAAAAAGTCGGACACGACTAAAGTGACTTGGCACTCATACATGCAAGCATGTACCAACTCTGCGCTTATTTGCTTACTCATTTTTTCATTCAATTCAGTGTATTTAAATAGGAAGCTTTACATTATAATTCAAATGGAAAACCAGCCTGGCCTGCCATAAATAGAAGGGCATAAATAGAAATAACCACAAAGACATGGGGAACTAGGTCATGTTGGTAATTTCTAGTGAGGTGGGGGCCTGCTGAAGGCTCATAGCTGAGTCTGCGGAAGGGAACTAGGACATGTCTGGGAGGCGTTGAGGCCATAGCAGCACTAACCTGAGGTTTCCTCTCTGCCCACGCTGGATCCAGAGAGGACAGGAAAGGGAGGAATGGTCTCATTCTGTGTCATTCTTTGTCTTGGCTGTGCCATCTAAAATCATCGCATGCCTTCTCTGACCCCTGGGAGGCCCACGCTTTGAGAAACAGTCGCAGTGACACACTGGGACGGTGGTCTGACCCAGCTGTGATTGACACACAATGATTTTAGATGCTATGGCCGAGGCAATGACAGCATGCAG
Source organism: Capricornis sumatraensis (assembly GCF_032405125.1). NCBI lineage: Eukaryota > Metazoa > Chordata > Mammalia > Artiodactyla > Bovidae > Capricornis > Capricornis sumatraensis. The sequence goes on along the minus strand of NC_091088.1, from coordinate 31,612,443 downwards.
TGAGTGACAAGATTATTTCCATTTCAGTGGTTCTGCGTGGCACAGAAATCTGTATGTAGGTTGGTCACCAACCTCAGGATGGGCTGAGAGTTTTAGCTCTGGAGCCAGGATGCCTGGGTCCAAACCTGGGCTCTGCTGCAGGTTTCTTAACCTCTCTGTGCTTCAGTTTCCTTCTGCACAAAATGGGGACAATGACAACAATGATCTCATAGAGTGGCTGGAAATAATGAAAGGGTTTATATATATATATATGTAAAGCACTTAGAGTTTAGTGAAACAAATGCCTAGTAGGCACATAGGAAGTGCTTAACAGTAAATATTATTATTCTCTAAACCAATTTAAGCATACAATATTATTCTTTGTATTCTTAATCACAGATTCTTATTCTATAAATCAGTATAATATAAACAAATATGATTTCTGTTTTGAGTTCCTACTCTGTCAAACTGGCAGGAAATGAAACATTGGGTTTAGGAGGTCCCCCTTCCTTTGAGAGTGACTGAGTTTGTAGGGTCTTATGCAGGGTGAGATAGGGGGTGAGGGGACCACGTGGTCCCTCCCAGGCTCCCTGGGACAGCCTCATGGATGTTGAGGCCACAGAGTTTTTTTGCTGCCGGGGGTGCCATGCTGGAAGCACCCGGGGCCCTGAGCATTTTTGAGATTTTGCCTTAGTCCTGGCTGCCTCCATGCCCCCAGCCCACCTCCAGCTCCCCTCTCCCGAGGTCTGTGGGAAGCAGGGGGAGGTCCCTGCCACCTCATGGCTCTCTCCTGCTCTGCACAACCTGGGGCATCTCTGGTGAGTCTAGCAAAAGTCCTGCTCATCCTCCTTTCCTGAGGGCTTAGGATTAGTTCAACAAATGCCCCAGAGTCTTGAGGTCTGGTTACGTTCCCTCCACCAACCTTCATAATGTGCTGGCTTTCCCCATGTGGCCATTAAAAAAAGCTCACAGATCCAAATGTTTCAAAATGCACCCCTCCACATTTTGGGGGTGTGCACCTGCCTTGCTGGTACCCAGACCTGCACCTGGCTACTATTGTGTGGTTTGGCCCAGGTGTAGCGGGGAGTGGGGGCACCCTCCCAGCCCCTCAGCATCCTCTGAGCTCTGCCTAGCGGCAGACCTGTCCCCACAGTCCCAAGGGAGGGTAATGAAGCCCAAAACAAGGACACACCCAGTCTCCCCAGGGAGGATCTGATTCTCAGGATGCGAGGCCTCTCAGAGGTCAGGAGAGGAGCTGAGGGGATTATTTCTGGGGCCTCTTGGCAGATACAAAAATAAGAAAATACCAAATGTCACAGGGGTAACACACATTACAAAAACAGTCTGTCACCCTTGATTGTAGGAAACTTCCAAATGTCTCCATTCGAGGCCCTTCAAGAATGTGAGGCCCTAAAGAGGTAAAATTGTCACTACATGCAGATGACATGATACTGTACATAGGAAACCCTGAAGACTCCATGCAAACACTGCTGCTGCTGCTGCTGCTAAATCGCTTCAGTCGTGTCCAACTCTGTGCGACCCCATAGATGGCAGCCCACCAGGCTCCCCCATCCCTGGGATTCTCTAGGCAAGAACACTGGAGTGGGTTGCCATTTCCTTCTCCAATGTGTGAAAGTGAAGTTGCTCAGTCGTGTCCTACTCTTAGCGAGCCCGTGGACTGCAGCCTACCAGGCTCCTCTGCCCATGGGATTTTCCAGGCAAAATTACTGGAGTGGGTTGCCATTGCCTTCTCCGAAGCAAACACTACTAGATCTAATAAATGAATTTAGCAAAGTAGCGGGATTCAAGATTAATATTAAAAAATGAGTTGCCGCACTTTATAATAACAATGAAACATCAGAAAAGGAATGTTAAAAAAAAAAAAAAAGAAACCCTTTAAAAATAGCACCAAAAAGAAAAGGACTTACCCGGTGGTAGAGTGGTTAAGAATCTGCCTGCCAAAGTAGGGGACATGGGTTTGATCCCTGGTTTGGGAGGATTCCACATTCCTCAGAGCAACTAAGCCTGTGCGCTGCCACTACCGAGCCTGCATGTTGCAACTCCTGAAGCCCATGCTCTGAAACAAGAGAAGCCGCTACAATGAGAAGCCCACACACTCCAACTAGAGAGTAGCTCCTGCTGGCCACAGCCAGAGAGAATCCTGCACCCAGCAACAAAGACCCAGTGCAACCAAAACAAAAACACCTAGGAATAAACCTAACCAAAGAGGTGAAAGGCTAATACGCTGAAAACTGTAAAATATTAGGGAAGCAGATTAAAGAGGATCCAAAGAAATGGAAAGATATCCCATTCCCTTCCAAGAGGATTGCAAGGATTAATATTGTTAAAATGGCAATTTTATCCAAAGCAATGTGCAAATTTAGTATGATACCTGTCAAAATACCCAAGACTTTTTTCACAGAACTAGAACAAATAATCCAAAAATTTTTATAAGGACTATTAAAGACCCAGAATTGCCAAAGCAATCCTGTGAGGCAGCCTAGGGATGGGGGCCACGGAGCAAGAGGCATAACTCTCCCAGACTTCAGATAATACTACAAAGCTACAGTAAAATCAAAACAGTGTTGTAAGGGTATAAAAATGGACATGCGGATCTATGGAACAGTGAAAATAGAGCCTAGAAATAAACCCATACACCTATGACCAATTAATCTCCAACAAAGGGGGCAAGAATATGAAATGGGTAAAAGACAGTCTCTTTAGCAAGTGCTGGGAAAGTTACCTGCAAGTAAATCAGTGAAGTTATACCCTCACACCATATACAAAAATAAACTTAAAATGGCTTGAAGACTTAAACCTAAGACATGACATGTAAAACTCCTAGAAGAGAGCATAGGCAAAACATTCTCTGACATAAATCATACCAATGCTTTCTTAGTTCAGTCTCCCAAGGCAATAGAAATAAAAAACAAAAATAAATAAAAGGGACCTAATCAAACTTTTACAAGCTTTTGCACAGCAGAGGAAATCATGAAAAAGGAAGGAGGAAAGAAAAGACAGCCTGTGGAATGGGAGAAAATATTTGCAAATGAGTTGATGGACAAGGGCTTAGTCTCCAAAATATACAAACAGTTCATACCACCACCACCACCACCAGAACAGCCCAACTGAAAAATGGGCAAAAGACCTTAACAGGCATTTCTCCAAAGAAGACGTACAGGTGACCAGTAAGCACATGCAAAGATGCTCAACAGCACTGATTATTAGAGAAATGCAAACCCAAACTAGAAGGTACCACCTCACATTGATCAGAATGACCATCATGAAAAAGTCTACGAATAGCAGGTGTTGGAGAGGGTATGGAGAAAAGGGAACCCTCCTACACCGTTGGCACGAATGTAAGTTGGTACAGCCACTGAGGAGAACTGTGTGGAGGTTCCTCAGAAAGCTAAAAATAGAATCACCATATGATCCAGAAATCCCACTCCTGGTCATATACCTGGACAAAGCTATAATTCGGAAGATACATCTCCCCTATGTTCATAACAGCACTATTTACAATAGTCAAAACATGAAAACGACTAAATGCCCATTGACAGATGAACGAATAAAGATGTGGTACATGGATAAATGGAATACCACTCAGCCACAAAAAGAGTGAAATCATGCCATTTGCAGCAGCATGGATGCAATTAGAGATTATCCTACTAGATGAAGCAAGTCAGAAAGAGAAAGACAAATATCCTATGCAGCCAGTATATGTGGAATCTAAAACATGGAGCAAATGAACCTGTCTCAAAACAGAAACAGACTCACAGATGTAGAGAACAGGTTTCTGGTTGCCACTGGGGAGGGAGATAGGGAGGGAAGGACTGGCAGTGTGGGACTGGATATAAAATATTATATATAGGGTGGATAAACAACAAGGTCCTGCTGTATAGCACAGGGAACTAGGTTTATCCTGTGATAAACCATAATGGAAAAGAATGTGAAAAGAAAGAATATATGTGTGTAACTGAGTCACTTGGCTGTACAGCAGAGCTTGGCACAACATTGTAAATCAACTATGGTTTAATAAAAAAATTTTAAAACAGAGGTCTTGTACCCCCATGTCTGCTGCCCCCACGGGCCTGGGAAAGCCCCATCATTCCTACCTTGGGATGGGGAAACTGAGGCCCAGGGAGAGGAAGCAGCTGAGCCAGACTGCAGCAGGCCAGACCCTAGGACTCAGTGCCCCCCAGGCAGGCTCCCCAAGCCCTTTCTCAGCGCTGCCACCCCAACCGCCACCCCAGGGCCTTGCTGCTTCTCCAGGCCCAGGGAAACCAGACTGGCTCCAGGCTGTGTCCGGAAGCTCCCATGACGTCACGGCTGCTCCCGTGACTCCTGGGTCAGTGGCTGCGAGGGGCGTGGCCCTCAGAGGGCCCTGGACACCGCATCATGGTGTCCCCTGCATGGAGCTCTCCCGGGAGCCCTGTGTGGATGCAAGGCTGCCACAGGCCCCTCCACACACACTGTCTGTGGCTTCGCCGTAGAACACAGTGAGGCTCCGGGGACCTGGCTCCTCTCTGATGCTGTGTCCTCCTTCCCCTCCCCAGTACCTGCCATGGAAGAGCACCCCGAAGTGCAGGTGGAAGACACTGATGCTGACAGTCGGCCCCTCATCGCGGAGGAGAACCCACCCTCTCCTGTGCAGCTGCCCCCATCTCCTGCCAAATCCGACACTCTTGCGGTCCCAGGATCAGCCACAGGGAGCCTCAGGTCACCTTCTATGCTTCTCTTGGATGTTTCGTAGCACTGTGCCATCTGTGCATTTGGTAGAAGAGGACACTGGGGCCAGAGAGGGGAAGAAACTGGCCCAAGGTCACTCAGTAAGATGCCGTCAGCATTGGGACCGTGGGCCCACCCCTTTCCAGGTCTCCTAATTCCTGGTTTCAGGCTCTAGAAAGAATCTCTGAGGAAGCCCTGTCCAGAATACCCTTGAGTATATGGTTTGAAGTGGGTGA